>NW_028319438.1:1855000-2455000 GCF_062004578.1 Staurois parvus
GTTGCTTTTTTTCTGCATCCAAAACACACAGAAAGTAGGTTTATGATTGTCAATGTCATAGTTCACATCGGTGCTTGCAGTTCCAGTGCGTTCTGGATGCAGAAAAAAAAGTAGAACAGGGTGCATTTCCCCTGCACAGAACTGTACTGGAACATGGTAAAGCACATCAGAATGCACTGGAATGCACCAAAGTGCACCGCAAACGCACTGGAATGCACATGTCCCTATTTAAATTGAAGAAAAAGAGAGGGGGAAAAACTGGAATGTATAAAAAATGTACCGGAACACATCAAAATGCATCAAAAACACACCAGAACACGCCAAAAACGCACAGGCAGAAATGCATCCAGAATGCATTTGGAATGCGTTTCCATAGTGTGAACCGGCCCTAAAGATAGCAATCGGAATAGATACAAAGTAGCCCAGACAGCAAAAGTATAGCACACTGAGGTAACAAAGTTGGAGATAGTCAAAGAACAGACAAACCAATATGTAATGCACCAAAAACATCGGCCTAATCTAGATCAACAACACAAGTAAAGCCGATTGAAGAGGATAATCAGAGATTGACAGGTTAGCCAATGTGACTGTAGGGACTGTTTAGAAGGCAGTTGAGGAGATATTCCTCTTCATGATGTATTCTTATTAGCTCAGGAGTTCTGAAACAAGCCGACATTTTGGCTCTTCAGGGAAAGGTAGGCCCGGAGCAACAAAAAAAAAAAAAACATAGGGTCAACACAACTAGGGGAAATAGAGGGACAGCAGAGGGTTAAATTATGGGAAGGAAGTTTTGGGGATTAAGGCTTACCTTACTGGATGGGGGATGTTGGGGAGGGTCTGTCCTCAGGAAGTCCAGTGGGGGAAGTTTGGAAGAAGAAGAAGCTTCCCACCCTCTCTCCCCTTTGTGCTTTGGTTTGGATTGTCATGGTGGCCTTGGTGGTGGTTGGCCTTTGGAGGAGGAAAGAATTCTGTACGGAGACAGATTCGGGGCCCATCAGTGGTATGGAGACCTCAGTACATTCCAGTTAACAAGGGGTTCACTCAGAATAGGTAAAATGGTGGTCACTGTGAATAAGTAGGGTTAACCCCCGAGCCAGTGTGTTGCGGCTGGGGATAAGTAGGATTGTCCCCGAGCCGGTGTGTTGCGCCTGGGGATAAGTAGGATTGTCCCCGAGCCGGTGTGTTGCATCTGGGGATAAGTAGGATTGTCCCTGAGCCTGTGTATTGTGGCTGGGGATAAGTAGTATTGTCCCCAAGCTGGTGTGTTTTGGCTGGGGATAAGTAGGATTGTCCCCGAGCCGGTGTGTTGCGTCTGGGGATAAGTAGGATTGTCCCCGAGCCTGTGTGTTGCGCCTGGGGATAAGTAGGATTGTTCCCGTGCCGGTGTGTTGCGTCTGGGGATAAGTAGGATTGTCCCCGAGCCGGTGTGTTGCGGCTGGGGATAAGTAGAATTGTCCCCGAGCCGGTGTGTTGTGGCTGTCGATATGTAGGTTTGTCCCGGAGCTGGTGGGTTGCGGCTGGGGATAAGTAGGATTGTCCCCGAGCTGGTGGGTTGCAAATGGGGATAAGTAGGATTGCCCCCGAGCCGGTGTGTTGCGGCTGGTGATATGTAGGATTGTCCCTGAGCCGGTGTGTTGCGGCTGGGGATATGTAGGATTGTCCCCGAGCCGGTGGGTTGCTGCTGGGGATAAGTAGGATTGTCCCCGAGCCGGTGGGTTGCTGCTGGGGATAAGTAGGATTGTCCCCGAGCCGGTGGGTTGCTGCTGGGGATAAGTAGGATTGTCCCCGAGCCGGTGGGTTTTGGCTGGGGATAAGTAGGATTGTCCCCGAGCCGGTGTGTTGCGGCTTGAGATAAGTAGGATTGTCCCCGAGCCGGTGGGTTGCGGCTGGAGATAAGTAGGATTGTCCCCGAGCCGGCGTGTTGCGGCTGGGGACTTAAGTTGAAGGAATGTTTTCTGCAAAAGTGAAGTTGGGTTTATGGCCCTCATAAGACCACCATGTTTTCATCTGTTTATAATTTGGAATGTTATCTATGATAAAATAATTTATTGGTTGATAACAGGCTGCTATGGCCATTTGACTCCAGAAACTTGTTTGCGTATTTTGTATAGCTGGGATGGTGGAGGGTGTGGCCTAGCAGGCTTGGTTAGATTGGAAGGCGTATCTTCTACCCTTGTCATGTGTATTGTGTGTTCTGAAGGCTAAACTATTTTATGATCGGTCAATAAACCTGACCTAAAAGGTTCTTATCTGGGAAATTGGTATTCTGCTTTCTGCAGGTTAAAGTGTTACTAAACCCACAACAGTACAATCAGTCTGTATATGCAGTAATGCATGCTTGTTATACTCACTGTGGAACCTAAGGGGTTAATCCTCTGCATTGTGTAAAGAGGATGTGTGATCCTGACTTCTCTGATCCTCCCCTTCTTCTACTGTCCCCAATCCATCTGCTGATCGAACAGAGGATCAGGGGCCAGCTACACATGCTCAGTTTGGTGTGTATTGCTACAGAGTTTTTCTCTTGGAAGAGTGCATGTGATCAGCACAGAGCCAATCAGCACTCTCCAGACAGAGGTCAGGGGTCCTGCATCTTCCTACAGGAGACTGAAAACTTCTCTTACAAGCTGTAACCAATGCTTTGCTGGACACTGATAGAAGTCAGAAGACTGCTTTAACTGCTGATGAGAAAAGGTATTTAACAGTTTTTATTTAAAATAATTGCATTTGCATGTTCTGTATACTGTGGGAGACCAGATATAGTGAATGCGGGGTCTTGGGAGACAAGATATAGTGAATGCAGGGTCCGGGGAGACCGGATATAGTGAATGCAGGGTCTGGGAAGACCGGATATAGTGAATGCAGGGTCCGGGGAGACCGGATACAGTGAATGCAGGGTCCGGGGAGACAGGATATAATGAATGCAGGGTTTGAGGAGACTGGATATAGTGAATACAGGGTCCTGGGAGAGCAGATATGGCGAATGCAGGGTCCTGGGAGAGCAGATATGGCGAATGCAGGGTCCTGGGAGAGCAGATATGGCGAATTCAGGGTCCGGGGAGACCGGATATAGTGAATGCAGGGTCCGGGGAGACCGGATATAGTGAATGCAGGGTCCGGGGAGACTACATATAGTGAATGCAGGGTCCTGGGGAGACCGGATATAGTGAATGCAGAATCCGGGGAGACCAGATATAGTGAATGCAGGGTCCTGGGGAGACCGGATATAGTGAATGCAGGGTCCTGGAGAGACCGGATATAGTGAATGCAGGGTCCTGGAGAGACCGGATATAGTGAATGCAGGGTCCTGGAGAGACCAGATATAGTGAATGCAGGGTCCGGGGAGACCGGATATAGTGAATGCAGGGTCCTGGGGAGACCGGATATAGTGAATGCAGGGTCCTGGGGAGACCGGATATAGTGAATGCAGGGTCCGGGGAGACCACATATAGTGAATGCTGGGTCCGGGAGACCGGATATAGTGAATGCAGGGTCTGGGGAGACCAGATATAGTGAATGCAGGGTCTGGGGAGACCGGATATAGTGAATGCAGGGTCCGGGGTTTAGTAACACTTTAAAATATTTTATGATAGATCAATAAACTTGGCCTAATAGGATGTTAGAATTTGATCACACCTGGGATTGGAGACTGGAGACTGCAGGAGGCTACACCTACCCAGGTTAAAGGGAAAAAGTGCTATCTGACTAAAGCAATAGGTCATATATAGAAGGTGAGAGTATATATGTATGTTGGTGGAGGAAGCACACATGTAGGTGTTTATGAACAGATGGTGTTGAACTGGAGGATCACCATAAAGAATAGAAGGATTATCCTGTATATTATTTTAAAGGATTTATGGATTTAATCTTGGACGTCACTTGCTGATTGCACAATGCTATTGTATATACTGTATGTGGTATATAGTTTTTACACTGTATATATTATCATAGTATATCACATTACGTGACACTTTATTTAGATTTTAAGTTCCAGAAGGCTGCACTCCAAAGCTATCCACTTTATTAAACATACACTATCTTGGCAAAAGTATTGGTCGGTCGGCCGGCCTTTACACGCACATGAACTTTAATGGCCTCCCAGTCTTAGTCCGTAAGGTTCAATATTGAGTTGGCCCCGCCCTTTGCAGCTATAACAGCTTCAACTCTTCTGGGAAGGCCGTCCACAAGGTTTAGGAGGGTGTCTATGGGAAGGTTGGACCATTCTTCCAGAAGCACATTTGTGAGGTCAGGCACTGATGTCGGGGGAGGAGGCCTGGCTCACAGTCTCCGCTCTAATTCATCCCAAAGGTGTTCTATCAAGTTGAGGTCAGGACTCTGTGCAGGCCAGTCAAGTTCCTCCACCCCAAACTGGCTCCTCCATGTCTTTATGGACCTTGCTTTGTGCACTGGTGTGCAGTCATGTTGGAACAGGAAGGGGCCATCCCCAAACTCTTCCCACAAAGTTGGGAGCATGAAATTGTCCAAAATGTCTTTGTATGCTGACACCTTAAGAGTTCCCTTCACTGGAACTAGGGGGCCAAGCCCAACCCCTGAAAAACAACCCCACACCATAATCCCCCCTCCACCCAACTTTACACTTGGCACAATGCAGTCAGGCAAGTACCTTTCTCCTGGCAACTGCCAAACCAGACATGTCCATCAGATTGCCAGAGAAGTGTGATTTGTCACTCCAGAGAAGACGTCTCCACTGCTCTAGAGTCCAGTGGCGATGTGTTTCACATCACTGCATTCAACGCTTTTTATTGCACTTGGTGATGTAAGGCTTGGATGCAGCTGCTCAGCCATGGAAACCCATTCCATGAAGCTCTCTACACACTGTTGTTGTGTTAATCTGAAGGCCACACCAAGTTTGGAGGTCTTTAGCTATTGACTCTGCAGACAGTTGGTGTCTTCTGTGCACTGTGCGCTTCAGCATGCGCTGACCCCGCTCTGTCATTTTATGTGGCCTACCACTTCATGGTAGGGTTGCTACCTCATCCCTTTAACCCGAACACATATTAATTACACAGGTTCTGAGGCTAATTGAATGTAGATAAGGCACTATGTGAGTTTAATTACCACCTTAACAGCCACAGAGCCTGTGTAATTAATATGTGTTCAGTTTTAAAGGGATGAGGTGGCAACCCTACTTTGTGGCTGAGTTGCTATGAGGGGCTGACTGACAACTCATGGGGCCCCCGGGCAATAGGGAATCATGGGGCCCCTGTGTCCTTGCCCAAACTCAAAAAAGCCTATGAAAAAGGTACCAGGGGCATCTCATGGGGCCCTCTACTGACCTTGGGCCCTCAGGCAGAACCCGAGTTTCCAAATGCTCAGTCCGCCCCTGGTTGCTATTGTTCCCAGTTCATAAACAAATGTGCCACAAGGTGTACAAATAACATAAATATACGATCCTCCTTGTAGGGATCAATAGGTGCTAAACTTGCGCGTAAATCCCTTGGAGGGATATGTGACATGCAAAATCTGACACAGAATAAATGGGTGTCCTTTAAATGAAAAAACACTCTTTATGCAGGTGCGCAAACAATGCGTGACAATCCTCAGTGCCTGGGGTGCCCCCTCACCTTCCTGCCCCACAGGGCCAATGAGCCTTATAGTATTGCTGCTCCAAAGTATGGATTCCTCCTTAGCAGTGGTGTTGGGACTCTCTCCTCTCTCCTGGAAAACGCTGAGACATATCTTTTTATGTGAGTAGTTTCAAGTTGATTACTTCAATAAATCTATGGTTTTACACTACATTGGATTTCTTGCCTTACTGGGGACGTGCATGGAGAGATACTGGTCCTAGAAGCAGGAGTCTACATGGAGACCTTGCTAACAGAGGAGGAGAGAGTCCCAACACCACTGCTAAGGATGAATCCATACTTTGGAGCAGCAATACTATAAGGCTCATTGGCCCTGTGGGGCCTGGGCAGGAAGGTGAGGGGGCACCCCAGGCACTGAGGATTGTCACGCATTGTTTGCGCACCTGGGTAAAGAGTGTTTTTTCATTTAAAGGACACCCATTTATTCTGTGTCAGATTTTGCATGTCACATATCCCTCCAAGGGATTTACGCACAAGTTTAGCACCTATTGATCCCTACAAGGACGATCGTATATTTATGTTATTTGTATACCTTGTGGCACATTTGTTTATGAGCTATTGATATGTGATGTTAATATATAGCGCTGCACTACGTTTATATTTTTCATTGCCATCTTCTGGTGCTTAGGTTACACCATTTTAGTGCTGGCTGCATAGGTTTTATTATATTAGCGCAGGAGTAGCCTTTATATTCATTATTGTTCCCAGTTGCTTTCACTTTGTTATAATCCCACTAACAGCTGACCGTGGAATATTTAGTAGCCAGGAAATGTCACGGATGGACTTATTGCACAGGTGGCCACCTAACACGGGACCACTCTTGGGAGTCACTGAGCTCCTGAGAGCGACCCATTCTTTCACCAATGTTTGTAGAAGCAGTCTGCATGCCTAGGTGATGATTTTATACACCTGTGGCCATGGAGGTGATTGGAACACCTGAATCCAATGATTTGGAAGACATATATATATATATATATATATACACACAGTTGCAAGAAAAAGTATGTGAACCCCTTGGGGTTACGTGGAGTTTTGCATGAATTGGGCATAAAATGTGCTCTGAACGTCATCTAAGTCACAACAATAGAAGAACACAGTCTGCTGAACATAATACTACACAAACATTAGATGTTGCCATGGTTTAATTGCACATAACATGTAAACATTCACAGTGCAGGGAGGAAAAAGTATGTGAGGCCCTAGCTTAATGACTTCTCCCAGAGCTAATTGGAGCCAGGAGTGAGCCAACCTTGACTCCAATCAGTGTGATGATATTGGATGTGTTGCTGACAGCTGTCCTGCCCTTAAAAAACACACACCTGTTTTGGGTTTACTGGTTTCAAGAAGCACTGTCTGATGTGAACCATGCCTCGCAGAAAAGAGCTCTCAGAAGACCTACGATCAAGAATTGTTGACTTGCGTGAAGCTGGAAAGGGTTACAAAAGTATCTCCAAAAGCCTTGATGTTCATGTGTCCACGGTAAGACAGACTGTCTACAAATGGAGAAAGTTTAGCACTGTTGCTACTCTCCCTAGGCGTGGTCGTCCTGTAAAAATGACTGCAAGAGCACAGCGCAGAATGCTGCATGAGGTAAAGAAGAATCCCAGAGTGTCAGCTAAAGACCTACAGAAATCTCTGGCACATGCTAACATTTTTGTTGCCACATCTACAATAAGGAAAACATTAAACAAGAATGGAGTACATGGGAGGACACCACGGAGGAAGCCATTACTGTCCAAAAAGAATATTGCAGCACGTTTGAAGTTTGCAAAAGAGCACCTGGATGTTCCACAGCACTACTGGCAAAATATACTGTGGACAGATGAAACCAAGATTGAGTTGTTTGGGAAGAACACACAACACTATGTGAGGAGAAAAAAAGGCACAGCACACCAACATCAAAACCTCATCCCCACTGTAAAACATGGCGGAGGGAGCATCATGGTTTGGGGCTGCTTTGCTGCCTCAGGGCCTGGACGGATTGTTGTCATTGATGGGAAAATGAATTCCAGAGTTTATCAAGACATTTTGCAGGAAAACGTACGACCATCTGTCCGCCAACTGAAGCTCCGCAGAGGATGGGTGATGCAACAGGACAATGACCCAAAGCATACAAGTAATTCAACAAAACAATGGCTGCAACAGCACAGAATACGCCTTCTGGAGTGGCCCAGTCAGAGTCCTGACCTCAACCCGATTAAAAGGCAGTGGCATGACCTTAAGAGAGCGATTCACACCAGACATCCCAAGAATATTGCTACACTGAAACAGTTTTGTGAAGAGGAGTGGTCCAAAATGACTCCAGATCGTTGTGCAGGCCTGATCTGCAACTACAGGAAACGTTTGGTTGAGGTTATTGCTGCCAAAGGAGGGTCAACCAGTTAAGTCCAAAGGTTCACATACTTTTTCCTCCCTGCACTGTGAATGTTTACATGTTATGTGCAATTAAACCATGGCAACATCTAATGTTTGTGTAGTATTATGTTCAGCAGACTGTGTTCTTCTATTGTTGTGACTTAGATGATGTTCCGAGCACATTTTATGCCCAATTCATGCAAAACTCCACGTAACCCCAAGGGGTTCACATACGTGTGTGTGTGTGTGTGTGTGTGTGTGTGTGTGTGTGTGTGTGTGTGTGTGTGTGTGTGTGTGTGTGTGTGTGTGTGTGTGTGTGTGTGTGTGTGTGTGTGTGTGTGTGTGTGTGTGTGTGTGTGTGTGTGTGTGTGTGTGTGTGTGTGTGTGTGTGTGTGTGTGTGTGTGTGTGTATATATATATGAAGATGATGTGCTGGTGATATATGATCCTGTCTACAGCTGATTATCCTATCTATATAACTGCAGATAAGAAAAAAAGGTGGAACACTGTTGGGTGTACTTTATAGTCCTAATTTAACATCAGAGTTTGAAAACCCCCTGAACGGAACCACATATTGTATAGCAGGTAAGACAGTCCAGATTTATAGATAGCAATGATGTATCTGCTTGTCGTCAATTTCGACTTCAAAATGTAAGAAATTATTTCCATTGTAGGTTCGCAAAAATGAATCCTACTTAAATGTATAGTGACATAGTGGGGGGAATTTACTAAAACTGGTGCACACAGTATCTGGTGTACTGTGCATAGAAACCAATCCGCTTCTAACTTCATCTGGTTCAATTAAGCTTTGACAATAAAACCTGGAAAATGATTGGTTTCTTTGCAGAGCTGCACCAGATTTTCCACGCTCTAGGCTTAGTAAACCTCCCCCATTGTGCATAGAAAGTACAGATCTGCCTGGTCTGCATCTTAGTGACCACAGTGATCCCTATTAAAACAGGGTGAACTATCCTCATTATTAAGGTCTGGGTACATTCCACCTGAAGTACAGGTAACCCATTTCTTTTCTTGTATTATCATGTCTGCTCAGAATAATTCTCACGCTACATACATATTCAGTATTTTTCCACACATTATCTACATGAAAAAATGGTGGCAGAAAAATTCAAGAAAAAACTTGTGGTGCTGCAGAGCCACCTAATGGTTGATATATATTATTGAAAGATTGCCACAGCGGTGTCACCAAACTTCATAAAGAGGAGGATCGGGGTTGCTCTGAGCAAAACCATTGCACAGAGCAGGTAAGTATAACATATTTGTTGTTAAAAAAAAAAAAGAATTGCCTTTAATATCACTATAAAGCAGACCTTGCAATATTGGAAAACATTTGCTTAACCTCCCTGGCGGTATGATTCTTTCCGATTTTTTTTTTTGTGCTGAAAGCGGTACTTTTTTTGCATGGAAATATGTCGTTTTTTATTGTAGGCTGTAATTTTTAGGAATAACTCACTGAGTCTCAAGAGTCTAGTAAACATCCCGGGTATGTTAAAATTTGAAACACAAAATCATAAATTATTATTTAATAAATAATCATAAAAAAATTATAATATAATAATAATACATTTAATTCAATAATATAATCAAACCAAAAACACTGAAATTTGAAATACAGAGGCAAATTCGCACATCGCTGAGCAAAGTCGCAAAATCGTTTTCAGTGTCTGATGACGAATTTCCCCCACGAATCATTATCACTCAATTCTGCAAGTGGTTCTGATTTACTATCGCTGTTCTAAAACCGCTTTTGACGTAAAGGGACGCTTTTTGGACGCCATGGACTTTTCTAAGTTTCCAGGCAGAAAGAACAGAAAAAATGCAGGCAGGGCACAGGACAAAGCACTAGGGACAAAATGTATGTGAAATGCATTGAAACAGCAATGACAGCAAAAATGATGCTTTTTAAAAATTTCAAATTTCCCGCCGGTTCCGGCGCCCGTACGGCCCGACGTCACAGGGACCGAAACATGGAAGCCGGATGCTGGCATCGGCCGGAGGAGATGGCCGGGGACGCTGCAGGGGATACATCGCGGGAGTGAAGGACAAGGTAAGTGCTGCAGGGACCCCCTGAGCAACGCCACATGGTAAGCCCGAGTGTAGCTCGGGGTTACCGCTCTTGGTACTCAAATTTTACCCCGAGCTACACTCGGGAATACCGCTAAGGAGGTTAATACATAGGGGCCGATTATTCTTAGGTCAGATTTTTGGATGAAAAATCGGTCGAATTTCAACCCATGTATGGCCGGCCTTAGTGCCCCCTCTCCCCATCTAAAATCGCATATGAATATTCGAGAAACAAAATATACTTTGGAGGAGGGGGCACTAGGCAATATGCAGAACTTGCCTAACTGTTAAGGTTCCTCTTAAAAGAGATTCGGAAACAAACATGTTTGTTGAAATATATCCATCAATAATTACAAAGTAT
The DNA here is from genome assembly GCF_062004578.1 of Staurois parvus. Taxonomy (NCBI): domain Eukaryota; kingdom Metazoa; phylum Chordata; class Amphibia; order Anura; family Ranidae; genus Staurois; species Staurois parvus. The sequence goes on from NW_028319438.1 coordinate 1,865,402, forward strand.
ATAAATCCAATTTGTATGCCTCAAACTCCCTTGAAAACCTCAATATTACTATATACAGTGCCTTGAAAAAGTATTCATACCCCTTGAAATTTTCCACATTTTGTCTTGTTACAACCAAAAATGTAAATTTATTATTTATTTATTTCAGGTACTTTTATAGCGCCATCAATTTACACAGCGCTTTACATATATATTGTATATTCACATCAGTCCCTAACCCTCGAGGGGCGTACAATCTAAGGTCCCTAACTTACATTCATACATGCACATACTAGGGACAATTTAGACAGGATCCAGTTAACATACCAGCATGTCTTTGGAGTGTGGGAGGAAACCGAAGTACCCGGAGAAAACTCACGCAGGCACAGGGAGAACATGCAAACTCCAGGCAGGAGGTGCCGTGGCTGGGATTCGAACCAACGACCCTAGTAATGCAAGGTGGAAGTGCTAACCATTTAGCCACTGTGCTGCCCCGTAAATGTATTTTATTGGGATTTTATGTAATAGACTAACACAGTGGCACATGATTGTGAAGTAGAAGGAAAATGATAAATGGTTTTCAAAATTTTTTTTACTGTTAAATATCTGAAAAGTGTGGAGTTCATTTGTATTCAGCCCCCTTTAATCTGATACCCCTAACTAAAATCTAGTGGAACTAATTGCCTTCAGAAGTCACCAAATTAGTAAATAGAGTCCCTCTGTGTGTAATTTAATCTCAGTATAAATAGAGCTGTTCTGTGAAGCCCTCAGAGGTTTGTTAGAGAACATTAGTGAACAAATAGCATCACAAAGGCCAAGGAACACACCAGACAGGTCAGGGATAAAGTTGTGGATATGTTTATAGCTGGGTTGGGATATAAAAAAATATCCCAAGCTTTGACCATCTCACAGACCACTGTTCAATCCATCATCTGAAAATGGAAAGAGTATGGCACAACTGCAAACCTACCAAGACATGGCCATCCACCTAAACTGACAGGCCGGGCAAGGAGAGCATTCATCAGAGAAGCAGCGAAGAGACCCATGGGAATTCTGGAGGAGCTGCAGAGATCCACAGCTCAGGTGGGAGGATCTGTCCACAGGACAACTATTAGTCGTGTACTCCACAAATCTGGCCTTTATGAAAGAGTGGCAAGAAGAAAGCCATTGTAGAAAGAAAGCCATAAGAAGTTCTTTTTGCAGTTTGTGAGAAGCCATGTGGGGGACACAGCAAACATGTGGAAGAAGGGGCTCTGCTCAGATGAGACCAAAATTAAACAATTTGGCCTAAAAGCAAAATGCTCTGTGTAGCGGAAAACTAACACTGCACATCACCCTGAACACACCATCCCCACCGTGAAACATGGTGGTGGCAGCATCATGTTGTGGGGATGCTTTTCTTTAGTAGGGTCAGGGAAGCTGGCCAGAGTTGATGGGAAGATGGATGGAGCCAAAAACAGAGAAATCTTAGAAGAAAACATGTTACAGTCTGCAAAAGACTTGAGACTGGGGCGGAGGCAAAGGTGGACTGACCATTTGGAAACTCGGGCACTGCCCAAGGGCCCAGGGTCAGTAGGGGGCCCCATGAGATGCCCCTGGTTCCTTTTTCATAGGATTTTTTGAGTTTGGGCAAGGACACGGGCCCCCTGATCCCCTATTGCCCAGGGGCCCCAAAAGTTGTCAGTCCGCCCCTGGGCGCAGGTTCACCTTCGGGCAGGATAATGACCCTAAACATACAGCCAGAGCTACAATGGAATGGTTTAGATCAAAGCATCTTCATGTGTTAGAATGGCCCAGTCACAGTCCAGACCTAAATCCAACTGAGAATCTGTGGCAAGACTTGAAAATTGCTGTTCACAGATGCTCTCCATCCAATCTGACAGAGGTTGAGCTATTTTGCAAAGAAGAATGGGCAGAAATGTCCCTCTCTAGATGTGCAAAGCTGGCAGAGACATCCCCAAAAAGACTTGCAGCTGGAATTGCAGCGAAAGGGGGTCCTACAAAGTATTGACTCAGGGGGGCCGAATACAAATGCATGCCACAGATTTGTCAACAATTTTGAAAACCATTTATTATTTTCCTTCCACTTCAATTATGTGCCACTTTGTGTCGGTCTATCACATCAAATCCCAATAAAATACATTTATGTTTTCAGTTGTAACATGACAAAATGTGGAAGGGGGACAAAATTTCAAGGGGTATGAAAACTTTTTCAGGGCACTATAAATGTAGCAGTGACATCATCACTATGCTGTATATAGCTTATGCAGGAAGCAGAGCTGTGGGACACTACAGGCTGCCAGTAGAAAACTACAGGAGGGGGCGGACACAAGACCAGTCACCCTGCACAAGGAGAGAGAGCAGCAGTGACAGGTCTTTATTACAGGAAGCTCCTGCACAGAGGTAAAGTCTCACACTGGATTACTGCACAGATCTGGAAGAAATACAAAAAGCACACAGATGCTTTTAGGTAAGAATACACATGACAAATGGATTTAAAAAATGTTTTCTCATCCCGGAGCTCAGTTTTGTTGGTTATATTGTTTTCTGTTTTAACCACCATGCATTATGCATTAATAATATTACAAATACCAGCACTATCCTTCCTAACTTAGAACACCCCACCAAGTCACTTTAACAGTCCTTCCCCTGAAGTACATACATAAATAAATTAAACTTAAGCAAACTTGATTACAATAAACCTAAATATAGTGTTTACAGTCCCAAAATAAAGTCCCAAATAAAAGTCCCAAAAAAAAAATTTTTTTTTTTTTTTTCTTCAGTCTTTGTCAGTGATTTCACAATTCTTCATGTCTCCAAACAGTATTAGTGGTATAGTCCAAAAAAATCTTCATATACCCTCAAGATAGTATCATAGGATCCATCATATAGATGAGATTTTTTCCAGCCTTTTTTCATCAACCTTTCCAGCCACTTCCCACAGACCTCATAAACAGACCAGGGATCAGTGTAGATATAGATAATAGATAATCATAACACTTTATTATAGCAACTTACATTAAAATATGATGAGATCAGCTTCCATACAGTGAAAATGGTTCCACAATCATGCCCCTCCTCAGTAGCACCTAGGTATCATCACCATACCACTTCGGAGGAGAGATAAATCATCGGTGGTGGATTCCAGAATAAAAACAACCACATGTAGAGGATTCCAGGACAAACACAATCGCGTGTTCCAGGATCAAAGATGGCCTCCACGGCACTTCCGGAAGAGCGTCACTACGTCACCACGTCACGTGCCCCGGACGCGTTTCGTCACATCCGCACTTTGTCAACAGGATCCTCTATTATATACACTGATCCCTGGTCTGTTTATGAGATCTGTGGGAAGTGGCTGGAAAGGTTGATGAAAAAAGGCTGAAAATAATCTCATCTATATGATGGATCCTATGATACTATCTTGAGGGTATATGAAGATTTTTTTGGACTATACCACTAATACTGTTTGGAGACACGAAGAATTGTGAAATCACCGACAAAGACTAAAAAAAAATTAATTTTTTTTAGGACTTTTATTTGGGACTTTATTTTGGGACTCTAAACACTATATTTAGGTTTATTGTAATCAAGTTTGCTTAAGTTTGATTTATTTATGCATTATGCATTGACATAGCTTCATAGGGCCTTTCTGTCCAGACAGTATGGTCTTGATACCATCCACAGGCAGCTTACAGCGGAACTTCACTCTTTCAATCAACAATAACTATTTTTAATCCGTATGCTCCTAGTATTGGTAAATAGGAAGGTATAATGTATTTACTTGTCTTAAACCTTTTTTTTTTCATTTACATTTTTTCAGTGGCTTCCTGGTGTCTGACCTAGGCCAAAATTATGTCATACATCTCAGGAGGCTTCATGGGCATTTTTTTTCTTCACCTGAAGGAGGGGCTTTCTTAGACCCTCCTGCCTGCATGCCTGACCTTGTGAAAGTGTGCTGACAGCCAGGGGCGGACTGACAACTCATGGGGCCCCTAGGCAATAGGGGATCATGGGGCCCCTGTGTCCTTGCCCAAACTCAAAAAAGCCTATGAAAAAGGTATCAGGGGTATATCATGGGGCCCCCTACTGACCCCGGGCCCTCGGGCAGTGCCTGAGCTTCCAAATGGTCAGTCCGCCCCTGCTGACAGCCATTGTATATTGTACTGTGCCTGTGCAACATTTTCTATCGTGTTATCACAGTAAGGGTGGATAGATCCCAGGAAGTAAACGCTACACAATCCATCTGCCCTTACGCAAGATGGCCGCAGCTAAAATTGCTAGGGGGATGTTTTTCAAAGTGATTTCTTAACAAACTAAAGCATGGAGACACGGACAACTGTAGCATTTTCAGTTTGTAGTTCTCAGACACAGTCAAATTCCACTTTAACTCATTAGAAAGATACAGAAGTTGAATCCAACCCAATTTTACTTCAGATAACTGCAGTACAGACAGGGCCGGCACTAGACTATTTTGCGCCCTAGGCAAGGACCAGCTACTTGCACCCCCCCCCCCCAAAAAAAAAAGACTTTTAAAAAAAACACAGAAGAAATTAATAATAAATCAACAAAACATGAAACTGCTAAATTTCTTCTAATTTGCGCACATTAGTTCTATAAGATGCCACAAGCACCAATTTTAAAGACAAAACCAGTGTCACGGATGGACTGTATCTGCGGCTGGCAGTGGCAGGGCGACAGTTGCAGTGAGTGGAGCATGATGGATCCACACTCGGACAGATCCCAGGCTGGAATTCCCCAGGCAATGGGGGGCGATAAAGCGCTTTGACAGCAGGCAGCTGAACTGAGCGATCCCACACAGTGACAGACCGGACATAACACACCACCATCATCACTGACACAGATCAGCAGGCACTAGAAGAGCAGGCTGTGGGATCGTGATGTCATCACTCACTGACACATTGCACATGTGATAGATGGCTGGCCGGGGCACATTCACACAGACACAAGACATCAGAATCAGACATTACCTTCCTCTACAGGCACAGCTCCACCTCCACTGATGAATGGGAAGAGAAGGGCTGGAACTCCACAGTGATCAGAAGCTGCCAGCCAGCTTGCAGTACGGGACTGAGAGGAACACTGGAAGGAGTGGGAAGTAAACTGCTGGCTGGAGGGAGATACCGAGGGCACCACAGAGCTGCGGATTGCCCCCTCACCCACCACCACCACTGCCTAGTGATCTGCTCACCAGGGGTTCAAGGGAAGATGCCGGGTCTTGAGGCCCTCCCACAGTGTTGGAACGCCAGGGCCCGGTCGCAACTTTTGCGACTCTGGTAGTTCTGCCACTGCCAGGAAGCACTGACACTCCTGGTGAAATGGGCCTTAATTTGGAAACTTTGTCCTTGATACCATAGGCCTTAGAAATGCACTGATGAACATACCTAGAAATAGTGGATTGAAAAGCAACCTGGCCCTTGCTAGGACACTCAGGTAATACAAACAGAGAAGCAGACTGTCAAAATGAAGCTGTAGATTTTAACTAATTTCAAACAGCTCAAAAAACATCAACAGAGTGGAACACCTTTTACTTAGAATGCTTGGGGTTAGGACAAAGGATGGCAACACAATGTCCTGATTCAGGTGGAACAAAGAAACCAATCTTGGGTAGGAAAGAGGACCGAGGCCTCAACATCACCTTATCTTGGTGAAGAAAAAGAAATAACTTCTTGCAGGAAAGTACAGATAACTCCAAGACCCAGTGAGATGAGGTAATGGCTACCAAGAAGACAACCTTTTACATATAGAGCGACAAGGGAATCTTGAAGAGGTTCAAAAAAGACTGAAAGGTAGACAAGACCAAGTTAGGGTCCTGCAGAGACAAGGAGGGCCGTCCAGCTGGAACAATCCATGCAACACCCTGCACAGAGGCTTTAACCAAGGAATGAGACATGATAGGTCTCTGAGAGCCATATCCTTACTAGATTGGAAAAAAGCCAACACGCGCCTCATAAGATATTGCTGGGGATGAAACTGATGAGCTTTGCATCAAGTGAAGCAAGCCCTGCATGTACACCTTCCTGAAGGTTGACCTCCTAGTCCTAAGAAGGATAGAGATTACAAAACTCCCCTATCCCTCAGGATTTGGGCTTCAACAGCCAAGCCAATAAAAGCAACCATAAAGCAAGGTGGAAGATGGAACCCTGCAACAGCAAGTCTGGTCGACCCAAAAGGCCCACAGCTCATCTACCAAGACATTTACGACTTCTGCATACCACAATTTTCTTGGCCAAGCATTTAGAATCTTGAGAATTCCTTTCACCTTTGTCCTGCACAAGAGGCACGTAATAAGCTGCACTGGAGGGATGGCATAGATCAGGAAAACTGATCCCAAGGAGTCAACAAACCATCCACCTCAAATGACTGGGAATTTCTGGTTCAGGACACAAATCTGCCCAGCTTGGTAGTTAAATCAGAACTCCAATAGCTTCATACAGTTGCAAGAAAAAGTATGTGAACCCCTTGGGATTACGTGGAGTTTTGCATGAATTGGGCATAAAATGTGCTCTGAACGTCATCTAAGTCACAACAATAGAAGAACACAGTCTGCTGAACATAATACTACACAAACATTAGATGTTGCCATGGTTTAATTGCACATAACATGTAAACATTCACAGTGCAGGGAGGAAAAAGTATGTGAGGCCCAAGCTTAATGACTTCTCCCAGAGCTAATTGGAGCCAGGAGTGAGCCAACCTTGACTCCAATCAGTGTGATGATATTGGATGTGTTGCTGACAGCTGTCCTGCCCTTAAAAAACACACACCTGTTTTGGGTTTATTGGTTTCAAGAAGCACTGTCTGATGTGAACTATGCCTCGCAGAAAAGAGCTCTCAGAAGACCTACGATCAAGAATTGTTGACTTGCATGAAGCTGGAAAGGGTTACAAAAGTATCTCCATAGCCTTGATGTTCATGTGTCCACGGTAAGACAGACTGTCTACAAATGGAGAAAGTTTAGGACTGTTGCTACTCTCCCTAGGCGCGGTCGTCCTGTAAAAATGACTGCAAGAGCACAGCGCAGAATGCTGCATGAGGTAAAGAAGAATCCCAGAGTGTCAGCTAAAGACCTACAGAAATCTCTGGCACATGCTAACATTTTTGTTGACACATCTACAATAAGGAAAACATTAAACAAGAATGGAGTACATGGGAGGACACCACGGAGGAAGCCATTGCTGGCCAAAAAGAATATTGCAGCACGTTTGAAGTTTGCAAAAGAGCACCTGGATGTTCCACAGCACTACTGGCAAAATATACTGTGGACAGATGAAACCAAGATTGAGTTGTTTGGGAAGAACACACAACACTATGTGTGGAGAAAAAAAGGCACAGCACACCAACATCAAAACCTCATCCCCACTGTAAAACATGGCGGAGGGAGCATCATGGTTTGGGGCTGCTTTGCTGCCTCAGGGCCTGGACGGATTGTTGTCATTGATGGGAAAATGAATTCCAGAGTTTATCAAGACATTTTGCAGGAAAACGTACGACCATCTGTCCGCCAACTGAAGCTCCGCAGAGGATGGGTGATGCAACAGCACAATGACCCAAAGCATACAAGTCATTCAACAAAACAATGGCTGCAACAGCACAGAATACGCCTTCTGGAGTGGCCCAGTCAGAGTCCTGACCTCAACCCGATTGAAATGCTGTGGCATGACCTTAAGAGAGCAATTCACACCAGATATCCCAAGAATATTGCTACACTAAAACAGTTTTGTGAAGAGGAGTGGTCCAAAATTACTCCAGATCGTTGTGCAGGTCTGATCTGCAACTACAGGAAATGTTTGGTTGAGGTTATTGCTGCCAAAGGAGGGTCAACCAGTTATTAAGTCCAAAGGTTCACATACTTTTTCCTCCCTGCACTGTGAATGTTTACATGTTATGTGCAATTAAACTATGGCAACATCTAATGTTTGTGTAGTATTATGTTCAGCTGACTGTGTTCTTCTATTGTTGTGATTTAGATGACGTTCAGAGCACATTTTATGCCCAATTCATGCAAAACTCCACATAATCCCAGGGGGTTCACATACTTTTTCTTGCAACTGTATCTGGCACCCACCACTGAAGACAATCTCTGTGAACACCACTGAGTGAAGAGCCCATTCTCCTGAATTCAGCCATTGATGACTGAGAAAGTCTACCTGCCAATTTTCCATCACTGGAATGTGCACGACGGAGAGGGTCAGACCATAAATTTCTACTCAGAGTAAGATGAGATTTGTTTCTTCTTGAGCAGCATGACCTCCTTTTCCCCCTTGATGGTTGATGTATTCCACAGTTGTGGCATTTTTAGACTCCACCCTAATGGGGAAACCCCCAAGGCAGACAAACCAGTGTAGGAGAGTTAGCCAAATTGTCTGAAGTTCCAGGATGTTGACTGGCAACTTCTGCTTCTCCAATGATCACGTTCCCTGAACCAAGAGATTCTTCAGAACATCTCCCCAGCCTGACAGGCTGGCATCCATTGGCAAGGCCTTCCAATTAATTGGAAGGAAGGATTTCCCAGTATTCAGCATCTGTGTGGATATTCACCATTCCAAAGTTGACCAGGTCTTATGAGTCAGATGCACTGACAGATTCAAGGACTCCTGGCACTCATCCCACAGTGACAGAATTATTTAGTTCTGATCTGGAATAAAATGATGTATAGGGGACTGCATCAAATGGCCAGAGTGGAAAGCCTATTCAGTGACCCCAGATAATCCATCTTGGATTGAAAACACAGGCATTACATTCACCTGAGTTGTTTTGAGAACTGGGCCTAAGTCCTCCAGGAGTTCAATTGGATCCAAGCCAACTTCTGAAGGTTCAGTGCCCTACCAAGCCTTTTCCAGATTTGTACTGTCTGCTGAATATTGGACATCAGTGTCTGAACCAATTACCTACCTTAGAAGCAGGTCATATACTGTAGATATTCCTCCAATGTGGATACACTGGGTTTTCAACAATACCAGAATCAGGACAGGCTAAAGCTTAATGCCACAAACTGATAGTGGTGATCCTCCAATACAAATCACAGAAGCTGTTGGTGAAACTAGAAAATTGGGATGTATTGGGATGACACCAGGAAGTTTCCTTGATGAAGAAAAGCAATCATCATGCAGGTATTTTCCATCTGGAATTCTTGTATCTCTAGGAACTAGTTGAGATCCTTGAGGTTCAGAAGAGGCCAGACTTCTCCATTTGACTTGGTAACCATTAACAGGTTGGAATAGAAATGAACTCTCTTCTGTCAACACAAGTGTGATGCCCCCTAAAACAGTAGGCTTTCAAGGGCCACACAGAAAACTGTTCTTTTGTGTGGATTCAAAGATACCATAATGAACATAAAGCATGGAATAGGAAAGCAGTCTAGCTTGCAGCCTCTGTATGCCATGCTGCAGACTCAGGCATCCATGTCTTGAATCCAATTGGCCACAAAGGCCACTAAATGTTTCCCACTTGAACGAGTTAACAGACCCCCTGACTTAGCAGACCCCTTATTCAAAGGTATCCAAAGATGGTCCAAATAAGCCTTTCAATTTGCTTCTTACAGGGAACCCATAGGTTTATTTTCATGTGGACAGACATAGTGCCCACTAATGTAGGCTGCCTTATGGAGCTTTTCATTACATTCACAGAAAAACTCAATGCTCTTTAAAAAGTCTACTAGTAGCTGCCAAATAACAGAATATTCTGGGTCTGATTCTGTTGAACTGAGAATAAGTTTTGCCCAAACTTTAAAGGCTTGGCAAATTCCCACCCCTGACACCACAGACTGTTGAGCTGCTCCTACCAGAGAGAAAGTAAGCATTAAAGAGAGCTTTCAACCTCTTCTTTGTGGTGTCTTTAAAGATTGGAACCCCTTCCACTGGGACCAACCGGGTCTTATTTAAGCATGAAATAGCCAGGACAACATCCTGAGAACCTTATTTTTTGTAGAGTACCTTCTCCCAGCTAGTGATCAAACTGCTTTGGTGGTAAAAAAAAACAACTTTTCTCTGGGTGAGCCTAAACAGCATACAAGATGCACTAGAAAAGACTTAGGAATTTTAGGTGACCTCTAGGACCCAAACCAGTGACTTTAGGGAAAGAAGATCCCCCTAAGGCAGTGTTTCTCAACTCCAGTCCTCATGGACCCCCAACAGGTCATGTTTTCAGGATTTCCCTCAGATGAAACAGCTGTGGTAATTACTAAGGCAGTGAAACTGATCAAATCACCTGTGCAAAATAATGGAAATCCTGAAAACATGACCTGTTGGGGGTCCATGAGGACTGGAGTTGAGAAACACTGCCCTAAGGTTATTGCATACCTCATCCACCAGGATGCCCACTGTGTGCGTCTGATACAGCCCTGCACCCTCCTGTAAGGAATCATCTGCAGAAACTATTCATCAGCTTCCACTTCCTCTCCTTCTCATTCAGATTCAGTCCTTTGAATCCTCATCCAGCTTTAAAAGAGGAGGGGAAGGAGAGTGTCCACATTTGTGTCCTAGGTGTTCTGAGTCAGATAGAATCTTTGAGAGCTGATCCCACAGTCCACACATGGCTGCAGAGAATTTGCCCTTTGACACAAATGAGCTGAAGAACTCTACCCCTGAAACCCTGGAGATACTAGATAAGGGATTTAGGATTTAGAATTCATCTGACCCTTTTAGAAGTCACTGCAGAGTTAACTTTGCAGGGGGACCTCCCTACCTAATAAAGGGATTTTGGAGATGAATCCATTGTTCTTCATACCTTGAAGAACCATGAGGCCATGGCTCCATGAAGGTTAATCAGACTTGTGTACCCCAGCTGAGAGGAAAGTCTGCCTAAGCCTGAACAGCTTGTGTCGCAGTCACCCCAGCCAGACATTGGGGAATGGATCCCCTTCCGTTTACTATTGCTGGATCAGAGGTAGCCAGGTGTAAATGGACGCATGTCCATTTACATCTGAATGCCCATAGAGGAGAATGGAGGGTCCATTCGGGTCTGCCTGAAAACGGACAGGCAGACCCAGTTAGGCTGCTTGTGTTAAAGGGGCCTATGACAGAACAGTGGTTAGGATAAAGTAGAACAGTGTTTACTACACAGGGTAGGTTTATACGAAACCACATGTGCAGCAACAGGGGATGACAAATGGGCCTCCTTCCCCATTATCCACCCAACTCAGCTTAAACGATACCAGAATCACCGAAGGTGCAACAAGGGCAGCTTAAACAGTGGATAAAGTCTAAGCTCCCAGAGCTACACTGCCACCAGTGCAGTAGGGTGACCATGCTAAGTCCACGTCTGCCTGCATTACTTTCTTTAGGCCAAACAGTCCGAAATTAACCATAGATGGTGAAAGCTGTGCAAATTGAGGTGGATAGGAGAGACAGCCTGTGAATGGTATCTTCCGCTGGCTATCATTGGGGCCCTTTAACAGTGATGCACTAGTGGTGATGGTTTAAAGTCACAAACTGCAATCAGTTCCAAGTACAACTTGTTGCAGGTGTGATTTTTGGTGTTGATTGGAAGAGGAAAATAAACAGTAGCAAAGGGTGGGATAGGATCCAATGTAAAGTCAGTTCTAGAATATTGGGTAAATCCTCAGTAGATATTATGATGATTGTCTATGGTTGGTTACATATGTGGGACTCTATTTCAGGGAGCAAGAGAGTGGGGCTTTGATAGGCAATTAGAGGACTCCTGCCCTACAGGGTGCGTAATGGGTTAAGAACCCTCTCACCATCTCTGCGTTTCAGCTTTGGATGCCGATTACGGAGGAGCCCCTCATGGCTTGTTGACTTGAGCTCTGGAGAAAGGAATGCTGGTGATGCAGCTGATGACTGGCAAACCGACTTGCATCCTCCGGTATAGGCTGGGATAGATGGGTGATAGATGTGGTGATGATCTCTCTCGCTTTGCTGGTGATACTGCTACCTAGGCCACACTTCTGATAGAGACCATGGTTGGCTGAGTACATTAGCCTGAATGTCTGTACTCTTCCCCTGGGAGCTGTAGTTTCTTTTCCAGTTCTGGAACAATTTCACCACCATAAGTGAAACTACATCTCCCACAATACTATAGTCCGATGCTGCCCAGTCAGTGGAGAGAACCTAATACCAATAGAGATGTGGCAAATAGACATGCTGGGACCTGTTGTTCTTTACTGTGGTAGTCTTAAAAGTTTGCTTTCTCTCTTTAACGGGCCTTTTGTCAGTACCTAGCTACACGTTAATATAAATTCTCTTCTACCAAAAGACCCCTCACTGCCAAATTTTAGTTTAAAAGGTTTACTTCCACTTTAAATAAGAGTTTTATTAGGCAGTTATCAAGAAGGGATTGGTTAAATATCCCAGGGAGAAAGGAAAATCACTTTAATGTATTTCCAAATTCAGTTTTTTAGGCGAAGATAGGTTCAGATTGTGGGAATCAGCCTGGCCCCAGGAGATCAGCTGTGTGCGTGCCGTCTTTTTTCAGAAGACATCTGTGTGCTCTTTAGTTTAGTCTGGGAGCAATCAGATGCTTTATTTGCAACACGAGGCTGTCATTATTCCTGATGAGCTGTTTGTGGTTCCATCTGAAGGGCTCTATAGAGACCTCTTATTTCAGGCACTGAGGCTTCTCAAATAGGCTCTGCTGCGTCATGTAGCGCTAAGACGTCAGAGGTACCGGGAGCCCCATTCATGGCCCGGGTGGTGCTAATAAAAGGCTCCTAGCAGTGAAAAAGATATGAATAGTTCAGCCATTCATTTATTCATCTCAGCTGATAATGTCTTACAGTTGGAGGCCATGTTCTGTGAGAAATTGCATTTTCGATGACTCTCATGCTGTAGCATAAGCTTGCTCTCTTCAGTTACATCCATGGGTAACATAATAACATAGGGAGGGAGGCAGAAAAAAGATAAAAGACTGTCAAGATCAATGTATTGAAATTGAAATACTTTACTGATAACTCTTGATTTAGAAGAAGGCAAAACAAAAAGCCCAGTAGGTCTTCTGCCAGCTCAGCAGGGTGGAAAAAAATCACACCATGGCAAATTTACCCCATCATTGATCGTAGAAAGGCATTTTGTACTGTTATACATATTCACGCATACGACTTAATAAAAACCTTTATAGTGCATTAACACATGTGTTTACGTGATGTTTCACACTAATGTGCATTGTATTTAGGCAGCCTATTCAAAATGAATGGGCTACCAACACACCCTAACATGCCTAAAATTTCACATAACCCTTTTTTGTAAGGCAGTTCTATGTGGCGTTGCGATGCGTTGTGGCACGCTAAGATGCAAGTGCATCACCTTAGTGCTGTGGGGTGCCATTCAAAATGAACATGAACTCCCTGAGGAAGTCATGAGTAGACAGTGACGTAACGCGTAGGTACGCGAGTGCGCAGTTTCCGGTGCGCGGTGATGCACTTCCGGCGTGCGACGCCATCTTGGTATACCCAGGAAGTCCCACACACATGCAGTATACCCACACATCGGTGAGGAGGGAGAACTGCGAACCATGTGAGTGTTATTCCTTCGTTTGCAATAAAGGAGCTATATTGGCACTAATACTATACTTAGAGGGTCTCTTTTTTTTTGGCTCACTGGGCGGGTGAGCCACTGTTCCCTAGAGACATCTGGGCTGTTTAGGGGCAATAGGAGCCCCACAAGGAGACCTACTGGAGGAAGAAGGCTGCTGACCCATATGATTTAAAGATCCAGGGTGATCCTGCAAGCGTGTTGGCCCCTAGAGGTCACAGGGAGGAGGTGAGGAGGCAATCTAGCCACAAACAGAAGAAGAGTTTTGGCACAATCACGGACTTTTTGAACACCGTTGCACATTGCATGATTTTATTCCTCACTGTTTGGACATTTTTATGATCATTTTGAAGAGTGGACACATTTTTTGTTTGCACTTTTAGCACTGTATGGTTAGCCCCATGTTTGTTAGGGGTTTTTTTTGATACATGGTTTAAAATTAAGTGTATGTGCACGTTTGTTTCCAAGTCAAAGGTACATTTTTAGTTATTGTATTTATTTAGTGTGTGAGCACGATCTGAAGTGAGGGGCACAGATAATTATTTTAGGTCTGACACTATATATGTTTTGCACTATTGGAGTGAAGAGTCACATTGCAGGATTTCTATTATCTTCTTAGTATTTTTCAGTGAAGAGTCACATTGTATATATTGACTTGTTATGAGCGCTACGCTATTTTTATATAAATGCATGTTTTGTGTTTTACTATAAGTTGCAGCAAAGCATGTGCAAATGTGGTTGGACCATTAATATAATTTTTTTTTGCATAGGACTGGGATTGATTTTAATACCTTTATCACATTTGTTTGCTGTCTGTGTCCCATTGGGTAGATTTCTCTTCACATTTGATTCCAGTATGAGAGGAAATCTCTACATAGTGAAGGGAAATTCCCAGTTATCACCAAGACAGGTAGCCCCATTGGATGATTCCCCCTTACCTCTTCTTCTGGGGAAAACTGTATAATGGCCACCAGAGCAAATGGAGAGAGTGAATCTCCCCAGTGAAAACCTTGAAGAGGTTTGAACCCTTCCCTGCTCTACCCAAAATGAAAAATGGCTTTATATACATTTTAAGGCCCATTTAGACCTATTCTTCGATGTAGAGGTGCACTTTAAACAGGTGTGCGGATCTTTCAATCATCTGCCCGTCCGCCATTCACACATCACGTTTCATTCATAGAAGCTTTAGTTACTGCTTGTATAAATGGAGGAGCTGAACTGAAAGGGCAGGCATGCTTAAGCATGCTTGATGAGTGTCTGTGACAGTTCCTCAGTTCTATTAGCTGGGGTAGGCATCGGAGGACAGAAGAGTTACAAACCAGAAGCACAAGGGATACCTCATACTGAATGTAAGTAATGTCCCTTGTGCCAATTTTGTATTTTCTTTTTTTTTAAACAAACTTAGGCTTTAAAATATGCACTCCGTGAAATACACTAAACTTTTCTTTAACCAATTCAATACCGGGCAATTTTACACCTTCCTGCCCAGGCCAGTTTTCAGGTTTCAGCGCTCTCACACTTTGAATGACAATTGCGCGGTCATACAACATTGTACCCAAACTAAAATTTTATCATTTTCTTCACACAACTAGAGATTTCTTTTGGTGGTATTTAATCACCGCTGGGGTTTTTATTTTTTGCTAAATTAACAAAAAAAGACCAAACATTTTTAAACAAACACGTTTTTCTTTGTTTCTGTTATAAAAGTTTGCAAATAAATAATTGTTCTTCATAAATTTAGGCCGAGATGTATTCTGCTACATGTCTTTGGTGAAAATAACCCAAATTAGGATGTATTTTTTAGTTTGTAGGAAAGTTATAGAGTTCACAAACTATGGTATAGATCTGAGTATTGATCAATCCTGAAGTACTGACAGCCAATCTAATTTCTTGAGGTCCAAGAATGTAAAGCAGTACAGATATCCCCCAAATGACCCATTTTTGCAAAGTAGACAGTCCGACGTACTTCATAAGAGGCATGGCGAGTTTTTTGAAGTTGTATTTTTTTTGTCATTTTTCGGAAAATTAAAAAATTAAAAAATTAGTTTCACTATTTTTTTTTTTACATACTGTCACCAGTTCAGTACAGCGTCATCATATAACTGGCATGGCGGTGGTCAGGGACACTGACTGGTGACAGTATGAACAAAATATATATATATATTTTTTTTATTATTATTATTATTTTTTATTAATTTTTTTAAATTTTTTTTAAGATTTTTTTTTCATATTTCACTATGACCAAAGTAGTACAATGTTACCATAGTAACATTGTACTACTTTGGGGAAGTGATCAGTATTTTTTTTTTTGTTACACAATTTGCTTATAGCAAAGAATTACTTTGCTATAAGCAAGCGTTTACCTGAATTACATCGATTTATTCAGGGTTTTTTTTTTCGTACTTAGCTGTGATTTGGCCATGGCTAATCACATGACATGTGCATGTGATTAGCTGTGACCATTCACAGCTAGACACTAGTATACAATGGATGGCATGAATGAAGTCATCCATTGTATACAACTGTCATGTGACCTGCTGTGATTGGTCACAGCAGGTCACATGGTACCGGCAAGGGGGGCCTTAGGACACCCTAATCCAGTTGCCAAGGAATGTAACTGCTGACTGCCCAAGAGCAGGGTTGGAGGTGTTAAAGTTGTGGTGCCATCCAGTCCAAGTTACGTAACCCTATTATTAGTGTCAGGAAGACTTCATAGATGTTAGTTCCTCAGTTTACGTGGTTAAAGTTGTGAATTGTTAAATCGCCTGGGTAGAGATAACACAGCATTATATATGGAAGAAAGATGGTACCGAAGGCTGCCACCGCTTTTCAGGGATGGTTGTAACATTTTGACATAGACGGCCTATTTCACGTCTTTTATGAACCAGTTGTCCTCTTTGTCCAAAATGTGCACCTTGCTGTCCTTCGAAAGAAAGTCACATTTTCTTAAAGTGAAAGTGTGACTAAGTTCCTAAGCTTTTGTCTCAGTGTATAGCTCTGCTTGAGAGACACAAGAATGCAATGTTTGCTAAAGATCTGACACTCCAGCTACATACAGGATGGCTATATCACTTTGTGTGTTCTGCTTTCACCCTCTATGCGATGGTCCAGAGTTTTTGCTTAACCTTGATATTTTAACAAAAGCCCAGTCTAGGTAGCCACACACTTTCATGGCATTCCTGAGATGTCTGTTTTTATTGCTTTTTGTTTGTGATTTCTATCTCAGCCCAACATTGAAGCCGCCAGTGTGTGTTCCAGCGGGTGGTGGAAGTCAAAAAGCAGATATTGGTCTTTGTGGGTAGGTTTCTGGTAGACCTCAGTGCCCAAGTCACCTTCCTCCTTGATGTGTAACACATTCAAAAAGGGGTAATTTATTATTCTCTGCCTCTTCCCATGTGAGCTTGATGTATGTGTCCACTGAGTTTGTGTTCACTCAGAGCTTGTATTTCCGACTTAAATGTAGGCAGGTGCACTCTGTTTTCTCAGTTGTAGGTGGTGCTCAACCTGAGCAGTACTGCTGCTGGAGGTGACCCTGGTGGCCATCTTGGATCAAGCACAGTCTTTTTAAGTTCCTGCCCCTAAGTTTTGGAGCACATTTGCAAAGGGACAGTACTAGTGGTAGGGAAAGGTTTTAGAGGAGTAGGGAAAGAGCAGGGCCTTTGCTTACAGTTCCTGAAACGCCCTCTTGGGCTGGACCACCCATGCCGCACTCCACTTTTCTTGGAAAGCGTTCTCTTCAGCTCCGGCCTACCACCTCTGACTCTTCACTGTCTACCTGGCTGTTGTATTGTTCTGCAAGTTCTTTGATACATCA
The DNA here is from genome assembly GCF_062004578.1 of Staurois parvus. NCBI lineage: Eukaryota > Metazoa > Chordata > Amphibia > Anura > Ranidae > Staurois > Staurois parvus. The sequence goes on from NW_028319438.1 coordinate 1,882,706, forward strand.
CTTTCTGCACTTTGGGCCTCAGTGTGATTACTGCTGCTACACCACACTGCACCTACCCAACACATATATCATCCATATACAGTACATGAACCAATAACTTGGGGGAGCTCCCCTAAAAGAATGCATGGCTGTCTTCTCCACCTCCTCCATGTACAGGTTAGCTGCGGCACAGTACTATTCTCATTAAGATAGCCAAGTGGGGTCAGTCATATGTTCATCTGTAAGAAACAAGCAACTAAGTCCCACCCCATAAATGCAGCCCAATAAAGGGCACAAACTTCCCATATATATCACAACCATTGAACACTTCACTATACCTGTCCATATAGACAAAGGCACACTGACCATGAAGGGACCCGAAACCACCCAGCTATCAAAAATGCCAACGCCACATCACCCAATAGGTCCTAACCGGAAGGAACCCATGTAGCCCCACTGTCACAGCCTTAAGGGCCACCACACGCAGTCCCAATTTCAGGGATCCGGTGCAGGACGCCAATTCAGCTGCGAGCAGCACATGATGTCACCACACCCTGCAACATATGGCCACGCATGCGTATCACACACACATGACCCCACCTTAATAAACTAGCAGCCATCACTGATCATCACCACAATGCAGCAGTGACCAAGGAGCGCCCGGACGCCAGGCCACCCCCACAATGCAGGGGGGCCCTGCCACAGCGCCACTGGCCGCCCACTAATCAAAGGCCACCAACAAAGATACCGAACCCTCCTCCTGGCGGATCTCCCAAAGGGAACCCAAGCCCCCACACACATGCCTGCAATAATGATCAAACCATAAAAAATGCTTGCAATTAGCACACAAGATATTCCAAAATCATTATAATAATAACAATCCAAACTAAAACCCAATAGAATTGTATGGTATCTACATATAGTGACACATATAACTATATCAATGAACAGTACTTGAATAATTAATATCACATTTGAGAGCCTGGACCACAAGTATGCATAAATTATAAAAATGGTTTATAGGACAAAGTTTCATTAATACCTGGCAGAGATATAGCATTTAACCGTTCAATCCAGAATGCTTCTTTTTGCAATATGAGCTTATCCCAATTGCCACCCCTAGGATCTTTCGGAATTGCTTCTAGTACCAAAAATGAGACCATTGTAGTATTGAATCTATAGTATAAGTCTAGATGTCTGCTGACTCGAGTGATCATTTTGCCGTTGGTGGAAAAGTAAATGTGATCATTAATTCTAGACCGCAACTTCCTAATGGTTTTACCCACATAGAAGGCCCCACACTTACAGGTCCTAAGGTATATCACACCTTCGGTGTTACAGTCTGCACAAATTTTACATTTCGCCATTAGGTAGAGTAAATGCTTGGCCAACTTTGATGAAAGAGCATAAATTACAATGGTTACATTTAAACATTCCTGCAGAGTGAGCTTTAGAGTGGATTGAATTGGGTATGTAATGGCTTTTAGTAAGCCTGTCACATAAGGACATGGCTTTACTGAATACAATTTGGGGGTAGTTATTAACATATTTTCTCACAACTGGATCCTCCAAAAATAAATGGTAGTGATTTTCTAAGACTCCAAATAGAGCCTGAACATTTCGTAATAAGTTTGATCTGATGTTGAGAACTGCCATGCCTATTATTAGGTCAGTACAAAAGAGAAGTCCTAGATTGCCCCAAGGCTCTATTATAGGCCTTGTGTAACAATGATTTTGGATATCCTCTCAACAGAAAACACTCACGTAGTTGGTTGGCCTGGATTTTAAAGTCTCTATCATTCATACACTTGCGTCTGATGTGGACATACTGTGCATATGGAATACTCCGCTCTAAAGCCAGGGGATGGGCACTGGCTGCACGCAAGATTGTATTACCAGCTGTGGTTTTATGATAAAGGGTAGTTGCTAAACAAGTATTACAATCTTTGTGAATTTGTAAATCCAAGAAGGTAATAGCAGACGCGTGGTAATTAAGCGTGAATTTAAGTTTGTAGTGGTTGGCATTTAGCTTATCCACAAACGTTTTTAATGACTCAACAGTATCTGTCCAGATAATAAAGATGTCATGAATATATCTATACCAACACAATGCATGATCCAGATAGGTACCTAGGCCTTCATCAGAAAAGATATCTCGTTGTCATCCCCCAGGTACAGATTGGCGTAGGCTGGGACACAACATGTGCCCATGGCCATGCCCTGTACCTGAAGGTAGTGGGACCTCTTAAACAGAAACCAATTGTGTGTCAAAATGAAAAACAAAAGTTTTAGTAGGAACTCATTGAATTCCCATTTTGAGTGTTCCTGTTCAAAAAGGAATGTCCGTACAGTTTTGACACCCTGCTCATGAGGGATGCTGGAGCACAGAGCCTCCACTTCTAGGGTCACCACAATCCTTCAATGTGTTTCAAAAAGTCCACAGTATCCTTAATATAGGATGGCAATTGTACAACATGGGGAAAAAGAAAGAAATCAATTCATCTACTGGCATTTTCAGTTAAAGACCCTATCCTCGATACCATAGGTTGTCCTGGTGGAAGTGTAGGGTTTTTATGAACTTTAGGTAATGCATAAAACATGGGATCACGGGGGTATTGTGGGTTGAGAAAGGTATATGTGTCTTTGTCAATTAAGCCTCCAAGTAGGCCATGTTAATTAAGTCCATATAGTCTGAATTGGTTTGACTCATAAATCTGCTTGATTTAGGATGGTACCAGTCTGTGTTACGTAATATATTAAAGCACATTTGTTCATATTGCAATTTTGTCATCAGAACAATATTACCTCCTTTGTCGGAGGGTTTAATGATTAGGTCTGGGTTATTTTGAAGTTTAGCAATGGCTTTGTGTTGTTTCCTATTGAGTTTGCTCATAGTGGATGTCAAGTTCATACGTTTGATGTCACTGATAGTCGTTGTTAAAAAGGCCCAGATATTGGTATTAACCAAACAGTTTGAATAGGTTGTGGCCCTTGGGAGCATTGTATATATCCCCACAGCAACCACCCTGTGTTGGGAATTTCCATAGTCCATTTAACTGCAACAAAAGCAGCAAGAGGAGGAAGAAAAGGCTTGTTGACTTATCCTCTCCATCCTGGCCACTGGAGCCACAATAGGGGAATGCAAAAAATTCTGTAAACGTATACTCCGCTTTGAATAAATATAAATACCCTGATTTCAAAAGCAATGGCCTTAAAAGAAAAGAGGTCTCTAACTAGAAATTGCAACTTGAGTCCTGTGATGTTTAAAGTTCCTGATATGGTGGTATCTAGCAATGGAGGGGGACCATAAACATTAGATGAATTCTGGTAATTCAATTCAATTAAACAGGCTGCGGTACTGCTAAAAGCACAGATCTCTTGGTATTGAGGTATAAAGGTATCTGCATGCAGTGTCTCTAAAGTGATGACAGAAAGAGGTTGGGCAAAACAATTTCATGAAAAATAGATCACAGGGCCCTTAAGCAGTGGATATCTATGGATTTTATTTGTGGAGTAAGAATATTGCAGAGATGTTAGAGTGAAGACTGGACAATAACAGAGACACTGTGTCAGGAATCCCAGGGCTCGCGGCGGTGCACATGCACAGAACGCCGATGCGCATTAGCCGGTGGGCACTAGGACATAGGCAACCGCGGCAAAGCGCGCCTGGCACCAATGACAGCGCAGGGCGCACTATTTAAACCGGCCCTTTGCATGCTCAAATTGCCATATGGTCTTGTTCCTGTTGATTCCTGCTCGTTCTGTTCCTGTGATTGCCTTGTTGCCGACACAGCCTGACCCTGATTCTGTTGACTGTCTCCTGCTCTGACCCTTGGCTCGTTTGACTATTCTCTGCCTGATCCTGATTATCTGACCTCCCGTTGCTGAACCTGGCCTGTGACCCGACTACTCTTAGCCTGCTGCCCTGTACCGTCTGCCTCCGATGTTACCGACCTGGCCTGTCTGACTTCGCTGTTCCTGCGCGAATCCATCCATCCTGCTCGGATCCATCTGCTACTGCCTATGTCTGCTCTGCCTCTTCACAACAGGCTCATACTCGCTACGTACCAGTGGCAATTATCTCTACCACAGCTGGGTGGTACTCGGGGGGCCGCGACCTGGTCTCAGTCTGCTCCAAGTGCATCCCCACCATCAGGGGCTCTGGTGAATAAGCAGTCTGGGGCTTAGACTCTGCGTCCTGGGGAATCCCGGTCTGTGGGTCTCTAGAGCCCTCGCCAGCTGGTACCTGACACACTGGTGCGATCACAATGTGGCAATTGGTGCATCTGCTGTGCTGAACTGATGTGCAGAGTCCTGTAGCAGTAGGCCAGCAATCTGTCTCTGGAGGAAAAGGCAGTCCCACTATGTTCAGCTTTGAATCCTGTGCCAAGAGAGAGAGCCAGTCCTTTGCTGTAGAATACTGTATATCTGCTCTCTCAGCATCCTCCTCATTCACCAGCTCTCTGGTAGCTGTAGTCCAATCAGCACTCAGGAATACAGAATGTATTGGCCATAGGACAACAGATCCCAAGATCCTCTGCTGTCAGAAAAACAGAATCTACTCCTCTAACAGGAAGTGATATAGGAGTCTCAGTACTGCACTAGGGGGAAAATGATTAACCATACTCCCACCTGTAAATGTCCCAGAATGGCATAATGATATAGCCAGTATCTGAGTACATCCTCCCCCCACTTGAAATCTTTGGTCCCCAAAGAGGTAGTGTAACCCACTGTAATACTAAGTACTTAATATACAATGATACATTTGAACATTAACTGTAAATATCAACAATAACTCATATTTACAAGTCGTTTACAAACATCAAGGTTCATCTGTAGCCACTTACATACTGTAACTCATCAGTTAAAGAGTTAGATTACTTTGCTGAGAGGTCAGTGTGGTTGCAGTGGCCCACCCAGTAATGTCAGTGGGCTAGTCAAGGTCACCCAATAAACAATAGTAGGATCTAGCATGTTACTTGAACACTGAGTAGTGGGTATAAGTTCCTTGGAGTTTTCTCACAATGTAACATATGTCAGTCTCTTAGGTGGGTTACTGTTCAGTCAGAGTCTGGAATTCATAGAGTCATCAGGCGTGGGCTCACGAGTTGAATCAGAGGTACTTGCATTGAGCTGATGAAGGGAATCAGCAGCACATAGGCTAAGCCCTGACTCCAAAGTTGCCAGCTTTTGAACTCCTTCACAGATGCCTTGAAAAGACTTAGCCTCCTGTGTCTCCAGCCCACAATTGGGACAGCAACAACCAAATGGGGTTCAAACTCAAAATCATTATTAGCTTTGAGCTTTGTCATGGGGTATTCATCATTAGGATCAGCCTGAATCTCGACACCCCTTCTGATGGGTGGACTACCTTTCTCGGCTTTAACTTTGGTAGTGCTCACAGGTGTGGGAGAGATGGCCACTCCTGGCCTAGGGGCTTTTCCTCCTGTTTCCCAAACTGAGGGAGAGGTGTCATTATTCTCTTGAAACTGTGGCCACACCCAATCAGACACCATCACTTTCAACCTTTTCCTCTGTTTGAATGTTAGTTTGGCATTGTCGGCGTTATCTAGCAGGAGGCATTCAGATGGTATCTGAAATGGGCAGCAAGTAATTTTGGTGCCATATTTTCAGCGGGCTTGTTTTCCCTTCAGGGCGGATTTGGTAAACTGGCAGCCAGGGGAGTTATTGGCAGATGATATATGCTTGAGATGGCCAGCAATCAGCCAGCTTGTGTTTCCCGGATAATCTCAAGTTTCTCAACAGCACACAATCCCCTGGTAAAGGTATTGTACTTTCACCTTGAGGTCACAATTCTTTTTATTTCTTTTGTTCTCGTATGGTTGCAGTCTCTTTCACCTTCTCATAGGATTGCTTCAAATTTTTCCATAGTTGGTCAACATATCCCTTGTATGAAGCCAGGGATATGTGGTCTGTGGAGGTTCTGAAAGTTAGGTCACCTGGCAGTTGAGCTTCTCTCCCAAACATTAACCTGCAGGGGGAATAAACAGTGGCATCGTTAGTTGTGCTGTTATAGGTATGAACTACAGCTGCAATATGATTTCCCAATGCTGTTTCTTCTCTGAGGGTAACGTTCCTAGCATATTCAACAGATTGAGGTTGAACCATTCAGGCTGAGGATCTCACTGTCAATGATAGAGGGAAGTTCGGGATTTTTGGATGCCTAGCTCACATTGCTTGTAATCAAGTTTTCCCTCAAAGTCCCTTCCCTGGCCAAAATGTATTTGTTGTGGCAAACCATAATGCATAAAAAACTTTTCCATCAGTACTTTCACCACAGTAACTGCTTGTTGGTCCTCCGGTGGGAAAGTTTTGAGCATATTGAGTAAACTAATCAGCTACCACCAGAACACTGCTTCTCCCACCTGCATCGGGTTCCAGGCATAGTAGGTCAATGCATACCAACTCCATAGGCTCTTGACTTTGTAGGTGACCCATGGGGGCAGCTTTGGTAGGTAGAGTTTTCCTTTGAATGCACTGTAAGCATGAGTGACAGTAGCTCTCTACTTCTGCTCTCATAACAGGCCAGTAGAGGCAGTCCCTAGACAATCTAAAGATCTTATCTGGTCCTAAGTGCCTGTGTTCATCATGAAGAGCCATTAGTACAGCTTGTATGTGTTTCTCTGCCACCTTTCTTCTGAATCTTCTGAAGGATCCCTTCAATAGATGATGCCATCTCATACCTGCAGCTGGTCCCATTCTTTGTAGAGTAACTTGGAGTTCATGACGGAACCATTTAGTAGCAGCCTGGGATACAATTAGGTCAGAGCTTCCCAAGTTATACTGCAGAGCAAACAAATATCTATAAGAAACGAGTGCTAGATCTGTGTAGTGGAGCAGCTAGCAAAGAAAAAGGTAAAACCTCAGAAAACCTCTTAGGATAACCTATATGTATAAAGCAAACATGCAGCACTCCTATCAATGATATAAAGCAAATAAAAATGAAGACATATGTATATTACTCCAAAAATGACATTAGGCTTATATGTGTGCAAGATTGTGTATAACGCACACAACTATGAGTCGCCGTGCATAGATAAGTTCATGAATTCATTTCCAAAATTGAAACGTGAAGATGAGTGACAGTCTATATGTAGCGAACGAACAATATTCGTGATATCAATGGTGTGGAAATGAGAATAGTTTGCACTAACCAGATAGCGCTATATAAAACGCATGTAGATGATGAGATCATCTAGGTGTGAGCATCTGGACCCGGGTATTCTGACTAGTGGCAGCATCTATCACAGCATTTCAACAGGGTTGCTGAATAGCAGAGCTCTGATTGTAGACCACCAGAGGGAACCAGCAACCAGGATCTCTTCAAACCAGGTATCCCAAGGAGTATGATGTGTTCACCGACCACCAGGGGGAGATAGAGCTCTGGAGAATATCCAACGATTTCCTTAGGGAAAATTGGCTCAAGAAAAAAAGAGCCAAAGAACAAAAATATCTAAGTGCAGCATTGCTTTATTCAAATGCAAAGAAATGGTAAAAATACAACTCACATGATATGCAAAAGTACTGTTGGCCAGACTGCAGATCAGGTCTTCACTCTGATCCGCCTTCAAATCTCTCTTTGACAACTGTTGGAGCCCCTTGCTTCTCAATTGAGGCAGATCGCAGTAACACTTGGGCACTCCTGCTAAAGTGACTCCAATGGCCTCAGCTCCAACAGCTCCTTTGTACCATTGATCAATGCCTTGGCACAAATCCTAAACTCCCTCAGATGTCACACGGGCCCAGCTTTCTGAACCTGTGTCCAGATTGTGTGGTCTTCAAGATAAAGTATCAGCATCTTGGTTCCCTGTTCCCAGCCAAAATTTCAAGAATTGAAATCCCAACAAGGCAGCTAGGCAACAATGTCCATTTGCATCTAGTTTGGGTGTTGTCAGAAGGTAAGTTAGGGGATTATTGTCTGTCTTGACTCCAAAGGAGGCCCCATATAGATAATCCTTCAATTTGTCGACGACAGGCCACTTCAGGACCAAGAACTCCAACTTATATATCAGATAGTTTTTCTCAGATGGAGTGAGACTTCAGCTTACTTAAGCTATGGGGCGTAACCTCCATCTTGTTCTTGGTGTAGGACCCCACCCAGTCCTCCTTGACTGGCGTCCATATGGAGCTGATATGGTTTGGTAGGATCTGCGTTAGCCTGCACTGGGGCTTCTGTGAGACTACTCTTGAGGTGATGGAAAGCTCTCTCATATGGGAAAGTCCACCTCTCCTGAAAGGATTCTTGCGACTTCGAGCTCCTTGCCTCATTTGACCCGCCTTGCAGTTTTCACCTTCACCTTTCCTTTTGTCACTCTGTAGTAACTCATTGATTAGGGGAGGGGGGGCAATCTTTGCGAAATTCCCCACAAATCTCCAATAATAGGAGCAAAACCCTAGGAAAGACCTGAACTCAGTGACTGCTCTTGGTTTGGACCATGTGGTAATTGCCTCCAAATTCATAGGGCCAGTGGCAATCTCTTCCACTGAAACAACATGCCTTAGGTAGTTGGCAGACGTTTGACAGAACTGACATTTCTCCAATGACAACTTCAGTCCTTCATGGGGCCTTTGCAGAACCTTCTCTTGCTTTGTGTTCTTCCAATGTCTTTCTGAAAGCAATGATGTCATCCAAGTACACCAAGACCTCAGTTAGGTTTACGTCTCCCACTGTGTGCTTCATCAGCCATTGGTATGTGGCAGGAGCCCCTGATAGTCTTTGAGGCATCCAAATGAACTCGAAGAACCCTAATGGGCAGATAAACTCCCTCTTTTCTTGATCATACAGATGTATGGGGATCTGATAGTACCCACTTATCAGATCTAGCACACTGAACTATTTTGCCCCTCACAGACATTGAAGGGAATCTTTGATTCGAGGTGTGGTATACTGGTTGGCAATGGTTCTTGTGTTCAGAGTTCTGTAGTAAATACACATCTGCAGGGTCCAATTTTTCTTCCTCACCACAACTATAGGAGAAGTGTAAGGGCTCCTGGATTCTCAAATGATTCCTAACTTCTTCATCAAGTTGCTCTCTGAGGTCTTCTAGGTCACTCAAAGGTATCTGTTTGCTCTCTCCCCCAAAACAGCCTCTCTTCCTGCAGCTGAATCTTATGCTGAGCACTTTTAGCATATCCCACGTCAAAGTCATTCTTGGAAAACATCTTTTCCCATCTTGACAACTGATCCTTGACTGTTTTCCCCCATTTAGGAAGGGGCAAGTCTAACGTGGGTCCTTGACCTTCCTTGGCTTGGTGTTGCTCATAGTGAGAGCAGATTTTGAGTACTGTCTCAGAAGGCTGGTTGGGAGTCGGGAGCTTAGGCAGTGTAGGTCTTCATGCCACCATGTCCAGACCACACTCTCCAAAGCCTTGCTCGGTTATCTTAAAAAAACAAGTGCATCCTGGTAACCTTTTAATCTCTTTTTTAAAATTGTATTTTTATTGTTAATTACATTATACGAATACTAATACATTGCTAATACAACTCAACTAATATTCATAACAAATTTTATTTACTTTAATTCTTCATCCCTGTCTTTCTCTCTTCGGTAGATTAATATTCAATATCTCTTCAAAAGATTAAGCTTAAAGTTTGACAGCTCTCCATAGTGTTTTAATACTCTCATTAAATTTGGTAGTGTTAGTTTGGAATTTACCACATACAATAATATATCATCTGCATATACTGCTACCTTATGCTCCACATCTCCAATTTGAATTTCTTTTATAGCTACACTATTTTTTATAGTAGCTAACAGGGGCTCTAAAGATTGTAAAAACAGGAGGGGTGACAATGGGCACCCCTGCCTTGTTCCATTATGCATTATAAATGGTTGAGATAATGTACTAATAATAATCTTCACTGCTGCAGAGGGGTGGTTATATAGTTTTTTTTATCCATCGCATCAATTTAGGTCCTAATCCTAATACTTCTAGAGTACTTATCATAAATCCCCAGTCTACCCTGTCAAAAGCTTTTTCAGCGTCTATCCACAGGAATACCACTGGGATCCTCTCCATCCTACTCATTTGCAGGAGTAATGGTCACAGACCATTATCCCTTGCTTCTCTTCCCAGTATAAACCCCACCTGATCAAGGTGTACCCATTCCGGCATTAGATCTTTCATCCTAATAGCAATGACCTTCGCATATAATTTCGTATATATATTTAGTAATAATATTGTCCTGTAGCTGGTACATTGGGATAGATCTTTTCCTTCTCTGGGTATTATCGTAATATGTGATAACAATGACTCCTTCCTCATTTCTGTACCTGCTCCTAATGCATTCATATATACACACATTTTAGGCACTAGCTGTTCTTTAAATTTCTTATATCTTATTGTATATCCATCCAGTCCTGGGCTTTTCCCTGCCACTGTGCTATTTATTGCTGCTAGTATTTCCTTTTGTGAAATTGGATTTTCTAACATTGCCCATTCTTTCCTCCTCTAATCTGGGTAATCCAACTGTTTTTAAATATGTCTGAATTTTCTCATTTTTTTCTCCTATAAGAACCTTTTGATCCTTATAATTAACTGCATACAGCGACCTATAGTATTTTTGAAATACTCTACCGATCATTTTAGTTGAATATACTATCTCTCCTGCTTTATTTCTAATCTTCTCTATATAGTTTACTAATTTCTTTTTTCTTAAAATGTTTGCCAAATGTTTTCCTGGTCTATTACCCCACATATACCTTTCCTTTGCCACCATATTGAAAACCCTATTTGTCTCCTGCTTCATTAAATCATTCAACTCTTCTCTTTTTAAAATGATCTTATGTTGTACTTCTGTTTCTGTTCTACTTTTATCTTGTTCTAATTTATATAATTTCTCTATTATAACTCTCATCTTTTCCGCCCGTTTCTTCTTTTTTTCTGCTCCTATCGAGATCAGAATACCCCTTATGTATGCTTTATGGGCTTCCCATGTCGTGGCCATTGATACTTCTTCGGTTTCATTTAGCTGGAAATACTGTTCTATTTCTTTTTTTATTCTTCCTTCAGTCTCCTGGTCCTGTAATAATGTCTCATTTAACTTCCATATATTTATATCTATTTTTTAAATCTCCTTCCATTTTTAACTTCACTGTGACTGGTACATGGTCTGAAAGAGATGTAAATATTGGAAATATTGGACTCCAGTAATCTATGTTCTATCAATATATAGTCCAGTCTGGAGTACGTCACATATGCAGAGGAATAGAACATATAATCCCTCTCCCCTGGGTGCTTAATCCTCCATGCATTTATCAATTGACATTGATGTAACCTCCTTTTCAGAGATTTTAAATATTTACTTCCCTCTCTCTGCACATGAGACGAAGTGTCCAGCTGGAAATCCATGCAAAGATTAAGCCACAATCAGATTTCCTTTCTTGAAATCCGTTAATTTCCTTAGTATATCCTCTAAGTAGACCATTGCATTCTTATTTGGACAGTAAATATTTGCTAACGTACATTTCATACCATATAATTTTCTGTTCAGAAACAAGTACCGACCCTCTGGGTCAACCAACCTATCTTCTATGGAAAATCTTACATCTTTTGCCATCCCAATCATTACCACTTTAGCTCATTTTGTTGATGAGTCTGCATAAAACCAGCTCGGATAATATTTTGATTGTAACTTAATTCTTGTATCGTGAGATAAATGTCTCTTGTATTTCTTTAGTAATATTACATCTTTTTACTGGAGTATTCAATCCCTTTACATTATAGGTCATTAAATTTAATTACATTCTTATCTAACATCCTTTTGCATTAGTCCCTTCTTGCATTTGAACCACACAGAGGGAGGAAATTATACAGCAATATTGGAGCCCTGTGAATTTTTTTTAATACCCCTTTCTCCCCGTCCCACCCCCCTAAACCAAACCCCCGTCCCTCTCCCACTCCCGTCCCCTCCTATCTCCACCTCCCTCTCTTATTAAATGCATATGGTTCAGATCTAGCCCTTGGATCTGTTGTGGTTCTAACCCCACCCTTGATCCCTCTAATTGGGGTTGAACTCTATTCATGAATGCCTCCCATTACCCCTTTCTTTCCCTTTTTGGGAGTGAATTTCCGAGCATGCTAATCCTCCTTGTACCCCTGCCATTAATTGATTTTTCTTCTTGTACCTTGACAATACACAAATTACCCTACCCACCTGGGGGGGGGGGACAAAACCAAGCGGGGAAGGGGGGAAGGGAAGGAAGGGAAACCAAGTTTATCTTATAAACAGAGAAAGGGAAACTCATCCCTAAAGTCTCTCAGGGACTATCTTTCTTCCCACGTTCAACATTTTTTCTTTGTTTCTTCTCAATGTTGTTCTCAGTCTAGTTGAATGTCCATATTTCCATCCAATCAGACATGCAGGGAATCCACACTTGTATTGAATATTTTTTGTTCTCATCTGTTCCAGCAATGGTCTCAACAGTTGTCTTCTTCTCGCCAATGTTTCAGGTGCTATATTTGCATATATTTGTCAGTTCACCTCTACATATGTTACTGCCGGAATCCCTTTTATTTTATCCTCATAATAGTGGAAACATATGATCACGTCCCATGGGGTTCTGGTAGTCACTCCTGGAGGGCTCTTTATCCTGTGAACTCTGTCAATTGTCAGTCGTTCCATTATAGGTCTGTCTATTAGCTGATTGAATACTTTATTCATTGCATCTCTTAAATCTTCTCCTTGGAGTCCTTCCGGTAGCCCCCGGATCCTCAGATTATTCCTTCTATTTCTGTTCTCCTGGTCTTCCATCTTATAAGACAGTCTCCTCTGTTCATGTGTCCTCCAATTGACTTTTGAGCTCTGTTATTATTTGGTCGTGCTTATCCAATTTCCTTCCGATTCTTCAATTGGGACACCTACCCCAGATCCTTGTATTGTATTATTGCCATACCATTTTTTAAAGAGTATTCTAATTTTGCAAACATATCTACTATTTATGTTTTTGTGGGTATCAGCATTCCTGCTCCTTGTTCTCCTGAATTCCTTATTTTCATCTCACTTTCTGTATTTAGGATCTCTTTGCCTTGATTCAAATAAGTTATTTCTATTGATAAGCTGGATTGATCTCCACTATTGTTTCCTGATATTTGTCCTCCACTTATTCTCCGCTGTCTCACAGGGGTCTGACTCCCTGGACTTTTCACCTGTGGAGGCATATCTTTTTTTATTCTACTATTACTTGTCTTAGGGGTTTTTACCCCTCTGCCTTTTACTGATTTGCTCTTCATAGTGTTGTTTCTTGCCTATAACTTGCACTATATCTCCCCCCTTTAATTCTGCTCTCGGGCAGTATAGAGTGTGGACCAGTGTGGACCAGTATGGCAAATAATAACCTTCCTTTTGAAGATAAGCAAATTATATGATATCTCCTACTTGCTCTTTCCTTTTCACCAACTTTATCCTTTAGTACTCTCTTTATCCTCCACTGGCCGACCCCCTCTTTTCTCTTCCCACCGCTTTTTAAGCACTTTTATCCCCAGTCATCAGCATCATAAATTAGCATTCATATTTATATTGTCAAGATGTCAATGTCTTTGGGCATTTACTGCTCCTCATGTTCCACTGCCCAGCTGCTCTCCTGGAGTGCTTGATATCTGCAGTGACTGTCTGCAACTGTTCCTCCATCGTCCTTTCAGTGGGGACTACAGGGGGTCTGCCCATGGCTTTGTTCTCCTCTTGCTCCCATACTCCTCTTCCCGGCCGTGCCTTACCATGGGGTCCGTGCGGCCACCTCGCGGCTGTCTCCCTCTGTTGGCTGCTGCTCACCTCCACCAATCATCCTCTCCTCCCCACTCCGCAACACCGGACCATCACCGACACCGCTCGACTGCTCCGGGTAGCCACGAGAGCACTGCTCCAGGACTGGGATAACACCAAATAAGTCCCAAGGTACTGTAACGGACCACCTGACAGCACCTCTATCAGTCCCCTGATAGAGCCTCCCCAGAGTGCGGAGTCTAAGTACCGGAACACTTGTTCACCAGAGCCCCTGATGGTGGGGATGGACTTGGAGTGTTCCGGGACCAGGTCGCAGCTACCGGGTATCTCTACCAGAGGTAGAGGAGTCTGCCAGAGGCTCCTGTGGGTCGAGTCTGATGTGAGGGAGCCCGGGGATCCCTGAGGGATGGATGGATGGATGAGCAAGATCAGAGTCAAACAGGCCGTGTCGGTAACTAGCGGGTCGGTGCGGTATAAGACAGTAGGCAAGGGATAGTCGGGTCACACGCAGGGTCAATACCAGAAGATCAGATCTATAGGGGAGCATCCAGGAGCAGAGTCAGGCAAGCCAAGGGGTCAGGACAGGAGAAGGCAACAAGGTCAGACAATCCAGATCAGAGTACTCACAACACAGGCAACAGGATACGCAAAGACCATTCGGCAACAAGTGTCTGTGCAGGGCTGGTTTAAGCAGCCTTCCCTGCACCTGACAGGCGCAGCCTAGGTCCTAGTGCCTGCCCAGTACTGTCATAGATGACGGGTGTGCCTGGGTCCTAGTGCCCTGCTGCCTGCATGTCTTGACAGACACCTACGCATGTGTAGACCCATGCGTCGCGATGGTCCCTGACAGGTACTATCTCCTCACTACGTTCTCGGCTGGCACATCGGAGCTCTCATTACACGCTCACTGTCGGTGCCATGTTTAGGCTCCACCCCCCCTGTTCCTCTACATGACCTTTAATCTCTAACACGTTGTTCAGGCAGATGTTCACATCTCCAGGATTGGCTATCCCTGCTTCATAATAATAAAAAGGCACACATTTAAAAAAAAAATTTATACTGTTGCTCTATGTTGCCAAGGATGTATTCCAACAAACTCGTGAAATTGCTGATTAGTTTACTTTGAGAAAAACTGGTTAATTGCACACTTGCACCTTTGTACTTTGGTTATAAATAATTCTCTAAGCGGATTACGAAAAAAAAAAATTAAAGTATGTGCCAAGGCTAACTCTGTGCAGAAATTGTTTGTTAGACTTGTTATCACTGGCACAGGGTGAGTTGCATCTGTCGAACTTTGCTTATTCATATCCCATTCTCTCCCTTGATCTGTCTAGCTGTCACACATCTCTCAATTGTCGGGATCACCCATTACACACATTGATTTTGTACCGGCCACCGATAAGGACTATGAGGATCTGATTTCAATCTCAGGTGGTCCTGCATTACATACTACTGAACTCTGAATCCTGCATTACATACTACTGACCTCTGAATCCTTCATTACATACTACTGCCTTCTGAATCCTGCATTACATACTACTGACCTCTGAATCCTGCATTACATACTGCTGACCTCTGAATCCTGCATTACATACTACTGACCTCTGAATCCTTCATTACATACTACTGACCTCTGGATCCTGTGTTACATACTACTGACCTCTGAATCCTTCGTTACATACTACTGCCTTCTGAATCCTGCATTACATACTACTGAACTCTGAATCCTTCATTACATACTACTGACCTCTGAATCCTGTGTTACATACTACTGACCTCTGAATCCTTCATTACATACTACTGACCTCTGAATCCTGCATTACATACTGCTGACCTCTGAATCCTGCATTACATACTGCTGACCTCTGAATCCTGCATTACATACTACTGACTTTTGAATCCTGCATTACATACTACTGAACTCTGAATCCTGAATTACATACTGCTGACCTCTGAATCCTGAGTTACATACTACTGACCTCTGAATCCTTCATTACATACTACTGACCTCTGAATCCTGCATTATATACTACTGAACTCTGAATCCTTCATTACATACTACTGACCTCTGAATCCTTCATTACATACTACTGCCTTCTGAATCCTGCATTACATACTACTGACCTCTGAATCCTGCATTACATACTACTGAACTCTGAATCCTGCATTACATACTACTGAACTCTGAATCCTGCATTACATACTACTGAACTCTGAAACCTGCATTACATACTACTGACCTCTGAATCTAGCATTACATACTGCTGACCTCTGAATCCTGCATTACATACTACTGACCTCTGAATCCTGCATTACATACTGCTGACCTCTGAATCCTGCATTACATACTACTGACCTCTGAATCCTGCATTACATACTGCTGACCTCTGAATCCTGCATTACATACTGCTAACCTCTGAATCCTGTGTTACATACTACTGACCTCTGAATCCTGTGTTACATACTACTGACCTCTGAATCCTGCGTTACATACTACTGACCTCTGAATCCTGCATTACATACTGCTGACCTCTGAATCCTGCATTACATACTGCTAACCTCTGAATCCTGTGTTACATACTACTGACCTCTGAATCCTGCGTTACATACTACTGACTTCTGAATCCTGCATTACATACTACTGACTTCTGAATCCTGTGTTACATACTACTGACCTTTGAATACTTTTTTAATGGGGCCTTTCAAGGTTATATTCTTTTCAGGTAGATTTCCACCTCTCCATGGGTTGCCTACTCCTTTTTTATAATGATAAAAATGCACACTTTTTTTAAAAAAAGAAAACTATACTGTTGCTCCATGTTACCAGGGATGTATGCTTGAAAACTCATAAAGTTACTGATAAGTCCTCTTTCAGATTAATTATTTGCACTGGGTAATTGCACACTTGCTACTTTGTACTTTGATTAGAAATAACTTTTTAAGAGGATTTAAAAAAAAAAATGACCCCAATATGTGCCATGATTGATCTTGTTCAGATATTACTTTTTGGACTTATTCCCGCTTTCAGAGGGCGTGATGCAATTGCTGAACTTTGCTCATTCATATCCTGTTTTCTTTCATGATCTTTTCAGCAGCCACACATCTCTCAATATGTCGGAATCACCCAATGCACACATTGATTTTGTACCGGCCACAGCTGAGGACTACGAGGAGCTGATGTCTATCTCGGGTGGTATATACAAAGGAACAGACTATCTGCCATTCAGTTATCATGCATGGCTGAAGGATCATCGACGACTCATGTTTATAGCAAAGAGTGAGGGGAAAATAGTGAGTATTGAAGGCAATCTCAGAATGAAATGTTCTTTGCTGTCCCACAATATGCAAGAAAATAGCAGGTTCATCTGTTCCAAACATCAACTACATTTCAGTAAAATAATACTTTCTAATGATACACTTTCCCCCTACTAGTTTCAGGTCATGTCCCTGTCTGCCCTCCTGAACCTTATTCATACCTTTCATGCATTTAAGGGTTTCAGTCATGTCTTCCTTCTTTCCTCCAGGCTGTGCATATTAAGTTCCTGAAGTCTCTCCTGATATGTTTTATCCCTCAGACTTTTCACCATTTTTGTTACCCGTCTCTGGACTCGTTCTATCTTATCAATATCTTTTTTCTAAGTGAGGTCTCCAGGACTGGACATGTTATTCGAGGGCCCTGCTCTTTCGAGCCTACAATCTTGGAGATGTTTAGACTATCATATAATTCATAACTTCCAATTATAATAGTAAAGTGTTTAAGCGAGCGCTAAATCATAAAAGCAGCTAATGCACTAAAAGGAGAAACCATATGCCTTCAGATAAATATATAAAAGTAGTGCAGTGCTAAAGGTGATAAAACAAATAACTCCTATGAGAAACGCACAGGGACTATAAGTGGTTTGAACCATAAATATGTAAACAATTCACCAGAAATGAAAAATTCACAAGAAAATAAAGTATCACAAGAAATAAAATGTCTCCAAAAAACGCACAGTGGCTAAGGATGCGTTTATGTCATAAGATTCAAAATTAATTCAGAAGACTGTCAGCAAAGTTCATCAAGGTAATCGCCAGGGGACATTAACCTCCCTGGCGGTATTCCCGAGTGTAGCTCGGGGTAAAATTTGAGTACAAGGACCGGTAACCCCGAGCTACACTCGGCTTACCATGCGGCGTTGCTCAGGGAGTCCCTGCAGCACTTGCCTTGTCCTTCGCTCCCACGATGTCCCCCATGCAGCGTCCCCGGCCATCTCCTCCGGCCGATGCCGGCACCCGGCTTCCGTGTTCCGGTCCCTGTGACCTCGGGACGTACGGCGGAAAATTTGACATTTTTAAAAATGTCTTTTTTTAAATGATTATTACATAGTAAAACATTGCTGTTTCAATGCATTTCACATACATTTTGTCCCGAGTGCTTTATCCGGCGCCCTGCCTGCATTTTTACTGTTCTTTCTGCCTGGAAATAATTAACCTTCTTTCCATTAATCCCTTCTCTCTGAAGCAATCCTGAATTAACGTAATTGGTTGCCATGGACTAGCAAAAACTGACCAAGGCAATTCTCCCCTCCAACATACTGGTAAATGTGAGGTAGGGGATAAATGTGAGTAGGGTTGAGCTCAGGGCTCTTAGCAGGCCACTCAAGTTCCCCCACAGCAAACTCCTCAAACTATGTCTTTGTGGACTTGTCTTTGTGTACAGGGGCACAGTCATGCTAGAACAGACATTGGCCATCCCCAAACTGTTGCCACAAACTTGAAAATGCACAAAACTCCAAAATCTTTGTATCCTTTAGTGATAACAATGCCCATCATTGTGTAGCGCTTACCTCTGAAGGAGTCACATATATGGGTCCCTTGGTTCTGAGGGACAATGACCCTTCCAGCAATGTCACACCCTCTAACACACCAAAGCTAAAGAAAGAAGATTTATTTGGGAAATATACACTTCTAGGCAAAACAACAGATTGGCAACAGCAAAACTGTAACAATAAATACATTTGTACAAAACCACAAACAATGAGAGGAAGAAGTGTCTCTGCAAGTGATTCTTGAATCTAGGAGGCCCTAACTAAAGGGGCGGTACTTGAAGCTAAAAGTTCCCTCAGTCTCTCAAAACTCCTCCCACTAGCTTGTGTAGTTTTAATCATTGGGGCCCAAAGTTTCTGCATTGGAATACTCAGGTTTAGTTGAATGCCACAGGGCGTAAATTCCATAAACTATATCTCAAGTTAGGGTGACACTGTCCCTTTAAGTAGTGGCTATGAAGGTTAAGGCCAGCGGCCTCTTACCACTAAGCAGTTTGATATTAAGCCTTGTCCAACTCTCTGGCTTCAGGAACCAGTGGCATTGGCGATTGTAGCTTGTAGTGGCGATTTCTCATGGAACCAGTGTTGCTGCTTTCAACCGTAAAAGCGTGGCAGCCCAACTCAACAGCCTACTCCACTCGTCACTTCTCACATCCTATGTGAGACTGACCTGAGCCTGGGCTTCTTCTTCCTTTTTCTCCTTTCTGATACACTCCATCCTCCTGGGACTTGTAGTCCCACACAGAACTTGCCTTTGTAAAAGCTGTCTCCTTTGGCTTTGCCCAGCCATCCCTGTGGCCAATCTCTCTTCTCCTGGTGTCCTAAGCAGTGGGTGTGGCTTCAATATCTGTGTGCCCTCTCTCCAATATCTGTGTGCCCTCTCTCCAATATCTGTGGGGCCTCTCTCCAATATCTGTGTGCCCTCTCTCCAATATCTGTGGGGCCTCTCTCCAATATCTGTGGGGCCTCTCTCCAATATCTGTGTGCCCTCTCTCCAATATCTGTGTGCCCTCTCTCCAATATCTGTGCGCCCTCTCTCCAATATCTGTGCGCCCTCTCTCCAATATCTGTGCGCCCTCTCTCCAATATCTGTGCGCCCTCTCTCCAATATCTGTGCGCCCTCTCTCCAATATCTGTGCGGCCTCTCTCCAATATCTGCGCGTCCTCTCTCCAATATCTGCGTATCGTCTCTCCAATATCTGTGTGCCCTCTCTCCAATATCTGCGTGGCCTCTCTCCAATATCTGCGTGGCCTCTCTCCAATATCTGCATATCCTCTCTCCAATATCTGCGTGTCCTCTCTCCAATATCTGCGTGTCCTCTCTCCAATATCTGCATGCCCTCTCTCCAATATCTGCATGCCCTCTCTCCAATATCTGCGTGTCCTCTCTCCAATATCTGCGTATCGTCTCTCCAATATCTGCGTATCGTCTCTCCAATATCTGCGTGGCCTCTCTCCAATATCTGCGTGGCCTCTCTCCAATATCTGCGTGGCCTCTCTCCAATATCTGCGTGGCCTCTCTCCAATATCTGCGTATCATCTCCGCCTGCTCCTGGTGGCTCTGGCCAGGACGTGCCACAGACCAGGGTTCCAACTGGAAACTCAATAATTTGGAGCTTTGTCCACATATTCTCAACCACATAGCGTGTATATAAAAGTGTATGATTGTTGTAGGTGCAATAGATTAGAACCTTCTCTGGGGGTTAGGAAACAATGTGAATGGTTCACAGTTTTCCATAAAGTGCTTCCAAATATGGATGATCAGGTCAGGATAATCACTGATTTATCACATGCCAATGCTCTTGATTATCACATACGTCAGGAATCCAAGCAGTTGTAAGTTATGTATATAAAAGTAGTGCAGCGCTAAAGGTGATAAAACAAATACCTCCTATGAGAAACGCACTGGGACTGTAAGTGTATTTGAACCATAAATATGTAAACAATTCACCAGAAATGAAAAATTCACAAGAAAATAAAATATCACAAGATATAAAATGTCTCCAAAAAAATGTGCATGTCTTGGATTTTACCTTTTATTCTTTGGAATTTATTACCATTAAAGTATTATTTTAAATACTACACTATGGGAATACCCCTTTTCTTTGATCCGCACCGAGCACTTTAATTCCCCAGCAATTCCCTGGTGACTATCCCAGTGCCTGGAAGAGGTTGATCTACATATCCTGGCTGACCATTATCCTGTAACCCAAAGGAGGGCCACCTACACCCAGGCTGTACCTCGGACCACCCTAAGAAGGGATCCCTGACAGACCACCTTTATATTATACAACGCGCTAGTTATACGCGCATCTGGTGAGTGCGCATTTTATCTATCTGCACACCCACCTGAGTATTACAAGTATACTGGAAATAATTAACCTCCTCGGCGGTATGATTATTTCCGATTTTTTGTGCTGAAAGTGGTACCATTTTTTGCATGGAAATATGTAGTTTTTTTATTGTAGGCTGTAATTTTTAGGAATAACTCACTGAAATCTGTATGAACAAGAGTCTAGTAAACATCCCGGGTATGATAAAATTTGAAACACGAAATCATAAATTATAATTTAATAAATAATCATAAAAAATAATAATACATTTAATTCAATAATATAATCAAACCAAAAACACTGAAATTTGAACTACAGAGGCAAATTCGCACATCGCTGAGCAAAGTCGCAAAATCTTTTTCAGTGTCTGATGACGAATTTCCCCCACGAATCATTATCACTCAATTCTGCAAGTGGTTCTGATTTACTATCGCTGTTCTCTAGCCGGTCTAAAACCGCTTTTGATGTAAAGGAACGCTTTTTGGACGCCATGGACGTTTCTCAGTTTCCAGGCAGAAAGAACAGTCAAAATGCAGGCAGGGCGCCGGACAAAGCACTCGGGACAAAATGTATGTGAAATGCATTGAAACAGCAATGATTTACTATGTAATAATCATTTTTAAAAAAATTACATTTTTAAAAATTTCAAATTTCCCGCTGGTTCCGGCGCCCGTACGTCCCGACGTCACAGGGACCGGAACACGGAAGCCGGATGCCGGCATCGGCCGGAGGAGATGGCCGGGGACGCTGCAGGGGACACATCGCGGGAGCGAAGGACAAGGTAAGTGCTGCAGGGACTCCCTGAGCAACGCCACATGGTAAGCCCGAGTGTAGCTCGGGGTTACCGCTCTTGGTAATGAAATTTTACCCCGAGCTACACTCGGGAATACCGCCAGGGAGGTTAATGTCCCCTGGCGATTACCTTGATGAACTTTGCTGACAGTCTTCTGAATTAATTTTGAATCTTATGACATAAACGCATCCTTAGCCACTGTGCGTTTTTTGGAGACATTTTATTTCTTGTGATACTTTATTTTCTTGTGAATTTTTCATTTCTGGTGAATTGTTTACATATTTATGGTTCAAACCACTTATAGTCCCTGTGCGTTTCTCATAGGAGTTATTTGTTTTATCACCTTTAGCACTGCACTACTTTTATATATTTATCTGAAGGCATATGGTTTCTCCTTTTAGTGCATTAGCTGCTTTTATGATTTAGCGCTCGCTTAAACACTTTACTATTTTAGTTGTAAGTTATGAATTATATGATAGTCTAAACATCTCCAAGATTGTAGGCCCGAAAGAGCAGGGCCCTCGAACCCCTCGTGTATCACATTGTATTGTTTTCATACTGTTGCATGTTCTGTCCCCCTTTGTAATGTACAGCGCTGAGCGAACTGTTGGCGCTTTATAAATACTGTATAATAATAATAATAATTAGACATGCATATTTTCTGAAGAAAAGCAAAAAAAAAAAAAGACAATTCATCTCCTGAACCTGTCTTGTTGATGTCTCTTCTTCAGGTGGGCTTTGAGTCCTTCTTGCTGGTTGATGGCGGTGAGACTGCTGTGGTGCAAGGTCTTCGTGTGGCCCCCTGGATGAGAGGACAAGGTTTAGCTAGGATAATTGAGAAATTTATTCTAGACAAAATTAGGTCTGACCACCCACAAGTGAAAAGAATTTGTTTGACCCGTGCAGAGAACCCTCCACCGAGCTTGTTGAAGAAGTACAAAGTTATTCACTCCAAGGTCATCTCTATGTTCTGATTTTTCCCATATTATTGAATAGATTCCGATATTGTGTACTCATTACAGAATGACACAAATTAAATTATTAGTTAAAGAGTCTGTAAAAACTATACATCTTTTCCCTCCAAGCTGGAGATTTTTGCCTCTCTTATGTGGGCCATATGGATAGCCACTTTTAACCATTTCACTGAAAAAAACAATCCAAATGGATGAATGACACCAACCATCAGATTCTCAGATTCGGTCAACACTGTGAAGTGATCAGAAGTGTTGGTGGTAGATGGCTTTCATCAATTTGGTTGAGTTTGCAATTCAAAGCTAATTGGTGATTTTTAGGCTTTAAGCACACTGGGGCGTTTGTAAACGCTTTTCTCCTAGCGGGAAAGCAGCTTCAAAAATGTGCCTAAGCCGCCTTTTTGCAAATGCATTTAGGAAAATCAGGTGCTTGGGTGTTTATTTATTTCATTGGCCAGAATATTCATTTATTCTGACTACTGAAATGAAAAATGTTCAAGCATTAAACGCTCCCAGCTCTTAGGTGTGTTAAGGCGCGTTTACACGCTTTGGACGCTTTTGCTGCCCAAAAGCTCCTCTCCTGAATGCGATTTTGGTATGTTCAGATTTCTTCCCCTAAGGCTCCGTTCACACCTATGCAGTTTGCTTTTTGTCCATTTTGCAGTGATTTTCACAGTTCGTTTTGCGTTTGTCTACACACATTTTGATGCATTTTTGATGTCTTTTTGACACGTTTTTATCGTGTTTTGTGTTTTTTCATCTTTTTTTTCTGTTAACCACTTCCCAACCGGCCGTTGCATATAAACGGCCGGACGATGGCACTGCAGGGTTGGGTGGCCGTTTATAAACGGCCTCCCCACACCCTGCTTGTGCATGCTCCCTGGGAGCGCGCAGCACCGCAATCCGGTGCCCGCTGTGTCCTCCGGACACAGTGAAACACCGATCGTCGGACGGGACCCCTGTACGAGGCTCCGATCAGTGATCACATGCAAAGTAGTAAGCAAGATGTCACTTGTGACATCATTGCTTACTACGTGTGAAATCTGTGAATGATCACAGAGGACACATGGTACAAGGCTATTCACAACAGCCTTGTACCATGTGACAAGCTGTGACCAATCACAGCTCACTCAGTACTTCTCAATGAGTGCAAGAATGCAGACAGAGAGAAAGAGAAATGATTGCTTTTACA
This sequence comes from Staurois parvus, assembly GCF_062004578.1. Taxonomy (NCBI): domain Eukaryota; kingdom Metazoa; phylum Chordata; class Amphibia; order Anura; family Ranidae; genus Staurois; species Staurois parvus. The sequence continues at coordinate 1,906,523 of NW_028319438.1, forward strand.
TCCTATATGGGTGTAAAAGCAATCAGTGTAAAAAAAAAAAAAATCATCACCCCCCACAAGTAGTACAGCTAGGGTGACAGTATGTAAAAAAAAATAAAATAAAAAATAATATAAAAAAATAAAATAAAAATGTAGAAAAATAATGTTTAAAAGTTATAATTTTTGGTTATAAACTAATTTGGATTTTTTTTTTTTACTAAAAAGATAACAGAATAAATTTTGGCCAAGATTTATGATGGAATATTATTTATTTGCAAAATTTTATTAAAAAAACACTTTTCAAAATTTTGGGACATTTCCATTTACATAGCAAAAAAAATAAAAATCCCAGCGGTGAATAAATGCCACCAAAATAAAGCTTTATCTGTCTCAAAAAAATGGTAAAAAATTCATTTGGGTACAGTGTTGCATGACCGCACAATTGTCATTTAAAGTGTGATAGCGCTGAAAGCTGAAAATTGCCCTGGTCAGGAAGGGGGTAAAAGTGTCCAATCTGGAAATGGTTAAAGTAGAATTGTTTTTGTTGCTGGGCAGAATAAAAATGCAAAACGCAGCAAAACCACACTACCATGTTCCATAGGAAACCATGTTAAATGGACTGTAGTGCATTTCTGAAAAAAACACTAAAAAACGCATTGGTGTGAACGGAGCCTTAACACTTACAGTATGTGTGCATGGACACTTAGGCCAGTGTTTCTCAACTCCAGTCCTCATGGACCCCCAACAGGTCATGTTTTCAGGATTTCCATTATTTTGCACAGGTGATTTGATCAGTTTCACTGCCTTAGTAATTACCACAGCTGTTTCATCTGAGGGAAATCCTGAAAACATGACCTGTTGGGGGTCCATGAGGACTGGAGTTGAGAAACACTGACTTAGGCTAACATGGAGGGTCTTTTTGGACAGAAAAAAAAAGTCAAACATCTGTAACCACTTTAGCTCCGGAGGATTTGACCCCCTTTGTGACCAAGGCATTATTTGCTATTCAGCACTGTGCTACTTTAATAGGGAACTGCACAGTCATGCAATACTGTACACAAATGAAATTTTTTCAATTTTCATACAAATAGTACTTTCTTTTGGTGGTATTTGATCAACACCAGGTTTTTTATTTTTTGAGATATAAAAAAAAAAGACAACACATTTTGAAAAAAAAACTGTATTTCTACTTTCTGTTATAAAACATTTCCAATAAAATCAGATTTCATTATAAATTTAGGCCAAAATGTGTTCTGCAACATGTCTTTGGTAAGAAAAAAACCCAATAAGTGTATATTAATTGGTTTGCATGAAAATTATAGCATCCGCAAACTATGGTATATTAAAATGGATCAGTTCTGACATATTGACTTCCTATCTCATTTCTTTGGGAAAGAAAAATTACATACACATACATGATTTTGCCTGCATGTGCCGCCCAGCTGCAGTATATGTTCTGTGACTGGTCAGCAAGTAGGTAAAATAGGCGCAGTGGGAAGCTGGCTGAGATGCACCAGGAAGTCACAGCGGGCTTCCCACATCCAAGATGGTGACACTGGGAACCTGAAGACCAGCGATGAACTGGCTCGGGTGAGGACAGCACTGAATCCCTGGACTGGTAAGTGAATGTTTATTTAAAATCATCAACTACAGTATTTGTAGCTGCTGATTTAATTTTTTTTTCAAGGAAAAAGTTTCTCTTTAAATTTAGATAATTTATATGAGCAGTGCAGACCACAAGCAGTGAAAAACGTCATGAAAGAACTTTATTAAAATACTACAGTCTGTAGGTAGGTGCAGGCAATCTCCTTACCTGTAAGTGGCACCATGCAGATGCTACAAGAGAAGAAGAGTTTGATAAGTAAAATTTTCCCTTTATGGACTCCAATAGCCCTCTCTGGGAAGGTACAGTGGGGCAAAAAAGTATTTAGTCAGCCACCAATTGTGCAAGTTCTCCCACTTAAAAAGATGAGAGAGGCCTGTAATTGATATCATAGGTAGACCTCAACTATGAGAGACAAAATGAGAAAAAAAAATCCAATCACATTGGCTGATTTGGAAAGAACTTGCAAATTATGGTGGAAAATAAGTATTTGGTGAATATGAAAAGTTCATGTCAATACTTTGTTATATATCCTTTGTTGGCAATGACAGAGGTCAGACGTTTCCTGTAAGTCTTCACAAGGTTGGCACACACTGTTGGTGGTATGTTGGCCCATCCTCCATGCAGATCTCCTCTAGAGCAGTGATGTTTTGGGGCTGTCTCTGGGCAACACGGACTTTCAACTCCCTCCAAAGGTTTTCTATGGGGTTGAGATCTGGAGACTGGCTAGGCCACTCCAGGACCTTGAAATGCTTCTTACGAAGCCACTCCTTCGTTGCCCGAGCGGTATGTTTGGGATCATTGTCATGTTGGAAGACCCAGCCACGTTTCATTTTCAATGCCCTTGCTGATGGAAGGAGGTTTTCACTCAAAATCTCACGATACATGGCCCCATTTTTTGTTCACCGTTCTTGTGATCATTTTGACCACACGGGGTGAGATCTTGCGTGGAGCCCCAGATCGAGGGAGATTATCAGTGGTCTTGTATGTCTTCCATTTTCTGATTACTGCTACCACAGTTGATTTGTTCACACCAAGCTGCTTGCCTATTGCAGATTCAGTCTTCCCAGCCTGGTGCAGGTCTACAATTTTGTTTCTGGTGTCCTTCGACAGCTCTTTGGTCTTCACTAGAGATGAGCGAATTATTCAAAAATTCGGTTCGGCTGATTCGCCGAATTCGCCGATTAAATTCGCTTCGTGCTGAATATATTCGCTGCGAATTTAACTTCTAAAAAGGGTGTTTCTAGGCTTCAGAGAGCCTTTATATTAGTGCAGAACAATGTACCTTTAATTTAAATGCCCTTGGAGTCTGCTGGGGAAGAGAAATAATACTGTCAGTCAGTATGACATGCAGATGAGTGCCGTCGATCTTAGAATCACCGCACACTTCACTCATTTGGGCAGTCACGGGGCCAAAACCAGAGTGTGGAGCCACAGTGTGGCGGTGGAGGCAGCAGCAATGGGAGGCCATACAGCACCCTATGACAAAATGGAACCCACCAGCAGTGTGAGGAGACCTGAAAGTGGCACATGGCAGAGTGTGGCGATGGAGACAGCAGCAATGGGAGGCCGTACAGGGACCCATGACACACTCTGGACCTGGCAGCAGCATGAGGAGGCGGTACAGGGGCCCATGACAGATTACGGGCCTGGCAGCAGCATGAGGAGTCGGTACGGGGGCCCATGGCAGATTACGGGCCTGGCAGCAGCATGAGGAGGCGGTACAGGGGCCCATGGCAGAGTGGCGGAGCGTAAGCAGCTAAAATTGAAGGCCATACAGAGGCCTATGTTAAAAAGTCCCCCCAGCAGCAGCGTGGGGAGACGACTATCAAGAGTCCAATGGCAGAGTGGCGGAGCAGAAGCAGCTTCAATTGAAGGCCATACACAGGCCTAGGTTAAAAAGCGGAAGCCGTCAGCAGCGTGAGCAGACGACAGAGACACATGGCGCAGGGTGGCGGTGGATGCAGCAGTATTCGGAAGCCAAACACAGGCCTCGGTTAAAAAGCGGAAGCCGTCAGCAGCGTGAGCAGACGACAGAGGCACATGGCGCAGGGTGGCGGTGGAGGCAGCAGCAATGGAAGGCCATACAGCACCCTATCACAAAATGGAACCCACCAACAGTGTAAGGAGACCTGAAAGTGGCACATGGCGCAGGGTGGCGGTGGAGGCAGCAGTATTCGGAAGACATACACAGGACTAGTTTAAAAAGCGGAAGCCGTCAGCAGCGTGAACAGACGACAGAGGCACATGGCGCAGGGTGGCGGTGGAGGCAGCAGTATTCGGAAGCCATACACAGGCCTAGGTTAAAAAGCGGAAGCCGTCAGCAGCGTGAGCAGACGACAGAGACACATGGCGCAGGGTGGCGGTGGATGCAGCAGTATTCGGAAGCCAAACACAGGCCTCGGTTAAAAAGCGGAAGCCGTCAGCAGCGTGAGCAGACGACAGAGGCACATGGCGCAGGGTGGCGGTGCAGGCAGCAGCAATGGAAGGCCATACAGCACCCTATCACAAAATGGAACCCACCAACAGTGTAAGGAGACCTGAAAGTGGCACATGGCGCAGGGTGGCGGTGGAGGCAGCAGTATTCGGAAGACATACACAGGACTAGTTTAAAAAGCGGAAGCCGTCAGCAGCGTGAGCAGACGACAGAGGCACATGGCGCAGGGTGGCGGTGGAGGCAGCAGTATTCGGAAGCCATACACAGGCCTAGGTTAAAAAGCGGAAGCCGTCAGCAGCGTGAGCAGACAACAGAGGCACATGGCGCAGGGTGGCGGTGGAGGCAGCAGTATTCGGAAGCCATACACAGGCCTAGGTTTAAAACTGGAACCCAGCAGCGTGAGCAGACGACAAAGACGCACATGGCAGAGGATGGATCTGGCAGCAGTATGAGAAGGCGGTACAGGGGCCCGTGGCACAGTGTGGTGATGGGGGCTACAGCAACTGGATGCCAGAAAGTGGCCGATAGGGCTATATACTGCATGACTACATAGGTGGTTTTTATAGTACTTTATTTTGGCCTCCCTCTCAGCAGGTGTGAAAAAGGCCACCATTTTTGAACGGTAGCGAGGGTCCAACAAGGTGGACAGCCAAAAGTCATCCCTCTGTCTGATGGTTATTATTCGGCTGTCGCTACGCAAGCAACCGAGCATGCTATGGGCCATTTGTGCCAAGGAATGCGAGGGACTCCCTGCCTCCATCTCCACAGCATACTGCCACGGTGCGTCTGGGTCCTCTGTCTCCTCCTCCTCCTCTACCAGATGCTCCTGCGCCTCCACTCCTGTCCGCTGAGTGGAAAAACCACCCATTTCACTCAATAATTCCTGAGCACCAATGTCTTCCTCTACCTCCTCCTCTTCTTCCTGTCCTGCCCCCACAGGGGTCATGTGGCGTTGAGATCTGTGCGCCACGTCTACCGCACCCTGACCAGCCATTGTTAACAGCATTTGTTCCAGGACGTGCAACAAAGGAATGACGTCGTTCATCCCATAGTCCTGCCGACTCACGAATAGCGTGGCCTCCTCAAAGGGCCTGAGCAAGCGGCAGGTGTCACGCATGAGCTGCCAATGGCTGACATCTAAGTTACACAGGGGAGTACCTTTATCCGCTTGTAACATCAGGAAATCGGTGATGGCCTTTCGCTGTTCGTAAAGGCGGTCTAACATATGTAGGGTTGAATTCCACCTTGTTGCAACGTTGCAGATCAGGCGATGCTGTGGAATTCCGTTCTGCCGCTGCAGCTCAAGGAGGGTGTGCTTTGCGGTGTAGGAATGGCTGAAATGCATGCAAAGTTTACGTGACATTTTAAGGATGTCTTGCAGTGGGATGGTGGATTTTAGGAACCGCTTGACAACCAGATTGAACACGTGAGCCATGCATGGCGCATGGCACAACCTTCCTTGACGCAGAGCAGACACCATGTTCTTTCCGTTGTCGGTCAACATGGTTCCGATTTTCAGTTTGCGCGGAGACAGCCATCTGTCGATTTCTCTGTTCATTACACTCAGAAGTTCCTCCCCTGTGTGACTACGTTCGCCAAGGCATACCAGGTGCAGTACAGCGTGACACCGTTGCGCCCTGCACATGTGATATGCCGGTCGGGTAATGGGACTTGGCACGGGGGTGGCGGCTGAGGACACGGCGGAAGAAGAGGTGGTAGAGGCGGACATCTTTGCTGGACCAAGGACGTGCAAACGTGGAGGCAAAAGCGGCGTGACCTGTCCAAGTTGCTGGTGCGGCTGTGCCGGCACCACGTTCACCCAGTGGGCCGTAAATGACATGTACTGTCCCTGACCGTAGTTACAGCTCCACACGTCGGCGCTGCCGTGCACTTTGGCAGAGACCGACATGCTCAAAGACTGGCCCACCATCTCTTCTACATGTGAATGCAGGGCTGGCACTGCCTTTTTGGCAAAGAAATGCCGGCTTGGCACTCTCCACCGCGGCTCAGCACAAGCCATCATTTCTCGGAAAGGTGCTGAGTCCACCACTTGGAAAGGGAGGGACTGCAGCACCAGCAACTTGGACAGGAGGAAGTTCAGCTTCTGCACCGTCGGGTGCGTGCTCGCAAACTGTTGTCTCTTGGAAACGGATTCCAAGAAAGACTGCTGACGGAATCCGTGAAGAGGAGTAGCAGGAGAAGGAGCATCTGAACGAGCGGAAGATGCCAACGAGCGACAACTCCCCTCAGCAGAGGTGTTGGAGCCTTGACTGGCTGATAGAGGGCGATTGACGTCGGGTGACGGAGCAAGTAACGGAGCGGGTGATGGAGCGGGGGCTGGGGCAGACAGAACCGCCGTATCTTTATCACGGTTTTCCCAGGCCACCGAATGGCAACGCTGCATATGCTGACGCAACGCTGTAGTCCCAACATTGGCCCCCTGGCCACGCTTGACTTTCTGGCCACATAGTCGACATACGGCTACGTTTACTTCCTCGGGCGGCTTGACGAAAAATTGCCACACCGCCGAGTAGGAAACTTTGCCCCCGCTACTCCTCACTGGCTGACTGCTACTTCCTCCGTGCACACCGGCACCACTACTGGCCGTGGTGGTAGGCTGCAGTGGAGCTGGTGCTCTACTCCGTGGCCGTTTGACTCCACTGACACTGCTGCGACCCTGCTGCCTCCTGGGCAACCCACCGACTGTTTTGCTCGCTGGCAAGCTGGCACCCTCTTCTCCTGATGATGCGGAAGCAATAGCCTGATGACGATGAGGCTGCCAAGTGCGATCAGCCTCATCATCAATTAGGGTCTCCGCGTCACTACTAGCCCCCTTGGCTGCGTGTGGGTCAGGAGACAGACCTGTCTCTAGACCGGCTACCGAGCCACTCTCCTCGCCAGTACTTCTTCGCCTGGCTGCTGAAGAGGCGGATGTCTCCCCCCGTTCCTGACCGCCCTCTGTTAGCTCTTCCTCACTGTACAGTGGGGCTGAGCCCACAGCATGCGATACTTCGCTTGGTGAGGGAACACCAAAGGACAGGGGCAGGTCGAGGACACGTGATTTCAGTGGGCTTGCTCCCGGGCCATGCCAACTAACGGTTGTGTCTGACGTACCCACCGACCGTTGGCTGTAGGTGTCAGAGGTGACCTGGGAAGAGGAAGACGACCGAGTCAACCAATCCATGACGGCAGGGTTGTCGGTGGAGACACGACCGCTGGATGACACCAGGAGCACTGGCCTCTGACTGCGACTAGTGCTGCCTCGACCCCTTCCTCTGCTGCCACGTCTGCTCGCTCCTGAAACATTGCCTCCTCTGCCACTCCTCTGCGTGTTGTCTGACATACTCTTTAATTTAATAAGCACCCCAAAAATAAAACCGGATTTAACTCTTTGAACGTACAATAGTGGTTGTGAAGCAGAAAGTCAGTTTATTTAGCACAAATCGGTCAATTGCAGCTTGCCGTTGGCTGGAAACTGTACGTTTATGTCACTGGAATGCACTAATCACCCAAAAAATATTACCGCCAGCCGGCGTGTAAATGGATCTAACTCTTTGAAAGTACAATGGTGGTTGTGAAGCAGAAAGTCAGTTTATTGTACACAATCGGTCAATTGCAGCTTACCGTTGGCTGGAAACTGTACGTTTCTGTCACTGGAATGCACTAATCACCCAAAAAATATTACCGCCAGCCGGCGTGTAAATGGATTTAACTCTTTGAACGTACAATAGTGGTTGTGAAGCAGAAAGTCAGTTTATTTAGCACAAATCGGTCAATTGCAGCTTGCCGTTGGCTGGAAACTGTACGTTTATGTCACTGGAATGCACTAATCACCCAAAAAATATTACCGCCAGCCGGCGTGTAAATGGATCTAACTCTTTGAAAGTACAATGGTGGTTGTGAAGCAGAAAGTCAGTTTATTGTACACAATCGGTCAATTGCAGCTTACCGTTGGCTGGAAACTGTACGTTTCTGTCACTGGAATGCACTAATCACCCAAAAAATATTACCGCCAGCCGGCGTGTAAATGGATTTAACTCTTTGAACGTACAATAGTGGTTGTGAAGCAGAAAGTCAGTTTATTTTGCACAATCGGCAAACTGCAGCACCAACTGTGCACGACAGCCACCAAAAAAAAAAAAGGGTGTATGTCACTTTAAATTTTCGATTCTTTGATAGCTGTGGCCCTGAGTAACGATTCTGTGTCCCTGAGTAACGATTCTGTGTCCCTGAGTAACGATTCTGTGTCCCTGAGTAACGATTCTGTGGCCCTAAAGTCTCTGTGGCCCTAACTCTGTCCCTTAATACAGACAGGTCTGTCTCTCTTGAATGACCGGAGGCTAATGGAGAATTCTAAGATGGCCGCGATTTATAGCTCCACCATTACACAGTGCTGGCTGGCTGCTGATTGGCTAATGCGATCACATGTCATGATTCATGACTCATGAATGCATTATGGGTCAGCGCGCCTTGTCTGCGCGCCTTCCCAGAGATCTCCGCCCCATCTTCTCTGTCCATTTTCTCCTGTCGCCACACATGTCGCCGCCATTTTTGGGAAAATTCGATTCGTGCATCCGAAGTTTGCTAATCTTCGGATTCGTCGCGAATCGAATTTTTCCAAATCTTCGGAACGAATTCCACTTCGTCATGTTCGATTCGCTCATCTCTAGTCTTCACCATAGTGGAGTTTGGAGTGTGACTGTTTGAGGTTGTGGACAGGTGTCTTTTATACTGATAACAAGTTCAAACAGGTGCCATTGATACAGGTAATAAGTGCAGGACAGAGGAGCCTCTTAAAGAAGGTACAGGTCTGTGAGAGCCAGAAATCTTGCTTGTTTGTAGGTGACCAAATACTTATTTTCCACCATAATTTGCAAATAAATTATTTCCAAATAAGCCAATGTGTTAAGTGGGAGAACTTGCACAATTGGTGGCTGACTAAATACTTTTTTGCCCCACTGTAGATATCTGCTTTGCTGGCAAATTCGATCTAGAGTTCAGTCAGCCATCGTAGTGAGGGAGCCTTTAAATAGTGGATCTCACATCATTTGGGCACGCTTTGAGTGAGTGGCAGGTTAGGTCAAGGAACTCGCTGGTTAGGGACAGTGCTTGGAGCAGGGAGAGGTTCCTGGGAAGTAGGGACAGAGTAAAAGTGCTGTACACTGCCGGGTGCTATAACAGCCTTCCGAAGATTCCTTCTGATTAGTCAGTGCAGTCCAGTCCAGTAGAGCCCGCCTTCTAGTAACATTATCATGAATAGCACTACAGAGAACTGTGTTAAAACTGTCACCAGTGTGCCATAACGCTCTTACATTGTGATTGCTATAACTCTGAACAACTACTATAAAACTACTGCAGTGCTATAGGACCTGTGTGTGTGGTTCTTCCCAAGTGGGTACCTTGTTTGAGACATAAATTGTATCTTTTGCTGCTCTAAAGTCCGCATTTGCATCTGCATTATACCTGACCCTGACCACTTACACTTGCCAAGCCAAGTGTCAGCTTTCTGTGGCAAGTTATTCAGGAGGCTTTGAAGCCATCTAATCAATTCCACACATCCCAGAAGGTACTGTCCCCTCACAGTGTATCTTGGGCTCTGCTGTTTCATTAATAGGCCCCAGATTGGCATGTCGGCCGGTAGTTACATTTGCCTTCTGATCTTCCCTCCTATTAATAAACTGGAAGAGACGTATTGCTTCCTGGTCACTTCCTGGTTCAGAGCTGTCATTCCCTGGCTTCTGTGGTTGGGGAGGAAGCTGATCAAGCATGATCGCTGCTTGATCAACTTCAATGGCCTCCAGGGGTAAAATCAGGATTCTAATGGGCTCCTGATGTCTCCTTAAAGAGGATCTGTCATGTCCATTAATCTATCACATAGGGGGATATTAGCTACCTATGTGATAGCAAAAAGTTAAACAAATTAAAATTACACATAACAAATAAAAAAAACACTCAAAATGATATGTAAAACCAATTTCCTGTCTGTATGCACATACCTAAACATGCATTTCTGGTGACCCTACATAAGAAAATGATAACTGCACTACACATATTAGGTGTTTAATATTAAATTTTTTTCTTCAAGGTCTCTTCTTACTTCTAAATATGCAGGGACTGCCCACTCATGGCCCCAGTCCCCACAATCAATGCTTTACTGTGCATGTGTAGTATGCCACCAAATAATGTTGGTGCTGTGATCCCAACAGCATTGGCAAGATAGAGAGGCAAGAAGCAGGACTGCCATGGAAAATGTGGGACAGTTGACATCTATGCAATTCTGTGGTTTACCATTTGTTGTTGGAAATCTTTCCTACCTCTAGCATCCAGCTCAGTCCAACTCAGATATACTTATGATTTCTAAACTGTGAAATGTGTTATTCCGGAAAAACCATCAACTGATGGTCCCTACTGGACAAAGCTATGGCATTCCCTGGTAGTGTCAAACCTTGACCCTCCTCTTCCTGCCTCAAGCACATTTTTATTGCCCAGTGAGGCAGCCCATCAAAGTGATGGACCAATAGCCAACTCCCATGGCCTGCAATATTTACCTGATAGCAGTTGTTTTGTATTTTTTTGAATGACAGATTGCTTCAAAATTAACCTGATGCCCAACCAGTTTTTATATAACTTTGGACAGAATAGGATGGTTAAAGGCCCTCTAAGGATATTTTTCTGTTGCTCTCTGTGGCCCTTTGGGGAGATTTATGTTTACCTCCTGCCTTGATATGTAAGAAGTGAAAGGAAATCTGTTGCAGTCATTCCACAGTATTAACAGCAGTTTAGGTTTTTTTGCACCTTTCATAACATTGATTCATTACCTATTTTTCCACTTCCTGTAGCAGGCCAAGCTGTCCAGTTAGAGGGTTGGGGTATGTAAAACTGCCAGTGGTGTTTACAATTGTCAGTTTTTATTCACATGGTTTAGACCTTTTTTACCAAATGAAAAAAAAAATATAACTGCTTAAAATGTGTAAGCTGGACCTGGAGTTGGGTTTTAAAATGACTACATTATCAAAAGGGTAACAATAGTGCTGTGTGATTTCAGTGCAGAATGAACAGCATTGTCACCATTTAAAAGGAAGTGAAAAAATAATGCATCACCTTGCAACATAAACAAGTAATCAATCTATATTATAGGGCAGTTCAGAAAACCTGCTGGTGACAGAGAGCAAAATATGTCATTTTTTTTTCTTTTGCATAGTGTTCTACAAAAAACTTCATACATCATAATGTACTCACTCTCTTTTCTTTGCCAGGCTGTGGTGTCTATGATCCTTCCCTATGACCAGCTTGAGGAAGCCATCAGATTGTTGGAGACTCGTCTAGACAATGTGGGCCAGCTGAATAATTACACCGTTCTGAAACCTGCTGAAGTTCTCAAACTCTTTGAGACAAAGACTACAGAAGATCTGCTTCCTGGTGGTCTCCTGATCCAGGGATGGCTTCCTCTTACCACCCAAAGGTCCAATTTGGAGAAGCTTTTTGAAATGAATATCACTTGGATCTACTCACAAGCACAAAATACAAGCTACAGTGAAAAAGAACATCAAACTAACCATGAAGACAAAATGACCAGAGGATCTCCATCCCTACCACCCTCTTCTGCTGGGTTCCTCAGCCTTGGTACTCCAGCATACCCGGTGCCTTATGCAGATGCCACATATCGATTCGATATTGACATGTTTGGCAATGAACCAGTCAACGCAAAAATGCATGTCATACAACAACTTAAGTTGTGTATACAGTCCCTGCCTGCCAAAAGCAGTATAATCTGCTACATGTATGGAGAGGAGCGACTGCGAGCTGAATTCAGTCAACTACGTGAGGGACTGACACCGTTCTTTTATGTAAAGGATCAGCTGGTCCTAGAAATGGACGTTTAACCCCTTGAGTGGCAATTTTTCAAGATCATTGGGCTAAAAGTTAGTGGATATCTGATCATCACACCTACCTATATGGCCATAAATATGTGGACACCCCTCAAAATTGTGAATCTCTGGTGTTTCTAGTCAAGTGTACCTTTTATTGCTACAGCATAAAATGAAATTTTGGACAAATGTGTGCTTGGGAAAGTTCCTTCTCTGTTCTCTATGCACAAAGCCACCCCTTGAGTGGCAATTTTTCAAGAACATTGGGCTAAAAGTTAGTGGACATCTGATCATCACACCTACCTATATGGCCAAAAATATGTGGACACCCCTCAAAATTGTGAATCTCTGGTGTTTCTAGTCAAGTATACCTTTACTGCTACAGTATAAAATTAAATTTTGGACAAATGTATGTTTGGGAAAGTTCCTTCTGTGTTCTCTATGCACAAAGCCAGCTCATAAAGCCATGGTTTGATATGTTTGGGGTGAAAGAACATTATTGGCATTTAGAGATCCCTGATCTCAACCCTACCAATCACTTTTGGCATGAATTGGATTGCTGATTTCTAGCCATGCCAGGGACCCCACGGTATTGCTCATGGATTTGGAATGGGATGTCCAAAAATCTAATTTAGATGTGATGGCCAGGAGTTCACATAATTTTGTCCATATAGTAGTAAAGGGAATTTTTGGGAATTATAGATAGCCAAGGAAGTTTCAGTTGTTTTTGAAGGCTATGGGCCATGCCATCTATTTTTTTTTCAGTAGAGTTCTATCCAGGGGTGGACTGACAACTCATGGGGCCCTTTGGCAATAGGGAATCATGGGGCCCCTGTGTCCTCACCCACACTCAAACCACACCCAAAAAAAGCCTATGAAAGGTACTAGGGGCATCTCATGGGGCCCCCTACTGACCATGGGCCCTGGGGCAGTGTCCGAGTGCCCAAATGGGCAGTCTGCCCCTTGTTCTATCCAAACATGTCAAGATAAAACTGAATACCAGCTTATGGTACAATAGTGGCCATTATTTTTTTTCTCCGACTACAAGTCTGACGGTCAGTATCATTCAATCCATTTTCTCTGGGCCTAGGGCATCCTGCATCCACCTCAGTTTGTCACTGGACAATGAAAGGAAAAGAAACACAGTGATGAGTTCATCTGTCACTCTGCTCTCTTCTCCAGTCAGCATGCTTTTTGTCAGCACATGTATTGATTAGATCCTTGTGCTGCCTTTTCCTCTTACACGCCAGTCTTGCAGTACAGGGATTGCACTGGGCTGATATCAGGTTAAGTTCACATAAATGATCAAAGAGTGCAGTGCTACACTCTTTGATCATTTATGCTATTGAAGATTTTTGGTTCCTTTTTAGTGCATTTGCTGCTGATCTTACCTTAAGCGCTCGCTGATTTTCTTCACTGTATTTGTCTAGGTTAAGTTCACATGCTTACATTGTTTGCATCTAAAAAATTAATGTATTAATGATTACAGAGTTGCACAATTTTGTGTCTTTAATATTTTGTTTGCAGTTTCATGTTATAAAATGCATGGCTATTTTTTTGCCCTCATTAAAGCGCTACTAAACCCAGGACCCTGCATTCACTATATCCGGTCTCCCAGGACCCTGCATTCACTATATCCGGTCTCCCCAGGACCCTGCATTCACTATATCTGGTCTCCCCGGACCCTGCATTCACTATATCTGGTCTCCCCAGACCCTGCATTCACTGTATCCGGTCTCCCCAGACCCTGCATTCACTGTATCCGGTCTCCCCAGACCCTGCATTCACTATATCTGGTCTCCCCGGACCCTGCATTCGCTAAATCTGGTTTCCCCAGACCCTGCATTTGCTAAATCTGGTCTCCCCGGACCCTGCATTTACTATATCTGGTCTCCTACAGTACACACATGGAAATACAATTATTTTAGTAAATATAAAGTGCTAAATACCTTTTCCCATCAGCAGTTAGAGCAGTCTTGTGACTTCTATCAGTGTCCAGCAGAGCACTGGTTAAAGCTTGTAGGAGGAGTTTTCATTCTCCTCTAGGAGGCTGCAGGACCTGTGACCCTCTGTCTGGACAGTGCTGATTGGCCCTGTGCTGATCACATGCACTTTCCCAAGAAAAAAAAAACCTCTCAAGCATTACACACCAAATTGAGTATGTGCAGAATGACTCCAAACCTATGTTCTATCAGGAGATATTTAGGGGACAATTAAAGAAGGGGAGGATCAGAGAAGAGAGGATCAAAACGCCTTTTTATACAATGTGGAGAGTTAACTCTTAGGTTCCACAGTGAGTATAACAAGCACGCTTTACTGCATATACAGACTGATTGTACTGCTGTGGGTTTAGTGACACCTTAATCTCTGATGTCCAGTCCATATTGGTAGTTCCCCAAAGTCATCACATTACTTTTAAAGTATCTGCAATCTTTTCTATGAAAGACTCGTCTTTTAAAAAAAGTGTCATGATACATGTCCACCACAGGGACTCATTTTCCTTTTGCTCACACATGTTGACTGTTGTACTACTTTCTGTGGCAGTCAACAAGCAACCCTTTGAATAAATGATTGTTATTGTGTAGGGCCCTGTTAGAGCTCCTTGATGGGTGGAGGTCCTTTTAGTTCGATGAAGTCCCCATTTCCCTTCCATTCGGGGATGAAGGTAAAGAAGATGAGTGAGTGTGGAGAGGATTTTGAGTTTTATTCCTCATGGGATTGTGAGGGTGGCTGCAGATTATGTAATACACTTCAGGGGGCATTTTTATTTTAAAGCTGAACTGGGGGCAAACAGCTAAATATACAGAGTTTAAATACATATATAAAAACTGTTTTACCTGCCATAGGATATGTAATTTTGCTCTTCCAATCCTGAAATTTTACACAGCAAGTTGAATGACACCACTTACAGTTAAGGAATACAGTGCTTTCACTGCCCCCTGCTGTTTGGACCATGAAAGTGCAGCAGAAAATGGATGAGGTCAACCCTCCGCTCAATTTTTCTCCTCCTGGAACCATGACAACTGAGAAATAGTAGTGTTGCATTTCCTTCCTACAAGGGTGGCCCTATGTCCTCAATAATAGTGCAGAAATGAGCAGATGATGAAGAAGCAGTTTAAAGTGAATTTAGGGTTGGGACTACTGAACTCTTGGTGCCCCACCAGCAAGCCTGAACATGCCTATTTTCTCTCCCTATTAAGAGTTTGTCGTAGCTCTATCGGCCGTTTTGCCTTGCCATCTTTCACTGATTTTGACTCTAAAGCAGAGTTCCACTCAAAAGCGGAAGTTCCGCTTATTTGCCTCCTCCCCCCCCCACTGCCATATTTAGCACCTTTTGGGGGGAGCAGATATCTGTTTTTGACAGGTACCCATTCCCACTTCTGGCTCAGTTCACCGCAACGAAGTGAGACAGAATTTTGGCCCCCTCCTCCCTCCCATAGTCTCCTGGGAACTTTCACAGGTCCCAGTAGACTGCCGGATCAATTAGGAGGCGCAGCACGACTTACGCATGTACAGTGGGCACTAGGCTGTGAACCTGCAAGCTGTCACAGCCTGGTGCCCACAATAGAGATGCCAGCACCGTGGAGGAGAGAAGGGACAATGCGGATGAGCACATCGCTGGACTTCGGGATAGGTGTGTGTTTACTAAAAGTCACGCACTTTTCTGTCTTCATAATATTGGAGTTGGACTATCACATCTTTGGGGCTTTCTGCCGACACTCCTTCTGGCCGCCTAATCCTATGCACTCTCTCAACTTTCAGGTGATCTGTCACTGATCTTCTCAGCAATGGATTGAACACTCTCTTAATTTTATCACGTAGGTCCTCTCTTTGCTCTTCTCCTGGCAGACCCCGAATCCTTAAATGACCTCTATCACAGTTCTCTTGGTCCTCCAGGATATATGAGAGTATTCTCTGTTCCCTACATATCTCCTCCACCTGCATTTCTAGTTTAACTGCCTTGGCGCTGGCCAAGGGTTTCAGAAGCCGAGAGGCGAGGCGGGGTTTTAAGGTTATGTGACTGCCGTGATTCGCCGTCACATGATCGGGAAAGGTCCCGATTGAAAGAGGAGATTGGGACCTTTCCATGAGTACTGGACATGTGTAGAATGAAATGAAAATGAGAAGCGCACCAACCTTGCGCATTACCTCAGTAACCAAAATTTATTAATTGTAAAAAATATACTCACAAACAGCGAATGAAATCAGGCATGTAAGTCCTCACAGGGACTTGAAGCGCGAGTCCCATCAAGGGAATGGGTGTTCAGTATAGCTGACACGTTTCGAAGGGGGTCCCTTCTTCATCAGAGCTTACTGAACTGTGAGTGCTCTCTCCTTTATATACTCCTGGACTGAACATAGGCCCTCCCCTCTGGGTTGGGCAGTCTCAGGTTAGTAGGTGGGGCCAAGGTATCGTCAACAGACAATAGCTATTTGTAATGTCATCAGGGAGAAATATAAAAAAACATAAAATATATAATATATAAAACCACATTTTGCCACAGCCCTTTATGCATTGGTGGACTATTTCTCCAGGCCTGGTTCCATCTATTCGCCACCTGTCTGAGTCTTAGAGCGCAGGAGAATGCGTTTTTGATTTACTGGACATGTGTGCTGGGAGCGAGCTCTCAGCACATATGTTTTTCTTAATTGCGCACAAATGTGCGTCAAGGCCCAGACGCCGGGAGGCCACACATTTGCGTGCGGCTGGCACAAAGAGGTTAATTAATTGAGCTTATGCCTCCATAGTCTCCTCTGCTTCTTCCACTTTGTCCGCAGTCATTGCGTAGCTCCCCCATCTCGCATTTCATGGATAACTCCAATTTTACGAACATTTCCACCATCTCGTTTTTTGTGGGTAATTGTAACGAAGCACCTTGATGTTCCATGCCGCTTAGTGCCGTTCCACTGTCCGCATTTATCGATTCATTAATCTGGTTCCCCGCCTGGGCCCCAAATGACAATCTAGATTGATCTCCAACCAAGTTTCTACTTCCTTCTTGCTTTTTATCCCAAATGTGTTTTTTTGGGCTATTCACCTGCGGATGGATGTATATTTTAATTGTGCTAACATTTGTACTCTGTTGGGGGGTTTTAGAGCCCCCCCCCTTTCACTGATCTGCTCTTCATACCTATTTTAGTTCTCTGAGTACTTTCTTTTTTTTAATATACAAGTGTATTTGTGCTGTCCCCAGAAAAGTTCTTATTTATACTATTTTTCTATACAGTCTATGGCTCTGCCGGGTGACTTTAGGGGCAACAAGATGCACAACAGTTCCACCCTTCACTGAGAACTCCCAATATATGTTGTTTCCCTGCACCCCCCACTGTTCCAGGTTTCAAATTTTTACTGCCAAACCTTCTATGTTAATAAACATTTTAATGTCCTACTGTGAAGCACAGCAACTCACCATCCCCGACCATGGTCCAGGTACATAGGCAGCCGTCTTGTAACGCTTTGTAACGCTCTCATGTATACGGCAGGTGTCCGATCCTTTGTCCTGTATATACTATTTTGCCCATGGGGGGGGCCATTTTAGTAGGTCTGAGTAAGGAGTTTCAGGATCCCCAGTTTCCCAGTGATGTTTCCCTGAGAGTAGGGGGGAGACTCACCTCCTGTGCTCAACCCCCTCCTCATCTGCCGGGTTCCACTCTTCAGACTCACCCAGGTGTCTGAGCATGGTCTTCTAGGCCGTCTCCACCTGCTGCACTCTCCTGCTCACCAGTCCCAGTATCTTAGGGAAAGAGAGTCTCCTACCGCCACTGTAGCCACCTTCTCACGGTCCATTACAGACCTGACTCCGGCTCTATCCGGCCACCAGGCCGGCACCTCTCTCCAAAAATCCCAGCACTACAGCTGTCACCTCCATGTCCCTAGCACACGATCCCAGCTTGGACCGTGAAAAGATCCCGGGCAGCCTTCCCACTTCACGGGGAAAGAAGCTAGCAGGCTGGGATCTAGGCACTCCTCCAGCGATAGGTGCCCAGAGCTCCTCACACACATGGCGCCATGTTCCGGCCTCTCCCCATGCAGAATCTTTAGAAGTTCCTGCCCCATGTCAGCACCTGTGGTAGTGAGCTCTTAATCCACAGCTTGGGATTCCCCAGGGCGCGGAGTCTAAGCCCCAACCTGCTTGTTCACCAGAGCCCCTGATGGTGGGGATGGACTTGCAGCAGGCTGGGACCAGGTCGCGGCCCCCAGGTACACCCAGCTGAGGTAGAAGAGACCGCTAGCAGGAGCAGAGTATGATCGGAGTAGACTCAGGAGATCCAGTAGACTAGCCGAGGTCAGGACAGGCAATGTCAGGAACGAAGCCAAAGTCGGTACACAGATAGACAATATAGGAGGAATGTCAGGGACAAGCCGGGGTCAGTACACCACTATACTAGAACAGCCTCTCAGAGGAGTACAGACAACAACCGTTGCTCAGGCAAAGTGAGACAGACTGAGCATGTCTTAAATAGACAGGCCAGCTAGGAGGTGGGCCAGGAAGTGATGAAAGGAAAGCACATAAAACCCAGGGAATAGCAGACGACGCCCGTAGGTGAGGACAGAGAAACACATGTGAAAGAACAGCAAGGAGGTAAGACAAACAAACGAGGCTGCAAGCTAACTTGTGACACCCCAAGGTTTTGGTGTGTATTTTGCGAAGTGGCTAGTGTAGGGACAGTTTACCCGCCCGTTAGGGGCAGCACTAGCGATAAAGAGAGGTTCTGGAGGAGTAGGAAAAGCTCAGAGACCATGTCTACCCTTCCACAAGCTCCTTCTTGGGTTGGACAAACCAGGCTGCATTTCACATACCTTGGCAAGCGCGGTCTTCAGCTCAGGCCTACTACTGTTGGCTCTCCAGTGCACTGATTGTTCCCAGTTGGGTGAGCTTCTCCACTGGGCTGTGTTCTTCAATACATCCGTACACTTTGGGCCTCTGTATAATTACTGCAGCTACCCAACACCTATGCATCTCAACAGTCAAGATGTTTAAAGATACAGTAGAACAGAAAAATGTTCTGAAGAAAAGGCCCTCAAGTGGTGTTGGGGAAGTACTATGATTAAAGAGTCTGCAATGATGTGGAAAGATGAGTGACCAAGAGAAGAAGACCCTGTGGTAGATAACTAAAGCTAAAGTTGGAAGGAAGAGAAAACCGTGTAAGAAATCATTTGCAAGGCAGGACTTTCTCAAAGTCAAAAAGACAGCATAATGTCACCAAAGAAATAGTAAACGCTACAAAGCAAATGTTTTGTAACAGTGCAGGGAATGTATTGAGAAAAAAGGTTAGTTTAACAAAGAGCACCCAAAGAAATGAATTTAAAGTAAAAAGAAGTTCCTTTAAAAAGGGTTTGACATTTGGTAACTGTGCACATTCCAGGTTGCTGGTAAGTGGATCTTGGAAATGATAAAGAAGCAGAGTGTGATAAAATAATTATATATGTAGGACTACCCCCACAGGAGCCACTTTGTAGATTGGGTGTCAGAACCGGGGTCTGATCCTTCAACCTCTGCTGTGTCTGTGCTTGCTGAGGCACCTGGAATGCTGGACAGCTCCCTGGACAATTCCTTGAATAATCCTGCTTTGAACCTTCTTTCTCTTGAACTTTAAATCCTTTGCACCTCCCATGAACATCCTATTTTACCCAAGCCTTTGCACTTCCTGTTTGCCAGGTTATTGTGCTCTCTCCAGCTGATATCTTGCTCTTGTCATTCATGATGCCATCCTTATCTCCCCTGCCACTTGTTACTGACCTCTATGCATATTTACCCCTAACTCCTGTACTCTACTACTGACCTCTAAACTCAGTGTTATTACTCCTGACCCCTGCACTCTGCATTACTACTGCCCTCTGAATCCTGTGTTACATACTACTGACTTCTGAATCTGGTGTTACATACTGCTGACCTCTGAATCCTGCGTTGCATACGACTGACCTCTGAATTTTGTGTTATATACTACTGATCTCTGAATTTTGTGTTACATACTGCTGACCTCTGAATCTAGCATTACATACTACTGACCTCTGAATCCTGCATTACATACTACCGACCTCTGAATCCTGCATTACATACTACCGACCTCTGAATCCTGCATTACATACTACTGACCTCTGAATCCTGCATTTCATATTACTGAGCTCTGAATCCTGCATTGCATACTACCGACCTCTGAATCCTGCGTTACATACTACTGACCTCTGAATCCTGCGTTACATACTACTGACCTCTGAATCCTGCCTTACATACTACCGAGCTCTGAATCCTGCGTTACATACTACTGACCTCTGAATCCTGTGTTACATACTGCTGACCTCTGAATCCTGTGTTACATACTGCTGACCTCTGAATCCTGCGTTACATACTACTGACCTCTGAATCCTGCGTTACATACTACTGACCTCTGAATCCTGCGTTACATACTACTGACCTCTGAATCCGGTTTTGCATACTACTGACCTCTGAATCCGGTGTTACATACTACTGACCTCTGAATCCGGTGTTACATACTGTTGACCTCTGAATCCTGCGTTACATACTGCTGACCTCTGAATCCTGCATTACATACTACTGACCTCTGAATCCTGCGTTACATACTACTGAGCTCTGAATCCTGTGTTACATACTGCTGACCTCTGAACTCTTTGAACTCTCCTTACTTTTTTAATGGGGCCTTGCAAGGTTATTATTATTATTATAATACAGGATTTATATAGTGCCAAGAGTTTGCTCAGCGCTTTACAATATAGTTATCCTCTTTTCAGGTAGATCTCCACCTCTCCATGGGTTGCCTACCCCTTTTTTATAATGACAAAAATGCACACATTTAAAAGAAAAAAAAAAGAAAAGCATACTGTTGCTCCGTGTTATCAGGAATGTATTGAAAACTCATAAAGTTACTGATAAGTCCTCTTTCAGATTAATTATTTGCACTGGGTAATTGCACACTTGCTACTTTGTACTTTGATTAGAAATAACTTTCAAGAGGATTTAAAAAAAAAGATGACCCCAATATGTGCCATGATTGATCTTGTTCAGATATTACTTTTTGGACTTGTTCCCGCTTGCAGAGGGTGTGACGTGTTTGCTGAACTTTGCGCATTCATATCCTTTTCTCTCATGATCTTCAGCAGCCACACATCTCTCAATATGTCGGAATCACCCAATGCACACATTGATTTTGTACCGGCCACTGCTGAGGACTATGAGGAGCTGATGTCTATCTCGGGTGGTATATACAAAGGAGCAGACTATCTGCCATTCAGTTATCATGCATGGCTGAAGGATCATCGACGACACATGTTTATGGCCAAGAGTGAGGGGAAAATAGTGAGTATTGAAGGCTACAGAAAGAAATGTTCTTTGTTGTCTCACATGTTGCAAGAAAATGTCAGTTAAAGTGATTCTAAAGATTAAAATGAAAAAAAAATATATATTTAAAAATATATCTCCCTGCTCTGTGTATTGGTTTTGCACAGAGCACCCCTGATCCTCTTCTTTTTGATTCCCCTGCCAGCAGTCCTGGTTTCTTCCCCTTGCCGGGTGCCCTCAATAGCCTTTTGCTGTGGGAGCACTCGAGCAGGCTTGCTCCTGAGCTGCACTTCTGTGAATGCACATTGTCCATTCAAAAACAGGGCAAGGCACGGCCCTGCCCCCTGCTCTCTCCTCATTGGTTCACTGGCTGTGATTGAAAGCAGCAGGAGCCAATGGCTCCTGCTGCTGTCTGAGCCAATGAGGAGAGATAGACCAGGAGAGCCGTAGTTCTCATGTGCATCACTGGACCGAGATAGGGCTCAGTTAAGTGTAAGGTGGGGGTTGAGGGAGCAGATGCACCCAGAAGGTTTTTAATCGGGCAGCACAGTGGCTAAATAGTTAGCACATCCACTAGGCAGTATTTGGGTCGTTGGTTTGAATCCCAGCCACGGCACCACTTGCCTGGAGTTTGCATGTTCTCCCTGTGCCTGCGTGGGTTTCCTCCGAGTACTCCGGTTTCCTCCCACACTCCAAAGACATACTGGTAGGTTAATTGGATCCTGTCTAAATTGGCCCTAGTATGTGTATGTATGAATGTGAGTTAGGGACCTTAGATTGTACGCCCCTTGAGGGTTAGGGACTGATGTGAATGTACAATATATATGTAAAGCGCTGCGTAAAATTGACTGCACTATATAAGTACCTGAAATAAATAAATAAAAGAATGCATGAAGGTAAAACAAACTTCAGTCTTTAGAACCACTTTATCTGCTAGATCACTTCATGCTGGCCCCTTTTGCACGTATAGCTATGTAAAACATTAAAAATAAGTGTCTATACTGTTTAGAATCCAGTAGTACCCTATCTCACCCTGCTCTGCACATGCTCAGTTGCTCTCCACATTTAGGCATTTTTAGGCACTGCTGAATTTGTACTGGCCAATCTGCTAACAGCCTTAGGCTAGGTTCACACCTATGCTATTTGCGTTTGATGCGTTTCTGCAGTGCCTTTTGTGGTGCATTTTGCGTTTTTGCACATGCGTTTTTGCTGCTTTTTTTATGTCTTGTTGCTGGGCAGAAAAAAAAGCATCAAAAATGCATTACATGCTTTTCTGCAGTCTCCATTGAAGTCTATAGAACCAAAAATGCAACATTTTGCGTTTAAAGAAATCCCTGACCCTTTCCAAAAAATGCACGGGGTGAAAAAGCGAAGATGTGAACCTGTCCCATAGGAAATCATGTTAAATGGGCTACTGTGCGTTTCTGCAAAATGCATAGGTGTTACCTAGACTTAATGCGGAATTAATCCCTCCTGTCCTTTACAAGCAAGGAATCTGCTTCTGTTTGATCTGCAACTGCCATGGTGCTGCACACGTGATCAGTTATGACACCAACCATTTGATGGTTTGACACTTTGGTTGAGGAGACAAGTAAATGTGACATTCCAAGAATGTAACTGTTTTTTAATCACTTGCCGCCCAGCCACTGTAGAAATACGGCGGCAGGGCGGCACTGGCAGGCAAAACCACGTTTTAAAACGTGTTTTGTAAACAAATAGGGGGCGCGCGCGCGAGGCGCGCCGCCGCCTTATCTGTCCCGCCGATCACCGCCGCGGATGTCAGTCGCCGGGTCACAGCCGGTCCTTCGCGGCTGTTTCCCGGCGATCAGCGGTAAACAGTGACAGAGAGCACAGCTGCAGTAGCTGTGCTGTCTGTCACTTCCCTGTCAGCTCGAGGATGAGCTGATCGAGAGAAGAGTTTCTCTCTCTCGATCAGCGGTGTCCCGCCCAGTACACACCCCGCCCCCTAGTAAAACACCTCCCTCAGACAGATAACCCTTCCCTGCAAAATAAAGTTAACCCCTTCCTCCCCATTGCCATTAGTACAGTGTCAGTGTTTTTCTTTTTGCACTGATCACTGTATTAGTGTTTTTGGGGATGTCAGTGACCCCAAGTCAGTACCCCCCAATGTCAGAATGTCCGCCGCAGTCCCGCCATAAGTCGCTGGTCGCTGCCATAAGTCCCTGATCGCCGCCATAATTCACTGATCGCCGCCATTATTAGTATAAAAAAAACTCTAAAAATCCCAGTATCTTTCCCACCATTTGTAAACGCTATAACTTTCACGTAAACCAATTAATTTACACGTATTGGTTTTTTTTTGTAGCAAAGACATGTCGCAGAATGCATTTTGGCAGAAATTTTATGACAAAATTTGATTTTTGCATTTTTTTTTTTACTGGACATGTTTTATAGCAAAAAGTCCAAAATATTGTTTTTTTTCCTCAAAATTGTCAGCCTTTTTTTTTTTATAGCACAAAAAATAAAAACCGCACAGGGGATCAAACACCACCGAAAGAAAGCTCAATTTGTGGGGAAAAAAAGGATGTAAATTTCATTTATGTACCAAATTGCATGACCGCGCAATTGTCCGTTAAACTAGCACAACGCTGTATAGCAGAAAAATGGCGTAAATTGCAGTATTTATACCATAGTTTGTAGACGCTATAACTTCCACACAAAGCAATCAATACACACTCATTGGGATTTGCTTACCAAAAACATGGAGCAGAATACATTTTGGCCTAAATTTATAACCAACTTTGAGTTTACTATATATTTTTTATAGCTGAAAGTAAAAAATATTGTTTTTCTTCCAAATTTTTGGCCTTTTTTTGTTTATAGCGTGAAAAATAAAAAGCGCACAGATGATCAAATACCACCAAAAGAAAGCTCTATTTGTGTGAAAAAAAGGATGTAAATTTCCTTTGGGTGCAGCATTGCATGACCGCGCAATTATCAGTTGAATTAGTGCAGCGCCGAGTAGCAAAAAGAGGCGTGCTCATTAAGGGGGGTAAATCCTCTGGAGCTCAAGTGGTTAATAACCATTGACAGTGGGAAGCAGCCATGTTTAACTGGTAGTAATACTGCAGTTGTATATGACTTTCTTCTCCTATGTTCTATATCTGTGAAGGTTATAAGCTGGATATCCACAACCGGAGCTGCTGGGATGAAGGCTGCGCTGGCCAATAGGGTTCCTATGCTTGTCCTATGCTCTATATGTGAAAGCCATTGAGCTGTGGTAAAAGTTTTTTTATTTGGGTACGTGGATTCCGCTACACTGGGGGAAATTGCTATAAGGAGTATCTATCTTCTGGATTCACTTCTTCACAAGGACTTTTTTTCATTTATATTGATGGTACTTATGTTCTGTGTACTTCTTATAATTTGGTTAACTCTTGAGTCTTGACATGTATCATTTATGAATGATGCATTATTTTTTTGCACTGAGATTTGTGCTCAACAGTTTTCAGCACTGTTTTTCAACCAAGTATGTATGTAAAACAGTGTTGCCAACTTACCAGATAGAAATTCATTGACGGGACACCCAAATTTTACTGGCACAGCCAAGTTTTTTACTGGCATTTCCAAAAGTGAAACAATTATAGTTTTTAGAGCAAATTTCAGTATTCAGGCTACAAACAAGTACAATTTGCAATTGGCAATATGATTTAAGGTAGCTATTAAGGCAAAAAACACATTTCCTATTTTATTATCTATATAGTGAGTAAGTAGGTCACGGACAGGACTCAGGGGGGCAAGAAATTAGAATGGGCAGACACACAAAAATTGACTCTCAAAGTGACACTGACAGCAGTGTGCAGCAGAGTAGATGATGACATCTCACCGACATGACACGTCCACTCCTGAGTCACAGTGACCGTCTCTATCCATGCCAGGTGGACCCTTCAGTCCACTCCAGTCCAAACAGCACTAACTCCTGTCCGGCTGACCCGCACATGAGGCTCCGGGCACTCTGCTCGGTTCCCTTGCACCATGACATCACATGACACGTTCAGGCACCACCTTCATCAGACCCGCCTCCCACCGGTGCTGCCTTAACACACTGTAGCAGACACTCAGATGGTCTCAACTGGCTTTGGGCTGGAACTGCGAATGCGCAGTTCCGAGGCAAGCGTCACAGCCATATTTTTAACAGGCAGCCTTTTTTTGTCACTGGCATTTACTGGCAGGAGAAAAGTGCCCGTTTTTTACTGGTTGCCAGTAAAAATACTGACGGTTGGCAATACCGACATAGAATTTTGAGCATACACAGAGACAATTTATGAAATTTTTGCCTGGTTTTTACATGTGGTTTCATGTATGCACTACCACCTGTAGTTTTTTTTAAAATTGTGTTAATTACAATATGTATTTACATATGAGTTTATATGAAGGCACAATTTATTTTCACTTTTTTGAACACAGTTCTTGGATCAATTAGTTCATGTGACTTAGTGCTGCCTTTTTACCTCTCTCCAAGTTCTGAGATTCTCCAGGTCTTCAGGAGCTTACACACGGCTGAGGACCTGCTTGCTAACATATGACATCTCTGATCCAATCAGGGGCGGACTGACAACTCATGGGGCCCCCGGGCAATAAGGGATCATGGGGCCCCTGTGTCCTTGCCCAAACTCAAAAAAGCCTATGAAAAAGGTACCAGGGGCATCTCATGGGGCCCCCTACTGACCCTGGGGCCCTCGGGCAGTGTCAGAGTTTCCAAATGGTCAGTCCGCCCCTGACTGTGTCTCCAGTCTGTGACGGTCTCCTGAAGCATGTCCCCAGTCTCTGAAATCTCCTACAGTATCTCCATAGTCTCTGACAGTCTCCTGTTTCATGTCTGTAGCCTCTGACCTTCTCCTGTACCATGTTCTCAGTCTATGACCATCATTTGAATTTTGTCCACGCTCTCTGAGGAGTATTGTGTTCACAGTAAATGCAAATGAAAAAACAATAAGAGGGCGCACCGGCCTAGTGCATTATCGTTTAAAAATATTTATTGAGAGAAAAAGGTAATTATCATACTCACAATGGACATATAAAACACAGGCATATCACAATGAACAAGGTGTTCAATCCAAATAGCATCTGAGTCCATACGATGGAACCCTGGATGACCAACTGGCTGCTATGGCTCTGAAGGAAGAGGCTGAGTCCTCGAAACGCGTCAGCCAGTTGGTCATCCAGGGTTCCATCTCATGGGGCCCCCTACTGACCCCGGGCCCTCGGGCAGTACCTGAGTTTCCAAATGGCCAGTCCGCCCCTGGATCCAATTACCCTTTCCTATCTGTCACACTGAATAAGTCACATGCACCTCCATAAATAGAAATGCTTGATATTTGTTTTTCTCTCAATAGGTGAAGGAAGCAAAAGAAAGCGGAGTATGTGCTGCTATAGGAGGTGGTCTTTGGTTTTCATGGGCAATGCACAGGTTCGCTTTAAAAATGAATCTGTGCTATGAAAGGCTGACATCAATATACTAGATTCATGGATGTCAATAAAAACCTGAACTTCTACTAATTTAAATTGAAAATTGGGTTTTACTTCTTTTGTAAAACTTCCATAAATTAAACCTAATCGGATTTTTTAGTTTTAAACCATGAGTTTCTATTTTGAGAAATGTGTGACACTTGAATGACCCATAATTTCCTAATGAATCATAAATGGATTCATAAGCATTTGCTGTAAAAACTCTGCCAGGTGTGCACTGGCGTATGAGCTTGATGCAAATGTACTATAAAATACAAGAAAATTGTTGATGCTTCAAATTTATTTTCCAGCTGATGAAGAGGTTTAAAAGAAAACTCCACTTCTTCTTCTTATTATTATTATACAGTATTTATATAGCGCCAAAAGGTTTGCTCAGCACTGTACATTATAGTGGGGGACAGAACATGAGACAATACAGTAACAAAACAATACACGAGGGGTTCGAGGGCCCTGCTCTTTGGAGCTTACAATCTAGGAGGGAGGGGATAGTGGTACAGGAGGAAGTGGCTGTGGGGGATGGAGTGGTAGGAGGAGTGGAGGAGATCGGCTGTTAGGTGAGGGTGGGGTAGGCTTCCCTGAAGAGATGGGTTTTCAGGGTGCGCCTAAAGGTGAGGAGGGTAGGTGACAGTCTGATGGATTGGGGTAGGGAGTTCCAGAGGATGGGGGAAGTCCTGGAGAAGTCCTGCAGTCGGGCGTGGGAGGAGGAGACCAGGGAGCTAGAAAGTAGGAGGTCTTGTGAGAAGCGAAGAGCACGGGTTGGGTGATATTTGGGTATCAGGTCAGTGAGGTAGTTTGGGGCGGCGTTGTGAATGGCTTTGTATGTCAGAGTTAGTAATTTGAATTTAATGCGTTGGGCAATCGGGAGCCAGTGAAAAGATCAGCAGAGGGGGGTGGCAGAAGTGGAGCGGGTGGTGAGGTGGATGAGTCTGGCCGCTGAGTTCAGGATAGACTGGAGTGGGGATAGCCTGTGTTGGGGTAGAGAAGGGAGTTGCAGTAGTCCAGGCGTGAGATAATAAGGGAGTGAATGAGTTGTTTAGTAGAGTGTCTGGGGTGAGGAAGATACGTATCTTGGAGATGTTGCGGAGGTGGAGCATGCATGAATTTGATAATGATTGGACATGAGGTTGGAAGGAAAGGTTTGAGTCCAGGGTGACACCCAGGACTTTGGCTTGCGGGGTGGGATTGATGGTGGCGTTGTTAGTTGTGATGGAGAGGATGGACGGGGGGGGCTCGGGCTGGGGGGAAAACTAGGAGCTCTGTTTTGGAGAGGTTTAACTTGAGGAAATGGAGCAACATCCAGTCTGATATGTCGTTTAGGAGGTGGGTGATACAGGCGCAGACTGAGGGGGTGAAGTGAGGGGTGGAGAGGTAAATTTGTGTGTCATCGGCATAGAGGTGATAGTTGAAGCCGTGGGAGTGTATCAGTTTGCCAAAGGAGGAGGTGTAGTGGGAGAAAAGAAGGGGTCCGAGGACAGAGCCTTGGGGGACCCCAACAGAGAGGGGAGAGAGGGGGAGGTGGCAGCGTTATAGGTGACGCTGAAGGAGCGTTGGGATAGGTAAGAGGAGAACCAAACAAATATACACAAATATAAACAAATATACACAACATCTATTAGTAAGCTATTCAATAATGTGGTGTTCTTTTAAAATGACCTGTCCATTTCAGTCTTCAGTCCAAATGCTAAACCAATGCAAATGTTGCTTCTTTCCAGTATGGCAGACTGAGGGCATTCTATGCACAATTTGTGTACAGGATACGTCAGAAAGCTCCCTCCCGCTTCTGTGATTGGCTCACTGCTTTTTCTCAAAAATCTGCACAGAGCCAGACTGTACAGTTGCAAGAAAAAGTATGTGAACCCCTTGGGATTACGTAGAGTTTTGCATGAATTGGGCATAAAATGTGCTCTGAACGTTATCGAAGTCACAACAATAGAAGAACACAGTCTGCTGAACATAATACTACACAAACATTAGATGTTGCTATGGTTTAATTGCACATAACATGTAAACATTCACAGTGCAGGGAGGAAAAAGTATGTGAACCTTTGGACTTAATAACTGGTTGACCCTCCTTTGGCAGCAATAACCTCAACCAAATGTTTCCTGTAGTTGCAGATCAGACCTGCACAATGATCTGGAGTCATTTTGGACCACTCCTCTTCACAAAACTGTTTCAGTGTAGCAATATTCTTGGGATGTCTGGTGTGAATCGCTCTCTTAAGGTCATGCCACAGCATTTCAATCGGGTTGAGGTCAGGACTCTGACTGGGCCACTCCAGAAGGCGTATTCTGTGCTGTTGCAGCCATTGTTTTGTTGAATTACTTGTATGCTTTGGGTCATTGTCCTGTTGCATCACCCATCCTCTGCGGAGCTTCAGTTGGCGGACAGATGGTCGTACTTTTTCCTGCAAAATGTCTTGATAAACTCTGGAATTCATTTTCCCATCAATGACAACAATCCGTCCAGGCCCTGAGGCAGCAAAGCAGCCCCAAACCATGATGCTCCCTCCGCCATGTTTTACAGTGGGGATGAGGTTTTGATGTTGGTGTGCTGTGCCTTTTTTTCTCCACACATAGTGTTGTGTGTTCTTCCCAAACAACTCAATCTTGGTTTCATCTGTCCACAGTATATTTTGCCAGTAGTGCTGTGGAACATCCAGGTGCTCTTTTGCAAACTTCAAACGCGCTGCAATATTCTTTTTGGACAGCAATGACTTCCTCCGTGATGTCTTCCCATGTACTCCATTCTTGTTTAATGTTTTCCTTATTGCAGATGTGTCAACAAAAATGTTAGCATGTGCCAGAGATTTCTGTAGGTCTTTAGCTGACACTCTGTGATTCTTCTTTACCTCATGCAGCATTCTGCGCTGTGCTCTTGCAGTCATTTTTACAGGACGACCGCGCCTAGGGAGAGTAGCAACAGTGCTAAACTTTCTCCATTTGTAGACAGTCTGTCTTACCGTGGACACATGTACATCAAGGCTTTTGGAGATACTTTTGTAACCCTTTCCAGCTTCATGCAAGTCAACAATTCTTGATCGTAGGTCTTCTGAGAGCTCTTTTCTGCGAGGCATGGTTCACATCAGACAGTGCTTCTTGAAACCAGTAAACCCAAAACAGGTGTGTGTTTTTTAAGGGCAGGACAGCTGTCAGCAACACATCCAATATCATCACACTGATTGGAGTCAAGGTTGGCTCACTCCTGGCTCCAATTAGCTCTGGGAGAAGTCATTAAGCTAGGGCCTCACATACTTTTTCCTCCCTGCACTGTGAATGTTTACATGTTATGTGCAATTAAACCATGGCAACATCTAATGTTTGTGTAGTATTATGTTCAGCAGATTGTGTTCTTATTTTGTTGTGACTTAGATGACGTTCAGAGCACATTTTATGCCCAATTCATGCAAAACTCCACGTAATCCCAAGGGGTTCACATACTTTTTCTTGCAACTGTAAATGTTACATACATAGTTACATAGTTAGTCTGGCTGAAAAAAAGTCCATCCAGTTCAACCATTAATAAAAAAAAAACTTATAATCCTACAACCACAGTTGATCCAGAGGAAGGCAAAAAAAACCCCAGCAAAGCATGATCACCTGCAGTGAAACAAATTCCTTCCTTATCCCCCAAGAGGCAATCGGATATTCCCTGGATCAACTTTACCTATAAATGTTATATCCAGTTATATTCTGTGTATCTAAGAAACAATCCAGGCCTTTTTTAAAGCAGTCCACTGAGCTGGCCAGAACCAACTCTAGAGGGAGTCTATTCCACATTTTCACAGCTCTCACTGTGAAGAAACCTTTTCCTGTTTGGAGATTAAATTTCTTTTCCTCCAGTTCATGGAGATCATCTTTTCTATGTGTAAACCCCAGAGATTATTTGTACTCATTTAGCCAAAGTAACTTTTGTAAGGTCAGGTAATGGAGGAGACCTTGCTTAAAATTTGGGTTCCAACTCATCTCAAAGATGTTCAGTAGGGTTGAGGTCAGGGCTATGTGCAAACCACTCAAGTTCCTCCATACCAAAATTTCCAACCTAAATGTTTATGGAGCTGGCTTTGTGCACAGGGACACAGTCATGCTGGAACAGAAAGGACCATCTCCTACCTGTTGCCAAAATGTTGGGAGTCCACTATTATCTACATTTTTTGTATGCTGTAGCATTAACAGTACCCTTTATTAGAAATACCTCAACTCAATATTTTGGAGAGATAGCCATATACTCATTATATAAGGCAGGTCTAGAGTTTATATGATTGCTGTGGGCATATTAGATTAACCTTCCCTAGTGATCAGGAAATAATGTGAATAGTCAACAGTTTTCTAGAAAATGCTACAAATAGGAATGATCGGGTCAGTTTAATCACCAATACATCACTTTCTGATGCTCTTTATTTTTTGCCTGTAGTGCTGTCTGCTCATCAGACATCATATAATTCAGGAATCTAGGCAACTGTGATTTATGAATTCTATGGTATACTAAACATTGGACATGCATATTATTTTCTCGAGGGGAAAAAAATATCATGATTCATGTTGTTGTCCAACCAGTTGTCTTCACCTGAACATGTCTTGCTGGTGTCTCTTCTCCAGGTAGGCTTTGAGTCCTTCTTACTTGTTGATGGCGGTGAGACTGCTGTGGTGCAAGGTCTTCGTGTGGCCCCCTGGATGAGAGGACAAGGTGTAGCTGGGACAATTGAAAAATTTATCTTGGACAAACTTCATTCTGACCACCCACAAGTGAAAAGAATTCGTCTGACCCGGGCAGAGGACCCTCCCCCGGGAATGCTGAAGAAGTACAAAGTGATCGCCTCCAGGGTACTCTTTATGTTCCTATTCTTCCTACCATTGAATAGATTCCCACATTCTCAAAAATATATATACCAAAAACACTGCGCCCGGAATTTCAATAAGGACAAAGCAGCTTGCACATATATAGGCAGACAAAAACATTCATATGGTAAAGAATTGCAGCGCGAAATTGAACAAAAAAAGACCCCATGCACAAAAATGGCAATTAATTAAATTTGGAGTTCCCATATATAGAGGTAGAAAACTGTGCATTGGAAAGAGAGTTCCAATCCAAGGATGAGACCGTCACCTTCCACCCAAATAAATTGGCCTCTCACCAGAAAAACTGACCGCTCAGCGGGTCGGCCAACATAAGCAGTATAATAAATCCAGTAGAAGCTGCAACCGGTCTTATATGGGAAACATCCAGGGCAATCCCCTGATGTCTTCTGATGACAAAACGCGTAGGATGGAGCCACGCCATGTGACGCCATCACGCTCTGGAGGGACAGCGGCCATCTTGCTGGTTTTAAACTTACTACATTGTTACTGTCATGGTGTTTCTTGCTATGTAGGTGCAATTTTAATAAATCATTTTGTGCTACTAATCCACTACACTATGAGCTGGCAATTTTTCTTTATATGTGGTGTTGTGGTTGCCTGATGGAAAATTTGCTTCCTGAAGTTCTGTTTGGAGAAATTTCTTGGATTGCCCTATGAGTGTTTCCCATATAAGACCGGTTGCAGCATCTACGGGATTTATTATACTGCTTACATTGGCCAAACCGTTGGGCGGTCAATTTTTCTGCTACGGTCTCCTCCTTGGATTGGAATTCTCTTATGTATGGTTTTCTACTTCTATATATGAGAACTCCACATGGACTTTACTGTCACAATTTAATTTATTGCCATTTTGTGAATAGCGCTGCAATTCTTTACCATATGGAGATTCCCACATTGTCTGCTCATTACAGAAGAACTCAAATTAGACATTTTGTTAAAGAACCTTCAAAAAATATTTTTTTTTTCCCTTCCAAGCTGGAGTTATTTGCCTCTTTTATGAAGACCACATGCCAGGGGCGGACTGACCATTTGGAAACTCGGGCACTGCCCGAGGGCCCGGGGTCAGTATGGGGCCCCATGAGATGCCCCTGATGCCTGTTTCATAGGCTTTTTTGAGTTTGGGCAAGGACACAGGGGCCCCATGATACCCTATTGCCCGGGGGTCCCATGAGTTGTCAGTCCGCCCCTGCCACATGCATGGAAAATTTTTGTCACAGTTACCATTTAACAACATTTTGTCATAGTTAACCATTGTAAAAAACAACAACAAAAAAACCTTTTATGGAAGAATGACACCAACCACCAAGAGTTTCTGCAAAATGATCAAAAGTGTTGGTGGTAGATTACCCTAAAACATTTGGTTGATTTTGCAATTAAAAGCTAGTAACAAGTGGTTCATCCTGTTTACAGACTGCCATGTGGTGGCAAGCATAAATGTTAAAAAATGATCAAGTTGAACAGATTTAAAATACTTGGAATGATCCAAACGTACCTGGGACTGGTTTGGGGCAGGTTTACAGAACTCCATAAAAGTTTGGGTAGTGAATCTCAAATCCATTGAAGCCTATTGGAGTCGAATGTTGACAAAAAGAGTAATGGCCATTTTCTGGGCTAATAGGCAAGGGATTTTCAAATAGACAGTTTGGCTGGAGAATATACCAAAGCAAAAATACATTTTAAAAAATTCTGTTTGGCAGGGAGCAGTGATTTTTAATAATGTTGCCACCTACTAGCTTCCTAACAAAGAGACAGTTTTTTGCAGCACAACCATGATTTTGCATTACAAAGGCAGAAGCAAAGCTTGAATGTGTAATGAGCACACATAGCTTCCCCCACTTACATACAGCATATAATTACATATTATATATAGAAATGTCATATATTATTTTTCCATCAATCCAATCTTTTTATGTGTTTATTTTAAAAGAATTGAGAATATACACTCACTGGCCACTTTGTTAGGTACACCTTGCTAGTGCCAAGAAAATATATCCCACATTTTTACACCACCACCAGCCTGAGCCATTGATACAAAGCAGGATGGATCCATGCCAGGGGCGGACTGACAACTCATGGGGCCCCCGGGCAATAGGGGATCATGGGGCCCCTGTGTCCTTGCCCAAACTCAAAAAAGCCTATGAAAAAGGTACCAGAGGCATCTCATGGGGCCCCCTACTGACCCCGGGCCCTCGGCCAGTGCCCGAGTTTCCAAATAGTCAGTCCGTCCCTGATCCATTGCTTTCATGTTGTTTATGACAAATTCTGACCCCACTATCTGAATGTCGCAGCTGAAGCATTCTGCCCATTCTCCTCTGCCTTCTGACATAAACATCCACACAACTGCCGCTCACTGGATATTTTGTCTTTTTCAGACCATGCTCTGTAAACCCTAGAGATGGTTGTGCGTGAAAATCCCAGTAGATCAGCAGTTTTTGAAATATTCATTCCAGCCCATCTGGCACCAACAACCATGCCACGTTCAAAGTCACTTATAGTAAATCCCTTTTTTCCCCATTCTGGTGCTCGGTTTGACCTTCAGCAAGTCATCTTCACCACGTCTAGATGCCTAAATGCATTGAGTTGCTGGCATGTGATTGGCTGATTAGAAATTTGTGTTATCAAGCAATTGTACAGGTGTATCTAATAAAGTGGCTGGTGAGTGTAGCTCAACTGATATTTCAGTTTAAATCGGCTAAATACATCAAAGGCACATCAAAGCAAAATTAGCTTGTTTTTAGAAAGCAGCCACAGACTTCCATAGTTACATAGTTAGTCTAGCTGAAAAAAGACAAAAGTCCATCCAGTTCACCCATTAAAAACAAAAAAAAAGTTATAATCCTGTACCCACAATTGATCCAGAGGAAGGCAAAAAAAACCCAGCAAAGCATGATCCAATTTGCTCCTGCTGGGAAAAAAATTCCTTTAGGATCCCCTGAGAGGCAATCGGATATTCCCTGGATCAACTTTACCTATAAATGAATGTTATATCCAGTTATATTCTGTGTACCTAAGAAAGAATCCAGGACTTTTTTGAAGCAATCCACAGAGCTGGCCAGAACCAACTCTTGAGGGAGTCTATTCCACATTTTCACAGCTCTTACTGTGAAGAAACCTTTCCGTGTTTGGAGATTAAATTTCTTTTCCTCCAGACGTAAAGAGCGCCCCCTTGTCCTCCAAGATGACCTCAGGGTGAATAGCTCTACACTGAGTTCACTATATGAACCACTGATGTATTTATACATGGAGATCATATCCCCCCTTATGTATTATACATGGAGATCATATCCCCCTTATGTATTATACGTGGTGATCATATCCCCCCTTATGTATTATACATGGAGATCATATCCCCCCTTATGTATTATACATGGTGATCATATCCCCCCTTATGTATTATACATGGAGATCATATCCCCCCTTATGTATTATACATGGTGATCATATCCCCCCTTATGTATTATACATGGTGATCATATCCCCCCCTTATGTATTATACATGGAGATCATATCCCCCCTTATGTATTATACATGGAGATCATATCCCCCCTTATGTATTATACATGGAGATCATATCCCCCCTTATGTATTATACATGGTGATCATATCCCCCCTTATGTATTATACATGGAGATCATATCCCCCCCTTATGTATTATACATGAAGATCATATCCCCCCTTATGTATTATACATGAAGATCATATCCCCCCTTATGTATTATACATGAAGATCATATCCCCCCTTATGTATTATACATGGAGATCATATCCCCCCTTATGTATTATACATGGAGATCATATCCCCCCTTATGTATTATACCTGGAGATCATATCCCCCCTTATGTATTATACATGGAGATTAGAGATGAGCGAAGTATTCAAAAATTCGATTCGACTGATTCGGCGAATTCGTAGAAAAATTTCGATTCGAGTCGAATATATTCGCTGTGAATTTAACTTAAAAAAGGGTGTTTCTAGGCTTCAGAGAGCCTTTATATTAGTGCTGAACACTGTACCTTTAATTTAAATGCCCTTGGAGTCTGCTGGGGAAGAGAAATAATACTGTCAGGCAGTATGACATGCAGATGAGTGCCGTCGATCTTAGAATCACCGCACACTTCACTCATTTGGGCAGTCACGGGGCCAAAACCAGAGTGTGGAGCCACAGTGTGGCGGTGGAGGCAGCAGCAATGGGAGGCCATACAGCACCCTATGACAAAAATGGAAACCACCAGCAGTGTGAGGAGACCTGAAAGTGGCACATGGCAGAGTGTGGCGATAGAGACAGCAGCAATGGGAGGCCGTACAGGGACCCATGACACACTCTGGACCTGGCAGCAGCATGAGGAGGCGGTACAGGGGCCCATGGCAGATTACGGGCCTGGCAGCAGCATGAGGAGTCGGTACGGGGGCCCATGGCAGATTACAGGCCTGGCAGCAGCAATGGGAGGCCGTACAGGGACCCATGACACAATCTGGACGTGGCAGCAGCATGGGGAGGCGGTACAGGGGCCCATGACAGATTACGGGACTGGCAGCAGCATTTGGAGTCGGTACGGGGGCCCATGACACACTCTGGACCTGGCAGCAGCATGAGGAGGCGGTACAGGGGCGCATGACAGATTACGAGCCTGGCAGCAGCAACTTGGACAGGAGGACGTTCAGTTTCTGCACCGTCTGGTGCGTGCTCGCAAACTGTTGTCTCTTGGAAACGGATTCCAAGAAAGACTGCTGACGGAATCCGTGAAGAGGAGTAGCAGGAGAAGGAGCATCTGAACGAGCGGAATATGCCAACAAGCGACAACAGGGGCCCATGGCAGATTAGGGGCCTGGCAGCAGCTATGGGAGGCCCGTAATCTGCCAGCACCCTATGACAAAAAATGGAACACACCAGCAGTGTGAGGAGACCTGAAAGTGGCACATGTTTGGGGCATGATTCATGGCGGATTTAGTCAGTTGTGTCAGGAACTGGTGGTTTGAAATCCAGACTAATCCACGCCTGATTCATTTTCACAAACGTCAGTCTCTCCACACTTTGGGTGGACAGTCGTGTCCTCCGCGGAGTTGCAATACCTCCTGCCGCACTAAACACGCGCTCCGATGCCACGCTACTGGCCGGGCATGACAGCCTTTCAAGGGCAAATTCAGCTAGTTGGGGCCAAAGGTCAAGTTTCGTTGCCCAGTAGTCAAGGGGATTGTCTACCTCGGTTGGCAGGGTGCTGTCCAAGTAGGCCTAAGCCTGTTGTTTGAGGTCCTGCTCCAGGTCCACCTGATGCTGCTGCTGCTGCTGCTGCTGTGGCTGGTTAGTAGTTTCCTCACTGCGCTGGTGAAGAAAGCTACTCATCATCGACTGCAGACTGAGGCAGCCGCTGCTGGTGGAGCTGCCACTGCTCCTACCACCCCACCCCTCCCCTGCTGCCATGGCAGCGGAACGCGAGCGCACAGGGCCCACAGTGTCTGAGGATGGACGTTGGCGCAGACAGGCAGAGACCAGCTGACTACATAGGTGGTTTTTATAGTACGTTATTTTGGCCTCCCTCTCAGCAGGTGTGAAAAAGGCCACCATTTTTGAACGGTAGCGAGGGTCCAACAAGGTGGACAGCCAAAAGTCATCCCTCTGTCTGATGGTTATTATTCGGCTGTCGCTACGCAAGCAAGCGAGCATGCTATGGGCCATTTATGCCAAGGAATGCGAGGGACTCCCTGCCTCCATCTCCACAGCATACTGCCACGGTGCGTCTGGGTCCTCTGTCTCCTCCTCCTCCTCTACCAGATGCTCCTGCTCCTCCACTCCTGTCCGCTGAGTGGAAAAACCACCCATTTCACTCAATAATTCCTGAGCACCAATGTCCTCCTCTACCTCCTCCTCTTCTTCCTGTCCTGCCCCCACAGGGGTCATGTGGCGTTGAGATCTGTGCGCCACGTCTACCGCACCCTGACCAGCCATTGTTAACAGCATTTGTTCCAGGACGTGCAACAGAGGAATGACGTCGTTCATCCCATAGTCCTGCCGACTCACGAATAGCGTGGCCTCCTCAAAGGGCCTGAGCAAGCGCAGGTGTCACGCATGAGCTGCCAATGGCTGACATCTAAGTTACACAGGGAATACCTTTATCCGCTTTTAACATCAGGAAATCGGTGATGGCCTTTTGCTGTTCGTAAAGGCGGTCTAACATATGTAGGGTTGAATTCCACCTTGTTGCAACGTCACAGCATGAGGAGTCGGTATAGGGGCCCATGGCAGATTAGGGGCCTGGCAGCAGCTATGGGAGGCCCGTAATCTGCCAGCACCCTATGTCAAAAAATTCTACACACCAGCAGTGTGTGAGGAGACCTGAAAGTGGCACATGGCAGAGTGTGGCGATGGAGACAGCAGCAATGGGAGGCCGTACAGGGACCCATGACAGACTCTGGACCTGGCAGCAGCATGAGGAGGCGGTATATAGGGGCCTATGGCAGATTAGGGGCCTGGCAGCAGCTATGGGAGGCCCTTAATCTGCCAGCACCCTATGTCAAAAAATTCTACACACCAGCAGTGTGAGGAGACCTGAAAGTGGCACATGGCAGAGTGTGGCGATGGAGACAGCAGCAATGGGAAGGCCGTACAGGGACCCATGAGAGACTCTGGACCTGGCAGCAGCATGAGGAGGCGGTATATAGGGGCCTATGGCAGATTAGGGGCCTGGCAGCAGCTATGGGAGGCCCGTAATCTGCCAGCACCCTATGTCAAAAAATTCTACACACCAGCAGTGTGTGAGGAGACCTGAAAGTGGCACATGGCAGAGTGTGGCGATGGAGACAGCAGCAATGGGAGGCCGTACAGGGACCCATGACAGACTCTGGACCTGGCAGCAGCATGAGGAGGCGGTATATAGGGGCCCATGGCAGATTAGGGGCCTGGCAGCAGCAATGGGAGGCCCGTAATCTGCCAGCACCCTATGTCAAAAAATTCTACACACCAGCAGTGTGAGGAGACCTGAAAGTGGCACATGGCAGAGTGTGGCGATGGAGACAGCAGCAATGGGAGGCCGTACAGGGACCCATGACAGACTCTGGACCTGGCAGCAGCATGAGGAGGCGGTATATAGGGGCCCATGGCAGATTAGGGGCCTGGCAGCAGCAATGGGAGGCCCGTAATCTGCCAGCACCCTATGTCAAAAAATTCTACACACCAGCAGTGTGAGGAGACCTGAAAGTGGCACATGGCAGAGTGTGGCGATGGAGACAGCAGCAATGGGAGGCCGTACAGGGACCCATGACAGACTCTGGACCTGGCAGCAGCATGAGGAGGCGGTATATAGGGGCCTATGGCAGATTAGGGGCCTGGCAGCAGCTATGGGAGGCCCATAATCTGCCAGCACCCTATGTCAAAAAATTCTACACACCAGCAGTGTGTGAGGAGACCTGAAAGTGGCACATGGCAGAGTGTGGCGATGGAGACAGCAGCAATGGGAGGCCGTACAGGGACCCATGACAGACTCTGGACCTGGCAGCAGCATGAGGAGGCGGTATATAGGGGCCTATGGCAGATTAGGGGCCTGGCAGCAGCTATGGGAGGCCCATAATCTGCCAGCACCCTATGTCAAAAAATTCTACACACCAGCAGTGTGTGAGGAGACCTGAAAGTGGCACATGGCAGAGTGTGGCGATGGAGACAGCAGCAATGGGAGGCCGTACAGGGACCCATGAGAGACTCTGGACCTGGCAGCAGCATGAGGAAGCGGTATATAGGGGCCTATGGCAGATTAGGGGCCTGGCAGCAGCAATGGGAGGCCCATAATCTGCCAGCACCCTATGTCAAAAAATTCTACACACCAGCAGTGTGTGAGGAGACCTGAAAGTGGCACATGGCAGAGTGTGGCGATGGAGACAGCAGCAATGGGAGGCCGTACAGGGACCCATGACAGACTCTGGACCTGGCAGCAGCATGAGGAAGCGGTATATAGGGGCCTATGGCAGATTAGGGGCCTGGCAGCAGCTATAGGAGGCCCATAATCTGCCAGCACCCTATGTCAAAAAATTCTACACAGCAGCAGTGTGTGAGGAGACCTGAAAGTGGCACATGGCAGAGTGTGGCGATGGAGACAGCAGCAATGGGAGGCCGTACAGGGACCCATGAGAGACTCTTGACCTGGCAGCAGCATGAGGAAGCGGTATATAGGGGCCTATGGCAGATTAGGGGCCTGGCAGCAGCTATAGGAGGCCCATAATCTGCCAGCACCCTATGTCAAAAAATTCTACACACCAGCAGTGTGTGAGGAGACCTGAAAGTGGCACATGGCAGAGTGTGGCGATGGAGACAGCAGCAATGGGAGGCCGTACAGGGACCCATGACAGACTCTGGACCTGGCAGCAGCATGAGGAAGCGGTATATAGGGGCCTATGGCAGATTAGGGGCCTGGCAGCAGCTATAGGAGGCCCATAATCTGCCAGCACCCTATGTCAAAAAATTCTACACACCAGCAGTGTGTGAGGAGACCTGAAAGTGGCACATGGCAGAGTGTGGCGATGGAGACAGCAGCAATGGGAGGCCGTACAGGGACCCATGAGAGACTCTGGACCTGGCAGCAGCATGAGGAAGCGGTATATAGGGGCCTATGGCAGATTAGGGGCCTGGCAGCAGCAATGGGAGGCCCATAATCTGCCAGCACCCTATGTCAAAAAATTCTACACACCAGCAGTGTGTGAGGAGACCTGAAAGTGGCACATGGCAGAGTGTGGCGATGGAGACAGCAGCAATGGGAGGCCGTACAGGGACCCATGACAGACTCTGGACCTGGCAGCAGCATGAGGAGGCGGTATATAGGGGCCTATGGCAGATTAGGGGCCTGGCAGCAGCTATGGGAGGCCCATAATCTGCCAGCACCCTATGTCAAAAAATTCTACACACCAGCAGTGTGTGAGGAGACCTGAAAGTGGCACATGGCAGAGTGTGGCGATGGAGACAGCAGCAATGGGAGGCCGTACAGGGACCCATGACAGACTCTGGACCTGGCAGCAGCATGAGGAGGCGGTATATAGGGGCCTATGGCAGATTAGGGGCCTGGCAGCAGCTATGGGAGGCCCGTAATCTGCCAGCACCCTATGTCAAAAAATTCTACACACCAGCAGTGTGTGAGGAGACCTGAAAGTGGCACATGGCAGAGTGTGGCGATGGAGACAGCAGCAATGGGAGGCCGTACAGGGACCCATGACAGACTCTGGACCTGGCAGCAGCATGAGGAAGCGGTATATAGGGGCCTATGGCAGATTAGGGGCCTGGCAGCAGCAATGGGAGGCCCATAATCTGCCAGCACCCTATGTCAAAAAATTCTACACACCAGCAGTGTGTGAGGAGACCTGAAAGTGGCACATGGCAGAGTGTGGCGATGGAGACAGCAGCAATGGGAGGCCGTACAGGGACCCATGACAGACTCTGGACCTGGCAGCAGCATGAGGAGGCGGTATATAGGGGCCTATGGCAGATTAGGGGCCTGGCAGCAGCTATGGGAGGCCCATAATCTGCCAGCACCCTATGTCAAAAAATTCTACACACCAGCAGTGTGTGAGGAGACCTGAAAGTGGCACATGGCAGAGTGTGGCGATGGAGACAGCAGCAATGGGAGGCCGTACAGGGACCCATGACAGACTCTGGACCTGGCAGCAGCATGAGGAGGCGGTATATAGGGGCCTATGGCAGATTAGGGGCCTGGCAGCAGCTATGGGAGGCCCATAATCTGCCAGCACCCTATGTCAAAAAATTCTACACACCAGCAGTGTGTGAGGAGACCTGAAAGTGGCACATGGCAGAGTGTGGCGATGGAGACAGCAGCAATGGGAGGCCGTACAGGGACCCATGAGAGACTCTGGACCTGGCAGCAGCATGAGGAAGCGGTATATAGGGGCCTATGGCAGATTAGGGGCCTGGCAGCAGCAATGGGAGGCCCATAATCTGCCAGCACCCTATGTCAAAAAATTCTACACACCAGCAGTGTGTGAGGAGACCTGAAAGTGGCACATGGCAGAGTGTGGCGATGGAGACAGCAGCAATGGGAGGCCGTACAGGGACCCATGACAGACTTTGGACCTGGCAGCAGCATGAGGAGGCGGTATATAGGGGCCTATGGCAGATTAGGGGCCTGGCAGCAGCTATGGGAGGCCCATAATCTGCCAGCACCCTATGTCAAAAAATTCTACACACCAGCAGTGTGAGGAGACCTGAAAGTGGCACATGGCAGAGTGTGGCGATGGAGACAGCAGCAATGGGAGGCCGTACAGGGACCCATGAGAGACTCTGGACCTGGCAGCAGCATGAGGAGGCGGTATATAGGGGCCTATGGCAGATTAGGGGCCTGGCAGCAGCTATGGGAGGCCCGTAATCTGCCAGCACCCTATGTCAAAAAATTCTACACACCAGCAGTGTGTGAGGAGACCTCAAAGTGGCACATGTTTGAGGCATGATTCATGGCGGATTTAGTCAGTTGTGTCAGGAACTGGTGGTTTGAAATCCAGACTAATCCACGCCTGATTCATTTTCACAAACGTGAGTCTCTCCACACTTTGGGTGGACAGTCGTGTCCTCCGCGGAGTTACAATACCTCCTGCCGCACTAAACACGCGCTCCGATGCCACGCTACTGGCCGGGCATGACAGCCTTTCAAGGGCAAATTCAGCTAGTTGGGGCCAAAGGTCAAGTTTCGTTGCCCAGTAGTCAAGGGGATTGTCTACCTCGGTTGGCAGGGTGCTGTCCAAGTAGGCCCAAGCCTG
Source organism: Staurois parvus (assembly GCF_062004578.1). Classification (NCBI taxonomy): domain Eukaryota; kingdom Metazoa; phylum Chordata; class Amphibia; order Anura; family Ranidae; genus Staurois; species Staurois parvus. The sequence goes on from NW_028319438.1 coordinate 1,948,799, forward strand.
TTGTTTGAGGTCCTGCTCCAGGTCCACCTGATGCTGCTGCTGCTGCTGCGGCTGGTTAGTAGTTTCCTCACTGCGCTGGTGAAGAAAGCTACTCATCATCGACTGCAGACTGAGGCAGCTGCTGCTGGTGGAGCTGCCACTGCTCCTACCACCCCACCCCTCCCCTGCTGCCATGGCAGCGGAACGCGAGCGCACAGGGCCCACAGTGTCTGAGGATGGACGTTGGCGCACAAAGGCAGAGACCAACTGACTACATAGGTGGTTTTTATAGTACGTTATTTTGGCCTCCCTCTCAGCAGGTGTGAAAAAGGCCACCATTTTGGAACGGTAGCGAGGGTCCAACAAGGTGGACAGCCAAAAGTCATCCCTCTGTCTGATGGTTATTATTCGGCTGTCGCTACGCAAGCAACCGAGCATGCTATGGGCCATTTGTGCCAAGGAATGCGAGGGACTCCCTGCCTCCATCTCCACAGCATACTGCCACGGTGCGTCTGGGTCCTCTGTCTCCTCCTCCTCTACCAGATGCTCCTGCTCCTCCACTCCTGTCCGCTGAGTGGAAAAACCACCCATTTCACTCAATAATTCCTGAGCACAAATGTCCTCCTCTACCTCCTCCTCTTCTTCCTGTCCTGCCCCCACAGGGGTCATGTGGCGTTGAGATCTGTGCGCCACGTCTACCGCACCCTGACCAGCCATTGTTAACAGCATTTGTTCAAGGACGTGCAACAGAGGAATGACGTCGTTCATCCCATAGTCCTGCCGACTCACGAATAGCGTGGCCTCCTCAAAGGGCCTGAGCAAGCGGCAGGTGTCACGCATGAGCTGCCAATGGCTGACATCGAAGTTACACAGGGGAGTACCTTTATCCGCTTGTAACATCAGGAAATCGGTGATGGCCTTTCGCTGTTCGTAAAGGCGGTCTAACATGTGTAGGGTTGAATTCCACCTTGTTGCAACGTCGCAGATCAGGCGATGCTGTGGAATTCCGTTCTGCCGCTGCAGCTCAAGGAGGGTGTGCTTTGCGGTGTAGGAATGGCTGAAATGCATGCAAAGTTTACGTGACATTTTAAGGATGTCTTGCAGTGGGATGGTGGATTTTAAGAACCGCTTGACAACCAGATTGAACACGTGAGCCATGCATGGCGCATGGCACAACCTTCCTTGACGCAGAGCAGACACCATGTTCTTTCCGTTGTCGGTCAACATGGTTCCGATTTTCAGTTTGCGCGGAGACAGCCATCTGTCGATTTCTCTGTTCATTACACTCAGAAGTTCCTCCCCTGTGTGACTACGTTCGCCAAGGCATACCAGGTGCAGAACAGCGTGACACCGTTGCGCCCTGCACATGTGATATGCCGGTCGGGTAATGGGACTTGGCACGGGGGTGGCGGCTGAGGACACGGCGGAAGAAGAGGTGGTAGAGGCGGACATCTTTGCCGGACCAAGGACGTGCAAACGTGGAGGCAAAAGCGGCGTGACCTGTCCAAGTTGCTGGTGCGGCTGTGACGGCACCACGTTCACCCAGTGGGCCGTAAATGACATGTACTGTCCCTGACCATAGTTACAGCTCCACACGTCGGCGCTGCCGTGCACTTTGGCAGAGACCGACATGCTCAAAGACTGGCCCACCATGTCTTCTACATGTGAATGCAGGGCTGGCACTGCCTTTTTGGCGAAGAAATGACGGCTTGGCACTCTCCACCGCGGCGCGGCACAAGCCATCATTTCTCTGAAAGGTGCTGAGTCCACCACTTGGAAAGGGAGGGACTGCAGCACCAGCAACTTGGACAGGAGGACGTTCAGCTTTTGCACCGTCGGGTGCGTGCTCGCAAACTGTTGTCTCTTGGAAACGGATTCCAAGAAAGACTGCTGACGGAATCCGTGAAGAGGAGTAGCAGGAGAAGGAGCATCTGAACGAGCGGAAGATGCCAACGAGCGACAACTCCCCTCAGCAGAGGTGTTGGAGCCTTGACTGGCTGATGGAGGGCGATTGACGTCGGGTGACGGAGCAAGTAACGGAGCGGGTGATGGAGCGGGGGCTGGGGCGGGCAGAACCGCCGTATCTTTATCACGGTTTTCCCAGGCCACCAAATGGCGACGCTGCATATGCTGCCGCAACGCTGTAGTCCCAACATGGGCCCCCTGGCCACGCTTGACTTTCTGGCCACATAGTCGACATACGGCTACGTTTACTTCCTCGGGCGGCTTGACGAAAAATTGCCACACCGCCGAGTAGGAAACTTTGCCCCCGATACTCCTCACTGGCTGACTGCTGCTTCCTCCATGCACACCGGCACCACTACTGGCCGTGGTGGTAGGCTGCAGTGGAGCTGGTGCTCTACTCCGTGGACGTTTGGCTCCACTGACACTGCTGCGACCCTGCTGCTGTCTCCTGGGCAACCCACCGACTGTTTTGCTCGCTGCCAAGCTGCCACCCTCTTCTCCTGATGATGCAGAAGAAATTGCCTGATGACGACGAGGCTGCCAAGTGCGATCAACCTCCTCATCATCAAGTAGGGTCTCCGCCTCACTACTAGCCCCCTCGGCTGCGTCTGGGTCAGGAGACAGACCTGTCTCTAGACCGGCTACCGAGCCACTCTCCTCGCCACTACTTCTTCGCCTGGCTGCTGAAAAGGCGGATGTCTCCCCCCGTTCCTGACCGCCCTCTGTTAGCTCTTCCTCACTGTACAGTGGGGCTGAGCCCACAGCATGCGATACTTCGCTTGGTGAGGGAACACCAAAGGACAGGGGCAGGTAGAGGACACGTGATTTCAGTGGGCTTGGTCCCGGGCCATGCCAACTAACGGTTGTGTCTGACGTACCCACCGACCGTTGGCTGTAGGTGTCAGAGGTGACCTGGGAAGAGGAAGACGACCGAGCCAACCAATCGACGACGGCAGGGTTGTCGGTGGAGACACGACCGCTGGATGACACCGGGAGCACTGGCCTCTGGCTGCGAATAGTGCTGCCTCGACCCCTTCCTCTGCTGCCACGTCTGCTCGCTCCTAAAACATTGCCTCCTCTGCCACTCCTCTGCATGTTGTCTGACATACTCTTTAATTAAACGATTATGTGTCCCTGAGTAACAATTCTGTGTCCCTGAGTAACAATTCTGTGTCTGTGCGAGTAACAATTCTGTGGCCCTAAGTAACAGTTCTGTGGCCCTCAGTAACAATTCTGTGTCCCTGATTAACGTTTCTGTGGCCCCAAGTAACAGTTCTGTGGCCCTCAGTAACAATTCTGTGTCTGTGCGAGTAACAATTCTGTGTCTGTGCGAGTAACAATTCTGTGGCCCTAAGTAAAGTTTCTGTGGCCCTAAGTAACAATTCTCTGGCACTCAGTAACAATTCTGTCTGTCCCTGAGTAACAATTCTCTGGCCCTAAGTAAAGTTTCTGGGGCCCTGAGTAACAATTATCTGGCACTCAGTAACAATTCTGTCTGTCCCTGAGTAACAATTCTCTGGCACTCAGTAACAATTCTGTCTGTCCCTGAGTAAAAATTCTGTGGCCCTAAGTAAAGTTTCTGTGGCCCTGAGTAACAATTCTCTGGCACTCCGTAACAATTCTGTCTGTCCCTGAGTAACAATTCTCTGGCACTCAGTAACAATTCTGTCTGTCCCTGAGTAAAAATTCTGTGGCCCTAATTAAAGTTTCTGTGGCCCTAAGTAACAATTCTCTGGCACTCAGTAACAATTCTGTCTGTCCCTGAGTAACAATTCTCTGGCACTCCGTAACAATTCTGTCTGTCCCTGAGTAACAATTCTCTGGCACTCAGTAACAATTCTGTCTGTCCCTGAGTAAAAATTCTGTGGCCCTAATTAAAGTTTCTGTGGCCCTAAGTAACAATTCTCTGGCACTCAGTAACAATTCTGTCTGTCCCTGAGTAACAATTCTCTGGCACTCCGTAACAATTCTGTCTGTCCCTGAGTAACAATTCTCTGGCACTCCGTAACAATTCTGTCTGTCCCTGAGTATGAATTCCGTGGCCCTAACTAGCGTTTCTTTGTCCCTAAGTAAAGTTTCTGTGGCCCTCAGTAACAGTTCTGTGTCTGTGCGAGTAACAATTCTGTGTCTGTGCGAGTAACAATTCTGTGGCCCTAAGTAAAGTTTCTGTGGCCCTAAGTAAAGTTTCTGTGGCCCTAAGTAACAATTCTCTGGCACTCCGTAACAATTCTGTCTGTCCCTGAGTATGAATTCTGTGGCCCTAACTAGCGTTTCTTTGTCCCTAAGTAACAGTTCTGTGGCCCTGAGTAACAATTCTGTGTCTGTGCGAGTAACAATTCTGTGGCCCTAAGTAACAGTTCTGTGGCCCTCAGTAACAGTTCTGTGTCTGTGCGAGTAACAATTCTGTGTCTGTGCGAGTAACAATTCTGTGGCCCTAAGTAACAGTTCTGTGGCCTTCAGTAACAATTCTGTGTCTGTGCGAGTAACAATTCTGTGTCTGTGCGAGTAACAATTCTGTGGCCCTAAGTAAAGTTTCTGTGGCCCTAAGTAACAATTCTCTGGCACTCAGTAACAATTCTGTCTGTCCCTGAGTAACAATTCTCTGGCACTCAGTAACAATTCTGTCTGTCCCTGAGTAAAAATTCTGTGGCCCTAAGTAAAGTTTCTGGGGCCCTGAGTAACAATTCTCTGGCACTCCGTAACAATTCTGTCTGTCCCTGAGTAACAATTCTCTGGCACTCAGTAACAATTCTGTCTGTCCCTGAGTAAAAATTCTGTGGCCCTAAGTAAAGTTTCTGTGGCCCAGAGTAACAATTCTCTGGCACTCCGTAACAATTCTGTCTGTCCCTGAGTATGAATTCTGTGGCCCTAACTAGCGTTTCTTTGTCCCTAAGTAACAGTTCTGTGGCCCTGAGTAACAATTCTGTGTCTGTGCGAGTAACAATTCTGTGGCCCTAAGTAACAGTTCTGTGGCCCTCAGTAACAGTTCTGTGTCTGTGCGAGTAACAATTCTGTGTCTGTGCGAGTAACAATTCTGTGGCCCTAAGTAACAGTTCTGTGGCCTTCAGTAACAATTCTGTGTCTGTGCGAGTAACAATTCTGTGTCTGTGCGAGTAACAATTCTGTGGCCCTAAGTAAAGTTTCTGTGGCCCTAAGTAACAATTCTCTGGCACTCAGTAACAATTCTGTCTGTCCCTGAGTAACAATTCTCTGGCACTCAGTAACAATTCTGTCTGTCCCTGAGTAAAAATTCTGTGGCCCTAAGTAAAGTTTCTGTGGCCCTAAGTAACAATTCTCTGGCACTCAGTAACAATTCTGTCTGTCCCTGAGTAACAATTCTCTGGCACTGAGTAACAATTCTGTCTGTCCCTGAGTAAAAATTCTGTGGCCCTAATTAAAGTTTCTGTGGCCCTAAGTAACAATTCTCTGGCACTCAGTAACAATTCTGTCTGTCCCTGAGTAACAATTCTCTGGCACTCAGTAACAATTCTGTCTGTCCCTGAGTAACAATTCTTTGGCCCTAATAATGTTTCTGTGGCCCTAAGTAACAATTCTCTGGTACTGAGTAACAATTCTGTCTGTCCCTGATTATGAATTCTGTGGCCCTAACTAGCGTTTCTTTGTCCCTAAATAACGATTCTGTGGCCCTCATTAACAAGTCTGTGTCCCTGAGTAATGGTTCTCTGTCCCTAAGTAACTTTTCTCTGTCCCCAATTATCGTTTCTGTGGCCCTAACTCTGTCCCTGTCCCTAGTACAGAGCGGTCTGCCTCTGTTCAATAACTGCAGGCAAATGAAGAATTCCAAAATGGCCGCTATTTATAGCTCGACCATTACACAGTGCTGGCTGGCTGGCTGCTGATAGGCTGATGCGATCACATGTAGTTGAGGAATGCATTATGGGTCAGCGCGCCTTGTCTGCGCGCCTTCCCAGACATCCCCGCTCCGTCGCCGCACATGTCAGCCGCCATTTTCTGAAAAATTTCGATTCGCGCGTCCGAATTAGGCTATTTTTCGGATTCGGCACGAATCGAAATTTTTCCGATATTCGACTCGAATTCCACTTCGGATACTTCGATTCGCTCATCTCTAATGGAGATCATATCCCCCTTATGTATTATACATGGAGATCATATCCCCCTTATGTATTATACATGGAGATCATATCTCCCCTTATGTATTATACATGGAGATCATATCCCCCCTTATGTATTATACATGGAGATCATATCCCCCCTTATGTATTATACATGGAGATCATATCCCCCCTTATGTATTATACAGGGAGATCATATCCCCCCCTTATGTATTATACATGGAGATCATATCCCCCCTTATGTATTATACATGGAGATCATATCCCCCCCTTAATCTCCTCTTCTCAAGAGAGAATAAATTCAGTTCCTCTAATCTTTCCTCATAGCTGATCTCCTCCATGCCTCTTATCAGTTTAGTTGCCCTTCTCTGTACTTTCTCCAGTTCCCCAATGTTCTTTCTGGGAGTTGGTGCCCAAAACTGAACTGCAGATTCCAGATGAGGTCTTACTAATGATTTGTACCGGGGGGGAATGATATCTCTCTCTCTGCAGTCTATATCTCTTTTAATACAAGAGAGGATTTTGATCACTTTAGAAACTGCAGCTTGGCATTGCATGCCATTATTAAGCTTGGGATCTACCGGGACTCCCAGATCCTTCTCCAGCCTGAGTAGAAAAATCTGTTCTGTCTACTTTGTAGGTTGATCTCTCCCAGATCCCACCTTTAAATATGTGGGGACTGACCACTCATGGCCCTGCTCCTCACCTCCCGATATAGCATATCAAATAAACTTGATGCCATGATCCCAGGACATGGCCCGAGACATGTCCTTGGCAGAACAGGGGGCCAAGATGTGGGACTCTGCAAGCAAATCTGGGAATGTTGGCATGTTTGCAGTTCAGTGCTTTATCTTATTTGTTGCTGGAAGATTCTTTTTTGATGCCTGCTTGCTGAGAGTTCTTTACTTTCATCTCTCTGCTTCCTGCCACAATATATTAACCTTGTTTATTATCTTCTTGCATTCAACTTAGTCCAAAGATATAATTATGATGTCTAAATTGTGAAATATGTTCCTCTTGGAAAATCAATCAACCTATTCTGATTGGCTGAAGCTCTGACATTTCTGGTAGTGTTGAATCTTGTCCCCTCTTCCTATCTAAAACACATTCTAGTTTCCCAGTGAGGCGGCCTATTAAAGTGATGGACCAATAGTTAGGCAGAATGGTGGTGGGGGGAGGCAAGCTTTGACACAAGAAAGATGTCTCAGAGTTTTGCCCATCCAATTAGCTTGGAATTCATGTGTAGGTGGGGCTTGGAGTTGCCAAAACTTTTTTAATATAGTTTGGACAGAGTAGGATATGGCTGAAACTCTCTCAGGGTATTTTTTGCTGCTGTCTGTTTTCCTTTGGAGAAATTTTACTTCACTTCCTATCTTGAGACACAATAAAAAGTAAAAGAAAATCTCTTGCAATCAATAGCATTAACACAGCAGTTTGGGGTTTTGGCACTTCCCATAACATTGTTTCATTACCCATTGATCGTCCAGGAGATTCTAATTTTTCCACTTCCTGTAGCAGGCCAAGCTGGCCAGTTAGAGGGGTTGGGGCATGCAACACTGCTGGGGAGGTTTACGATGGTCCCCCTTTTATTTGAATAGTTTAAACCTTTTTCGAAATTAAAAAAAACAAACAAAAAAACCTTAATGTAAGTGCTTAAAAATTTTAAGGAGGAGTTGGGCTTTAATATGACTATCCTACCCAAAAGGATAGCAACAGTGCTGTGTAATTTCACTGCAGAATGACCAGAATTGTTAAAGGAGGTAAAGCTGAACTGTGAACAGAGAAACTGTTGTGTTAGTGCTAGTGACAAATCACATCATACATGCCATTTTTTAAATTTTGCCAATAGACTGTAAGCTCGAAAGGGCAGGGCCCTCTAACCCTCGTGTATCGTGTACTGTTTTGCTACTGTATTGTCTCATGTCTTGTCCCCCATTCTAATGTACAGCGCTGAGCAAACCCTTTGGCGCTATATAAATACTCTATAATAATAATAGTTCTACTTAAGGGCTTCATACATGCCAATGCATTCACAGTCTTTTCTTCTACAGGCTCTGGTGTCTATGATTCTTCCCTCTGACCAACTTGAGGAAAACATCATGTTGTTGGAGGCTCGTCTGGACAATGTAGGCCAGTTGAATAATTACACCATTCTGGAACCTTCTGAAGTTCTCAGGCTTTTTGATGGGACAAAGACTGCAGAAGATCTGCTTCCTCGGGGTCACCTGATCCAGGGATGGCTGCCACTTACCACCCAAAAGTCCAATTTGGAGATGCTTTTTGAAAGGAAAATCTCTTGGATCTACTCACAAGCACAAAATACAAGTGACAGTGCAGGGCAACAGCAAATTAATCAGGAAGACAAAGTGAGCAGAGGATCACCATCTCTACCACTCTCTTCTGTTGGGTTCCTCAGCCTTGGTACTCCAGCATTTCCAGTGCCTTACACAGATACCACATATCGATTCGACATTGACTTGTTCGGCACTGACCCAGCAAGCGCTAAGATACATGTCGTGCAACAACTTAAGTTGTGCATAAAGTCCCTGCCTGCTGCGCAGAGTTTAATCTGCTTCATGTATGGAGAGGAGAGTCTGCGAGCAGAACTCAATCGACTGCAAGAGGGACTGACACCTTACTTTTTAGTAAAGGAACAGATGCTCCTAGAAACGGACATTTAACCTCATAGTTGACAATCTTGCATCAAGCCAACCCAAATGGGCAAAAATATGTGGACATCCCTCAAAATTGTTAATCTCTGGTGTTTCCAGTGAAGGGTACTAGTAATGCTACAAATATGTGCTATAAATATGCATTTTCCGTTCCAGCATGACTGCACCCTTGTGCACAAAGCCAACACCATAAAGAAGACATGGTTTGATGAGTTCCATGTGGAAGACCATGAGTCTCTTGCACAGAGCCTTGACATCAACCCTACTGAACACCCTTGAATTGGAATGCTAACTACCAGCAGAGGTCTTCTTGTCCAAAATTAGTATCTGAACTAAACAATGCTCATTTATCTGAATGAGCTCAACTAACACATGCAGAATCCAAAATCTTGAGTCAAACCTTCCCAGTACAGTAGAGGTTGTGTTAACTGCAAAGGAGACCCTATATTATTGCTCATGATTCTAAACAGGAATGTCCAACAAGCTCATTTAGTTGTGATGCTGAGGTGTTCACATACTGTACATTTGGCCATATAGTAGGAAAGGACATTTTATGGCTTTGTACATAGCTGTGAAGAATCCAACTGTTGTTTTTGAATGGTATGGGCCACACCATCTCCATTTTTTAAGCAGTACTCTCCAAAAATCACAAGATAAATACTTTACCTTTTTGTCCTATTCATAACAGAACAAGAGTTTGCTGCAATATTGATCACTGCAGAGATTTGCTCCCATAGTACTTTTTTCTGATACATGTCTTTAACCTGATGGCTGGACTCATGGAACTCACGTCCTCTGAGCCCAGATCATCCTGGACCCACCCCAGCCTTTGATTAGACAGTGAAACGAGTAGCAGCACACTCCAATCAATTCACCTCTTCCTGTCGCTCTGCTTTCTCCTCCTATTAGTGTGAATCTTGTCAGCACATGTACTGACTGAATCCTTGTGCTGCTTCTTACTGTACTCTGCTGTTATTGTAAGGCCTCAACATGTGCTTGGCTGGAACCTGGACTTAAGGAAATCTGCTTGAGGACACCTACCTACCTAAGGAAGCTGAGCTTGAAAAGGACCTCTTTCACCAAAGAGTATTGCAGGGAAGCTGGTTGGATTGCTATCTCTGGACAATGTGACTAGGACCTTTTGCCTAAAGCTTCAGGCATGCCTGTACTTTGAAGGCTAGACGCCAAAGGTTGCTACAAGGATTGTGACTGCTCCTATAGAGTCTCAAATTAGCTGGCTGTTACCTCTTCCTCCAGAAATACTTAAAGGAGAAGAAGGACCAAAGATACTTTGGCCCTACTTTTCCTATGGATCACAGGAGTAGTTTGTCCTGCACTCCTGTGATCCCTTTTTGGCCAACAGCGGGCTAAAATGTGCCGTTGGCTGACATCACTCAGCCAGTCCAGGTTCAGGAAAGATCCCAAAATCCAGATGCCAGGACCAGAAGCTGGTTCAGCCTCTCAGCCAGCTGCTCCCGTCTCCTCCACAGCTTACTGCTTCAGAGGGGCAGAGCAGAGAGCCGGTGACTGACAGTCACTGACTCTCTGCTCACTGAAGGCTGAGACCTAAGCTACATCCACCTACAGTAGGTGTATATATACATTTTAGCAACTCCATACTTTTAAGGCTGATATGGAAGGACTTTCCTGAGAATCTTTCCTCCAAGATCCACATATGTTTTAGAGTATCTTTCACCCTCATCCCTCTCTCCTGTTCAATTACTGCAATAAAACTTCAAAAATACATACCCTAGACTGAGCCTGTGTTTGTCAGTATGCTCTGGAACTGGTACCTGGGCTGGCAGGTAGGGGAGACTGGTCTGTTTCCAGTGGCACCTCTGGGGGTAAACGGTACATTCCTTAAAAAATGCTTTGAAATTTAGTAACTCTTTTTTGCAAGTGAATTTGAAGGAAATGGGAAAGAAGCAGAGTATATGAAAGCCATTACTGATAATATGTAAATTAAAATAAAGTTAATATCACTCAACAATAAAGCTCCCCCCATACGTTTTGAGGTGGCTGTCAGGAAAAGAGAAACACAACAATTGTGTGTGTGTGTGTGTGTGTGTGTGTGTGTGTGTGTGTGTATATATATATGTATATATGTACATAGTAGTGGGGTGCCTGTATATTCACATGTATATATGTGTGTGTGTATATGTATGTGTGTATATATATATATATATATATATACACACACATAGTAGTGGGGTGCTTGTTAAAAATGGTTAGAGTGGCAGCAAAAGTGATCGATGGAATATATGTTCCTCCACGGATTCTAAGATTTGCAATCTAAGGTAAGGCTAAAAAAGATTTCATGGAAAAAGATTTTTTTTTTACCCTGTGTTAGAAAAGCTCATTCCAGGGCTGGTTTGACTTGGAGCCTGATAGAGCTGTAAGAGGGACAGACTCCCAATTTCATGGACTGCATTTTGATGTTTTCTGCCTAAGTTTTGAGTAAGATAGATGGTCTTATCTCTCAGGGAGAGTGTATGCGTCTCCATGTGAGGAGGTGACGAGGAGCTTGGCTGAAATGGTTTGCTTTATAAAGAACACTTACCTTTAATCAAGGGCTTGGTCGGACCACGGGCACAGTAAGGCTCAGTAGAGCAGAAGTTAATTTTCCTATGAGTTATGACCAGAGGCCCCTACCTTCTGTTTGTGACTATCCTTTGGATTAAACCTGACACTTTTGTTAAAGAAACTGTGAGTTGGTCCCTGCCTATAGCCTAAGCATATATATATATATATATATATATATATATATACATACATACAGTGGGGATCGAAAGTTTGGGCACCCCAGCTAAAAATTTGTATTAATGTGCATAAAGAAGCCAAGGAAAGATGGAAAAATCTCCAAAAGGCATCAAATTACAGATTACACATTCTTATAATATGTCAACAAAAGTTAGATTTTCTTTCCATCATTTACATTTTCAAAATAACAGAAAACAAAAAAATGGCGTCTGCAAAAGTTTGGGCACCCTGCAGAGTTAATATCTTGTACTGCCCCCTTTGGCAAGTATCACAGCTTGTAAACGCTTTTTGTAGCCAGCCAAGAGTCTTTCAGTTCTTGTTTGAGGTATCTTTGCTCATTCTTCCTTACAAAAGTCTTCCAGTTCTTTGAGATTTCTGGGCTGTCTGTCACGCACTGCTCTTTTAAGGTCTATCCATAGATTTTCAATTATGTTGAGGTCAGGAGATTGTGAAGGCCATGGCAAAACCTTCAGTTTACGCCTCTTGATGTATGGATTTCGAGGTATGTTTAGGATCATTATCCATTTGTAGAAGCCATCCTCTCTTTAACTTCAGCTTTTTCAAAGATGGCATCAGGTTACCATCCAAAATTTGCTGAAATTTTATTGAATCCATTTTTCCTTCTACTCGTGAGATGTTCCTGTGCCACTGGCTGCAACACAACCCCAAAGCATGATTGATCCAACCCCATGCTTAACAGTTGGACAGAGGTTCTTTTCATTAAATTCTGTGCCCCTTCTTCTCCAAACGTACCTTTGCTCATTCTGGCCAAAAAGTTAAATTTTAACCTCATCGGTCCACAGAACTTGTTTCCAAAATGCATCAGGCTTGTCTATATGTTCATTTGCAAAGTTCAAACGATGATTTTTGTGGTGAGGATGTAGAAGAGGTTTTCTTCTGAGGACTCTTCCATGAAGACCATATTTGTACAAGTATCTCTTTATAGTGGAATAGTGTACCACAACTCCAGTGTCTGCCAGATCTTTCTGGAGGGATCGTGCAGTCAAACGTGGGTTTTGAATTGTTTTTCTCACAATCCTGCGAGCTGTTCTGTCTGATATTTTTCTTGATCTTCCAGATCTTGCTTTAACTTCCACTGTTCCTGATGACTGCCATTTCTTCATTACATTCCGAACAGAGGATATTGACATCTGAAAACGCTTTGCTATCTTCTTATAGCCTTCTCCAGCTTTGTGAGCGTCAACTATTTTCAGTTTCAGTTTTCTAGACAACTGCTTAGAAGAACCCATGGTGCTGATTGTTGGGGCAAGGTCAGATGAGTCTGGGCATTTAAAACCTTTGAGATTGACATCACCTGGTCTTCCCAGACGATGATTGAGAACAATCCATGACACTGGCAGGTCTCAGCTTTGCAAAGGGGGCAGTGCATGCTATAAATTCTGCAGGGTGCCCAAACTTTTGCAGACGCCATTTTTTGTTTTCTGTTATTTTGAAAGTGTAAATGATGGAAATAAAATCTAACTTTTGTTGACATATTATAAGAATGTCTAATCTGTAATTTGATGCCTTTTGGAGATTTTTCCATCTTTCTTTGGCTTCTTTATGCACATTAATACAAATTTTTAGCTGGGGTGCCCAAACTTTCGATCCCCACTGTATATATAAATTTATACATAGAGACATGAATGCAGCCAAAGCTTCTGGATGTCATAGCTAATACATTACAATACAAATACTCAATACTACCATCACAACAAATCTAGGTGAGATATAATATTCAGTTATAATCTAATAATGATGATATATACCTGTGCTAGCACAGAAATGCAGGCAACGTATAAGATAATTATAAAAATCAATATGTAGCGCTTATTCACCCCGCTCTTACATAAATTGTAATATGACAACAAAATGGCCTAAATGCGTGGCATGATGATGGCATCACGCCACACACTACGGCCGTTTTGTCGGTTGGAAACTGTGCTGATTTTACATGCTGCTTTCTTCTTTTGTTTGTAAGTGCAATATTTTTTATTAAATTCTGGGTTATTTTAAATACTACATTATGAGGAGCCTTTGTTCTCTTTGCATACATCCCATTATCTCTGAGGTATAATACTGGATCTTTACCATCCAGTTACTAATTGTGGAACTCTTTGGTGGAGAAGATTCATTTAGGATCCATTACATCCATTGATTCCCCATACTTGCTGTTTTTGACCGCATGGTCTGCGGTCATATTCTCTGGTAAGAAGCTGTGAGTGGTGACGGTGGAGGATCCTTTCTTCTTCTCTTTGGCGGCACATCACCTTTCCAAAGATAAGGGCTTCATATATAATTTAGTCACATTTTATGGACTTTTTTTGAGGACTCTCATTCATTGCCACATTACAATTTATGTAAGAGCGGGGTGAATAAACCTTACATATTGGTTTTCATAATATTCATTTATACCCAGTGCTGGGACAAGGTCATCAAGTACCCAGGGAAAAAAATGGGAAACTGTGCCCCCCCCCCCCATATGTTTGTAAAAGAGTCAGTCTTTTCAAGACAAAAAAATAATTAAACAATATAAATTTAATTGTGCTGGCACTGGGCAACTCCAAGCATTGATGTCAATGGATGCAATAATAACTCCCAACATTGGTGTCAGTTTTCACAACAACCCCCAGCATTAGTGCCAGATTCTGAAATAGCACCTAGATTGGTAGTCAGTGGTGTTATGCTATTTACCCCCCCCCCCCCTTTATTAGTAGCCTCTTAACCTTCCTGCATTGATGGCCAACAGCTGTGTTAGGCTGACCATACGTTATACAATTTTCTTGAGATTTTTGCTTTAGATTTACCAAAAACCATATAATAGGAGGCCAAACCCAAACAACACTTTCAATTGTATCCAATTAGGTATGCGCTTGCACTACACAGTTCAAGGTAAATCTAAAGAAAATTGGGCAGAAATTGGACAGAAAATTGTATACTGTATGGCAATCCTTTAACATATAAATGCATATGCATATAAATCAAAGTAATAAAAGTAGTTCATGGCGAGTCAGTAGATCAGCTAAACTGACTACACGAGTCTATGGCTGGCCATACACTATACAAATGTCTACCCAATTTCCTTTAGATTTACCTTCAACTATGTAGTGCAAGGGCCTGCTTAATTGGATACAATTGAAAGTGTTGTTCAGGTTTGACCTCATAATATGTTTTTTGGTAAATCTAAAGCAATTTTCTAAAGAACTTGAATAAAGGAATGTGCTAAAACCACAAACTATTCCTAATTTAGTGTAGAAACATTAGTGCAAAAGATATATATATCTATTCTCAATTAATATCAAAAAAATATCAATTATGTGCAAAACTATTTTTTAGTGCATAAGTAATTTAAATAATTAAATTTGTGAATATAAAAATTGATATAATGCTCCTGGAACCATTATATTGAGTGGTGGATACCTACCTTATGGATGAATGTGTAGCTATTGATCATCACACCTGAGAAGTTGATTCATTGCATCTGCTCCCAGAGCAAAAAGCGTTTTTTGCTGATCTAGAGATTGATCAGCATGGAGCTCTGGTGAGTTACCCAACTTTACTTTGGTGGTGGATTTTGGCACAATTTCTTTGAGAGCACCTGGATTTGAAAAGGATTTGTTTGGACATTTGAAGAAATTCAAAATTGGACAATTTTTATATTCACAAATTTAATTATTTAAATTACTTATGTACTAAAAAATAGTTTTGCACATAATTTTGATATTTTTTTATATTAATTGAGAATAGATATATATCTTTTGCACTAATGTTTCTACACTAAATTAGGAATAGTTTGTGGTTTTAGCGCATTCCTTTAAGTTATAGCACTAAGAAATTTATTTGATTTCTTTGAGGTTGAATTGCTGCTTTAACTTGTTGCCGACCGCAGATAGCCGAATGATGGCTGCACTGCGGCCGGCCAGTTCTGAGTGGACGTCATATGACGTCCCCCCAGAACGCGCTCTCCTGCGCGCCCCAGGGGGCGCGCACCCGGCGATCTCCGTGATCGCTGTGTCCTACGGACACAGCTAATCACGTGATGTGGTAAAAGGCCAATCACAGCGGCCTTTTACCACCTGATCAGCGGTGTCCAATGACACGCTGATCAGAGGGAAATGCAAGTGCCGGTTCTCGGCTGCACTTTCCTCACGCTGTCAGATCGTGAGGAAAGTACTGCCGAGAACCGGCAGTTGTCAGAGCGGGGATCGGCACCGATCATCAGGGCACTGATGATCAGTGCCCTGATGATCGGTGCCCAGCAGTGCCACCAGCAAGTTCCGCCCAGCAGTGCGCCCACTAGCTCCGCCCACCTGTGCCCAGCAGTGCACCCACCTGTGCCAATCTGCAATGTCACACCTGTGCCCAGAAGTGCCACCTACCTGTGCCCAGCAGTGCCACCCACCTGTGCCCACCCACCTGTGCCCACCAGTGCCCACCCACCTGTGCCCACCCACCAGTGCTGCCAGTCAGTGCCACCAGTCAGTGCCCAGCGGTTGTGCCAGTCAGTGCCACCAGTCAGTGCCCAGCAGTGATGCCAGTCAGTGCCGTCTATCAGTACCCATCATCAGTGTCACCTATCAGTGCCGCCTATCCGTGACATCTCATTAGTGCTGTCTATCAGTGCCGCCTATCCGTGCCACCTCATTAGTACTGCCTATCAGTGCCTTTTAGTGCTGCCTATCAGTGCCGCCTATCAGTGCCCATCAGTGCTGCCTCATCAACGCACATCAGTGAAGGAGAAAAATTACCTGTTTGAAAAATTTTATAATAGAAACAAAGAAACTTTTTTTTTTCTTCAAATTTTTGGCAATTTTTTATTTATAGCGCAAAAAGTAAAGTGCCCAGTGGCGATTAAATACCACCAAAAGAAAGCTCTATTTGTGAGAAAAAAAATGATCAAAATTTCATATGGGTACAATGTTGCATGACCGCGCAATTGTCAATCAAAGTGCGGCAGCGCTGAAAGCTGAAAATTGGCCTGGTAAATAAGGGGGTATAAGTGCCTGGTAGGCAAGTGGTTAAAGTATTAAGGGTGTGGCGCTTTTATTACATTTGTGAAATTTTCTAAAGAAAATTGTATAATGTATGGCCAGCCTATGGCCCTTGTAAAATTTCCACAACAAGGTGAAACAGATTATAGGATGGTGATAAAGCAAATCCAATTTCTTGCATGCACTAGTGTAATTGAGGCTTGTAATGAAGGCAATAGTACTGATAATAATACATATGTAGGAATTTTAGGTTGAATAAAGTGACTCATCTGGTGGCCAAAGTGTAATGGTGTACCAGTAAATCTACCAGAATATGTATGTTTAAATTTGTATCCCCAGGGATTGATCTCACAAATATCCAGGCAAAATTGTACAGACCTGACACACTCCCTCTTGGCATTTGATAGGAAGCATGAGCCATATTAAACTCTTTTACTGTAGAGATTTCCAGGCAGGGGCGGACTGACCATTTGGAAACTTGGACACTGCCCGAGGGCCCAGGGTCAGTAGGGGGCCCCATGAGATGCCCCTGGTACCTTTTCATAGGCTCTTTTGAGTTTGGGCAAGGACACAGGGGCCCCATGATCCCCTATTGCCCAGGGGCCCCATGAGTTGTCAGTCCGCCCCTGTTTCCAGGACAATTTTTCTTGGGATATTGGTAAGATTTTATCCATTTGCAGGCTTCTTTTAGGGGGTTATGAGTAATGGTGCTAAACCTGTAGGTAAATAAGCGCACCAGAACCTTCACTTAGGCTGACCATACACTATACAATTTTCTTGAGAATTTTGCTTTAGATTTACCAAAAAGCATATAATGTGAGGTCAAACCTAGCAACACTTTCAATTATATCCAATTAGGCAGGCCCTTGCACTACATAGTGAAGGCTAAATCTAAAGGAAATTGGCCAGAAAATTGTAGTGTATGGCCAGCCTAATTGGAAAAGAGGGTTTCATGATTAAGTTGGTAGTGCTTTCACTCAGAACAGGGTCTCTGTGAACAGAGGGGATTCTCTTCCTAATAAATTCATCAGTAATCTAAACAAAGTAATTGGGGGGGCAGAAGGACTACTGCAACCAGCATATACCATTAACCATAAGCCTATAGATGCACGCCAGTATAGAATTAACATAAACTTTATATAAGAAGAGATGAATAATAGTACATACATCCAAGGTACAAACCGCAAAAGGCCTAAAAGAAGTCCTGGTGCAATTGTGTACACATACCCAGGTATATATATATATATAATTAATTTAGCTACCTCCAGATGAATATTGCAGTAAAGTCCAGTTGCAAGGGCCCCTGAGGATGATGTGTCAGAGACCTGAAGATCAGCAGGATACAGTCCAACTGTTGTCCAACCAGCCTGGAATACAGTCCCCACCACCAGGAGCGGTGTGGCACTGGAATTCAAGTCCGCCTTTCTATTCTGTGCTTTAGTCCCTTCCTAACAGTTTCTAATCTAACATGAAATCGGGTCTCTAATATAAAATAGAAAAAAATTGCCATCCTGGTCGAATATAATTATATCCTTATAATATCTCCGTCTCACTTCTAATTTAAGTGAGGATTATACACCCAGCAATACTTCAGAAAAACAAAATGGCAGTAGACTAGTGCAAAAACTGCCTAAAGATGGTTTGTAATAAATCCCATGCGGAGCAATTTGTCACTATGTAGGTGAATGCAATATTGTATTTATTAGATCTCATAGATCGTAGGAAAGGTAGACAAGGACATGGTGAACATAATACAATAACATCAGTTTATAAACTAAAACAATTCGAAAAATAGTAAAAAAAAAAGTGAGTACAGTTAGTCAAAAGCAGTTTTTGTTCCCTTTAAACCCTTTTGCTGCCAGGCCCTGCATTCCACTTTTAAACACAGGTGGCCAGGCTCTTTTTGTAATTTTTCCATTGATCATTTCTTTTTTCCTTACAGCTTTCAGAGTTTGTAAAAGACCCGTAAACCATATATTTTTTTGAAAGCACATAACTAGTAGAATAAAAAGAAGTTGCTACTGAATTTTATGACCCTGAAATATTTTTATTCACAACAATATTTTCAGTAAAAATACACTAAAATCCTTATTAGCAGATACAAACAGCAAATTGTACACAATTCCTGCTAAATTCCTACTAAATATAAAAGTGTACCCTGTATTGAGTTAATAAATAACAAATATTTGTAAATTTTAAATTGCTAATTTTTGCAAAATGGTGAAAATCGAACGTACTCAAAAATTAGTGTGAACCTAGCCTTACTTTTTTAAACAACTTTATTTTTATTACCAAATACATTTTTTTTTAAATTATTTCCTTTAAACGTTTTTTTCCATTTTTGGGAGGTGGGGGCTTTGAGTTTTAATGTCGCTGAAGGCAATCCCTTTCTCTGCAGCCTGAGCGGACACAGTGAATACAGCTTACTATGTGTCAGTGATTAAAGAATTCAGAAACAATCTGTACTGACCACTGTCTGTATTCATTAAGGAAAGGACCAGCCTCCCCTCATCCTGACAGCTGTTAGCGCTGCTGGGAGGGTGAAGAGGGAGAGCCTGCTAACAGTGCTGCATTGGGGGGATATAGGGGGTGCCACAGGGGATGGGGTTGCGGAAGGCAGGGTTTGTGCAGGGAGCAGCATACAGCTGTGCTCTTCCTCCTTACCCCGCTCTCTCCATCCAGACAGATGTCCCTCTGTTTTTTCTTGCACCAAATTGTATTGTCACTGTAATGTCTACCTTCATTTTGTAAAGCGCTGAGCAAACTGTTGGCACTATATAAATCCTGGATAATAATATTAATAATGTCAGCACTGCAGCTGGCCAGAAGGTGAGGAGGGAGAGCTTGCTAGCAGTGCAGCATGGGGGGGCATGGGGGATCGGGGGTAATGGTGGGGGCCTGGGGCAGTTTGCACTGAAGGGGGAGTCACAACTTAGGCTGTTACCTCCTCTGCCTCTCCCGACTTCCCTCCTCTGCCTATTTCCTCCTCTGCCGCTCCCATGCAATTACCCGCTTCCCTCCTCTGCCTCTCCAGTCTTCCCTCCTCTGCTTATTTCCTCCTCTGCCGCTCCCGTCCAATTACCCTCTTCCCTCCTCTGCCTCTTCCATCTTCCCTCCTCTGCTTATTTCCTCCTCTGCCGCTACCATGCAGTTATCCGCTTCCCTCCTCTGCCTCTCCCGGCTTCCTTCCTCTGCTTATTTCTTCCTCTGCCGCTCCCATGCAATTATCCGCTTCCCTCCTCTGCATCTCCTGGCTTCCCTCCTCTGCTTCTTCCCTCCTCTGCCGCTTCCCCTATATTGTTGGTGACAGCTCGGGGTGCTGTTATTTGGCGTGTGGCAACTTTGTGTCTTAAGGTCGTACGGTTATACACTGGTAGAACATGCCCCAGACATGTTCTTCTGTCCTTTCTTCCTCCCCTCTGCCACTCCTCCCATCAGCTGGAGGATCATTCATGATGCGGCGGCATCCCACACAGAGAGAGTGCTGGTCTGTGCTCCACTCAGGTGCCCCTAGCTGGCAGTGCGCCCTAGGCTGCCACCTAATTTTCCTAGTGGAAGCACCAGCCCTACCTGTACACATATATAAATAGTGATCACATCACACATGTGAAGTATCACCCCGAACGTAAGAGTGAGAGCAATATTTCTAGCCCCAGACCTCCTGTGTCACTCTAAACTGGTCCTCTGTAAAGGCTTTCAAAGCATTGCCTATGGAAAATTTAAAGCACTGTAGTTTGTCACCAGTCCACTAGTGTGTGACATGTTTGGTATCTATTTACTCGGTGCAATATCATCTTTTATATTTTACAAAAATATCTGGTATTATATTGTGTTTGTGTTCACTAAAATTCATTAACCTCCCTAGCGGTATTCCCGAGTGTAGCTCGGGGTAAAATGTCAGTGCCAAAAGCGGTAACCCCGAGCTACACTCGGGCTTACCGTGCGGCGTTGCTCAGGGAGTCCCTGCAGCGCTTACCTTTTCCTGCGCTCCCGCGATGTGTCCCCTGCAGCATCCCCGGCCATCTCCTCTGGCCGATGCCGGGATCCGGCTTCTGTGTTCCGGTCCCTGTGACGTTGGGACGTACGGGCGCCGCCGGTGGCGGGAAATTTGAAAATTTTAAAAAATTTAATTTTTTTCCAAACACATTTTACATAGCAAAACATTTCTGTATCAAACCATTTCACATACATTTTGTCCCGAGTGCTTTGTCCGGCGCCCTGCCTGCATTTTGTCTGTTCTTTCTGCCTGGAAACTGAGAAAAGTCCATGGCGTCCAAAAAGTGTCCCTTTAGGTCAAAAGCGGGTTTAGATCAGCTGGAGAAGAGCGATAGTAAATCAGAACCACTTGCAGAATTGAGTGATAATGATTCGTGGGGAAATTCGTCATCAGACATTTTGAGACTTTGCTCAGTGATGTGCGAACTTGGCGCTCTATTTCAAATTTCAGTGTTTTTGGTTTGAATATATTATTGAATTAAATGTATTATTATTATATTATTATTTGTTATGATTATTTATTAAATTATAATTTATGATTTCGTGTTTCAAATTTTATCATCATGTTTAATAGACTCTTGTTCGGACAGATTTCAGTGAGTTATTCCTAAAAATTACAGGCCTACAATAAAAAAACAACATATTTCCATGCAAAATAATGGTACCGCTTTCAGCACCAAAAATCTGAAATAATCAGACCGCTAGGGAGGTTAAAGTGTATTTGTTGGCAAATACTTTCTTTAAAACAACTGCTGCACAACTACTGTGTGGCATAAAAAAAATTTTCAACATCGATCATTTCATTCTCTAGGGCCTTTGGGTAAAAAATTTTATGTTTGGGGGCTCTAAGTCATTTTCTAGCAAAAAATTCTAATTTTTACATATAGGAGAGAAAATATCAGAATTGGCCCAGTAGGCAAGTGGTTAAAGAAATTTATAGTGGATTTCTAAATATATTGGCCTAGGGGAGAATTACGAAAATGGGAGTGTGTACCTGACAGAAAATGGTGCCCACATTAAAAAAAAAATGCTATTTTTGGAAGGGGGAGGAAGAGGATGAGTCGAACTTTTACTTTTAATTAAATGTCCCATTTTAAGTGTATAGAGACATATATGTGTAGCTAGTACAAATCTGCCAGATCGGCAGCGTGGAGACAACCGTGATCCCTATTAAAGAGAAGTGAAATATCTCTCTAAGATATAGGTGCATTCTCCCTCAAGTACAGTCAACACATTGCTTGTCTTAAATGTCTGCAAACAATTCTCAGGCTACAATGTACATCTTTCCAAACATGATCCGCATGGAACAACTTGTGGTGCTGCAGAGCCACCTAATGGTTGATATATATTATTGAAAGATTTCTACCTTGGGGTTAAGTCACCAAACCACACCAATTAATATAATGCCATTTGTAATTTAATCTCAGAACAGGGACGGATTGACCATTTGGAAACTGGGGCACTGCCCGAGGGCCCGGGGTCAGTAGGGGGCCCCATGAGATGCCCCTGGTACCTTTTTGATAGGCTTTTTTGAGTTTGGGCAAGGACACAGGGGCCCCATGATCCCCTATTGCCCAGGGGGCCCATGAGTTGTCAGTCCGCCCCTGTCTCAGAACATGTATTTTTTTTTCATTGAGTGGCTTAGTTCACAAACAAGTGTAACATTGCGGAATTATTATTCTTTCACATCAAAGTCTAAGTTTAGCAAAAAAAAAAATCAGTACAAGGGACATTACTTACTATCAGTGCGAGGTGTCCCTTGTGCTGTTGTCTCTTGGTTTAGTAGAAATCTTTCTCCTCTGACAACCCGCTCCCCACACACACACCCCCACCCCTGCCACCATTATCTTCCAGTGCTGCAGGGGTTAATAGAGCTGATGGACCTGTGACAGACAGTCATTGAGAGTTCCTGACTTAGCCCACCCTTTCCGTCTACCTCCTCCATTCATCTACACTATAATGCCAAAAGTATTGGGATGCCTGCCTTTACACGCTCATAAACTGGCACCCCAGTCTTAGTCCGTAGGGTTCAATATTGAGTTGGCCCCACCCTTTGCAGCTATAAAAGCTTCAACTCTTCTGGGAAGGCCGTCCACAAGGTTTAGGAGGGTGTCTATGGGAAGGTTTGACCATTCTTCCAGAAGTACATTTGTGAGGTCAGGCACTGATGTCGGGGGAGGAGGCCTGGCTCGCAGTCTCCGCTCTAATTCATCCCAAAGGTGTTCTATGGGGTTGAGGTCAGGACTCTGTGCAGGCCAGTTAAGTTCCTCCACCCCAAACTGACTCCTCCATGTCTTTATGGACCTTGCTTTGTGCACTGGTGCGCAGTCATGTTGGAACAGGAAGGGGTCATCCCCAAACTCTTCCCACAAAGTTGGTAGCATGAAATTGTCCAAAATGTCTTGCTATGCTGACGCCTTAAGAGTTCTCTTCACTGGAACTAGGGGGCCAAGCCCAACCCCTGAAAAACAACCCACCACCATAATCCCCCCTCCACTTAACTTTACACTTGGCACAACGCAGTTAGGCAAGTACCGTTCTCCTGGAAACTGCCAAACCCAGACACGTCCATCAGATTGCCATACCGAGAAATATGATTCATCACTCCAGAGAACACGTCTCCACTGCTCTAGAGTCCAGTGGCGGCCTGCTTTACACCACTACTACTACACACTCTGCATTGCACTTGGCTGGATACAACTGCTCGGCCATGGAAACCCATTCCATGAAGCTCTCTACACACTGTTGGTGTGTTAATCTGAAGGCCACATAAAGTTTGGAGGTCTTCAGCTAATGACTTTGCAGACAGTTGGTGACTTCTGCGCACTGTGTGCTTGTGTCCTTTTACGTGGCCTACCACTTGGTGGCTGAGTGGCTGTTGTT
Source organism: Staurois parvus (assembly GCF_062004578.1). Classification (NCBI taxonomy): domain Eukaryota; kingdom Metazoa; phylum Chordata; class Amphibia; order Anura; family Ranidae; genus Staurois; species Staurois parvus. Next base: position 1,972,139 of record NW_028319438.1, read on the forward strand.
CCCAGTTGCTTCTACTTTGTTATAATCCCACTAACAGTTGAGCGTGGAATATTTAGTAGCCAGGAAATGTCACGGATGGACTTATTGCACAGGTGGCCACCTATCACGGGACCACGCTTGGAGTCACTGAGCTCCTGAGAGCGACCCATTCTTTCACCAATGTTTGTAGAAGCAGTGGCCATGGAAGTGATTGGAACACCTGAATCACATTTGGATTTGGAGGGGGGTCCTGTTACATTTTGGCAATATAGTGTACCATTAACCACTTGCCCTCCTGAGGATTTACCCTTCTTCTTGACCAGGCTATTTTTTGCGATACGGCACTGCGTTATTTTAACTGACAATTGCGCGGTCATGCAACGCTGCACCCAAATTAAATTTACGTCCTTTTTCCAACAAATTTAGCTTTCTTTCGGTGGTATTTGATCGCCTCTGCGTTTTTAATCTTTTTGCGCTATAAAAAAGACCAACAATTTTGAGAAAAAAACAATATTTTTGACTTTTTGCTATTAAACATGTCCATTAAAAAAATAAAAAAAATCTAATTTTGTCATAAATTTACACCAAAATGTATTCTGCTCCATGTCTTCGCTAAAAAAATAACCAATACGTGTACATTAATTGGTTTACGTGAAATTATAGCGTTTTACAAATGGCGGTATATATACTGGGATTTTTTATTTTATTTGTTACTTTTACTAGTAATGGCAATGATCAGCGACTTATAGTGAGACTGCGGCAGACATTCTGACACAGGGAGGAACTGACTTGGTATCACTGACATCACCAGTGACACCAATAGAGTGATCAGTGCTAAAAAAAAGCACTGACACGGTACTAATGGCACTGGGCAGGAAGGGGTTAACATGAGGGGCGATCAAAGGGTTAACTGTGTGCTGGCTGTGTTTTACTAGGGGGCGGTGTCTGTGTGCTTCACTGTAATCACACTGTTCTGGATGCACAGCCATCCAAAGCAGTGTGCCTGAGCTGACAGGGAGGAGAACTGTTAGTAAACAAAACAGTCCTCCTCCCCATTGGAGATCTTCAGAAATCACAGGGCGCCGGTGAGTAATTAATGGCGGGACCTGGTGATTGACGGCTGCAAATGGCAGCGCGGGTAGGGCGTGCGTGTGCCCCCTACCCGGAATGGCAAAATCACGTATATATACGTGATTTTGCGCACCTGCGCTGCCCTGTAGCAGTATTTCTACTATAGGGTGGATGGGAAGTGGTTAAACTACCTCAGTTGCAAAAATATACAAGCTCTCTTTGATCTGGAGAGCAAGGCCTTACCTTATTCTTAGAATTTCTTAGAAAGCTTTTTCCGTTCCTGGAATGTAGACAGAGGACGGAAGAACCAGTAGGACCTGGAAGTAGATTACCAGCTGATCTCATTAGCGCGCACATCCTGCACTGACCTCATTAGTACACACCCTTCACCCATCAACTATTTTTCACAGAATCCCCAGTATCTCTCCCCACATGCAGATGCCTGGCTACCCCAGCGTCTCTACAGATGGGCTCAGGCTGAGTGATTGGATAGATGCTGTGTCCTCCTATTATATATTTTTGGTAAATCTAAAGGCGATCCTGCACTCCTGCCTCCTTCCTCTCCCACAATCAGGCATTTTTATTTTTGTTTTATTGACATTTTTTGGGGAACTCTCACCATGCTTACTAGATTTTTGCTTGAATGACAACCTTAGTTGTCTGCAACCTCCTGAGATACATCCCTGGAGACCTTGTGGTATTAGATAGCGAATGCACCACGGGTCATTATCAGTGAGCCAGCTGTCTCTTCCTAGTCCTTTTTCCCGACTCCCTGATCACACGCCATGGGGCGTGCATACGATTTCCAAAGATAACAGAGAACAGGGGCGGACTGACCATTTGGAAACTCAGGCGCTGCCCGAGGGCCCTGGGTCAGTAGGGGGCCCCATAAGATGCCCCTGGTACCTTTTTCATAGGCTTTTTTGAGTTTGGGCAAGGACATAGGGGCCCCATGATCCCCTATTGCCCGGGGGCCCCATGAGTTGTCAGTCCGCCCCTGACAGAGAATAAAATAATTGGCTGGTGTTATGCTATGTGCATATGCATGCAGTGGATGACAGTTACTGTTAATATATCAGCCTCTAAGTACACCTTAGAAAGTGCTTGTGCAGTTCATATAATCAAATATCGTGTAATGGTGCCAGTCCTTAATATATCAAAAAGGAACACTTTCCTGCACACAACCAGTCCACGTGCAATAGGGTACGGAATAACCATCTTCTCGTATCACTACTGTGTTCACAGTGCTCTCACCTTGATAGCATGACCTACAATGCATGTAAGATCATAAAAAAATTAAGAACAAAAATTCAGCGCTCACATGATATGGAATGGGATGGTGACATAGGGCATAATGGAAGGAAAATAGGGAACTGACTGAGTACAGAAATTAATGAGGAGGAGTCACTGGGTGGAATGGTCCATAGGATGGACAATAGGAAGACGAGGCAGACCGCGGAGCTGAAGCACCTGGAAGGGAGCTGGCAAGCCTCATCATGGATGGTGGAGATCCTATGAGACTGAAGAGGTGGCAGGGTGAACTCAGTGGGTGCGCCCTGGGGTGGATGATGGAAGAAGGGATGGACCGGAAGGCAAATGTGTGGAAAGAGACCTGTAGGTCCTCGTCGAGGATGTGGGGAATCCCTTGAAGATATGCAGAAGAAAAGGTGGGCACCCTCCTTTTCTTCTGCATAAGGTCATAAAAAGCATTTGATGTTTCCTTCAGTTGTCACTTAATCCTCAAATGGCCCTCTGCACACTTGCGGTAATAACCCCAGATGCTCCTGTCCACTAGGGTGCCCTTCTGTGCTCCTGAATACTCTTCCTGGAAGTTGGGTGTTGGTCCCTTTAAGGCTACCCTCAAAATGTTACCGTGCTATATCACTCAATAAACATGCCAAGAAAAGAGGGAAAGAACAGCCTCCAATGGTGTAGTAATGATAGTTCACACACTTTATTATATTAACCCCTTGGTGCCAGCGCCTCCCGACCCTTTAAGGGTTCCAGAAGCCAGGAGGTGGGGTGGGGTTTTAGGGCCATGTGACCGCCGTGATTCGCTGTCACGGCGGTCACATGATCAGGAAAGGTCCCGATCGAAAGAGGAGATCGGAACCTTTCCATGAGTACTGAACATGTGAGCTGGGAGCATGCAGGGTGCGCGCTCTCAGCACATTTGTTTTTTAATAGAATGCAAATGTGCGGCTGGGAGGCGTCTAGGCCCAGACGCCGGGAGCCTGCACATTTGCATTTGCCCAGCACCAAGAGGTTAAACCACACTCACATTTATTTAAAATGAGCTTGCATGTCAAAATAGTGTTAAAAAATACTGCAATTCCTTGAAAAAAGGTCACTTCTGGTCTGCGATCACCTAGGCTCCACGCTACGTGTTTCGTCACATATCACGTGATTTCATCAGGGGAAGTTTATTTATAATTTTTATTATAAATAATATATTATAATTTAAATTATTTAATGTGATGATGTGCCATTGCACTTTTATATGATCACTAGCACTGCTGATTGGTTTCTTTTATCGCACAGGTAGAGCAGCACTTAAAATGATTGTAAAGCCTTTTTATTTTCTTAAAATAACAAACATATTATACTTACCGTCTCTGTGGGTTTTCACAGAGCAGCCAAGCTCTTCCTCCCTGCCAGCACTATTGGCTCCTCCACCTCCAACGAGTGCCCCCATAGCAAGCCGCTTGATGTGGGGTCACTCATATGTGCTTGCTCCCAAGTCACGCTCTGAGCAGGGGTGGACTGACCATTTGGAAACTCGGGCACTGTCCGAGGGCCCGGGGTCAGTAGGGGGCCCCATGAGATGCCCCTGGTACCTTTTTCATAGGCTTTTTTGAGTTTGGGCAAGGACACAGGGGCGCCATGATCCCCTATTGCCCGGGGGCCCCATGAGTTGTCAGTCCGCCCCTGGCTCTGAGTGTCCATAAAACACACAGTGGGGCTTGGACCCGAACCCTGCTCCCTCATCACTGGCTATGATTGGCAACAGCAGGAGCCAATGGTTCCTGCTGCTGTATCTGAGCCATAAGGATTGAGAGACCCAGGAGAGCCACTGCTCTTGTGCACATCGCTGGATTGAGATCAGGCTCAGGTATGTATTTAGAGGGGTCTGTGGGGGAGCTGAACACTGAAGGTGTTATAACTTACTGCATGGTAAGATTGAGATTTTTAGGGACTGTACAGTAGTTTGGCGCCCTTCCACCGGCAGAAGCAGTTTTTAAGCATGATATGTTTGGTATCTGTTTACTCGGCATAACATCATCTTCTATAGTTTATCAAACAATTGGGTATTATATAGTGTTTTTGTGCTTTAAAATTCACTAAAGTTTCTTTTTTCCAAAAATTTGCATTTGAAAAACCACTATTCAAATACTGTGTGACATTTTATTCTCTGGGGCCTGTGCCTAAAAACTATATAATGCTTGGGGATTGTAAGTAGTTTTTCAGCAAAAACAAAAAATGTTTTTACCATGTAGCAGAGTGTCACAGATTCACCCCGTCACGCGTCTCCCACATGCCACCCCCACAGCGACTAGCTAACCGTGACGCACACGTGCGGCCGCGACAGGGTGGTAAAGAGGGGATAAAGGGGATTTACACTTGAATATTTAAAACCGTATATAAGATCAGCCGTGATACCTTTTCACAGCCCGTACTACCTCTGGCCACCACCAGATGGAGACTCCACTCCAATCCAGCTGGTCAACCACACACTGGCAGATACGATCTTACATACAACCTGGTGCCCTGATTAGAGTTGAGGACCAGCTTAGTAATCATACACCCTTCTAGGATCCCTCCAGCTATCCTAGCTTGAACCCCGGTGTTGATAACCCTTCCACTGTCCAAACACCCCCACATCAGACACACCACAAAAGGTAGCCTGCCATCACCCAACAGTTTATCTGCAGAATGGTCTGTTGAGACACCCCACACACACCGATCTCCGTCTGGCTGATCTGTTATCTTTTACAATCTGCACGCAATCTGCCCACACACAGAGCAATTGCATACAGATTAACCGAGCGTTTTAAAAGCACTAAAATACAATACAATCTAATCTCTCCGATCTAGTCTCTCCGAAGATATGAGCACGTGCTTAAATACACAGAAGTTCACTAATTAATTTTAAGATTTAATTTCCCAAGTGGGCGGTGCATAATATATGTACAAAATATAAAAAAAGTTACAGAAAATACAAAAGATATAAGAAGACACACAAATGACTAATTACTATAAAATAAAGGGAATAAAAAGACAGAATAACACTTTACCCTGCAGCTGGAGCAAGCCAGAAACTTAGCAATCCATTGGTCAATCGAACCAGCTCCGTACGGATCACACATGTCCAAATGTCCGTGTACTCAATTTATTGGGATTTGGACATAATTATTATTACATCGAGTTTATATAGCGCCAAAGGGTTTGCTCAGCGCTGTACAATAGGGGGGACAATACATGGCACAGTACAACAAAAACAAACAACGTAAGAGGGCCCTACTCTTTCAAGCTTACAATCTAGGAGGGAGGGGGTAGTGGAACAATAGGAAGTGGCTGAGGGGAATGAAGTGGCTGAGGGGGATGAAGTGGTGGGAGGAATGAGGGAGAATGGCCGTTAGGTGAGGGTGGGGTAGGCTTCCCTGAAGAGATGGGTTTTGAGGGAGCACCTGAATGTGGGGAGGGAAGGCGACAGTCGGATGGATTGGGGCAGTGAGTTCCAGAGGATAGGGGAGGACCTGGAGAAGTCCTGCAGTCGTGGGAGGAGGAGACCAGGGAGCAGGATAGGAGGAGGTCCTGTGAGGAGCGAAGGGTACGGGTAGGGTGGTACTTGGGGATCAGGTTGGTGAGGTAGTCAGGGGCAGTGTTATGAATGGCTTTGTAGGTCAGGATTAGAAGTTTAAATTTGATGCGTTGGGCAATCGGGAGCCAGTGGAGGGAGAGGCAGAGGGGGGTGGCAGAGGTGGAGCGGGTGGTGAGGTGGATGAGTCTGGCCGCTGAGTTCAGGATGGTCTGGAGCGGGGAGAGCCTGCACTTGGGTAGGCCAATGAGAAGAGAGTTGCAGTAGTCAAGGCGTGAGATGATGAGGGAGTGTACAAGAAGTTTGGTGGTGTCTGGGGTGAGGAAGGAGCGTATCTTGGCAATATTGCGGAGATGGAGCCTGCAGGTGTTTGCAAGTGATTTGACATGAGGAAGGAAGGAGAGGTTCGAGTCAAGAATGACGCCAAGGACTTTGGCTTGCGGGGCGGAAATGATAGTGGTGTTGGTGGTGGTGATGGATAGGATGGGGGGGGGGGGGTGAGCAGGGGTAAAGACGAGGAGTTCGGTTTTGAAGAGGTTAAGCTTGAGGAAATGGAGCGACATCCAGTCTGAGATGTCGTTTAGGAGGTGAGTGATGCGGGCGGACATAGTGGGGGTGAGGAGAGGGGTGGAGAGGGGTGGACATGGGCAGGACATTAGTCTTTGGCCAATTGACCCTGGAGGAGGTGGTCCTGACCTGCCCACAGGAAGTACTGTGTGTGGACCTGCCCAAGTTCAATTGGGCCAAGACTGGCCTAAACACCAAGTCGGGTATTGGATTTCCAACACCAGCGCGTCAGCCCGATCGCGACAGTACCAAGCACCATCCGACCGTCGCGATGCAACGCCACTTAACCATTCCATGCATTTTCCTGGCTTCCTCCCCAAGCCACAAATATGATTTTCATATGCAAATGCAGCGTACAGAAGGGCCTACAAGAAGGGAGTATGTTCACCTCTCTGCAACTAATATTTTAGCTTTTATGAGAGATGAAACATACTTCTTTGATGTGAATTATACCTATAGAGCTTTCCACATCAAGCAGACAGTCTGTCTGCTGTCCTTAGCTCCAAACCCGTTTTCCCAGAAAGTGAAAACCTGATTGACACACAAAAGGTGTCACATCCAGGAACCTGGCTTTAGACTAATTAACACTAATTGATGCTAAATGATGATTGAGTCTGTAAGGCCTATTGAGTAATTGTGTATACATACACATCTGTATCCCAGATCAATTGATAACCATTGTTCGTACTAGTCTATTAATTTCCCTACTGCCCAGGGGCTCAATATACATCCTTAATGACCAGACTGTTCCTGAACACACCTTTGCAATGAAAGGGCCTGGCCTAATTTAATCTACTCAACCTGTTATGGCTATGATACCATATTAACATTCAAATCTTACATGTCCCTTACAATAAATTTTACATGTCCGTTACACAGAGGAATGTCAGAATTGGCCTGGACTGCAAATAGTTAAGGACCCTTTGGATTCTTGATGTTGTAGTGAGATGGTAGTGGATCTTAACCATTTGCCGCCCGCCCTATGGCCGAATGGCAGGCGGCAAATGTCATCAGCGTTCCAGGTGGACGCCATATGGCGTCCTCCCGCACATGCGCAGATTGCGCTCCTGCAGAGTGGCGCAGTGGCGCGATCTGTCACCGGCCGTGTACCTCGGACACGGCAGATGACAGATCTGAGAATCGGCCCCGTTGCCGGTACCATGTGACCTGCTGTGACCAATCACAGCAGATCACATGACAGTTGTATACAATGGATGGCTTCATTCATGCCATCCATTGTATACTACTGCCTAGCTGTGAATGGTCACAGCTAATCACATGCACATGTCATGTGATTAGCTGTGGCCAAATCACAGCTAAGCACAAAAAAAAAAAAAAACCCTGAATGAATCGATGTCATTCAGGTAAATGCTTGCTTATAGCAAAGTAATTCTTTGCTATAAGCAAATTGTGTAAAAAAAAAAAAAAAAAATACTGATCACTTCCCCAAAGTAGTACAATGTTACTATGGTAACATGGTTACTATGGTAACATTGTACTACTTTGGTCATAGTGAAATATGAAAAAAAAATCTTAAAAAAAATAAAACAAATTAAATAAAAAATAATAAAAAAAATTAAAAAAAATACCAGTCAGTGTCCCTGATCACCGCCATGCCAGTTATATGATGATGCTGTACTGCACTGGTGACAATATGTAAAAAAAAAATAGTGAAACTAATTTTTTACATTTTTTCATTTTCCGAAAAATTATGACAAAAAAAATACAACTTCAAAAAATTCGCCATTCCTCTTATGAAGTACGTCGGACTGTCTACTTTGCAAAAAGGGGTCATTTGGGGGATATCTGTACTGTCCTGACATTTGGGGGATATCTGTACTGTTCTGACATTCTTGGACCTCAAGAAATGAGATTGGCTGTCAGTACTTCAGGATTGATCAATATTCAGATCTATACCATAGTTTGTGAACTCTATAACTTTCCTACAAACTAAAAAATACATCCTAATTTGGGTTATTTTCACCAAAGACATGTAGCAGAATACATCTTGGCCTAAATTTATGAAGAACAATTCTTTATTTGCAAACTTTTATAACAGAAACAAAGAAATACTTTTTTTTTTCAAAATTTTTGGTCTTTTTTTGTTAATTTAGCAAAAAATAAAAACCCCAGCAGTGATTAAATACCACCAAAAGAAAGCTCTAGTTGTGTGAAGAAAAGGACTACATTTTAGTTTGGGTACAATGTTGTATGACCGCGCAATTGTCATTCAAAATGTGAGAGCGCTGAAACCTGAAAACTGGCCTGGGCAGGAAGGGGGTAAAATTGCCCGGTATTGAAATGGTTACAGACTCCATCAGGGGAATTCAATAAAGCTATAATGACAATTTTCTGGTGGTGATTCCCTTAAGAACTATGTGTGTCTAATTCAGACACACATTTGTACCAGTGTCAGCAAACACAGGTAGTTCTTTTGCTGCCACTTTAAAAACCTATGGCTTAAAGATTTTCCACCAGTTCTCAGGTTAGGAAACTGGCTTTAATTAATGCGATACCAAAGGTTCACATTAAAATAAAAAACAAACATGTTCTACTTACCTGCTCTATGCAATGGTTTTGCTCAGAGCAGCCCTGATCCTACTCTTCTCGGCTCCTCCACCGGTGCTCCTGGCCATTCTCCTGTTGAGTGCCCCCAGTCAGTGGCATCCCGAGGCAGGTGCGGGGGGTGAGGTTCGCACTGGGTGACACCGACCTGCTCCACAAAATGGTAAGTTGTAAAGCAAAGCAGCGACGTTCCCCGCAGGATGGATCCGATCCATCCTGCGGGGATTGTCTGCTTTTTTTACAACTTTTGCTTGGAGCGGGTCCGGTGTCACCCCATATAGGTTGCATGCCAACGATCCTGCAGAAAAGAAAAGGTAAGTTGTAAAGAAAGCCGACTATCCCTGCAGGATGGATCGGATCTGCGGATTGAGCATAATGGATCGGAGTCCGATCCATTATGCTCAATCCGCAGATCTGATCCATTCTGCGGGGATCGTCAGAGGGGGTGTCACCAAATGTTACCGCACCGGGTGACACCAATCCTGGGGACGCCTCTGCCCAGGGGCATATTTACCACAAGGCATTTGCCTAGGGCGGCATTTTTCAGGGGGGCAACAGCATTTTTCAGGGGGCCAGCACCGCCCCCAAAAAGAAGGGATGGAAGATGGGACACACGTAGCATGGGGACCAGGTGGGATCTGAGAGAGGCTGCAGGCTGCTTGATGTTGTATGCAGAGCCTGATTCCTGTTCCCGGAGATATCCAGAATTGTGAAGGGGAGTGTCTACTCTCTCACCAGGGTGGGAGGAGATTGCCACTGTATGGAGGGTGGTGGTAATGGAAGGCTCTCCTGGGTGGGGGGGGGGCTGGGGTGTTGTTGGTGAATGTCAGGATCCCTTTGTGGGGGAGGGGGGTGTTGGTCGGTGTCAGGATCTCTCCGTGACGGGGGGGGGGGACAATTTTTGTATTGCCTAGGGCAGCACAAAACCTAAATACACCCCTGCCTCTGCCCCCAATGCAAGTTGCTTGCTCTGGAGGCACACATGCATGCTCACTCCCGAGCCACCTCTGTGTGTCCCTCCCCCCTTTCCTGTGTCCGAGCCAATGAGGAGGGAGAGACCTGGGAGAGCCGCTTCTCTCATGCACAGCACAAGATTGTGATCTGCATGCATGAAGGTAAGAAACCTATAGCCTTTAGAACCATTTTAAGACCAGCTGTGAGCTGCCGCACAGAGCTACACCAGTGCTTAGAGTGGGGCATGTCTGTACAGGGAAACTATTATGTGTGCTATAGCTTCCCACACAGTGCTGTACTACCAGCCCCATTCAGCTATTGGGCAAGAGATTCCCCAGTCTAAAGCTGAATGTAAACAAAGGGGCCGGGATAGTGGTGATGTCATTACCCTAATAAGGTAATGACATCAGATATGTCCATATCTGAGAAATGACTTGTCTTAGGTGGGTGGAGCCTGATGGGGAACTGAAAGACTAGTTGTTCAATCAGGTCCCCTTTACTTTGATTGACAGAACACAACATGCCAAGCTCAGTTCAGGCACTGACAGTTTTGAGTACCTGGACAGGTACATAAATCAGACTCAAGCATCCACGCCTTCAGACCTTTGCCACAATGAAATTGTAAAGGATGTCTATGACACCGTGTATGAATCCCCCAACTTATGCTTTGTAGGTATCTCCTCAATTATAGGCACCCTCTCCCTGCTAATGGACCTTAAGTAGAACCTAAAATGTCCACCTATCTTTATGCTTAAAATCAGAATTAAATTGTGGTGGGTCAGCCAGCATTTGCCATTATGTGCAAGTATACACAGTGTACCTGGACATTAGGACTTACTTCTGGGTCTGCTCTCCTCCAGCAATGTGAAGTCCAGGATTCCCACATCCACTGCACCCCTGCTGGTACCATGTTATTCTCCCCTTCTTCTGGATTCACCAGCTTGCTTCACCGACTGAGCAGGAACTGATGATGTCTGCTCATGCATTCTGGAGTTACATTATCTTGACACCTGGATATCTGCAGGACATATGCAGTGCAATAGATGCCAGGACTTTACACTATACAGAAATGCCCGTAGCGGAAAAGGAAAAGAAAATTAGCGCAGGGCAGGCATGACTAGGCCTAGAGTGGGAAGGAGAATAGAAAGGGTTAAGTATAGTGCCAGGGGGTTTGGAAAGTATAGCTGGGGTGCTGGTTGGTAGAGAGAGAGCGTGGGTGGGCTCTGCCACACCATAGGGTGGGGTGTCCTGGTGGGGGGGGCGTCAGTTGGAGCTGGATGTTGGTGAGAGAGCTTCCCTCCCGCCCTCCCTATTTTAGTGAGTATTGTGTTCCTCTCGGGGGGAAAGGGGGGTTATTTCGGTCATGGGCGGTGGTTGGTCTTTGGAGGCAGTTCTTATCTTGGAGGTACAAAATGGTGTGGGACCCATCGTTGGTATGGTGTGCCCGGGGACATTCCAGTTAACCAAGGTTTAACTGGAAGGTGGTGGTGCTGCACTGCGGACGGTATGGTTGTCTCCGAGCTGGTTGGTTGCGGCTGGAGGCCTAGTGGTATATGGTTGTCCGCAGGTGCATTTCAGATCATTTTTGGGGGGTGCCTTCGAAGACCTGTTATAAGGAATGGTTGGTGTGTTAAAATGTTTGTTAATAAAAGGCCATGTTGGCAATTTACTCCAAATTGGTGTCATGTTTTCTTTTAAGTATAGCAAAAAAGGGGGGAGATTTGGATGACCTATCTCTGGTGCTCTAGTCATGCACATACACAGTAGTCAGTGTACAGATTTTAAAAAATTGCCAGCAGGCAACCAAAATAATTTTTTGACCCAAGAGACCTTTAAACCCTCTTCCTTCAAAAGACCTTCCCTATCAGCAAATCTTAGCTTAAAAGGTTTACGTCCACTTTAAATGTGACTAGGCAGTTATCAAGATGTTGAAGAAAGGATTGGTTAAATCTCCCAGGGAGGAAGGAAAACACTTTAATGCTATTCCAAATTCAGCTTTTCAGGCATAGATAGGTTCGGATTCTGGGAATCAGCCTGGCTCCCGGGAGATCAGCTGTTTGCATGCCGTCTTTTTTCAGAAGACATCTGTGTGCTCTCGAGATCAGTCTGGGAGCAATCAGATGCTTTATTTGCAACACGAGGCTGTCATTATTCCTGATGAGCTGTTTGTGGTTCCATCTGAAGGACTCTATAGAGATCTCTTATTTTTGGCACCATGGCTTCTGAATTAGACTTTGCTGCGTCATGTAGCGCTACGACGTCAGAGGTACTGGGAGCCCCATTCATGGCCCGGGTGGCGGTAATAAAGGGCTCCTAGCTGTGAAAAAGAAGATATGAATAGTTCAGCCTTTCAATTATTCATCTCAAAAAATGTCTTTCAGTTGGAGGCCACATTCTGCAAGAAATGTTATTTTAGGTGAATCTCATGACTTAGATTAAGCTTTCTCTCTTTGCTTGTGTACATGAGAAACATAGCAACATGGCGAGGGAGGCTGAGAAGAGCAAAGGCCATCAAGAGTGATCTGTTGAAATTCAAATACTTTTCTGATAACTGTTAATCCAGGAAAAGGCAAAGCAAAAAACCCAGTAGGTCTTCTACCTTACAAAACAACAAACAAAAAAAAAATACAGTGCGTGGTTCCCCCAAGGACTCTTAGCTGACCCTTATGGTTTGGTATGGATTTTAAGAGGCACCCCATGCAAAAAATAAATGAATAAAATGGCATGAAGCCCCGTAAAAAAGTCAACAAAAAAAGCCTTAGCCAAGCATGCAGTCTAGCTGTTGAGGAAAGGGGGTGACGTATGAGCCTCCGATCATCTCACGATCTCAACTTGGGGAGGGCTTCTTGCTATTGGTGATCCCTCTAGCAAAGCACCTTGCTCCCGAGTTGATGAGGACAAGGGCCTCTTCCCAAAAGCCCTGACCCGGTGGTTGTGGCAGTCTGCGGGTATGGGGCTTATTAAGATCTGGAAAACCCTATTAAAAATAAGGGGACCCCCAGATGCCGACCACCTCCATGTGAATGAGTAGAGGGTACTCTTACTAATTAACAAAAAAGCAAATAAAAGGGGACCCCACCCTATTTTATTTATTGTTTTTGTGAGTGGGTCCCCCTTAAAATAAATCCTTGTCGGGACTCCATACCTTTTTTTTGTTGTGTTTATTGTTTTGTTAGGCAGAAGACCTATTGGGCTTTTGCCTAATAAAAGTATAAAAACTCAAGAAATAAAAAAGTGGGGTGCCTTCCAAAAATCCATACTGGACCTTTATTCAAGCATGCAGCCTGGCTTGCCAGGAAAGGGGGTCCTGAATAATATCCGGCTACGTGCCCTCAAAATGGAGACAGAGAGGGCTCCTTGCCACTGATGACACCCACCCCCCCTAAAAAAAACTGCCAACACATCTAATTTTGTTGCTCACTCATCACAAATGACATCTCCTGGTCCCCACAGCAGAATAAAAACAAAGGGGTGGGGTATCCCAAGTGATGCAATTGTCCAAATATGGACTTTTTTAACTTCAAAAAGGCTTAAAGAGGACCTAGAGCCAGTTACTGAATATATTTTAATGGTAGATGTCTGCTGAGCGATGTGTAATTGTCACACTTGTAGACAGGGGCGGACTGACCATTTGGAAACTCGGGCACTGCCCGAGGGCCCGGGGTCAGTAGGGGGCCCCATGAGATGCCCCTGGTACCTTTTTCATAGGCTTTTTTGAGTTTGGGCAAGGACACAGGGGTCCCATGATCCCCTATTGCCCGGGGGCCCCATGAGTTGTCAGTCCGCCTGCTTGTAGATGTGTCTTTCTCCTCACAGGGATCACAGTACTTACACCGATAATGCCTTCACAATGCCATATTTGTTCTGCCATCTACCAGGTTCAACATCTACTTTCTATACTAAAATCCTCCCTCTGAATGTCACAATAATGTAAATGCATATGCCTTTTTGTTCTGGGCTACATGTGCATGTGTTGTCTAAGATCTGCACCTGCTGCCACCTCTCATCTTGTGACTTGCTACAAAGTTACAATTTATAGTCTTATCACTACGGGGAAAGAGACTGAGGAAATGCTTCCTTCTTCTTGCAGCAAAGTAATGACATTCTAACAGAAAGCACCTCTCAGCTTGGATATAGGAACTTTTCTGAAACTGAAGGGATGCTTTATAACTGGAGTAGGCAACTGTTGGGGAGTAGATGTTTGTATTGGACCTGGGTCCTGACCTCTGCACTCTGCATTACATACTACTGGCCTCTGACTACTGCATTACTTACTACTGACCTCCACCCTCTGTGTTACTTACTCCTGACCTCTGCACTCTGCATTACATACTACTGGCCTCTGACTACTGCATTACTTACTACTGACCTCCACCCTCTGTGTTACTTACTCCTGACCTCTGCACTCTGCATTGCATACTACTGGCCTCTGACTACTGCATTACTTACTACTGACCTCCACCCTCTGTGTTACTTACTCCTGAGCTCTGTACTCTGCAGTATTTACTACTGACTCTTACTCTCTGAGCAGGGGCGGACTGACCATTCGAGCACTCAGGCACTGCCCGAGGGCCGGGGGTCAGTAGGGGGCCCCATGAAATGCCCCTGGTACCTCTTATAGGCTTTTGTTGGGTGTGCTTTGAGTTTGGGCAAGGACACAGGTGCTCCATGGTCCCCTATTGCCCGGGGGCCCCATGAGTTGTCAGTCCGCCCCTGACTCACTTATTACTGACCCTACAATCTTTGTTACGTACTCATTGCCCTAACGTTGTGCAACACATACCTCTGACTTTTGAACTATATGTTACTTGCTCCTAAAACCCTGCACTCTGCCTTGCATATGATTGACCCCTGAACTCTGTGTTACTTTCTAATGACCCCATGCACTCTGCCTTGAATACTATTGACCCCTGAAACCTGTGCTACTTTCTAATGACCCCCTGCACTCTGCCTTGCATATGATTGACCCCTGAACTCTATGTTACTTTCTAATGACCTCCTGCACTCTGCCTTGAATACTATTGACCCCTGAAACCTGTGCTACTTTCTAATGACCTCCGAATGCTGTTAATTACTCCTGACTCCTGCTGTCAGGAATGGACTAGCCAGCAATGGTGGGACTCACCTGCCTTTTTGATCTGCAGTACCAGGGCTGGCCAGCGGATGCTCCCAGCAATCAGAGACTCAACTTTGCAGCCAGCTAACACCTGGAACTGATTATGCTGGGGTATTTAAGGGATGGCCAGACTTGCAGACTCTGCCTTGGTGTTGTGTTTCTCTTGGGCCCTGTATCCTGTTCCTGCTCTCTGTCCCTGTCTGATTCTCTGCTACCTGTTCTGATCCCTGGCTTGTCTGACCATCCCTCTGCCTGACCCTCTGTACTACGCTGCCTGCTACCTGTTCTGATCCCTGGCTTGTGACCCTGACCATCCCTCTGCCTGACCCTCTGTACTACGCTGCTAGCTACCTGCTGAACCTGGCCTGTGACCCCGACCAATCTCCGCTTGCTCCCCCTGTACCTACCTGCCCTATTGATATTGACCCGGCCTGCCTGACGATGCTTGCTTGTATGTACTGTTATCTGTGGGTGGTTGGTTTGGTTTGTTTGCACTGTATTATGTTTAGTATTGCACTGCGTTTATGTTTGTATTGTTAGTGTTAATAAATTATATTGTTTATCACATATCTGAGGTCTGCGTTTCCCTGCGTCAGTCACACACCTCTGGTTACACCTGGGAGCCCTGACATTACACCAAGGCCAATCCTGACCAGAAGTGGCTGCACAGGGAAGCCATCTTGGCTTGTTGCTGGGAAGGATGGATCTGGATGAGGTTGTGTATTTATATCTGCTAGTGTTTGATGACAGGGAGTATGCTTATCAAACTCTGAAGGAGTATCCCAGGGATCAACTACTAGAATGTATACGGCTCGCTCATGTTCTAGTAGATCAGGGCACAGAGTTCTCTGAGGTGCAGCCTTTGATTGAGGTTTGTGCTGAGTTGGTTTCATCTGGTTCCCCTGAATGCAGGGATGAATTTTTGCCACCATTTAGTGCAGACCAGGTAGAGTCCCTGGTGTGGTTATTAGAGGATGATGTGGATTACTTTCTGGAGCGTTATTCCACATGTTCACCACAGACACTAAGAGATTGTATAAACGCAGTGCAGTCATTGACCAGACAGGCTTTGTGTAAGCTCAGCTTTGTTCAACCCCTACTGCAGACATGGACAGACTTGTTGCACCCAGCCTCAGTCAGCTTACAAAGACCCAGTCCTGCTTCTAACTCTACTCCTGTATTCCCACCAGCTCCTCCAGTTACAGCCCAGTATACTTGGCTATCTACCGCATGTCAGTCCCCTGTTCCCACTCGCTGCACCTATCCTGCCTTTAACCCTGTAAAAAAGCCCTCTGTAGCAACTGCTCCCTCTCCTGTTCCATCCTCCAGTTTTTCTCTGTCTCCAGCTGCTCCATTCGTTTGCAGACCTGCGTTTACTTGCAGTGCTCCAGTAGTTAAAACCAGAAAAAAGCGAAAATTCTTTCCAACCAATACCATCCTGCCAGTATCCAAACCGGTGAACCTGCCTTCCGTGACTCAGCCTGAAGCCTCTACTCGGCCTGAAGCCTCTACTCGGCCTGAAGCCTCTCCTCGGCCTGAAGCCTCTCCTCGGCCGGAAGCCTCTCCTCGGCCGGATGCCTCTCTTCGGCCGGATGCCTCTCTTCGGCCTGATGCCTCTCTTCGGCCTGATGCCTCTCTTCGGCCTGATGCCTGCATTCAGCCTGATGCCGCTACTCAGCATGATGAACTGATCCAGCCCGACGATCCTATTAGGCCAGTTGACTCGATGCCCGCTGTTGATCCAGATGATCCGGTACCTGATCCAGTGCCCGCTGTCGTGCCAATTGACTCAGAGCCCGCTGTCATACCTGGTGACCCGGTGCCCACTGCCTTGCCAGATGACGCGGTGCCCGCTGGCAAGCCAGATGACCTGATGCCTGGTGACCCAGTGCCCGCTGTCATACCTGGTGACCCGATGCCCGCTGTCGAGCCAGACAATCCGATACCTGATGACCCGGTGCCCACTGTCGTGCCTGTTGACTCGGAGCCCACTGTCTTGCCAGATGACTCGGTGCCCGCTGTTCCGCCAGTCGACTCGGTACCCGCAGTCTTGCCAGACGACTCGGTGCCCGCAGTCTTGCCAGACGACTCGGTGCCCGCAGTCTTGCCAGACGACTCGGTGCCCGCAGTCTTGCCAGTTGACTCTATGCCCGCTGTTCCGCCAGTTGACTCGATGCCCGCTGTTCCGCCAGTTGACTCGGTGCCCGCAGTCTTGCCAGACGACTCGGTGCCCGCAGTTCCGCCAGACGACTCGGTGCCTGCAGTCTTGCCAGATGACTCGATGCCCGCAGTCTTGCCAGACGACTCGGTGCCCGCAGTCTTGCCAGACGACTCGGTGCCCGCAGTCTTGCCAGACGACTCGGTGCCCACTGTCGTGCCTGGTGACTCGGTGCCCGCCGCTTCGTCTGGGGGCCCGAGACCTGTCGCTCTGCCTGGGGGTCCGGCGCCCGCCGCTCCGCCTGGGGGCCCGAGACCTGTCACTCCATCTGGGGGTCCGGCGCCCGCCGCTCCGCCTGAGGGCCCGAGACCTGTCGCTCCACTTGGGGGTCCGGCGCCCGCCGCTCCGCCTGAGGGCCCGAGACCTGTCGCTCCACCTGGGGGCCCGAGACCTGTCGCTCCGCCTGGGGGCCCGAGACCTGTCGCTCCACCTGGGGGTCCGGCGCCCGCCGCTCCGCCTGAGGGCCCGAGACCTGTCGCTCCACTTGGGGGTCCAGCGCCCGCCGCTCCGCCTGGGGGCCCGAGACCTGTCGCTCCATCTGGGGGTCCGGCGCCTGTCGCTCCGCCTGAGGGCCCGAGACCTGTCGCTCCGCCTGGGGGCCCGAGACCTGTCACTCCATCTGGGGGTCCGGCGCCCGCCGCTCCGCCTGAGGGCCCGAGACCTGTCGCTCCACTTGGGGGTCCGGCGCCCGCCGCTCCGCCTGAGGGCCCGAGACCTGGCGCTCCGCCTGGGGGCCCGAGACCTGTCGCTCCACCTGGGGGTCCGGCGCCCGCCGCTCCGCCTGAGGGCCCGAGACCTGTCGCTCCACTTGGGGGTCCGGCGCCCGCCGCTCCGCCTGGGGGCCCGAGACCTGTCGCTCCATCTGGGGGTCCGGCGCCCGCTGCTCCGCCTGAGGGCCCGAGACCTGTCGCTCCGCCTGGGGGCCCGAGACCTGTCACTCCATCTGGGGGTCCGGCGCCCGCCGCTCCGCCTGGGGGCCCGAGACCTGTCGCTCCGCCCGGGGGCCCGACGCCTGTCGCCCCGCCCGGGGGCCCGACGCCTGTCGCCCCTCCTGGGGGCCCGACGCCTGTCGCCCCGCCCGGGGGCCCGACGCCTGTCGCCCCGCCCGGGGGCCCGACGCCTGTCGCCCCGCCCGGGGGCCCGACGCCTGTCGCCCCGCCCGGGGGCCCGACGCCTGTCGCCCCGCCCGGGGGCCCGGTGCCTGCTGCTCCGCCTGGTGGCCCGCTGCCTGCTGCTTCGCCTGGTAATCCGATGTGCCTCTGCCCGGAGTCCAGCCCGATGTGCCTCTGCCCGGAGTCCAGCCCGGTGTGCCGCTGCCCGGAGTCCAGCCCGGTGTGCCGCTGCCCGGAGTCCAGCCCGGTGTGCCGCTGCCCGGAGTCCAGCCCGGTGTGCCGCTGCCCGGAGTCCAGCCCGGTGTGCCGCTGCCCGGAGTCCAGCCCGGTGTGCCGCTGCCCGGAGTCCAGCCCGGTGTGCCAGTCTTTGATATCCCGCCAGTTACCAGACCAGGGCGGTGGAACATTTTGCCCAGCTAGGACTGTTTGGAGCGTCCTGAGGCCGCTCCTTGAGGGGGGGGTACTGTCAGGAATGGACTAGCCAGCAATGGTGGGACTCACCTGCCTTTTTGATCTGCAGTACCAGGGCTGGCCAGCGGATGCTCCCAGCAATCAGAGACTCAACTTTGCAGCCAGCTAACACCTGGAACTGATTATGCTGGGGTATTTAAGGGATGGCCAGACTTGCAGACTCTGCCTTGGTGTTGTGTTTCTCTTGGGCCCTGTATCCTGTTCCTGCTCTCTGTTCCTGTCTGATTCTCTGCTACCTGTTCTGATCCCTGGCTTGTGACCCTGACCATCCCTCTGCCTGACCCTCTGTACTACGCTGCTAGCTACCTGCTGAACCTGGCCTGTGACCCCGACCAATCTCCGCTTGCTCCCCCTGTACCTACCTGCCCTATTGATATTGACCCGGCCTGCCTGACGATGCTTGCTTGTATGTACTGTTATCTGTGGGTGGTTGGTTTGGTTTGTTTGCACTGTATTATGTTTAGTATTGCACTGCATTTATGTTTGTATTGTTAGTGTTAATAAATTATATTGTTTATCACATATCTGAAGTCTGCGTTTCCCTGCGTCAGTCACACACCTCTGGTCACACCTGGGAGCCCTGACACCTGCACTCTGCCGTAAATACTACTGACCTCTGTACTCTGCTTTACTTACTACTGACTTCTGAACTCTGCGTACCTTACTCCTGAGTCCTAACCTATGCACTGTGCCTTATATACTACTGGCCCCTGAACTCTGTATTGCTCACTCCTGTCCCCTTAATTCCTATTAAAAAAGTGTGCTGCATCCTGGTGATCTTTGGTGTCTTCCATGTTGTTCAGGTAAATCTGCATCTCACCAAGGTTGTCTACCATTACTTGATAATCTTGTTAAATGATAAAAAGGAACACATTTTTAAAAATAAAATTATACTGTTGCTATATGTTGCCAAATTCATGGGATGCCATGTTTCACATGGCTGTCATATTGACTGTCATATGCCTTTAAGTGTTTTCTATAGCTTGTCTCTGCTCCTCCCTTTCCTTTGGTTTAGTTAATGTAGTATAAATAGCCCTCCCCTTTTCCCAGTAAGGCATTGCAGCAAGCCTCATGGCATGGAGCAGGAAACATTATGATTAGAGATGAGCGAAGTATTCAAAAATTCGATTCGACTGATTCGGCGAATTCGTGGAAAAATTTCGATTCGAGTCGAATATATTCGCTGCGAATTTAACTTATAAAAGGGTGTTTCTAGGCTTCAGAGAGCCTTTATATTAGTGCAGAACACTGTACCTTTAATTTAAATGCCCTTGGAGTCTGCTGGGGAAGAAAAATAATACTGACAGTCAGTATGACATGCAGATGAGTGCCGTCGATCTTAGAATCACCGCACACTTCACTCATTTGGGCAGTCACGGGGCCAAAACCAGAGTGTGGAGCCACAGTGTGGCGGTGGAGGCAGCAGCAATGGGAGGCCATACAGCACCCTATGACAAAAATGGAAACCACCAGCAGTGTGAGGAGACCTGAAAGTGGCACATGGCAGAGTGTGGCGATGGAGACAGCAGCAATGGGAGGCCGTACAGGGACCCATGACACACTCTGGACCTGGCAGCAGCAATGGGAGGCCGTACAGGGACCCATGACAGACTCTGGACTTGGCAGCAGCATGAGGAGGCGGTATAGGGGCCCATGGCAGATTAGGGGCCTGGCAGCAGCTATGGGAGGCCCATAATCTGCCAGCACCCTATGTCAAAAAATTGAACACACCAGCAGTGTGAGGAGACCTGAAAGTGGCACATGGAAGAGTGTGGCGATGGAGACAGCAGCAATGGGAGGCCGTACAGGGACCCATGACAGACTCTGGACTTGGCAGCAGCATGAGGAGGCGGTATAGGGGCCCATGGCAGATTATGGTCCTGGCAGCAGCTATGGGAGGCCCGTAATCTGCCAGCACCCTATGACAAAAAATGGAACACACCAGCAGTGTGAGGAGACCTGAAAGTGGCACATGTTTGGGGCATGATTCATGGCGGATTTAGTCAGTTGTGTCAGGAACTGGTGGTTTGAAATCCAGACTAATCCACGCCTGATTCATTTTCACAAACGTGAGTCTCTCCACACTTTGGGTGGACAGTCGTGTCCTCCGTGGAGTTACAATACCTCCTGCCGCACTAAACACGCGCTCCGATGCCACGCTACTGGCCGGGCATGACAGCCTTTCAAGGGCAAATTCAGCTAGTTGGGGCCAAAGGTCAAGTTTCGTTGCCCAGTAGTCAAGGGGATTGTCTACCTCGGTTGGCAGGGTGCTGTCCAAGTAGGCCCAAGCCTGTTGTTTGAGGTCCTGCTCCAGGTCCACCTGATGCTGCTGCTGCTGCGGCTGGTTAGTAGTTTCCTCACTGCGCTGGTGAAGAAAGCTACTCATCATCGACTGCAGACTGAGGCAGCCGCTGCTGGTGGAGCTACCACTGCTCCTACCACCCCACCCCTCCCCTGCTGCCATGGCAGCGGAACGCGAGCGCACAGGGCCCACAGTGTCTGAGGATGGACGTTGGCGCAGAAAGGCAGAGACCAACTGACTACATAGGTGGTTTTTATAGTACGTTATTTTGGCCTCCCTCTCAGCAGGTGTGAAAAAGGCCACCATTTTTGAACGGTAGCGAGGGTCCAACAAGGTGGACAGCCAAAAGTCATCCCTCTGTCTGATGGTTATTATTCGGCTGTCGCTACGCAAGCAACCGAGCATGCTATGGGCCATTTGTGCCAAGGAATGCGAGGGACTCCCTGCCTCCATCTCCACAGCATACTGCCACGGTGCGTCTGGGTCCTCTGTCTCCTCCTCCTCCTCCTCTACCAGATGCTCCTGCTCCTCCACTCCTGTCCGCTGAGTGGAAAAACCACCCATTTCACTCAATAATTCCTGAGCACAAATGTCCTCCTCTACCTCCTCCTCTTCTTCCTGTCCTGCCCCCACAGGGGTCATGTGGCGTTGAGATCTGTGCTCCACGTCTACCGCACCCTGACCAGCCATTGTTAACAGCATTTGTTCCAGGACGTGCAACAAAGGAATGACGTCGTTCATCCCATAGTCCTGCCGACTCACGAATAGCGTGGCCTCCTCAAAGGGCCTGAGCAAGCGGCAGGTGTCACGTATGAGCTGCCAATGGCTGACATCGAAGTTACACAGGGGAGTACCTTTATCCGCTTGTAACATCAGGAAATCGGTGATGGCCTTTCGCTGTTCGTAAAGGCGGTCTAACATGTGTAGGGTTGAATTCCACCTTGTTGCAACGTCGCAGATCAGGCGATACTGTGGAATTCCGTTCTGCCGCTGCAGCTCAAGGAGGGTGTGCTTTGCGGTGTAGGAATGGCTGAAATGCATGCAAAGTTTACGTGACATTTTAAGGATGTCTTGCAGTGGGATGGTGGATTTTAGGAACCGCTTGACAACCAGATTGAACACGTGAGCCATGCATGGCGCATGGCACAACCTTCCTTGACGCAAAGCAGACACCATGTTCTTTCCGTTGTCGGTCAACATGGTTCCGATTTTCAGTTTGCGCAGAGACAGCCATCTGTCGATTTCTCTGTTCATTACACTGAGAAGTTCCTCCCCTGTGTGACTACGTTCACCAAGGCTTACCAGGTGCAGCACAGCGTGACACCGTTGCGCCCTGCACATGTGATATGCCGGTCGGGTAATGGGACTTGGCACGGGGGTGGCGGCTGAGGACACGAAGGAAGAAGAGGTGGTAGAGGCGGACATCTTTTGTGGACCAAGGACGTGCAAACGTGGAGGCAAAAGCGGCGTGACCTGTCCAAGTTGCTGGTGCGGCTGTGACGGCACCACGTTCACCCAGTGGGCCGTAAATGACATGTACTGTCCCTGACCGTAGTTACAGCTCCACACGTCGGCGCTGCCGTGCACTTTGGCAGAGACCGACATGCTCAAAGACTGGCCCACCATCTCTTCTACATGTGAATGCAGGGCTGGCACTGCCTTTTTGGCGAAGAAATGACGGCTTGGCACTCTCCACCGCGGCGCGGCACAAGCCATCATTTCTCGGAAAGGTGCTGAGTCCACCACTTGGAAAGGGAGGGACTGCAGCACCAGCAACTTGGACAGGAGGACGTTCAGCTTTTGCACCGTTGGGTGCGTGCTCGCAAACTGTTGTCTCTTGGAAACGGATTCCAAGAAAGACTGCTGACGGAATCCGTGAAGAGGAGTAGCAGGAGAAGGAGCATCTGAACGAGCGGAAGATGGCAACGAGCGACAACTCCCCTCAGCAGAGGTGTTGGAGCCTTGACTGGCTGATAGAGGGCGATTGACGTCGGGTGACGGAGCAAGTAACGGAGCGGGTGATGGAGCGGGGGCTGAGGCGGGCAGAACCGCCGTGTCTTTATCACGGTTTTCCCAGGCCACCAAATGGCGACGCTGCATATGCTGCCACAACGCTGTAGTCCCAACATGGGCCCCCTGGCCACGCTTGACTTTCTGGCCACATAGTCGACATACGGCTACGTTTACTTCCTCGGGCGGCTTGACAAAAAATTGCCACACCGCCGAGTAGGAAACTTTGCCCCCGATACTCCTCACTGGCTGACTGCTGCTTCCTCCGTGCACACCGGCACCACTACTGGCCGTGGTGGTAGGCTGCAGTGGAGCTGGTGCTGTACTCCGTGGCCGTTTGCCTCCACTGACACTGCTGCGACCCTGCTGCTGTCTCCTGGGCAACCCACCGACTGTTTTGCTCGCTGCCAAGCTGCCACCCTCTTCTCCTGATGATGCGGAAGCAATAGCCTGATGACGACGAGGCTGCCAAGTGCGTTCAGCCTCATCATCATCAATTAGGGTCTCCGCCTCACTACTAGCCCCCTCGGCTGCGTGTGGGTCAGGAGACAGACCTGTCTCTAGACCGGCTACCGAGCCACTCTCCTCGCCACTACTTCTTCGCCTGGCTGCTGAAGAGGCGGATGTCTCCCCCCGTTCCTGACCGCCCTCTGTTAGCTCTTCCTAACTGTACAGTGGGGCTGAGCCCACAGCATGCGATACTTCGCTTGATGAGGGAACACCAAAGGACAGGGGCAGGTAGAGGACACGTGATTTCAGTGGGCTTGCTCCCGGGCCATGCCAACTAATGGTTGTGTCTGACGTACCCACCGACCGTTGGCTGTAGGTGTCAGAGGTGACCTGGGAAGAGGAAGACGACCGAGCCAACCAATCGATGACGGCAGGGTTGTCGGTGGAGACACGACCGCTGGATGACACCGGGAGCACTGGCCTCTGGCTGCGAATAGTGCTGCCTCGACCCCTTCCTCTGCTGCCACGTCTGCTCGCTCCTAAAACATTGCCTCCTCTGCCACTCCTCTGCATGTTGTCTGACATACTCTTTAATTCAATGATTCTGTGTCCCTGAGTAACAATTCTGTGTCTGTCCCTGAGTAACAATTCTGTGTCCCTGAGTAACGTTTCTGTGGCCCTAAGTAACAGTTCTGTGGCCCTCAGTAACAATTCTGTGTCCCTCAGTAACAATTCTGTGTCCCTCAGTAACAATTCTGTGTCTGTCCCTGAGTAACAATTCTGTGTCTGTCCCTGAGTAACAATTCTGTGTCCCTGAGTAACGTTTCTCTGGCCCTAAGTAACAGTTCTGTGGCCCTCAGTAACAATTCTGAGTCCCTCAGTAACAATTCTGTGTCTGTCCCTGAGTAACAATTCTGTGTCCCTGAGTAACAATTCTGTGTCCCTCAGTAACAATTCTGTGTCCCTCAGTAACAATTCTGTGTCCCTGAGTAACAATTCTGTGTCCCTGAGTAACAATTCTGTGTCCCTCAGTAACAATTCTGTGTCCCTCAGTAACAATTCTGTGTCCCTGAGTAACAATTCTGTGTCTGTCCCTGAGTAACGTTTCTGTGTCCCTAAGTAACGTTTCTGTGGCCCTAAGTAACGGTTCTGTGGCCCTCAGTAACAAATCTGTGTCCCTCAGTAACAATTCTGTGTCTGTCCCTAAGTAACAATTCTGTGTCCCTAAGTAACGTTTCTGTGGCCCTAAGTAACGTTTCTGTGGCCCTAAGTAACGTTTCTGTGGCCCTAAGTAACAGTTCTGTGGCCCTCAGTAACAGTTCTGTGGCCCTCAGTATCAATTCTGTGTCCCTCAGTAACAATTCTGTGTCTGTCCCTAAGTAACAATTCTGTGTCCCTAAGTAACGTTTCTGTGGCCCTAAGTAACGTTTCTGTGGCCCTAAGTAACGATTCTGTGGCCCTAAGTAACGTTTCTGTAGCCCTAAGTAACGTTTCTGTGGCCCTAAGTAACGTTTCTGTGGCCCTAAGTAACAGTTCTGTGGCCCTCAGTAACAGTTCTGTGGCCCTCAGTAACAATTCTGTGTCCCTCAGTAACAATTCTGTGTCTGTCCCTGAGTAACAATTCTGTGTCCCTAAGTAACGTTTCTGTGTCCCTAAGTAACGTTTCTGTGGCCCTAAGTAACGATTCTGTGGCCCTAAGTAACGTTTCTGTAGCCCTAAGTAACGTTTCTGTGGCCCTAAGTAACGTTTCTGTGGCCCTAAGTAACAGTTCTGTGGCCCTCAGTAACAGTTCTGTGGCCCTCAGTAACAATTCTGTGTCCCTCAGTAACAATTCTGTGTCTGTCCTGAGTAACAATTCTGTTTCCCTAAGTAATGTTTCTGTGGCCCTAAGTAACGGTTCTGTGGCCCTCAGTAACAATTCTGTGTCCCTCAGTAACAATTCTGTGTCTGTCCCTAAGTAACAATTCTGTGGCCCTAAGTAACGTTTCTGTGGCCCTAAGTAACGTTTCTGTGGCCCTAAGTAACGGTTCTGTGGCCCTCAGTAACAATTCTGTGTCCCTCAGTAACAATTCTGTGTCTGTCCCTAAGTAACAATTCTGTGGCCCTAAGTAACGTTTCTGTGGCCCTAAGTAACGTTTCTGTGGCCCTAAGTAACGTTTCTGTGTCCCTCAGTAACAATTCTGTATCCCTCAGTAACAATTCTGTGTCTTTCCCTGAGTAACAATTCTGTGTCCCTAAGTAACAATTCTGTGGCCCTAAGTAAAGTTTCTGTGGCCCTAAGTAACGATTCTGTGGCCCTAAGTAACGTTTCTGTGGCCCTAAGTAACGTTTCTGTGGCCCTCAGTAACAAATCTGTGTCCCTCAGTAACAATTCTGTGTCTGTTCCTAAGTAACAATTCTGTGGCCCTAAGTAACGGTTCTGTGTCCCTCAGTAACAATTCTGTATCCCTCAGTAACAATTCTGTGTCTGTCCCTGAGTAACGTTTCTGTGGCCCTAAGTAACGTTTCTGTGGCCCTAAGTAACGTTTCTGTGGCCCTAAGTAACGATCCTGTGGCCCTAAGTAACGTTTCTGTGGCCCTAAGAAACGTTTCTGTGGCCCTCAGTAACAAATCTGTGTCCCTCAGTAACAATTCTGTGTCTGTCCCTAAGTAACAATTCTGTGGCCCTAAGTAACATTTCTGTGGCCCTAAGTAACGGTTCTGTGGCCCTCAGTAACAATTCTGTGTCTTCAATAACAATTCTGTGTCTGTCCCTAAGTAACAATTCTGTGGCCCTAAGTAACGTTTCTGTGGCCCTAAGTAACGTTTCTGTGGCCCTAAGTAACGATTCTGTGGCCCTCAGTAACAATTCTGTATCCCTCAGTAACAATTCTGTGTCTGTCCCTCAGTAACAATTCTGTGTCCCTAAGTAACGATTCTGTGGCCCTCAGTAACAATTCTGTGTCTGTCCCTAAGTAACAATTCTGTGGCCCTAAGTAACGATTCTGTGGCCCTCAGTAACAAATCTGTGTCCCTCAGTAACAATTCTGTGTCTGTCCCTAAGTAACAATTCTGTGTCTGTCCCTAAGTAACAATTCTGTGGCCCTAAGTAACGTTTCTGTGGCCCTAAGTATCGTTTCTGTGGCCCTAAGTAACGATTCTGTGGCCCTCAGTAACAATTCTGTATCCCTCAGTAACAATTCTGTGTCTGTCCCTCAGTAACAATTCTGTGTCCCTAAGTAACGTTTCTGTGGCCCTAACTAACGATTCTGTGGCCCTAACTAACGATTCTGTGGCCCTAAGTAACGTTTCCGTGGCCCTCAGTAACAAATCTGTGTCCCTCAGTAACAATTCTGTGTCTGTCCCTAAGTAACAATTCTGTGGCCCTAAGTAACGTTTCTGTGGCCCTAAGTAACGGTTCTGTGGCCCTCAGTAACAATTCTGTGTCCCTCAATAACAATTCTGTGTCTGTCCCTAAGTAACAATTCTGTGGCCCTAAGTAACGTTTCTGTGGCCCTAAGTAACGTTTCTGTGGCCCTAAGTAACGATTCTGTGGCCCTCAGTAACAATTCTGAGTCTGTCCCTAAGTAACAATTCTCTGGCCCTAAGTAACGATTCTGTGGCCCTCAGTAACAAATCTGTGGCCCTCAGTAACAATTCTGTGTCTGTCCCTAAGTAACAATTCTGTGGCCCTAAGTAACGATTCTGTGGCCCTAAGTAACGATTCTGTGGCCCTCAGTAACAAATCTGTGTCCCTCAGTAACAATTCTGTGTCTGTCCCTAAGTAACAATTCTGTGGCCCTAAGTAACGTTTCTGTGGCCCTAAGTAACGGTTCTGTGGCCCTCAGTAACAATTCTGTGTCCCTCAATAACAATTCTGTGTCTGTCCCTAAGTAACAATTCTGTGGCCCTAAGTAACGTTTCTGTGGCCCTAAGTAACGATTCTGTGGCCCTCAGTAACAAATCTGTGTCCCTCAGTAACAATTCTGTGTCTGTCCCTAAGTAACAATTCTGTGGCCCTAAGTAACGATTCTGTGGCCCTCAGTAACAAATCTGTGTCCCTCAGTAACAATTCTGTGTCTGTCCCTAAGTAACAATTCTGTGTCCCTAAGTAACGTTTCTGTGGCCCTAACGATTCTGTGGCCCTAAGTAACGTTTCTGTGGCCCTATGTAACGTTTCTATGGCCCTAAGTAACGATTCTGTGGCCCTAACTAACGTTTCTGTGTCCCTAAGTAACGTTTCTCTGTCCCTAACTCTCTCCCTGAATACAGCCAGGTCTGCCTCTGTTGAATGACTGGAGGCAAATGGAGAATTCTAAAATGGCCGCCATTTATAGCTCGACCATTACACTGTGCTGGCTGGCTGGCTGCTGATTGGCTAATGCGATCACATGTCATGAATGAATGCATTATGGGTCAGCGCGCCTTGTCTGCGCACCTTCCCAGACATCCCCGCTCCGTCGCCGCACATGTCGCCGCCATTTTAGGAAAAATTTCGATTCGCGCATCCGAAGTCTGCTTATTTTCGGATTCGACGCGAATCGAAATTTTCCTAATATTCGAAACTAATTCCACTTCGCCTACTTCGATTCGCTCATCTCTAATTATGATCTTTTGACCTATCGAATGTTTATTGTTGTAAGATTCTCTCATTTTATGGAATAAACTTCATGAGATCTACAAGATGTCTTATCGCTTGAGTCACTGACTGTGGTATCCAGCTGAGGTTGAAGTTATCGCTATCTCATCACAACTGTAAGTTACAGAGATCACACTATCAATGCTTAGATTGGAGAGACAGAATATGGGAGAAGATTTACTAAAACTGGTGCACTCAGAATCTGGTGCAACCATGCATGGTAGCCAATCAGCTTATAACGTCAGCTTGTTCAATTAGGCTTTGTCAATAAAACCTGGAAGCTGATTGGTTTTAATGTAGTTACACCAGATTTTGCACTCTCCAGGTTTAGTAAATGAACTCCCACAAAGTTACAGATTTCACTCTAAGATTAACTAGTTGCTTTTTTTAATGGTACACTTGCTTCTTTGTACTTTGGTTATAAATAACAAAGTGGATTATAAAAAAAATGACCCTTATATGTTCCACAGCTTATCTTGTGCAGAAATCATTTGTGGGACTTGTTACCACTGGGAGAGGGACTTTAGGAGCTGGATTACCTGCTGGTGGCACTGTAGTCCATGATCTATAATGTGTTCCTTACTTTAACGAGTTCCAGTGTGCACCAGCAGGTATCTTTCAGCATTCAGCAGGTCCCAGGAGTTAGTCTTCCTGATCTGATCCTGGCTGCTGGGAGGGTATTTAGCACCGAAGGAGTTAATCTTTTGGGGTTTAACAGAAGCTCTTACGTATATATGAAGTTAGAACAGCTTATTGGTATCCAATATTTTGGGGGCCAAAGTCACTGGAAGGGAGGTGACTGGAACCTGTGCTGGAGAGGTTGGGTGCAAGCCTTATGGATGCAGCCCAGAAATACTGCATCAATCAAAGAAAATATGTCTGAGCATAGGAAGACTAGAAATTCTGAAGGACCCTCTGCACACTGGTATATACCCTTTCAAGCAGACTATGCAATAAATAGGGATATTTAGTTCACACATATTGCAATACATGCTTAAGCTGGCCAACTGCGTCAAAGTAATCCCTCTATGGCCAGTCCTACTCTGCCCTGCCTACGCAAATGCTAATGTGGACACAATGCTAGCATAGGGGAAAAGACACAATGGGGAGAACTACAAGGTTCAGGTCTGGCTACTGACCCAACAATACAACAAACAAGAGATCCCTGTGCTCAAATCCCAACAGCATAGGAAGGACACCATAACTGTCAGAATCTAGAGAGTTAGATCAACATGTGGAGAAGAGTCACCTCTTTCTAAGAGGGAGCTTTAACGCTGTACCAGTGTGACTGGTAGCCTCAGCCTGCAGGTTAGGTAGCCTCAGCCTGCAGGTTAGGTAGCCTCAGCCTGCAGGTTAGGTAGCCTCAGCCTGCAGTTTAGGTAGCCTCAACCTGCAGGTTAGGTAGCCTCAACCTGCAGTTTAGGCAATAGCATTCAATACATTCAGGTTCCGCAATTGGGCTTGTTAAGCCCAGCACACAAGATGGTGCAGGCTTTGTAACGCTCTCCACAGCCTCATTAACCATGATAACCACTTCGACACCCTGTCCTTCCACTGGCACCATACACCCAACATTTTCCATTGAGCTTCCAACTTTTCAACAAAACAACTTGGAAAGTGGGACGCCCAGTTTCTTTCAAGCCTGCCTGTTTGGATGGCATTACCAAGGGAGCATAATGCGCCTAATTTGACAAGACCCTCTTGGAGCATCCTGAGGCAACTCTCAGCACTTCAGATTTAATTTTTTTAACTGTGATCCTGTGTTCTGCTTAGTGTTCCTTGAATCCGTTGATCCTGCCACTGTGTGAACCTCCTGATCTTATCCTACCACCTATACCTTCTTCTGGTGATCCTGACCCCCGTTCTGGCCCTGTTCCTGACCTGTTTGACCCACTGCTTCTTGCACCCCCTGCCTGGCCCTGCTTTACCTGATTTCCCCTCATCCTATTTGTGTACAAAGCTTTGTACATAGTTTGGTGGTCTGTACTTTTGCATGTGTTCACTGGTGTTATGTGGATTGCCATTTTTACAATGTTTTTCATCTGTGTTGTGTGTTTAATAAACATCATTATTTTTTGCACTGAGTAGTAAGTCCAGTCTTTCCTGTGCAGCCCACAGATCTGGTCATACCTGCTCTGCAGGATGCCAACAAGATGCAGCTTAATAAATAGTGATGCATCTGTTGAAAGTTGCTCATTCATATACCTTTCTCAAACAGCAGCCACACATTTCTCAATATGTCGGAATCACCCATGATCCACTTCGATTTTGTACCGGCCACTGCTGAGGACTACGAGGAGCTGATGTCTATCTCAGGTGGTATTCACAAAGGAACAGACTATCTACCTTCCAGTTACCATGAATGGCTGAAGGATCATCGAAGACAAATGTTTGTTGCCAAGAGTGAGGGGCAAATCGTGAGTATATAAGACAATCTCAGAATGAAATACTCTTTGCTGTCCTACAGTGTGCAAGAAAATGCCAACTTTGATCTTTTGCTATCATTTTCCTTTGAACATTTAAATCTGAGTGATGGCCATGGGACCAGGGGCGGACTGACCATTTGGAAACTCGGGCACTGGCAGAGGGCCCGGGGTCAGTTGGGGGCCCCATTAGATGCCCCTGGTACCTTTTCCATAGGCTTTTTTGAGTTTGGGCAAGGACACAGGGGCCCCATGATCCCCTATTGCCCGGGGCCCCATGAGTTGTCAGTCCGCCCCTGCATGGGACATAACTGCACAGTGATTATTACAGGGCAAAACTTAATGTGCCTAATGATGAACTTTTTTACTTTTTGGCCACTAAATATACCATTGAAAGAATTCTGTTATATCTGTTGAATAATAACAAAAAGATACCTGCTGATCCATCCAGAAATGGAGCTTTGAGTTGATAACTTCCCATGCTCTCTGGCAGGGGCGGACTGACAACTCATGGGGCCCCCGGGCAATAGGGGATCATGGGGCCCCTGTGTCCTTTCCCAAACTCAAAAGAGCCTATGAAAAAGGTACCAGGGGCATCTCATGGGGCCCCCTACTGACCCCGGGCCCCCAGGCAGTGCCCAAGTTTCCAAATGGTCAGTCCACCCCTGCTCTCTGGTTGTGCTGACTGTTATCTGTTAGCATTGTTCCCATTTCTGTACACTACAAAACAGCTTCTCCCTTTGTTATGGGGATATGGAGAGAGAAGATGTTCTGTGTCTTGTCCTAGTGTGACAAAGCTACTACTTCATAGATACAGTACACTGAATGAGATCTGTAAACCTAGGGCATAAAGTGTGTTACTGAAGGAATCACCAGTTGAAAAGTAAGGTAAAAACATCTAAAAAAAACCAAACAAATGCAGCTAGAGGAACTAAAGTTAATCCATAGCGCCCAAGTGTTGTAATGTCTGTGGTAAGTATCTGAGCATTGATGCCTCCATTCCTCTGCTTGCTGTATACAGTGGGGCAAAAAAGTATTTAGTCAGCCACCAATTGTGCAAGTTCTCCCACTTAAAAAGATGAGAGAGGCCTGTAATTGGCATCATAGGTAGACCTCAACTATGAGAGACAAAATGAGAAAACAAATCCAGACAATCACATTGGCTGATTTGGAAGAGAATTTATTTGCAAATTATGGTGGAAAATAAGTATTTGGTCAATATCAAAAGTTCATCTCAATACTTATCTTTTGTTGGCAATGACAGAGGTCAAACGTTTCCTGTAAGTCTTCACAAGGTTGGCACACACTGTTGCTGGTATGTTGGCCCATCCTCCATGCAGATCTCCTCTAGAGCAGTGACGTTTTGGGGCTGTCGCTGGGCAACACGGACTTTCAACTCCCTCCAAAGGTTTTCTATGGGGTTGAGATCTGGAGACTGGCTAGGCCACTCCAGGACCTTGAAAGGATCATTGTCATGTTGGAAGACCCAGCCACGTTTCATCTTCAATGCCCATGCTGATGGAAGGAGATTTGCACTCAAAATCTCACGATACATGGCTCCATTCATTCTGTCCTGTACATGGATATATAACAAATCCCAAAATCCCAAAAGCAGCAAAAAAAAAAACAAATTCCTGTTAAGCCATTGACACATGATCTCATGTCCCTAACCGGATCATATATGTTTCACTTGTTTCATCCCATTTTATATCTCAGTGTTATGGTAGTGATTAGCAAGCAGGGTTCAGCAAACATGACAAAGTTTGGGTGCCAAATCCAGTCCCCAATGGAGGGGAATGTTAAAAAAACAAAATGTCATTGATGGGTGTGCTAGGATTAGCCTTGGGTAATATATACCAAAGAAAAAATAAATACATAAATAAATAAACCTTTTTTTTTATTAAACAAATTAATTTGTCTGGGAGCAGTGGTTTTACTATTGCAAAACTCTATAAAAACTATGCCTGGAAGTGACGCATCTGTACAATTGTAAACAAAGCAGCCTGGGATTCCTTTCATTCATATCAGACCCTTATCCTAGATGAGGTTCTGTTATGGATGTTAATGGGGTCCCCATCCCATAAAGAAAGCTAATTCATACTAGGCCCTTGAGGTCTGGTATGGATTTTAGGGTGGACCCCACCCAAAAAAAACCCCTAAGAGGTCCATCCAAATTATATACCATACCCTTAGGATCTGATATGATTTGTAAAAGGGAAATTTGCAAAAATCAAGGAAAAAGTCAATAGTGGACCCTTATCTGAGCATGCAGACTGGTTGCCAGGAAAAAGTGGACCAACCTGGCACAGCACCCCTTTTTCATGTTAATGAGGACAAGGGCCTCTTCCCCACAACTCTGTCCTGATGGTTGTAGGAGTCTGTGGTTGGGGAGGTTATCAGAATCAGGAAGTCCCCCCACCTTTTTATAATAAGGGAGCTCACTGAAAACGTCCCTCCATGTAAATAAGTTAGGGTTTCTCATTCACACAAAAAACCTGCCCATCAATGTCCAAGACTTCTTTGGGGGTTACATTGATAATCAGTATGCCATCCTTACAGTTAGCCATAATATTATATAGTATTATACAGCTGGCTCTGCTAAGTGGCGTTGTGTCAAGGTCCTACCTTTTTACCAGAGGTTATGTTACTCCATGTGCTGGCATCCATCTTGGATTTCTGCAGAGCATGGTGGGAATCTTTTATGCCTTCAGGTCTCTGAGGTCCATCCCCCAGAGGGGTGTGGCTGATGACATATAAGCCTGTGTTCCGCACATGCTCTTTGCACTTGTGTCTTGTGTCTTTGTGTTGCTGTTACTCTGTTCTGACTCTCGTGACTCTCCTGGAATCTGACTCGGCTTGTGACCTGACCATTCTTTGTGTTCTCCTTTGATCTGACCCTCCGTTGCTGAACCCGGCTTGTGACCTGTGATTCTCGTCTGCTGTCCTGTACCGTTTTTGTCTCGTTGTTGTTGACCCGGCCTGTCTGACTACTCTATTGTCTTTACCACTAGCTACACGCCATTGGCGGCGGCCATTACCGCAGCAGGGGTGCCTCGGGGGCCGCGACCTGGTTCCTGGCTGCGTCAAGTCCATCCCCACCATCAGGGGTCCTGGTGAAGGGCAGCCTGGGACTTAGACTCCGCTCCCTGAAGGACTTCGGTCTGTGGGTGGTGGTTGTCGTCAGCCTGTGCGTTACATTGATATTAGGCCTGCCTGTCCGTTTCCCAGCTCCTGCCCTGACACGTTGGCCCTGGAACACCATCAGATGGTAGGTCAGTGGGCCACAGCTTAAAAAACCCCTGACAACCTCTGGAGGAGCCCTAGGGTTCCATGGACTCTTGGTTGAGAATGGCTGTACTACAGACATGGATAGCAATAAAACCCCTGATATCTAATCCTTCACCATTTACACTTTAAATTGGGGCTTTAGATCTCCTGGAGAATCTATTTCATTTAAACCTAATAGAATTTTTCATTTTTAAGCCACGAGTTTCTATTCTGAGACATGTGTGACACTTGATTGACCTATAATTTCCTAATGAATCAGAAATGGATTCGTAAACATTTGCTGCAAGAACTATGCCAAGTGTGAATTGACGATTTAGCTTGATGCAAATTGCAGAAAACATGAAATTATTCATGCATTGGGTTTCTGGCATTCCAGTTGATGGAGAGGTTTAAAGGAAAACTCTACTTTTTTTCTAAATTATTATAGAATCTGTTAGTAAGCCATTCCATAACCTACTGTTTATTAAAAACAAACTTTCTATTTCACTCTTCGACCAAACTGCCAAACCAATGAAAACGTTGTTTCTTTGAGATATGACAGGCGGATTTTATGCACAATGTGTACAGAGGGTGCTCCAGAAATATTCTTCCCCCTTCTGTCATTGGCTCACTGCTTTATCCAGAAGTCTACACAGATATGTACAGTAATGTATATCCCCCCTCCCCTGTACTCCATTATAGTGATATGACATGTATACAGTAATGTATATCCCCCCTCCCCTGTACTCCATTATAGTGATATGACATGTATACAGTAATGTATATCCCCCCTCCCCTGTACTCCATTATAGTGATATGACATGTATACAGTAATGTATATCCCCCCTCCCCTGTACTCCATTATAGTGATATGACGTGTATACAGTAATGTATATCCCCCCTCCCCTGTACTCCATTATAGTGATATGACATGTATACAGTATGTATATCCCCCTCCCCTGTTCTCCATTATAGTGATATGACATGTATACAGTAATGTATATCCCCCTCCCCTGTACTCCATTATAGTGATATGACGTGTATACAGTATGTATATCCCCCCTCCCCTGTACTCCATTATAGTGATATGACATGTATACAATAATGTATATCCCCCCTCCCCTGTACTCCATTATAGTGATATGACGTGTATACAGTAATGTATATCCCCCCTCCCCTGTACTCCATTATAGTGATATGACGTGTATACAGTAATGTATATCCCCCTCCCCTGTACTCCATTATAGTGATATGACATGTATACAGTAATGTATATCCCCCTCCCCTGTACTCCATTATAGTGATATGACGTGTATACAGTAATGTATATCCCCCCTCCCCTGTACTCCATTATAGTGATATGACGTGTATACAGTAATGTATATCCCCCTCCCCTGTTCTCCATTATAGTGATATGACGTGTATACAGTAATGTATATCCCAGCTCCCCTGTACTCCATTATAGTGATATGACGTGTATACAGTAATGTATATCCCCCTCCCCTGTACTCCATTATAGTGATATGACATGTATACAGTAATGTATATCCCCCCTCCCCTGTACTCCATTATAGTGATATGACATGTATACAGTAATGTATATCCCCCCTCCCCTGTACTCCATTATAGTGATATGACGTGTATACAGTAATGTATATCCCCCTCCCCTGTACTCCATTATAGTGATATGACGTGTATACAGTAATGTATATCCCCCCCTCCCCTGTATGTATTCCATTATAGTGATATGACGTGTATACAGTAATGTATATCCCCCCTCCCCTGTACTCCGTTATAGTGATATGACATGTATACAGTAATGTATATCCCCCTCCCCTGTACTCCATTATAGTGATATGACGTGTATACAGTAATGTATATCCCCCCCTCCCCTGTACCCCATTATAGTGATATGACATGTATACAGTAATGTATATCCCCCCTCCCCTGTACCCCATTATAGTGAAATGACGTGTATACAGTAATGTATATCCCCCTCCCCTGTACTCCATTATAGTGATATGACGTGTATACAGTAATGTATATCCCCCTCCCCTGTACTCCATTATAGTGATATGACGTGTATACAGTAATGTATATCCCCCCCTCCCCTGTACCCCATTATAGTGATATGACGTGTATACAGTAATGTATATCCCCCTCCCCTGTACTCCATTATAGTGATATGATTAGTATACAGTAATGTATATCCCCCCTCCCCTGTACCCCAATACAGTGATATGACATGTAATGTATACAGTAATGTATATCCCCCCCTCCCCTGTACTCCATTATAGTGATATGACATGTATACAGTAATGTATATCCCCCTCCCCTGTACTCCATTATAGTGATATGACATGTATACAGTAATGTATATCCCCCCTCCCCTGTACTCCATTATAGTGATATGACATGTATACAGTAATGTATATCCCCCCCCCTCCCCTGTACTCCATTATAGTGATATGACGTGTATACAGTAATGTATATCCCCCTCCCCTGTACTCCATTATAGTGATATGACGTGTATACAGTAATGTATATCCCCCCTCCCCTGTACTCCATTATAGTGATATGACGTGTATACAGTAATGTATATCCCCCCTCCCCTGTACTCCATTATAGTGATATGACATGTATACAGTAATGTATATCCCCCCTCCCCTGTACTCCATTATAGTGATATGACATGTATACAGTAATGTATATCCCCTTCCCATGTACTCCATTATAGTGATGTGACGTGTATACAGTAATGTATATCCCAGCTCCCCTGTACTCCATTATAGTGATATGACGTGTATACAGTAATGTATATCCCCTTCCCCTGTACTCCATTATAGTGATATGACGTGTATACAGTAATGTATATCCCCCCTCCCCTGTACTCCATTATAGTGATGTGACGTGTATACAGTAATGTATATCCCTGCTCCCCTGTACTCCATTATAGTGATATTAAATGTATACAGTAATGTATATCCCCCTCCCCTGTACTCCATTATAGTGATATGACGTGTATACATAATGTATATCCCCCCTCCCCTGTACTCCATTATAGTGATATGACGTGTATACAGTAATGTATATCCCCCCTCCCCTGAACTCCATTATAGTGATATGACGTGTATACAGTAATGTATATCCCCCTCCCCTGTACTCCATTATAGTGATATGACGTGTATACAGTAATGTATATCCCCCTCCCCTGTACCCCATTATAGTGATATGACGTGTATACAGTAATGTATATCCCCTCTCCCCTGTACTCCATTATAGCGATATGACGTGTATACAGTAATGTATATCCCCCTCCCCTGTACTCCATTATAGCGATATGACGTGTATACAGTAATGTATATCCCCCTCCCATGTACTCCATTATAGTGATATGACATGTATACAGTAATGTATATCCCCCCTCCCCTGTACTCCATTATAGTGATATGACATGTATACAGTAATGTATATCCCCCTCCCCTGTACTCCATTATAGTGATATGACGTGTATACAGTAATGTATATCCCCCCTCCCCTGTACTCCATTATAGTGATATGACGTGTATACAGTAATGTATATCCCCCCTCCCCTGTACCCCATTATAGTGATATGACGTGTATACAGTAATGTATATCCCCTCTCCCCTGTACTCCATTACAGCGATATGACATGTATACAGTAATGTATATCCTTCCTCCCCTGTACTCCATTATAGTGATATGACATGTATACAGTAATGTATATCCCCCTCCCCTGTACTCCATTATAGTGATATGACATGTATACAGTAATGTATATCCCCCTCCCCTGTACTCCATTATAGTGATATGACGTGTATACAGTAATGTATATCCCCCCCTCCCCTGTACTCCATTATTAGTGATATGACATGTATACAGTAATGTATATCCCCTCTCCCCTGTACTCCATTATAGTGATATGACGTGTATACAGTAATGTATATCCCCCTCCCCTGTACTCCATTATAGTGATATGACGTGTATACAGTAATGTATATCCCCCCTCCCCTGTACTCCATTATAGTGATATGACGTGTATACAGTAATGTATATCCCCCCTCCCCTGTACTCCATTATAGTGATATGACGTGTATACAGTAATGTATATCCCCCTCCCCTGTACTCCATTATAGTGATATGACTTGTATACAGTAATGTATATCCCAGCTCCCCTGTACTCCATTATAGTGATATTAAATGTATACAGTAATGTATATCCCCCCTCCCCTGTACTCCATTATAGTGATGTGACGTGTATACAGTAATGTATATCCCAGCTCCCCTGTACTCCATTATAGTGATATGACTTGTATACAGTAATGTATATCCCAGCTCCCCTGTACTCCATTATAGTGATATTAAATGTATACAGTAATGTATATCCCCCTCCCCTGTACTCCATTATAGTGATATGACATGTATACAGTAATGTATATCCCCCTCCCCTGTACTCCATTATAGTGATATGACATGTATACAGTAATGTATATCCCCTCTCCCCTGTACTCCATTATAGTGATGTGACGTGTATACAGTAATGTATATCCCAGCTCCCCTGTACTCCATTATAGTGATATGACTTGTATACAGTAATGTATATCCCAGCTCCCCTGTACTCCATTATAGTGATATTAAATGTATACAGTAATGTATATCCCCCTCCCCTGTACTCCATTATAGTGATATGACATGTATACAGTAATGTATATCCCCCTCCCCTGTACTCCATTATAGTGATGTGTCATGTATACAGTAATGTATATCCCCTCTCCTCTGTACTCCATTACAGTGATATGACATGTATACAGTAATGTATATCCCCCCTCCCCTGTACTCCATTATAGTGATATGACATGTATACAATAATGTATATCCCCCTCCCCTGTACTCCATTATAGTGATATGACGTGTATACAGTAATGTATATCCCCCCTCCCCTGTACTCCATTATAGTGATATGACATGTATACAATAATGTATATCCCCCTCCCCTGTACTCCATTATAGTGATAGGACATGTATACAATAATGTATATCCCCTCTCCCCTGTACTCCATTATAGTGATATGACATGTATACAGTAATGTATATCCCCCCTCCCCTGTACTCCATTATAGTGATATGACATGTATACAATAATGTATATCCCCTCTCCCCTGTACTCCATTATAGTGATATGACATGTATACAGTAATGTATATCCCAGCTCCCCTGTACTCCATTATAGTGATATGACGTGTATACAGTAATGTATATCCCCCCTCCCCTGTACTCCATTATAGTGATATGACATGTATACAGTAATGTATATCCCCTCTCCCCTGTACTCCATTATAGTGATATGACATGTATACAGTAATGTATATCCCAGCTCCCCTGTACTCCATTATAGTGATATGACGTGTATACAGTAATGTATATCCCCCCTCCCCTGTACTCCATTATAGTGATATGACATGTATACAGTAATGTATATCCCCTCTCCCCTGTACTCCATTATAGTGATATGACATGTATACAGTAATGTATATCCCAGCTCCCCTGTACGCCATTACAGTGATATGACGTGTATACCGTAATGTAAATCCCCCCTGCCCTGTACTCCATTATAGTGATATGACATGTATACAATAATGTATATCCCCCTCCCCTGTACTCCATTATAGTGATATGACATGTATACAATAATGTATATCCCCCCTCCCCTGTACTCCATTACAGTGATATGACGTGTATACAATAATGTATATCCCCCCTCCCCTGTACTCCATTATAGTGATATGACGTGTATACAGTAATGTATATCCCAGCTCCCCTGTACTCCATTATAGTGATATGACGTGTATACAGTAATGTATATCCCCCCTCCCCTGTACTCCATTATAGTGATGTGACATGTATACAGTAATGTATATCCCCCCTCCCCTGTACTCCATTATAGTGATATGACGTGTATACCGTAATGTAAATCCCCCCTCCCATGTACTCCATTATAGTGATATGACATGTAGTATACAGTACTTACTCCTTGAGTCCCCCGCAGTAGTGGGGAGGGTGTCTCCTCTCAGCGGAGGAGAGGGGACCTCTCCTGCACCTGTCCCCTCAGTGGCGGTGACGAAGAAGCCGGAACTCAGAAACCGGAACTCTGATTCACAATGAGGCTAGGAGCGCAGCCGCTCCATCATCTGTGCTCACCGCTCGCTGCTAGAGAATTTCTCCTCGCATTTGGCGAGCGGGCGAGCGGCTTTTTCAAGCCCTGTGGTAGAGTATACTGTATAGTAGTTCACCTGAAGAGGTTTTTTTCTTGGCAAAACCCAAAGTTGTACTATAAAAATCATTAAAGCAAATTTGTTGCTTTGCTCATTCGTGGGCAATGTTTTTCCATATGTGACAGGATGTATTGGCAAGTAACACCTCCCCACCACCACCACCCACTCATACTCACCTTTTCCACACTTATCTGCTGCTCAGGCCTTCTGCCTGTGCATGTGGAAAAGCCTGGTACTTGTAGGCATGGGAGCATTTGACATTGTCACTTTACTGCCAGGATGCAGTACTTGGTCCTAAAGGACCAATCACGAGGCTCGAACATTGTCACGTGGGGAGAACATCAATAAAGTGAAAATCTGAGAATCCAGTTGCTTTATTTTTAGCTACACTTTTCTCTATGTTCTGGTCGTGTCCCTGGTTCCCTCCTCAGTCCAGCACCAGCAGTCCTCATCATTCTGGCCAGTACCTGTGATCTCATTCATGTCCCCTGGGGGGCGCACCACCATGCAGACTGGGCTCACAGTAATCTAGGACAGATCAATATGTGAGTGCCGCTCACTCCAGGAAGAACGTTGCCCACTGCCTGCCACTGGGGGAAGAAGCTGAAACTGTTGTGACATTACTGGATCGGCTAGAGGACTGCAGGTAAAGGGTATGTATAGGGTTTATAAAAAAAACAGGCTGAGAGGGAAGAATGGCAGTTGGAAGGCTAAATGCTAAACTTCAACTTTACACCTGTGTGAACGCTTTTACAAGATCAGGTTCTGGTGTTGGACGAATAAACCTGGCTTGCAATCCATTTTTCAATTTGCCCCAAAGATGTTCAGTAGGGTTGAGGTCAGGGTCCTGTGCAGACCAATGGAGTTCCTTCACATCAATCTCATTAAACCATATCTTTAGAGAACTGGCTTTGTTTACAGGGTCATAGTCAAGCTGCAGCCAAAATGGTTCCTCTTCTAAACCACAAGCTTGAAAGAGCACAATATTTTAAATCTTTGTATGGTGGCGCATTAACTGTACTTTTCATAGGGAAAACCTCGAAGTGATCAATTTGGAGGGAGGTTAACATACTCTTTACCATATACTGAATGTCTAGTGTTTGTATGATTGTTGTAGGTGCAAAAGATTATATCCTTCTCTAGGTGTCAGGAAACAATGTGAATAGGCCAAATATTCCTATAAAGTGCTTCCAAATAAGGGTCATCAAATCAGGATAATCGCTAATACATCATTTTCCAATGCTCTTGTTTATTTGCCAATAGTCATGTCTGCTCTTTAGAGTATCATATAATGCAAGAATCTGGGAAATTGTAGTTTATGAATTAAATGGTCTTCTAAACAATGTACATGTGCATATTTTCTGGAGAAAAAAAGAATTACAATTCCTCTATTTGTTACACATGTCTTGTTGATGTCTCTTCTTCAGGTGGGCTTTGAGTCCTTCTTGCTGGTTGATGGTGGTGAGACTGCTGTGTTACAAGGTCTTCGTATCGCTCCCTGGATGAGAGGACAAGGTTTAGCTGGGATATTTATAAAGTTTCTCTTGGACAAACTTCACTCTGACCACCCACAAGTGAAAAGACTCCGCCTTGCCCATGAAGAGAACCCTCCGCCAAGCATGCTGAAGAAGTACAAAGTGATCACCTCCAAGGTCCTCTTAATGTTCTAACTCTCCACCATTGAATAGATTTCCATAGTGTCTACCAGGGGTGGACTGACAACTCATGGGGCCCCCGGGCAATAGGGGATCATGGGGCCCCTGTGTCCTTGCCCAAACTCAAAAAAGCCTATGAAAAAGGTACCAGGGGCATCTCATGGGGCCCCCTACTGACCCCGGGCCCTCGGGCAGTGCCCGAGTTTCCAAATGGTCAGTCCACCCCTGGTCTGGGGTCAAAGCTCATCTAGAGTCTGATACAGTAGTTATCACCACTGGATCCCTCTGTGTTTCCCGACTCCTGGGAGTGCATAAAGCTGGGTACACACCATCAGTTTCTTTCCATTCAACCCATCGGCTGATCGAAAAAAAAAACTGAAGAGCTTTGGAGGAGATCGTTGTACTAACTATGCAATGATAGTACAGCGATCTCCACACTGAGCTATTGCGCTCTGATTGGGGGACTGCCCCCCCCCTACCAGAACACACCGTTCAGCGCTGGCAGCCATTGGCTGCCAGCACTGATCGGATGCTGGTTTTTCCACCATGTCTGTTCAGCAGAAGCCAGCCGTTCGGATGGCTTCTGTTGGGACAGATGGGTGTACACACGGGCCGAATGTTGACTACTTTCTATTGAACCGGCTAATATTGGCTGATATCTCAGGGTCAATTAATAATTAAAGGCAAAGTATATGCTAGTGGATATCAAGTAATATTTTATATGATTTTCACATTTTATATGCTTGCCTTCACATTTTTTTGTATTAAACATAGAAAATTGTAAGATTTGCCAATAGAGGAAGTTCTCAGATTGGTTATCCTGTCTCTTTTTAATATAATGTATATAAAGACTTATTTATTTTTAAGTTCACTATTTTGAGGTGCCACCAGGACACCATTAGAGGGGGACACTCGATCTGGTGACAACTGTCTAAGAGGAGGTTTATTGTTTCCTGTTGAGTCTACAGACCAGGAATTAAGGAAAATCTCACAAAAAGATGGCCAAAACAAAGGCAAAGGGTTTTAAACATTTCCTACTGTATTTAAGATACAAATAAAGTTTTGGCTTTATATTGCTTCAACAGTTGTTGGCGTAGGATATAAGCCACACAGGGAATGCATTGTTTTTATGGAGTAGGCTAATTCCAACAGGTCCATTTACTAACGCCAAATCAGCTGTTCTTTTTGCAAGGGAATTTGTCATTATCTTAGTGAATATGGTGTCACTTTGCAAAGAATTGCCAAACACATGCAAGGGAAAACAGTATTTTTGTTTGGATTGGATGCAGACGTTAGAAGAGCTGCACTCATAACAAATGTTTTTTTGCAACAACTCAAATAATGTCAATGCAGTGGTCCAGGGACATCAGCAGGACAGAGGTCCAGAATGTGGATCTTTCCCAGTAGACCTGAATTGGCATCTATGCAGTTCAGTGTTTTACATTATTTGTTGCTAGAAGATTCTTTTTTGATGTTTGCTCCAGGGGCAGACTGACAACTCATGGGGCCCCCGGGCAATAGGGGATCATGGGGCTCCTGTGTCCTTGACCAAACTCAAAAAAGCCTATGAAAAAGGTACCAGGGGCATCTCATGGGGTCCTCTACTGACCCCGGTCCCTCGGGCAGTGCCCGAGTTTCCAAATGGTCAGTCCGCCCCTGGTTTGCTCGCTGCCTGTCCTTTGCTGTCGTCTTCCTGCTCCATGCAACAATATATTTACCTTGTTTTCTATCTTCTTACATCCAGCTCAGTCCAAAGATATACATATGATTTCCAAAATGTGAAATATGTTCTTCGCATTCCAGTTTCTCATGAGTTAGCCCATCAAAGTGATGGACTGGTAGTTGGGCAGGTTGGAGAGGACCGGCAAGCTTTGGCACAAGCAAGGTATGGCTGGAGCTTTGCCCATTCAAATGACTTGGTACTCAGGTGTAGCTTGGACCGGGAGGCTGCTGCAGTATATTTGCATCCTGTATTGTATACCTAATAGCAGTTTATTTACAGTATTTGTGTATTTTGGAATTATATAATGGCTTTAAAGCTTGTCTGCAACTAAACGTTTATTTTTACATACAGTAGTTTTGAACAGGGTAGGATATGGTTA
Organism: Staurois parvus; assembly: GCF_062004578.1. Lineage (NCBI taxonomy): Eukaryota > Metazoa > Chordata > Amphibia > Anura > Ranidae > Staurois > Staurois parvus. The sequence goes on from NW_028319438.1 coordinate 2,016,131, forward strand.
AACCTCTGTAAGGTTAGCATAGCATAGTCAATAGCAATAACACATCAGTTTTGGTTTTTCTGCCCCCGTGGCATTGTTTTTTTTATCTATTGACCCTACCAGTAGATTTATTTTTCCACTTCCTGCACTTCCTATACCAAATGGGAAAAAAGTTATGGTGACTACTTAAAAAATGTTAGCTGTAGCTGCACTTTCATTTTGTGTGCTGCTAACTCGAACGTCATTTCCAATTGAAGTCCATGGAAGACTACCCTGCCCACATGGGGGCAACTTCAAACAAACAGCATGGTCATCCCATTAAAGGAAGTGGAAAAATTAAAAGGATCTCTTGGTAGGATCAGCAAATAATTTTCTTAGGGGAGCTCAGAAAAACAAAGATTTAAGGCTAAGGGCAGACCACATCGTAAATGTCATTTTTTATTTTGCCCATTGTTCTTCTGATAGGCTTCTTACATCCTAATGCATTCACTCTCTTTTCTCTGCCAGGCTGTGGTATCTATATTCTTTCCCTCTGACCGGCTTGAGGAAGCCATCAGATTGTTGGAGGCTCGTTTGGACAATGTAGGCCGTTTGAATAATTACAACGTTCTGGAACCTGCTGAGGTTCTAAAACACTTCAACAGGGCAAAAAATGCAGAAGATCTTCTTCCAGGGGGTCTCCTGATCCAGGGATGGCTTCCTCTAACTACCCAAAGGTCCAATTTGGAGATGCTTTTTGAAAGGAAAATCATGTGGATCTACTCACAAGCACAAAATACATGTGGCAGTGCAGAACAACAAAAAACTGACCACAAAGTAAATGGAGGATCACCATCTCTACCACCCTCTTCTGCCGGGTTCTTCAGCCTTGGTAGTCCAGCATACCCGGTGCCTTATGCGGATGCCACATATCGATTCGATATTGACCTGTTTGGCATTGACCCAGCAAGTGCTAAGATTCATGTTGTACAACAACTTAAGTTGTGTTTGCAGTCCCTGCCTGCCGGATACAGTTTAATCTGCAACATGCTTGGAGAGGAGAGTCTGCGAGCTGAACTCAGTCAATTGCGTGAGGGTCTAACACCATTCTTGTCAGAAAAGAAACAGATGGTTTTAGAAATGAAGATTTTTAAGTAGAACTGAAGGCAAAACTTTTTCTGGATAGAGTAAGGGGGTGTTATAACCCTTTTTTGACATATATGTCCCATTGGGGAAATTTCCTTTCACTTCCTGTCCCCTAGCCAAAACAGGAAGGGAGAAGAAACTCCTCCAAAAAAGGGAATCCCTGGTTGTCACAATGCTCACCAGAACGAGTGTGTCCATTGGAAGATTTTCCCTTTAACCGTTTCAATACCGTGCAATTTTACACCTTCCTGCCCAGGCCATTTTTCAGGTTTCGGCACTCTCACACTTTGAATGACAATTGCGCGGTCATACAACACTGTACCCAAACTAAAATTTTATAATTTTCTTCACACAACTAGAGCTTTCTTTTGGTGGTATTTAATCACTGCTGGGGTTTTTATTTTTTGCTAAATTAACAAAAAAAGACCAAAAATTTTGAAAAAAAAACACATTTTTCTTTGTTTCTGTTATAAAAGTTTACAAATAAATAATTGTTCTTCATAAATTTAGGCCGAGATGTATTCTGCTACATGTCTTTGGTGAAAATAACCAAAATTAGGATGTATTTTTTAGTTTGTAGGAAAGTTATAGAGTTCACAAACTATGGTATAGATCTGAATATTGATCAATCCTGAAGTACTGACAGCCAATCTCATTTCTTGAGGTCCAAGAATGTCAGAACAGTACAGATATCCCCCAAATGTCAGAATAGTACAGATATCCCCCAAATGTCAGAATAGTACAGATATCCCCCAAATGTCAGAACAGTACAGATATCCCCAAATGACCCCTTTTTGCAGAGTAGACAGTCTGACGCACTTCATAAGAGGCGTGGCGAGTTTTTTGAAGTTGTATTTTTTTGTCATAATTTTTTGGAAAATGAAAAAATTAAAAAAATTATTTTCACTATTTTTTTTTTTACATACTGTCACCAGTGCAGTACAGCGTCATCATATAACTGGCATGGCGGTGAACAGGGACACTGACTGGTGACAGTATGAAAAAAAATATATATATATATTTTTTAAATTTTTTTTTATTTTTTTATTATATTTAATTTTTTTTTTTTAAGATTTTTCTTTTTCATATTTTACTATGACCAAAGTAGTACAATGTTACCATAGTAACATTGTACTACTTTGGGGAAGTGATCAGTTTTGTTTTGTTTTTTTACACAATTTGCTTATAGCAAAGAATTACTTTGCTATAAGCAAGCATTTACCTGAATGACATCGATTCATTCAGCTTTTTTTTTTTTTTTTTTTTGTGCTTAGCTGTGATTTGGTCACAGCTAATCACATGACATGTGCATGTGATTAGCTGTGACCATTCACAGCTAGGCACTAGTATACAATGGATGGCATCATGAATGAAGCCATCCATTGTATACAACTGTCATGTGACCTGCTGTGATTGGTCACAGCAGGTCACATGGTACCAGCAACGGGAGCCGGTACTCGGATCTGTCATCGGCTGTGTCCGAGGTGCACGGCCGGTGACAGATCGCGCTGCTGCGCCGCTCTGCATTAGCGCAAACTGCGCATGTGTGGGAGCACGCCAAATGGCGTGCACCCGGAATACAACAGCACATTTGAAGCCGCCAAACGGCCATTGGCCGGGCGGCTAATGGTTAATACTGACAACAGAAAAGTTGTTTTTTTCATTAACTTTTGATGATAATGGTAAACATGCCAGATAGCAAGGGTGAATCTCAGCAGTTAAAACCTGACAGGGTTTTAAACCCCCATCTACTCTATCCAAAACTAAAAAAAAGTTTTGCTTTTAGCTATACTTTAACCCTTTGGATGGCAATATTGCAAGATCTTTGGAATAAAAGTTAATGGGCATTTGATCATCACGCCTAACTATATGGCCTAAACTTCCTGGTCAAAAATGTGTTTTATGTTTCCAGTCAGGGGTATTGTTAATGCTACAGCATAAAAATACATTTCATACAATTATGTGCTTAGAGAAGGTCCTTTTCTATTCCCACAAGACTGTGCCCCTGTGCACAAAGCCAGATCTATAAAGAAGACGTAGTTTGAAGAATGGAAGGTGTGGTGGAGTTGGAAGACCATGAGTGGCCTGCACAGAGCCCTTACTAGGGTTACCACCTCATCCCTTTAACACTGAACACATATTAATGACACGGGTTCTGAGGCTAATTTATTGTAGATAAGGCACTAAGTGAGTTTAATGACCACCTTATTCAGCCTCAGAACCTGTGTCATTAATATGTTTTCGGTCTTAAAGGGATGAGGTGGCAATTCTAGCCCTGACCTCAACCCTACTGAGTGCCTTTGGGATGAATTGTAATTCTATTCTCCAGTGAGTCCCTAATCAGTAACTGATCTCACACAGACAAGTTCCAACATCCTCTGGAAAGCCTTCCCAGAGGAGTGGAGGTTTATTTCATTGCAAAGAGGGGGGCGCTCATACTAATGCTCTTGGTTTTAAAATGAAATGTCCAACAAGCGTATCTAGATATGATCAGCTGGTGTTCACAACGTTTTTGCCATATAGCAGTAAATGATTTTTTTTGTAGTATTGTACATAGCCAAGAAGATTCCAGCTGTTTATTTCTGGTAACCATTTTTTTCCTTTAACCACATGCCGCCCAGCCACTGTAGAAATACAACGGCAGGGCGGCAAGGCTTTGCAAAACCACGTTTTAAAATGTGTGCTTTTAAAACAGGTAGGGGGCGCGCGCGAGGTGCGCCGCCGCCCTACATGTCCCGCCGATCATGGCCACGGATGTAAGTCGTCGGGTCACAGCCGGTTGTTACCGGGTATGTCCCGGCGATCGGCGGCAATCAGTGACAGAAAGCACGTCTGCAGTAACTGTGCTTTCTGTCAGTTCCCTGACAGCTCCAGGACATGCTGATCGGGACAGAAGATTTTATCTGTCCCGATCAGTGGTGTTCCCTGCAGTACACACTCCCGCCCCCTAGTAAAACACTCCCCTCACACAGTTAACCCTTTCACTGAATAATAAAGTTAACCCCTTCCTCCCCAGTGCCATTAGTACAGTGTCAGTGGTTTTTTTTTGCACTGATCACTGTATTGGTGTCACTGGGGATGTCAGTGACCCCAAGTAAGTTCACCCCCAGTGTCAGAATGTCCACCGCAGTCCCGCCATAAGTCGCTGATCGCCGCCATAAGTCACTGATCGCCGCCATTATTAGTATAAAAAAAAATTTACAAATCCCAGTATCTTTCCCGCCATTTGTAAATGCTATAACTTTCACGTAAACCAATTAATTTACACGTATTGGGGTTTTTGTAGCAAAGACATGTCGCAGAATGCATTTTGGCAGAAATTTATGACTAAATTTGATTTTTACATTTTTTTTTACTGGACATGTTTTATAGCAAAAAGTCCAAAATATTGTTTTTTTTCCTCAAAATTGTCAGCCTTTTTTTTATAGCGCAAAAAATAAAAAATGCACAGGCGATCAAATACCACCAAAAGAAAGCTCAATTTGTGGGAAAAAAAGGATGTAAATTTCATTTATGTACCATATTGCATGACCGCGCAATTGTCCGTTAAACTAGCGCAGCGCTGTATAGCAAAAAAATGGCGTAAATTGCAGTATTTATACCATAGTTTGTAGACGCTATAACTTCACACAAAGCAATCAATATACACTTATTGGGATTTTTTTTATCAAAAACATGTAGCAGAATACATTTTGGCTTAAATTTATAACCAACTTTGAGTTTACTATATATTTTTTATAGCTAAAAGTAAAAAATATTGTTTTCTTCAAAATTTTTGGTCTTTTTTTGTTTATAGGGTGAAAAATAAAAAGCGCACAGATGATCAAATACCACTGAAAGAAAGCTCTATTTGTGTGAAAAAAGGGCGTACATTTCATTTGGAAGCTGCATTGCATGACCGCGCAATTATCAGTTGAATTAGTGCAGCACCGAGTAGCAAAAAGAGGCCTGGTCATTAAGGGGGGTAAATCCTCTGGAGGGCAAATGGTTAAAGTAAAATGCCATCCAAAATGAGATAAAAATTAGTAACCCAATAAATATAAAATAACAAAAACAGCTTTCGCTGCAATATTCACCTCCAATCCAGAAAGTTGCCCCATGGTCCTTTTTTCTACGATTAGATGCCCTCAGTCCATGTATTAATATAGGACTGGAATAATATAGAGGATAGAAGTTTACATAAAAAACGTTTTCCTTCCATTTTGCGGCTGTCTTAAATCACTTGCCCTCCAGGGGATTTCCCTCCCTTCCTGACCAGGCCATTGTTTGCGTTATGGTGCTGCATTAATTTAACTGACAATTGCGCGGTCATGCAATGCTGCACCCAAATGAAATTTATGTCCATTTTTCCCCACGAATAGAGCTTTCTTTTGGTGGTATTTGATCACCTGTGCATTTTTAATTTTTTGCACTATAAGCGAAAAAAGACTGACAATTTTGAGAAAAAAACTATATTTTGGACTTTTTGCTACTAGACATGTCCAGTAAAAAAATTTAAAAAATCAAATTTTGTCATAAATTTAGGCCAAAATGTATTCTGCTCCATGTCTTTGCTAAAAGCTAGTCTTGGCTAGTGATCAGAAACATTGTTGCAGGTTTACACTGATCCGGTGACTCTGAGACTGGTGTAGCAGTGATCAGAAACACCATTGTTGGCATATACTGGCCTGGTGACATTGGGACTCATGTGGCGTTGATTAGGAACAATGACTGCACTGATCTAGTGACACCATTACTGGTGTGGTGTTAATCAGGAATACTGTTGCTGGTTTGCACTGGTCCTGCAACACCAGGACTGGTATACCAGCGATCAGGAACACTGCTGTTGGCTTGATTTGTCAGGTATTATGGACACCAGAAAGCAGGGATGTCTTCAAAGGGTACGAAAGGATAGTACCCATCCAAGTTTTGATTTTTTTTTTTTTTAGATGCTACCATCAAAGAAGCGATATAGGAGCATCAGTACTCATACAAATAGATTAAAAATGGTTTCTTTCCTCCAGTGGTCCGCCTATAAAATTCAGTAAGTTTAATTGTTAGGGCAGGGTAATATAATTTACTTTTCAATGTGTTCTATGTTTTATGTATGTAATTTTTTTAAGTGTTGATTTGTGTTATGTTGTGTTTTAGACTCATGCATGAATTTCATTGTATGATCATTGTTATCATTGTGACAATACATTTTTGAATTTTGGATAGTAACACACTAAGCAATTTTAATGTTGGTTGGGATGTATAGATAAATATTGAAAAAAAGCAACATCACTGTATAGCAACACACTCATCAAGGTGACATCACAATTAAAGACACAGCATTTCACAGGGTTCCTAATAATTATGGTAGTAATAATAATAATGATGATAATAATAATAATAATAATAATAATAATGTTTTAAATATTCATCAATCTGTAGGTAAAAAAAATAAAATATATTTCAAAATAATTAAAAAAAAATCACAAAAATAAATATGAATTAAAGCCAAAAAGTGTTTTATTTTTTGTGTGGCTATAGTGGGGCAGGGTTGGAACCTTTGTTTGCTTGTTTTTTTATTGAATGTTTCCCTCACTCCTAGAGTTTTGGTGCACCAAACCTGCAAGATGTAATAGAAGTCTTTGGGTAAGCAAACCCGCATGAAAGCTGCAAGTACACTGCACTGCACCCTTGGTGTGGGTAAATCGCACAGCATCAGTGTGAAAGCATCCCTATAATATGCCCAGTATAGAAATGCCCGTAGCGAATAGGGAAGAATGGAAATAGCGCAGGGCATACATGACTAGGCCCAGAGTGGTGTAGGGAACGGAAAGGGTTAAAGTTAGCTCCAGGGGGTGGGGAATTGATTGGGGAATTATAGGATTGGCAGATGTGGAGTGTAGGAGGGGTCTGTGGCACCTTAGGGTGGGGGGTTCTGTGGAAGGGGCGTCAGTGGAGCTGGACGTGAGCAAGGACCAGAGCTTCCCTCCCACCCTCCCTGTTTAGTTGGGTCTAGGGTCTCGTCCGGGGGCAGGTAAGAAAAAAAAAAAACAAAACAAAACACAAGTTGGAAAGGGGGTTTTTCTGTTGTTTCGCGGGCGGTTGTTGGTCTTTGGAGGCGGTTCTCATCTTGGAAGGTAAAACAATGGTGTGGGACCCCATCCGTGGTATGGGGGGCCCGGTGAATATTCCCAGTTAACCAAGGTTTAACTGGAAGGTGGTGGTGCTGCACTGCGGACGGTATGGTTGTCTCCGAGCTGGTTGGTTGCGGCTGGAGGCCTAGTGTATAGGGTTGTCCACAGGTGCATTTTGGATCGTTTGTGGGTGCCTTTGAAGACCAACAACAATTCTTTGGTTTCCGTTAAGGAACGGTTGATGTATGTTAAACGTGAAGTTGTTAATAAAAGGCCATGTTGGCCATTTACTCCAAAACGGTGTCATGTTTTTTGTAAAGTTTATTTGGTTAAGGGGGTGGCGAGTGGTATGGATAGGTAATGGTGGAAGTAGGAGTGGACAACCCTATCTATGGTGCATTAGTCATGCTTTCCACTGACCTGAAGATCTCTTCTTTCCTGCTTTTGGCAAAACTCTGGAGACCACCAGCCAGGATAAGAGGTGGAGTGCAGGTGGTATCCTTCAGCATGGGACAGGAGCCGGCACTACACAGGAGGCATCGGCTTATGCGGCTCCTACTCTGTACTAGAGCTCCAACTTTACAAGTAGTCTCTCTGCATTGTACTCCATTTGATGATATGGGATGGTGGGTCAGCAAGCCAAGACCGCGATCTACCAGTCACCTGGCTGCGATCTACTGGTTGCTGACTCCCCGGTCACTGTTCTGGAACTTCCTGAGATGCTCAAACTCTTTGGAAGGACAAAGACTGGAGAAGATCTGTTTCCTGGAGGTCTCCTGGTACAGGACTATCAGGCCCCTGTAGCATTCTCCTAGGTAGGAGCTAGGTTAGGTACATTTAGTTCTGGGCTCACTGTAATCAGTGTGGCTGTGTGTTATTATTTGGGTCTTTTCTGTGTTTCACAGGCTGCCGGTTTGATTGCTCCTCCCTGCACTCCAGAACTTTTTGAGTTGTTCTGATATATAGGTGTGCAGCAAGGCAAATGGGCAGCATGAATATTTATACTGTCTCAGCCAATCCCTGTGGGATATTGCGCAGATGGTTGCTGAGAAGGTATATAAATAGTCCAAGATATGAAACAGAGGTATCTTGTCCCTGAGGAGGAGATCACAATGGGGGGGGGGAGTTGTTTGCCCCCCTGGGCCGGCCTGCCATGTATCTGCTGTTCAAAGTGATCCTAGGTGGGCTGCTGGGGAGCCTATTTCTGTTGAAAGTTGCTGGAGCTACCTGAGGGATTTTTTTTTTTGTCTGGGGATCTAGAATGATATCACTGGAAAAGTGTCTGGAAGATAATGGAAGGAGGTATCCAAATATCCAAGGACATTAGTGAGTACAGGCTGGTGTGAGAGGTCCCTGAGGCTGTGTGCTGCTGTTGTGCTCCTTGTGCTAGAGTCAGCTGTGTTCAAAGACATGATGTCTTGTGTCCTGGAGAAGTCTAGTCTATTCACTGCTTGTTCAAGGACTCAGATCCTTAAAAGAAATTCTACCATTCTCAAGTGCTACTACAAAGCTCAGCCCTCTATTTGCTGCAAGCAAGAATTTGTGTTCACATTACTGCTACTGCTTTTTCAGTAGAGTCAGTTCTACCTAAAGGGAATTCTCTACTAAAGTGTTCCTCAAAAAGCTTGATTGTATATTTGCTACAAGTAAGGACCCTTGCTAACCGTACTAAGAGAAAATTTAGTGTCCTTGTCAGGGCAGGAGCTGTGGAACGGACAGGCAGGCCTAATGGTAGGGTCACGCACTGACTGACAACAACCACCACCCACAGACCGGAGTCCCTCAGGGCGCGGAGTCTAAGCCCCAGGCTGCCTTTCACCAGGGCCCCTGATGGTGTAGATGGACTTGACGCAGCCAGGGACCAGGTCACGGTCCCCGAGTAACCCCAGCTGCAGTAATGGCCACCGCCAATGGCGTATAGCTGGTGGGAACCAGATGGGAAACGATAGCGTAGTCGGACAGGCCGGGTCGATAACAGCGGGACAGACAGTACAGGACGGTAGGCAAGAATACACAGGTCACGAGCCGGGTTCAGCAACGGGATGGTCAGATAAAGGGATAAGGCTGAGAATAGTCTTAGTCAAAGCCGAGTCGGTTTCCAGTAGAGCCACGAGAGTAGAACAAGAGCTTGCAACAAGACTATCATACAGGACACGAATGAAAAGAGCAAGTGCAGACAACAGGCTTATATGTGATCAACCACACCCCTCTGGGGGATGGACCGCAGAGGCCTGAAAGCATAAAAGGCTCCCACCATGCTTTGCAGAAACCCAAGATGGATGCCAGCACATGGAGCAGCATAACCTCTGGGGAAAGGTAGGACCTTGACAGTCCTCAAGTTTACTAGTAAGCTTTACTAGAGTATCCCACAGTCACCATGAACCTATCCAAGTTTGTGAGCACCACACCCCGTTCATGCTTGCCATGCACCATCCATTGAAGGTAAAGCTGACCTGATGGGGAACCAGTCCCTCAATTCCATATTAGGCTCTGCCCACCACTAATTCAAAACTCCCCAGCCATGCCACTGTCAGTATTATAGACACAGTGGCTGAGGAGGAAGGAGTGCCCATTATGGACACTGAATTCAATTTGGCCACCCACAAATGTATGTACCTGTCTCCGACAGCTACATGAATCAGACACAAACACCATCATTTTCGATACTTCGCCCTCATGGGTGTCTGACACCCAAGGGCGGACTGACAACTCATGGGGCCCCTGGGCAATAGGAGATCATGGGGCCCCTGTGTCCTCGCCCACACTCAAACCACACCCAAAAAAGCCTGTGAAAGGTACCAGGGGCATCTCATGGGGCCCCCTACTGACCCTAAGCCCTCGGGCAGTGCCTGAGTTCCCAAATGGTCAGTCTGCCCCAGCTGACACCCTTTATCAATTCCCCAGCATATACTGTGTAGGCTTTTCCTCAACCACAGGCAACCGCTCCCTGCTAAGGGCCCTTGAGTAGAACATGACATGCTCATCCATCTTTCTGCTTTGAAGCCTAATGAAATTGTGGTGGGTCAGTCAGCATTTGTGGCAATGTGCAAGTATACACAGTATTCCTGCACATTATAACACACTCACTTCTAGGTCTGCTCTCCTCCAGCAATGTGAGGCTTGGCATCCCTGCATCCATTCCACCCCCACAGGAGCCATGTTTTCCCCCTCTGCTGGGTCAGCCAACTTGCTTCACCCATCGGGCAGGAACTGGAAATGCTCATGAACTGAACATGCATGCTGGAGTTTCATTATCTCGACACCTGGATCCATGCAGTACACACAGTACAGTGGGTCATCTTGGCATCTATAAAATGCCATGACTGTAGACTGTACTGCCCATTGCAAAACAGTCAGTGTATAGGCATTTAAACATTTTGTAGTAGATTAGTAAAAGAGTTTTTTGGCAGAAGAGGCTTAAAAATTCTCCTCCTTCAAAAGACCATACCTGCTGGCAAATGGGACTTTTACTAGGCAGTTGTCAAGAGATTGAAAAGGGATTGGTAAATCTTCCAGAGAGGAAGGAAACCACTTTTATGCTATTCCAAATTCAGCTTTTCAGGCATAGATAGGTTCGGATTCTGGGAATCAGCCTGGCTCCCGGGAGATCAGCTGTGTGCATGCCGTATTTTTTCAGAAGACATCTGTGTGCTCTCGAGATCAGTCTGGGAGCAATCAGATGCTTTATTTGCAACACGAGGCTGTCATTATTCCTGATGAGCTGTTTGTGGTTCCATCTGAAGGGCTCTATAGAGACCTCTTATTTCTGGCACCAAAGCTTCTGAATTAGGCTCTGCTGCGTCATGTAGCGCTACGACGTCAGAGGTACCGGGAGCCCCATTCATGGCCCGGGTGGCGGCAATAAAGGGCTCCTAGCAGTGAAAAAGATATGAATAGCTCAGCCGTTCATTTAATCATCTCAGTAGATAACATCCTACAGTTGGAGGTCACATTCTGAGACAAATGTTATTATGAATCTCATGATGTAGAATAAGCTTGTTCTCCTCACTTGCGTCCATGGGTAATATAGTAACATAGCCAGGGAGGCTGAAAAAAAGATCAAAGACCATCAAGATCAATCTATTGAAATTTATATACTTTTCAAATAATCGTTTATCCAGAAGAAAAGGCAAAGCAAAGAACCCAGTAGGTCTGCTTAATGTTCTGGGGATTCCCAACTGACAGATAAATGTAGAAAAGCAAACTAAAAAAATAGTGTTGGGTCCCTTGCAAAGATTCCTAACAGACCCTGCTGGATTGGCATGGATTTTAAGGGGGACCCCATGCAAAAATAAATAAATAACATGGCGTGAAGTCCCATGCAAAAATCAAGAAAAGAAAAAAGCATGGGGTTCCCCCCCAAAATCCATACTGAACCCTTATCCAAGAATGTTGCCTGGCTGGTGAGGAAGGGGGGTGAAATGAGTATGCTCTCCCCCCTCCTGAATCATAAAAGGACACATGCCCTCAACGTAGGGAGGGCTTCCTGCCATTGGTGATACCCTATGCTGATTAGGTCAAGGGCATCCTGATCCGGTTGTTGTGGCTCTCTGCGGATATGGAACTTATCAGAATCTGGAAGCACACCTTTAAAAATATAGTGGGCCCCCAGATGCAGACCACCCACCATGTTAATGAATAGGGGATAGGGGATAGCAGGGGCGGACTGACCTTTGGAAAACTGGGGCACTGCCCGAGGGCCCGGGGTCAGTAGGGGGCCCCATGAGATGCCCCTGCTACCTTTTTCATAGGCTTTTTTGAGTTTGGGCAAGGACACAGGGGCCCCATGATCCCTTATTTCCTGGGGCCCCATGAGTTGTCAGTCCGCCCCTGGGGGATAGTCTTACTAATTCATAAAAAAGCAGGTGGCTACTCTGCCCCTAGGTGGCTCTGTTACAGTATAGTGTCTGGTCAAGCAGAAAGCAGAGTCATCAGGTTCTAGACCCCTCTTAGTTAGAGCCCCCCTATAGTGATGTAATGGGTGAGTCAGTGTATACATATAAGCTAGGTTGGGAGGAGCCCTAGTGCAGTTGGGGCATTGGAGCCAGAGACCCAACCATCAGGCAGATATAGCCAGAAAATGGAGGCCCTGGACAGGGCTGGAGGTCAGGGAGAGGTAGACCTGCACCCACAAGAGCTGGCTGTAGACTTCCTAACCCTTATGGAGGTGGAGGCTAGGGCAGGTTGCAAAAGGTCTTTCAGGCAGGCCAAGAGTTCCCTGGAGTGAGGCTATCCCTATGGAGGATCCCGGAAGAGGTGTACCCATGGAGGAGATGACTGCAGAGATCCCATCTCAGCGAGAACGAATGATCCTGGGTAGAGAAAGACTATTTAATGGAAGATGGTGTACTAATTGTGCTGCTGGTTTCTTTCACAAGTGATTGCTGCACACTGTCCACTGTACATGATTTACAATGTATGAGTGACCCCTGGATGGTATGTCGATGTGCTGTGACTGTTTGAGCTATCTTCCAAGTTCCATCAATAAAGTGCAGCAACCCTATCTTTGAATGAACATTCCTTCCTTTGGGGATATAAAGGTCAATGACTGGGAATGCTGGGAGGAGGTCTATGGTATGGAGTGGGCACAAGATGGCAGAAGGTTAAAGTCTCAAGCAGGAGGATCACTGTTCTAGCAGTAGAGGAAGCAGTGCAGGGACTCATGCTCTTGGAGCTCAATTCTAGCCATTCAAAAGCTCCCTTTACACACTGAAACTTTGTTAAAACAAAAAAAAAAGTCCATGATGTAAATCCATTGTGAATCAAGTTGTCTAGAAATGAAGATCCTCATCAATCATGATGACCGATATACGCTGACCCTCTGAAAGTAAAAACTCACTGAGACATCTGATCATGTTGCTCGCTTACTCCTCCTGGTCCCCACAGCAGGAATGTAAACAAAGGGGATGAGTAACCAAATATAGACATGAAATATTTTTTTCTTCACAAAGTCTTAAAGAGGACCTAGAACCAGTGATATATTTTCATGTTAGGGGTATGCATGCTGAGTTAGGTATAACTTGACCTTACTACCATCGAGGAAGTCTCCAAGATCCTCTCTGATGCCCGCCTCACCACCTGCCCCCTCGACCCTATCCCCTCACAACTCCCCTCACAAGTCCTACGACCTCCCTCCCCCTCCATCCTACGCTCCCTCACCCACATCTTTAATCTTTCCCTCTCCTCCGGCACTTTCCCCTCCCCTCTGAAGCATGCACACATCACCCCCATACTTAAAAAGCCCTCCCTGGACCCCAATGACCCGAACAACCTCAGACCCATCTCCCTGCTCCCATTTACATCCAAACTCCTCGAGCGCATAGTCTACACCCACCTAAGTTCTCACCTCAATGACAACAACCTCCTCGATCCCCTACAGTCAGGCTTCTGTCCCCTACACTCCACTGAAACTGCCTTACTTAAACTCTCCAATGACCTGCTAACCGCCAAAGCTAATGGCCACTATTCAGTGCTCCTACTCCTTGACCTCTCTGCGGCCTTCGACACAGTCGACCACCCCCTCCTCCTCAAAAAACTACACTCCCTTGGTCTCAGAGATTCTGCTCTCTCCTGGCTCTCATCCTACCTGTCACAACGCTCTTTCAGCGTTACCTATAATGCTACCACCTCCCCCTCACTCCCCCTCTCTGTTGGGGTCCCTCAAGGCTCCGTCCTGGGGCCCCTTCTCTTCTCCATCTACACCTCCTCCCTTGGCCAACTCATACACTCTCACGGCTTCAACTACCACCTATATGCCGACGACACACAAATCTATCTCTCAACCCCCCACCTCACCCCCTCGGTCTCTGCCCGAATCACACACCTACTGAGCGACATATCAGACTGGATGTCCCTCCACTTCCTTAAACTGAACCTCTCCAAATCCGAGTTTCTTGTCTTCCCCCTAGCCCGGACACCACCCCCCATTGACTTCTCCATCACATCCAACAACGCTACCATCGAACCCGCCCTGCAGGCCAGAGTACTTGGTGTCATTCTGGACTCCAACCTATCCTTTCAACCCCAAGTCCAATCTTTAACAAGCTCGTGCAGACTCCACCTCCGCAACATCGCCAAAATCCGCACGTTCTTAACCCCAGAAACCACTAAACAGCTCATCCACTCCCTCATCATATCACGACTCAACTACTGCAACTCCCTCCTCACTGGCCTGCCTCGCCGCTGGCTATCCCCGCTTCAGTCCATCCTGAATACGGCTGCCAGACTCATTCACCTTTCCAACCGCTCCGTCTCCGCCACCCCCCTCTGCCAATCCCTCCACTGGCTTCCGATTGCGCAACGGATCAAATTCAAAATCCTAACACTGACGTACAAAGCCGTCCACCACACTGCCCCGAACTACATCACTGACCTAATATCCAAGTACCGCCCAACACGCACACTCCGCTCCTCACAAGACCTCCTTCTCTCTAGTTCCCTGGTCTCCTCCTCCCATGCCCGCCTCCAGGACTTCTCCAGGTGTCACCCATCCTCTGGAACTTCCTGCCCCAACCCATCAGATTATCACCTACTCTCCTCTCCTTTAGGCGCACCCTGAAAACCCATCTCTTCAGGGAAGCCTACCCCACCTCCTGCTAACTTGCCGACCTCCTCCACTATTCCTACCACTCCATCCCCCACAGCTATCTCCTCCTGTGCCACCATCCCCTCCCTCCTAGATTGTTAGCTCGAAAGAGCAGGGCCCTCGATCCCCTCATGTTTTGCATTGTATTGGTATTGTTCTGTCACATGTTCTGTCCCCCTTTGTAATGTACAGCGCTGAGTGAACTATTGGCGCTTTATAAATACTGTATAATAATAATAAATAATAATAACTGTCACACCTCCAGATGAGTCTTTCTTCTCACACAGATCAGAGCATTTACACTGACAATGCCTTCATCTGCTTTTCTGTCCAATAAGATGGAGCCATTTTCATTCTTCAATCTTCCATTTTCATCACCTACTTTCTGGACTAAAATTCTTCCTGTGGATGTCACAGTAATGTGAATCCAGATGACTTTGTGTTCTGGGCTACGTGTGCATGAGTTGTCTCACACATATCAGCCCCCTGCTGCAGCCTCTTGACTCGTGAATTGCTAAAAAGTTACAATGTATAGTCTGATAACTGGGGGGAAGAGACTGAAGAATCTTCGAGCAGTTAGAAAGTCCCAGGAATTAGTCTTCACCAAATGCTGGCTGCTGAGAGGGTATTAATCTCCGCCTCAGTTGGCTGTCAGCGCCACAACACCACAGCACCACATTTATATTTTTTACCTGTGATCCTATGCTCTGTTAGGTGTTCATTGAATCCTGTGATCCTGATCCTACCACTTGTACCTGCTCTGTGTGAACCTCCTGATCCTATCCTGCCACCTGTACCTATACCCCATAAACCTGACACTCATACTGGCCGTGTTCCTGACCTGTTTGACCCACTGATTCATGTATCCCCTCCTGGCTCTGCTTTACCTGATAACTTCTCGTCCCCTATTTATATATAGTTACATAGGTTAGTTGGTTTGTATTTTTGTATGTGTGTTATATAGGTTGCTGTTTTAATAATATTTTTCACCTGTGTTGAGTGTTCAATAAACATCTTTTTTTTTTTGCACTTAGTTTCAGGGTAAGTTTACACCATGCCCCCACAGGAATTGCACAGGAATGCGCTTTGCATTTCTGTGCGATTTATATGTAGTTCTGTGCAGTACGATTCCATTCATTTTGAATGGGCTAAAATCGCACTTCATCACACCACACCAAAAGTAGTGCATGAACTACGTTCAGAAATGCACTGTAACCGGATCATATGGTACTTTAGTACCATGTGATCAGGGGCGGACTGACAAATCATGGGGCCCCCGGGCAATAGGGGATCATGGGGCCCCTGTGTCCTTGCCCAAACTCAAAAAAGCCTATGAAAAAGGTAGCAGGGGCATCTCATGGTGCCCCCTACTGACCCAGGGCCCTCGGGCAGTGCTCGAGTTTCCAAATGGTCAGCCCGCCCCTGCATGTGATCCAATGTGGGCAAACTCACTGTGTTTACGACCTGCTTTTGGAATGGCATTGCTTACTATTGACACCAGCTGCAGATTGCATCTGTAGTGTTTTTAACATGGTGTGGGAAATGTGCATGGAATGCAGGATTTTCGCACAGCGTTCTGGTGTGAACTAGCCCTCAAGTCTAGTCTCCTCTGTGCGGCTCACATATCTGGTCACATCAACTACACAAGATGCCAAAATGGAGTATCTTAATAATCCTCTGCTCTACAGGATGCTAACAAGATGCAGCGTAATAAAGAGTGATGCATCTGTTGAACGATTCTCATTCATGTATATTTCTCTTGGACAGCTGCCACTCATCTTTCAACATGTCGGAATCATTCATTACACACTTAGATTTTGTACTGGCCACCATTGAGGACTACAAGGAGTTGATGTCTATTTCTGGTGGAGTAGACTACCTCCCTTCCAGTTACCATGCATGGCTGAAGGATCATCAAAGACACATTTGTGGCCAAGATTGAGGGGAAATCATGAGTATTTAAGACAATCTCCCAATTAAATGCTCCTTGATGTCTTATAATATGCAAGAAAATGGCAGCTTTGGTCTTTAACCACCATTTTTCATGGAAGATTTAAATGTGATGACGACAGGACATAACATAACATTTCAGTGATGACTGTGGGATATAGCCAGGGGTGGACTGACCATTTGGAAACTCGGGCACTGCCTGAGGGCCAGGGGTCAGTAGGGGGCCCCATGAGATGCCCCTGGTACCTTTTTCATAGGCTTTTTTGAGTTTGGGTAAGGACACAGGGGCCCCATGATCCCCTATTGCCCGGGGGCCCCATGAGTTGTCAGTCCGCCGCTGGATATAGCTTAAAGTGTTGTAATGTACATGTAAACCCTAACAATTAACTTTTTTTTTCTTCTTTTTGGCCTGTGAAATATGCCATTGAAAGAGCTTTGTTCTATCTGTTTGATAAGTGCAAAAATACTCGCTGATGCATCCAGAAATGGAGCTCTGAGCAAAAAACATCCCCTTGCTCTCTGGTCGTTCTGACTTCTTATCTTTTAGCATTGTTCCCAGCAATGTCTGTACACTACAAGACAGCTTCTTCCTATGTTATGGAGATATGAAGGGAGAAGGTGTTCTGTAGCCCTGTCATAGGGTGACAATGTTACTACTCCTTAGATACAGGACAGCGAGTGAGAGCTGTAACCCTAGGGCAAGTGTGTTACTGAAAGAAGGTAAAAATAAAGGGAAATGGTCTAAAAAAAGGAAACATATGCAGCCACCAAATCTATGGACTAATAAGCTGCAAGGTTTAGGGTTCAGATACATTTTAGGAGAAATTTTATATGGAGTGAAGTGTGGTCATGAAGATACTGGATCCTCCTGATATAGAAGCATTGTTAGGTGGCTTCACTCCATGGGTCCCAAGAAGATGTTCTCTTGAAAATGGCTTTCTTACTTGTTAACACAATTGTTCACTGTGGGCCATTTAAGACTGTCTCAGACATTTCTTCTTTCAGATTAACGAAATCTTTTGGGATATTGCGGGTGCAGTATAAAACATTTCTTGTTTGGCTGTCATCACACATCGAAATCAGAACTCCAACATACTGTCATCAGAGATTTATTACTGAAAAACTAGAAATGTGAAGGCAGAAAAAGACCAAGTGGTCCATCAAGTCTGGCCTGTTTTTTTTTTTACCTTTATGTTGAAGTATAGGTCATTGTTTATCCCAAACATGTATAAATGTGCCTACTGTTTACTGACTGGTTCTGCTGGAAGTCTGTTCCAAGCATCAGGTACTCTTTCAGTAAACTAATACTAATAGCTTTGAACTTTTCTCCAGTTAGTTTGAGGTTCTGTTCCATGTTCTTGGCTTTAGGATATTATCCTCCTAAACATTATTCATACCCTGTATATAAATGTTTCAGTCAACTCTCCCCTTTCCTTTCCTTTCCTTCCTTAAGACTATACTTATTAAGTCCCTGTAGACTCTCCTGATATGTTTTATCTCTCAAACCTTTCACCATTTGTGTTGCCCATCTCTGGACTCTTTCTATCTTGTTATTCTGTTTTTGTAATAGAGGTCTCCGGAACTGGACACAATACTCTAAATCAGGTCTATGGACTAATAAGCTGCAAGGTTTAGGGTTCAGATACATTTTAGGAGAAATTTTATATGGAGTGAAGTGCCGTCGTGAAGATACTGGATCCTCCTGATATAGGAGCATTGTTAAGTGGCTTTACTCCATGGGTCCCAAGAAGATGTTCTCTTGAGAATGGCTTTCTTACTTGGTAACACAATTGGTCGCTGTGGGCCATTTAAAACTGTATCAGACATTTCTTCTTTCAGATTAATGAAATCTTTTGGGATATTGCGGGTGCAGTATAAAACATTTCTTGTTTGGCTGTCATCACACATCGAAATCAGAACTCCAACATACTGTCATTAGAGATTTATTACTGAAAAACTAGAAATGTGAAGGCAGAAAAAGACCAAGTGGTCCATCAAGTCTGGCCTGTTTTTTTTTTTACCTTTATGTTGAAGTATAGGTCATTGTTTATCCCAAACATGTATAAATGTGCCTACTGTTTACTGACTGGTTCTGCTGGAAGTCTGTTCCAAGCATCAGGTACTCTTTCAGTAAACTAATACTAATAGCTTTGAACTTTCCTCCAGTTAGTTTGAGGTTCTGTTCCATGTTCTTGGCTTTAGGATACTATCCTCCTAAACATTATTCATACCCTGTATATAAATGTTTCAGTCAACTCTCCCCTTTCCTTTCCTTTTCTTCCTTAAGACTATTCTTATTAAGTCCCTGTAGACTCTCCTGATATGTTTTATCTCTCAAACCTTTCACCATTTGTGTTGCCCATCTCTGGACTCTTTCTATCTTGTTATTCTGTTTTTGTAATAGAGGTCTCCAGAACTGGACACAATACTCTAAATCAGGTCTATGGACTAATAAGCTGCAAGGTTTAGGGTTCAGATACATTTTAGGAGAAATTTTATATGGAGTGAAGTGCCGTCGTGAAGATACTGGATCCTCCTGATATAGGAGCATTGTTAAGTGGCTTTACTCCATGGGTCCCTAGAAGATGTTCTCTTGAGAATGGCTTTCTTACTTGGTAACACAATTGGTCGCTGTGGGCCATTTAAAACTGTATCAGACATTTCTTCTTTCAGATTAATGAAATATTTTGGGTTATTTTAGGTGCAGTATAAAACATTTCTTGTTTGGCTGTCTTCACACATTGAAATTAGAACTCCTGCATACTGTCATAAAAGGTTTATTAGTAGAAAACTAGAAATGTGAAGGCAGAAAAAGACCAAGTGGTCCATCAAGTCTGGCCTGTTTTTTTTTACCTTTATGTTGAAGTATAGGTCATTGTTTATCCCAAACATGTATAAATGTGCCTACTGTTTACTGACTGGTTCTGCTGGAAGTCTGTTCCAAGCATCAGGTACTCTTTCAGTAAAATAATACTAATAGCTTTGAACTTTCCTCCAGTTAGTTTGAGGTTCTGTCCCATGTTCTTGGCTTTAGGATACTATCCTCCCAAACATTATTCATACCCTGTATATAAATGTTTCAGTCAACTCTCCCCTTTCCTTTCCTTCCTTAAGACTATTCTTATTAAGTCCCTGTAGACTCTCCTGATATGTTTTATCTCCCAAACCTTTCACCATTTGTGTTGCCCATCTCTGGACTCTTTCTATCTTGTTATTCTGTTTTTGTAATAGAGGTCTCCGGAACTGGACACAATACTCTAAATCAGGTCTATGGACTAATAAGCTGCAAGGTACAGGGTTCAGATACATTTTAGGAGAAATTTTATATGGAGTGAAGTGCGGTCGTGAAGATACTGGATCCTCCTGATATAGGAGCATTGTTAAGTGGTTTTACTTCATGGGTCCCATTGTACAGTGCTGAGCAAACCCTTTGGCGCTATATAAACTCGATGCAATAATAATAATAATGGGTCCCAAGAAGATGTTCTCCTGAGAATGGCTTTCTTACTTGTTAACACAATTGGTCGCTGTGGGCCATTTAAGACTGTATCAGACATTTCTTCTTTCAGATTAATGAAATATTTTGGGTTATTTTAGGTGCAGTATAAAACATTTCTTGTTTGGCTGTCATCACACATTGAAATTAGAACTCCAACATACTGTCATCAAAGGTTTATTAGTAGAAAACTAGAAATGTGAAGGCAGAAAAAGACCAAGTGGTCCATCAAATCTGGCCTGTTTTTTTTTACCTTTATGTTGAAGTATAGGTCATTGTTTATCCCAAACATGTATAAATGTGCCTACTGTTTACTGGCTGCTTCTGCTGGAAGTCTGTTCCAAGCATCAGGTACTCTTTCAGTAAAATAATACTAATAGCTTTGAATTTTCCTCCAGTTAGTTTGAGGTCCTGTCCCATGTTCTTGACTTTAGGATACTATCCTCCTAAACATTATTCATACCCTGTATATAAATGTTTAACTCTCCCCTTTCCTTCCTTAAGACTATTCTTATTAAGTCCCTGTAGACTCTCCTGATACGTTTTATCTCCCAAACCTTTCACCATTTGTGTTGCCCATCTCTGGACTCTTTGGGGTTTATTTACTAAAGCTGGAGAGTCCAAAATCAGACTCACTTCTGCATAGAAACCAATCAGCTTCCAGGTTTCATTGCCAAAGCTTCATTGAACAAGCTGAGGTTAGAAGCTGATTGGTTTCTATGCAGAAGGGAGTCTGATTTTGGATTCTCCAGCTTTAGTAAATAAACCCCTTTCTGTCTTGTTATTCTGTTTTTGTAATAGAGGTCATCGGAACTGGACACAATACTCTAAATCAGGTCTATGGACTAATAAACTGGAAGGTTTAGGGTTCAGATACATTTTAGGAGAAATTTTATATGGAGTGAAGTGCTGTCGTGAAGATACTGGATCCTGCTGATATAGGAGCATTGTTAAGTGGCTTTACTCCATGGGTCCTAAGAAGTGGTTCTCTTGAGAATGGCTTTCTTACTTGTTAACACAATTGTTCGCTGTGGGCCATTTAAGACTGTATCAGACATTTCTTCTTTCAGATTAATGAAATATTTTGGGTTATTTTAGGTGCTGTATAAAACATTTCTTGTTTGGCTGTCATCACACATTGAAATTAGAAGAATTCCTATTAAGTCCTTGTAGACTCTCCTGATATGTTTTATCTCTCAAACCTTTCACCATTTGTGTTGCCCATCTCTGGACTCTTTCTATCTTGTTATTCTGTTTTTGTAATAGAGGTCTCTGGAACTGGACACAATACTCTAAATCAGGTCCAACTTTAATTTATTAATGATGTTTTTGACCAAGAGCAGAGAGAAAATAGTGAGTATGGGAATGGAATCGTAAGGGCCAGTTTACACCAGAACGTTGTCCAGGAAACCCACATTCCGTGCTCATTTCCTGCACTGCATTCAAAACGCACTGCACTTGCCATCTGCAGCAGGTATCAGCGCAATGCTAATGACACTCCAAATGCAGGTGGCAAATGATCAGATCGCATAGTATGGAAGTAACATGTGATCCGATTGCCTTGCATTTTGTAAAGTAGTGCAAATACTACTTTTGCTTCGGTTCGGCACAGTTTCAACCCATTCCAGTGAATAGGCTGAAATCACACTGCACCCCGATTGCATGAGAATCACACAGGAATGCAGGCACCATCAAATGTTACGTCAATCAGTCAAAGCTCAAAAAACCCTAAAAACCCCTGGAGGAACCCTAAGGCTCAGTGGAACCTTGGTTGGCTGTACTAGAGACACGGATAGCAATTCAATCCTACATCCCCACTTTCAATTTAGAATTGGGATTTGGTCCTCCTGGAGAATCTCTTTACTTTAAACCTAATAGAAATGTCTAGTTTTAAGCCACGAGTTTCTATTCTGAGAAATGTGTGACACTTGATTGACCTATAATTTCCTAATGAATCATAAATGGATTTGTAAACATGTGCTGAAAGAATTATGCCAAGTGTGAATTGGCGATTTAGCTTGATGCAAATGCTCAAAACATGAAATTATTCATGCATTGGGTTTCTGGCATTCCAATTAATGGAAAGGTTTAAAGGAAAACTCCACTTTTTCTAAACAAATGTGATATACAGTCAGGTCCATAAATATTGGGACATCGACACAATTCTAACATTTTTGGCTCTATACACCACCACAATGGATTTGAAATGAAACGATCAAGATGTGCTTTAACTGCAGACTGTCAGCTTTAATTTGAGGGTATTTACATCCAAATCAGGTGAACGGTGTAGGAATTACAACAGTTTGCATATGTGCCTCCCACTTGTTAAGGGACCAAAAGTAATGGGAAAGAATAATAATCATAAATTAAACTTTCACTTTTTAATACTTGGTTGCAAATCCTTTGCAGTCAATTACAGCCTGAAGTCTGGAACACATAGACATCACCATACGCTGGGTTTCATCCCTGGTGATGCTCTGGCAGGCCTCTACTGCAACTGTCTTCAGTCCCTGCTTGTTCTTGGGGCATTTTCCCTTCAGTTTTGTCTTCACTCTGGTACAAGTTGATCTTGGTCTCATCTGTCCATAGGATGTTGTTCCAGAACTGTGAAGGCTTTTTTAGATGTCATTTGGCAAACTCTAATCTGGCCTTCCTGTTTTTGAGGCTCACCAATGGTTTCCATCTTGTGGTGAACCCTCTGTATTCACTCTGGTGAAGTCTTCTCTTGATTGTTGACTTTGACACACATACACCTACCTCCTGGAGAGTGTTCTTGATCTGGCCAACTGTTGTGAAGGGTGTTTTCTTCACCAGGGAAAGAATTCTTCGGTCATCCACCACAGTTTTCCGTGGTCTTCAGATTTCAGTGAGTTATTCCTAAAAATTACAGCCTACAATAAAAAACTACATATTTCCATGCAAAAAAATGGTACCGCTTTCAGCACAAAAAATCGGAAATAATCAGACCGCCGAGGAGATTAATTGGCTCCTGTCTAAATTGTCCCTAGTATGTGTATGTATGAATGTGAGTTAGGGACCTTAGATTGTACACCCCTTGAGGGTTAGGGACTGATGTGAATGTACAATATATATGTAAAGCGCTGCATAAATTGATGCATAAATTGATGGCTCTATATAAGTACCTGAAATAAATGAATATATAATTAATTAATAAAAACAGACTCCGCAGTCTTGTAGCTCTCAAAAAACTATCACGGCGCTCCACAGCGCATTGGTAGTTCATCGATTCTTCCTTTCGGTATATCCGCTCGCTCGTACATCCCGTACAGGCAAGCAGATATACTGACAGGTCTGTTTTAAGGCTCCTGCAAAAAAAAAAAAATAAATGTACACTTTTTTTACCTGCAAAAAAAATTATTTTTGTCAAAAGGTGAACTTATCCTTTAGGAAGGAATTTCATCCCGCATTATTTTTTTTAGCTCCTGCATTTGCCTAAAGCTGGGATGGCCAGAGTTCAGATACCTACAGACACAGCAAGTCCAGCTTTGTCCAGCTGAGATCCTCTTCCCTGCAGCCACTGCTGGGTCCCGAGTTGCCATGTTCCACTATGACGTCATCGGGAGGCTGCGACGGCTACTCTGGGTTCAGCCTTCTGGTGATGCACCGCTAGACCCGCCCCTCTCCTCGGTTAGTAAATGGGGTGATGTACAAGGTTTCTGGTGCCTCTTGGGATATGAACATCACATATACCAGGAGGCACTGGGGACTCATTCCCCTAGGCCGCATGTATCAAACACAAGGCCCAAAGGCTGAATCCCCTGTGTGGCTCTACACTTCTCCTGCAGCTGAAGCACCCCCCTCATCTCTGCCTCTATATTGTCTGAGCAGTCGGCAGCAGAAAGGAGAACTCCTCCGGCAGACCTTGTGCTTCTCTGTGCAGCAGCAGAGAGACTTGTCTCTGCCTGCTCCCCCTCTCAGCAGTTGGCAGTAAAGAGGAGGACAGAACTCCTCTGCCCTATCCTGTGCATCTTCGTGCAGATGTGGAGGGACTCGTTTCTGCCCCCTGTCTCAGCAGTCGGCAGCAGAGAGGAGGACAGAACTCATCCTGTGCCTCTCTGTGCAGCCACACCAGTCCCTTGTGTCCACCACCCCTTGTTTCAGCACTCAGTTGACTCCAGCTCTCCTCTGGTCCTCCTCCACACCCTGCACTTTTTGCTTCCCAGCTTCGCCCCCAGCTTCTTCCCAGCAGCAGCACAATGTTGGGGACTCTTGAACTTCTGATAGTGGGAGGGGGGCTCTTGACATCAGATATAAGGGGAGTGAGTTGCTCTGGACATCTAGTCTTACAGATACAACCGACCCTTTGAAGACAACCATAATGCTTATGCAGCTCGTAATGAAATTGAGTTTGACACCCCTTCCCTAGGTGAATGAAGGAGGATGGGGGCAGTCCGAAACGTAAACCTAAAAAAAAAGTGAACAAATAAAAAAACAAAACAAAACAATATACACTATATTGGGCCGCCTGCTTTTACACGCACATGAACTTTACCCAGTCTTGGTCCGTAGGATTCAATATTGAGTTGGCCCCGCCCTTTGCAGCTATAACAGCTTCAACTCCTCTGGGAAGGCCATCCACAAGGTTTAGGAGGGTGTCTATGGGAAGGTTTGACCATTCTTCCAGAAGGGCATTTGTGAGGTCAGGCACTGATGTCGGGGGAGGAGGCCCGGCTCGCAGTCTTCACTCTAATTCATCCCAAAGGTGTTTTATTGGGTTGAGGTCAGGACTCTGTGCAGGCTAGTCAAGTTTCTCCACCCAAGACTCACTCATCTATGTCTTTATGGACCTTGCTTTGTGCACTGGTGCGCAGTTATGTTGGAACAGGAAGGGGCCATCCCCAAACTCTTCCCACAAAGTTGGGAGCATGAAATTGTCCAAAATGTCTTGGTATGCTGATGTCTTAAGAGTTCCCTTCACTTGAACTAAGGGGCCAAGCCCAACCCCTGAAAAACAATCCCACACCATAATCCCCCCTCCACCCAACTTTACACTTGGCACAGGAAATCAGGCAAGTAACATTCTAAGTACCAAATTTAAGGCTTGGATGCAGCTGCTCGGCCATGGAAACCCATTCCATGAAGCTCTCTACGCACTGTTGTTATGCTAATCTGATGGTCACATGAAGTTTGGAGGTCATTAGCTTTTGACTCTGCAGACAGTTGGCGACTTCTGCGCACTGTGTGCTTCAGCATGTGCTGACCCCGCCCTGTCATGTGACGTGGCCTACCACTTGGTGGCTGAGTTGTTGTTCCCAGTTGCTTCCACTTTGTTATAATCCCACTAACAGTTGAGCGTGGAATATTTAGTAGCCAGGAAATGTCACGGATGGACTTATTGCCCAGGTGGCTACCTATCACGGGACCACGCTTGGAGTCACTGAGCTCCTGAGAGCAACCCATTCTTTCACAAATGTTTGTAGAAGCAGTCTGCATGCCTAGGGGCTTGATTTTATACACCTGTGGCCAGCGATTTGGAGGGGTTTACCAATACTTTTGGCAATATTGTGTATTTGCTGCAGGGGGGGTGTGTGGTTAGGAGCCAATTCCAGTTAAAGTGTGATGATCCTCTTTAAATATCATCTCATCTTACCAGATTGACAGCTACACTTTCAACCAAATCTCTCCAGAGAAGAATGTAGAGGTTGGAGTTACCACCAGTGAAACTGAAGGCTCTAATCTGCATATCCTATCCAGGTCAGTGACTCAAATCACACTATAATCAGAGGATTGGGATGGCCGGAAGGCAGCTTGCATTTTTAGAAGGGTTCCGCCATGGCAGTCTACAAATTGTTCTCAAGGCAGCTTTCCTTTGACGTAGTTCAGTGGTTTTTTTTAAATGGCATTGCTACTGTTTTGGTAATTTAAAAAATCTTTTTCTCCCAATATACCGAGTATTTGACCTTTATCTACACTTGTCATAGTATATAAAAAGAAATTGCGTGCCTGTTTTTCTGAAAGTGTAAAAAGAGATAGGAGCACGCAGAGAGCATACAAATTCTGCACAGCAATGTCCTTTGTCAGATCCTGGACCCTAGAACTGCAAGTGGAGGGGCTTATTCGCACAGTGTGTTGGGGTGCCATTTAAAAGGCACTATGGCTACTACAACCAGTGGTGTATTTAGGTTTTGTGCTGCCCTAGGCAACACAAAAATCGGCGCCCCCTGCAGAGAGAGCCTGACATTGACCAACAACACCTCTGCCTCCCACCCGAGAGAGCCTTCCACTACCACTGCCCCCCATACACCAGCCACCATCCCCCATGGCAAGAGAGAGAAAGACACTCATCTTCACAGGTCCTTACGTCCCCAGGAACAAGAGTCGGGCTGTGCATACACCGTCATGAAACCCACAGCCTCTCTCGGAACCCACCAGGTCCCCATGCCGCGTGTGTCCCTTCTTCCGAGGGGCAGTGCTGCCCCCCCCTGAAAAATGCCGCCCTAGGCAAATGCCTTGTTTGCCTTGTGGTAAATACACCCCTGACTACAACACCTTTATAGTGCACCCCAACTATGCATTCAGTGAAAAAAAAATTGTGAATGTCCAGTTTTAGGAGCTCTGTGCCGCATTGGTAGCCCATTGAAAATGAAATGTTAATGCAAGTATACTGCATGTTAACCGCACTTGAATTATCAAAACGCACGCAAGAATGTGAACAGGCACTACGAGTGCCAATGCCAAGTCACTGAGCTGGACAGAGTTCAGCTTTTATTGGTATCATTATGGCGGTATTAAAGGGTCAGTCCACCCTGAACCGATATTTTGGCCTCTAGTGAATGCTGGAAAGTTAGAGAGGAACTTAACTCCGGCGCTATTCTCCGCCAGAGGCTTCTCTTCCGCATCACCATCTTCAAATAATCAGCACATGGTGAGCAGCATGGTGTGCAGTCAGGGGCGGACTGACAACTCATGGGGCCCCCGGGCAATAGGGATCATGGGGCCCCTGTGTCCTTGCCCACACTCAAAAAAAGCCTATAAAAGGTACCAGGGGCATTTCATGAGGTCCCCTACTGACCCCGGGCCCTCGGGCAGTGCCCGAGTATTCGAATGATCAGTCCGCCCCTGTGTGCAGTCCTGGATGATGATCTGTCATCGGCATTATGGCCGGCAAGATGGAGGAGGTCTGGCACCAAGGCTTGGAACGCACAGCGGAGTGCAGCGTGTGCGCGATGACATCACTAGGCGTTGTAGGGACTATTTAGGTCTGCACACCAGCTATGGCCATCATGAAGAGTTTCCACCATCGCTGTTTTTCAATGTTTTTTTGTTTCTTTTTTTTTAATGGAGAATGTAATAGGAGGGGAACTAGGACACACAAGGGCAGGTAGAACCACCCAAAACCATCACGTGGACAGGAACAGGGCTGGGAATTATGGTAAACAGATCTTGTTGTTGGAGTATCCAAGACATAGAAGAAGCCAGGGGCTAACTCAGCCTACCGGACTTAGAAATCTCCTTTTGGGTGGACTGGCCCCTTACTGTAGAGATGAAAAGTTAGTACAGAAGAGAGGGAAGCTTTGGTTTTACTTGAACAACTTTGTTCACACGTTGCACCCTGTTCTTCTTTTTGCAAAAAACATACCTCCTGAGTCCTAGTATGTATGAAATATATGGTGGCTTGCTGACTTGAAGTTTTACTAAACCACAACAGTACAATCAGTCTGTATATGCAGTAAATCATGCTTGCTATACTCACTGTGGAACCTAAGGGGTTAATCCTCTGCATTGTGTAAAAAGGCTGTTTGATCCTGTCTTCTCTGATCCTCCCCTTCTTCCAGTGTCCCTCTCTTGTCTCCTAATAAGATTAGTTATATTGTGTGGAGACACTCTGCAAATGCTCAGTTTGGTGTGTATTGCTAGAAAGAGGTTTTTTTTGTTTCTTGGGAGAGTGCATGATATCAGCACAAGGCCAATCAGCACTGTTGAGACAGAGGTCAGGGGTTCTGCATACTCCTTGAGCAGAAAGAAAACTCCTCCTACAAGCTTTAATCAGTGTTTTGCTGGACACTGATAGAAGTCACAAGACTGCTCTAACTGCTAATGAGAAAAGGTATTTTGCAGTTTGTATTTACTAAAGTAATTGCATTTCCATGTTCTGTGTACTGTGGGAGACCAGATATAGTGAATGCAGGGTCCGGTGAGACCAGATATAGTGAATGCAGGGTCCGGGGAGACCATATATAGTGAATGAGGGGTCCGGGGAGACCAGATATAGTGAATGCAGGGTCCAGGGAGACCAGATATAGTGAATGCAGGGTCCGGTGAGACCAGATATAGTGAATGCAGGGTCCTGGGAGACCATATATAGTGAATGAGGGGTTCGGGGAGACCAGATATATTGAATGCAGGGACCTGGGAGACCAGATATAGTGAATGCAGGGTCCGGGGAGAGCAGATATAGTGAATGCAGGGTCCGGGGAGACCGGATATAGTGAATGCAGGGTCCGGGGAGACCAGATATAGTGAATGCAGGGTCCTGGGAGATCATATATAGTGAATGCAGAGTCCGGGGAGACCAGATATAGTGAATGCAGGGTTCGGGGAGACCAAATATAGTGAATGCAGGGTCCGGTGAGACCAGCTATAGTGAATGCAGGGTCCTGGGAGACCATATATAGTGAATGAAGGGTCAGGGGAGACCAGATATAGTGAATGCAGGGTCCGGGGAGACCATATATAGTGAATGCAGGGTCCGGGGAGAGCAGATATAGTAAATGCAGGGTCCGGGGAGACCAAATATAGTGAATGCAGGGTCCGGGGAGACCAGTTTAGTGAATGCAGGGTCCGGGGAGACCAGATATAGTGAATGCAGGGTCCTGGGAGACCAGATATAGTGAATGCAGGGTCCAGGGAGACCAGATCTAGTGAATGCAGGGTCTGGGAGACCGGATATAGTGAATGCAGGGTCCGGGGAGACCAGATATAGTGAATGCAGGGTCCGGGGAGACCAGATATAGTGAATGCAGGGTCCGAAGAGACCAGATATAGTGAATGCAGGGTCCGGGGAGACCAAATATAGTGAATGCAGGGTCCTGGAAGACCAGATATAGTGAATGAAGGGTCGGGGGAGACCAGATTTAGTGAATGCAGGGTCTGGGGAGACCAGTTTAGTGAATGCAGGGTCCGGGGAGACCAGATATAGTGAATGCAGGGTCCGGGGAGACCGGATATAGTGAATGCAGGGACCGGGGAGACCAGATATAGTGAATGCAGGGTCCGGGGAGACCAGATATAGTGAATACAGGGTCCTGGGTTTAGTAACACTTTAAAAAGATCTACAGACAGTTTAAAGCAGCATGAACCCTACCTGAATGATATTTAGTTTTTCTAAAGCACTGTGTATCATAAACAATTACCATAGCTTTCTTTCCATTCCTTTCTTTACCATCCTACTTCCATCTCATTGTTGTTGATCCTCTCTAGTTACTCCCTATCTACAAGCACTCACTCCAGCATTGGCTATCCATCATTGCTCTGGACCAGAGGTCTCCAAACTTTCTAAACAAAGGACCAGTTTACTGTCCTTCAAATTTTAGCTTGTCTTTCAGACTTATACCAATGCCCCATTATTTGTATAAGGGGGAGGAATAGTGCCCCATCATTGGTGACAGGGAGAGGAATAGAGCCCATCATTGGTGTCAGGGAGAGGAATAGTGTCCCATCACTGGTGTCAGGGAGAGGAATAGTGTCCCATCATTGGTGTCAGTGAGAGGAACAGTGCCTCATCATTGGTGCCAGAGGGGGAAATAGTGCCCCATCACTGGTGTCACTGGGAGTAATAGTGCCTTATCTTTGGTATCAATGGGAGGAATAGTGCCCCATCATTGGTGTCAGTAGAAGGAATAGTGCCCCATTATTGGTGTCAGTAGAAGGAATAGTGCCCCATCACTGATATCAATGCAAGGAATAATGCCCCATCATTGGTGTTACTGGGAGTAACAGTGCCCCATCGATGGTATCAATGGGAGAATAGTGTCCCATCGTTGGTGTCAGTGGAAGGAATTTTGCCCCACCATTGGTATCAGTGGGAGGAATAGTGCCCCATCATTGGTATCAGTGGGAGGAATAGTGCCCCATCATTGGTATCAGTGGGAGGAATAGTGCCCCATCATTGGTATCAGTGGGGGGAATAGTGCCCCATCATTGGTATCAGTGGAGGAAGAGTGCCACATCATTGGTATCAGTGGGAGGAAGAGTGCACCATCATTGGTATCAGTGGGAGGAATAGTGCCCCATCATTAGTATCAGTGGGAGGAATATTTCCCCATCATTAGTATCAGTGGGAGGAATATTGCCCCATCATTGGTATGAGTGGGAGGAATAGTGTCCCATCATTGGTATCAATAGGAGGAATGGTGCCCCATCGTTGGTGTCAGTGGGAGGAATAGTGCCCTATCATTGGTATCAGTGGGAGGAATATTGCCCCATCGTTGGTGTCAGTGGGAGGAATATTGCCCCATTGTTGGTTTCAGTGAGAGGAGTAGTGCCCCAAGGGCTGGATAAAAGCAAGCAAAGTGCTGCATCCAGCCCCTTGGCTGCAGTTTGGAGACCACTGCTTTGGACTGACTTCCTCAGCGTGAAAACAGTGGACTATTTCTATTGGCTTGTAGTCCAAACCAAGAACACATGTGCAGGGGCGGACTGACAACTCATGGGGCCCCCCGGGCAATAGGGGATCATGGGGCCCCTGTGTCCTTGCCCAAACTCAAAAAAGCCTATGAAAAAAGTACCAGGGGCATCTCATGAGGTCCTCTACTGACCCCGGGCCCTTGGGCAGCGCCCGAGTTTCCAAATGGTCAGTCCGCCCCTGCACATGTGGCAGGTAACAACACACACATACAATTGGGAGACAGTTGTCAACCTGTCATGGGAAGTGCCTGAACAAGGACCTGTTGTAGGATCACCATGTATTATTTTAGCTGCATATTTAGGAAGATTGAAAACATCTTTTAAAAGGACATTAACATGTTAAAGCCTGTATGAGATTTTTAGTGATGGATTGCTGGTTATGCATCAAGTCAGTCTCCTTGCGCTCTGAGTGCCTCTAGATAGAGAAATATTTCACTCAACTAGGCTAACTAACCAGGTGGAAGATTCTTAAGCAACCCTTTCCATATAATAAAGTTTGAAAGCTTGCAGTAGACACTCTCCAGTACCTACCTAGCATTTTCTTCAGCATCATGTGGCCATAACCCACTTCTCTTTGATGTGTCAATATCCACTTGAAGAACTTCTTGGATTTTGGAGCACTCAAGAAGACTTTGAGAATTTAGATTCTGTTGTTGGATGGAAAGAGTTGCTTTACACACAGTGCATGACTCATGTTCCCTACAAATTAAAGTAGCCTTGGCTGGTTCCTAACTAATACCACTAATACTAATTCCACCCCCTCATCACTTAACATAGTAGAGTTCCATTATCTGGTACATGGCAGGAAAACAGAAGGCTCTCCGGGATTTCAAAATGTATTGATGTGCGTCATGTGGCTTACTTCAGGCAACATGTAAAATTAGTCATTAAGCTGCTAATGATCTCCAACAGACAGGCAAAAAATGAAGGATCAATCAGAAATAAGGACACTGCTAGGGATGGACTAACTGATCCAGCTAAACCAAGATTTGCTGATATCGAGTATTTGTGAAATCCATTTTTACATCCTTTGTTACAGCTTATTGCTACTGGTGTTCTTCAGCCTGTTTGCAGCCAAATCTTGTCTGTATGCACACCAGCAATGGCTACATGGGATTTCTTGAACAGGTTCCCGATGGTGGTAACAGTGGTCCTTTCCTGCATTCAGTGTGATGTATTGGCACTTCATCAGAAGCTCATGTGACAGAGAGACAGTGCCGGAGAATCAATGGACGACAGGTCCTTCAACAAGAATGAAGGGCATAAACAAACACTTTCACAGCACGGCCACAAAGCATTAATTTAATTAAACTTACAGACTTGAAACTATTTTAACATGGTAAGGTTTATATGAGATTGTAATGTTACATGCCTGTGTTATCATCTCTGAGCCAGCATCTCAGCCTAGGAAGTAGATAATTACCTTGAATAGCACCTCAACAAAGATGGTGCCATACTCCTGGAGAGAAAAGATGAAGACATTGTCAGGCAGAGTACTTCAGATTGAACTGGATGGACCGGTGTCTTTGTTCAACCTAACAACTATGTAATGATTGGGTTTACCTATACTTAAAAATGCATGTGAAGTCATGCAATGGCTATTAGCAATGGCATTCAAATACCATTTCCAATTGTGAAATAATAGTATGTAGCACTACACCTGCAGGAGCTACTGTTGAGTAGACAGGTTCTTTCTGGGCTGGGTTGAGGACCACTGTGACGGGAGTGATTTTGGGTGGGGGGCCCATGGAACACAGCCCCCTTTGGAGAGGTGGGAAGACTCCTGTCTCAGCTCCCCATATCCCTATTATGTGTTAGTCACCCTGTGCCTGTTAGGGGTACAGGGTGGAATGTTCTAATATTGGGGTGGGGGTGTTCATTGTTCACTGCCATGCGGCTGCATTCCATTGTTCTATTGTGTGTCTTGCTTGGGAGCAAACTATTATGGGATGTATGGGTTTGTGTATTGTCTACTGCCAGGTGCTGTATCCCATTGTTCTATTGTGTGTCTTGCTTGAGAGCAAACTATTATGGGATATATGTGTTTGTACTGGCTTGGTGGGGGGTGTTTCCGGCAGCCCTTCCCCCTGATGGGACGGTCTGCTGATGTGTTTCCTATTACTGGGTGCATTTCCCCGCCCTGTGCATATATCTTGTATCTATGTTAAAATAAATCAGTCCACTTCCTGTTTTAAGAAAAGTATGTTGCTGTCTTGTCTTGTATGGTCAGCGGTGGTGTCCGTGGATCTGTGTTCGGACAGGGAAGCGGGAGTCTAACGGAAATACCCTAGTGCAGTCGGGGTCCAGTTCCGTTACATTGGTGGCAAGCGGTGGAATTGTGCTTCCAAGCTGTGAACACGTCCAAACCACCACCAGGCTTCAAGATCAGGAAAGGAGACGTTGGTCACCCCAGTGGAGATGGCAGCAAAGTACAAGAATCGATTTTGCATTGAAGTTTACTAAGACAAAACTAATGCTTATTTACCTTATAACGTTTAATTAATGCTAATTTAGGGGGTGAGTAGGACCCTCAGAAGGGTCATAGTGAACTGTAAATGCAGGTTTGAGGCTGAAATTAGGAAATTACTTACTGCATCGCAAACTCTCTGGGAAGGGGAGGAGGTCCGGTGCAGAGAGTCTGTGTCTGGCTGGTGTATGCTGAGGAAGTCTGAAGAATGTGTGTGGAGCCTAGAAGAGGATTTATGGCTCACAGTGGAGTCTAGCGACGGCACCTAGGGAAGATTCACTGCGACGAAACAAGTGACTGTATGGTCTGGTTCTGGAGTGGACCAGTGGATCAGGAAAAAGCACCAAGAGCCTGCCAAGGAACTGTAAGTGCGGCTTTGCCGCAGCACATCGCACCACACGTCATCAGTGACATTTTGGATATACCAGAAAGTTACAAGAGACATACTCCACTTTCCTTTGGATTACAAATAGTATTGCACAATACTTAGGGTGCACCCCAACGTTATATCTTGCTCAGGAACATTTGGGCACAGCTAGGCTGCTTTCTGGACATTGGGGAAAAGTCCGCAAGTACAGGGTTAGTGTTAGACAGTATTATTCGTACTGTATGGTTATGCACTGTTATCATTCTGTTTACGTATGCTCAACAACTTGTTCACTATAACTGTTCAGTAAACGTAATTGTAAAGGAACCGCTGTTTGTGTCTGTGTGGCATCGTGTACCCTCTGAATCTGTGGGCCCAGCCCTCGGTCTTCCTTCAATCTCAGTGATGGACCAACAGTGAGGAGTTGAGGAAAGTGGAAAGACAGTGCTGGACCCACTGGTATCGTTATCTTAAGATATTAATGTTGGTGTAAATGATCTGGTTCCTGGGCAGGTGGCCTATACACCCCAGAGGATCTCCACAGTCTCCCTTGCTTGTAGTGTAATGTAAGAGGAGCTGAAATTGAAGTGCCACACCACTGCTAAGAAGCCCAGATACAACTTTATTTCATTAAAGGTTGGAGGTAAAATTTGAGAAATAGCAAACAAGTTTCAGGGGTCTAAGTGCCCCCTTCATCAGGCTTTGACTATCAACAAAGTGAACAGACCAGAAGTGAACTGGATCTACAATAGTATTTATTCCAGTGTGAATTTTAAATAAAAGGCCAGGTCAGCAGCGCGTTTGGCAGCTCATTGAGGAGTGTCAGATGAAAAGAAAGGGCCAGCACTTAAATTTACCAGCAGATTTGGGAATTTGCATAATTGAGAGCTTAACCTTTTCACTGCCACCAATGTAAAGCTGGCAATAGATGGATCAATTTTCTTTCCTGCAACCATGGGTTGTAAGAAAGAACTTTGCTCGATTCCCCCATCAACACAGTCAGTGTTAATGGGGGGATCCTTCCTGTGGAGCCATTGATCGATCGATCAACTTGGGTACATTCAGCTTGCTTATACATGGTTCAAATCTCAACTGGTCTCTGCTGAACTGGCCGAGATTCAGACCGTCTATGGCCACCTTAAGGCTTTTGTCAGAAGTAGCACCAACCCTAAATAGATTCCCAGCCAGTTTCTTTACATTTTGTCAGTGGACTGTTGGCTTCCTTCTGGAAGTGATTCAAGTGGACCATTTCCACATGTGCCTCAAAGAGGGGCTTTGTGGTTGGCTGTACTTGGCTCCAAAAGTACAAGTCCCCATCTCTGCTCCTGTCCTGCTAGAACACTATCCCTCCTGCTGAGGCCGTGTGAGATGGGGAAACAGCTCATTGTTTGAACACTGTTTGTGTGGAAGTAAATTAATGTTTTGACTGACATTCTGTGGTTTAGCCACAAGATGTCACTGTTTTTCTAACACAGGCTCAGACTGCATAGATATTTGTATATTCATGAAGAGGTGGAGTTTTGCACTCAGAGTTGGAGTTTAGTGAACAGGAGGAGGAGACTGCAGCCATGTTTTGGACGATGCTGAATGAAGGAGCCGTGTTAGCTGATGAGATTGCTGCCAGGAATGCTGATGAGATTGCTGCCAGGAAGCTGATGAGATTGCTGCCAGGAAGCTGATGAGATTTCTGCCAGGAAGGCTGATGAGAGCAGAGGAACTAAGCAACATATACGGCAAGACGGCATACTTGTTGGAGAGACATTTGCTCTGTTCAGAGTCACCAGCGGATGAAAAGCAGACCCGGGTCGGTAAGATTGTGCACGCACCTCATTTCAGTGTTGGCGCCTTGAGACTGAGTCTAGGCCTATAGTTAGTTAGGGTCTCTGTTTGTCAGGCCACAAGTGTTGTTACTGATCATTGGAAGGACTCCACAACTTAAAGTGACATTTCACATTGGAGAGCTGATAAAATCCTACAAACTCAAGCCAGACTGGCGTTTTGCTCAGAAGGAATAATCAGGCACGTGCTACAGGACCAGTTATGGGACCAGTTATGGGAGGGGGAAGTAAAATTCTGTTGTGGCAAAAGCTGGTGTTGGGGTTGCTTCCCTCGTTCGTGACTTCAATGAATCCTGGGGAGCCCACCCTGGTACACGGTTTACAGCCGAACCCTCTACCATCTTGTGCCCCATTCCATGTCAGAGGCCTTCTTATGACATTTCCAGCCATTAAAGATCCATTATCTCCTGCGCTCAAAGACTCAGATCAAACGGGCATTAGTAACAAACAGCGTGTTCATCTGCTGGTGATCAGAGGTTGTGCAGCTCTATCATGAAGCTGGGGAAGCTTGATAAAACTGTAGAAGAGGATGAAAGAAAGAGCGCACCAACCTTGCGCATTACCTCAATAAATAGTGACTAATTTTATTTTATTTAGGAAATATACTCACAAAAGTGACGGTAAAACAGGCATAAGTTAACCATAATCCACACAGGGTTACAGGTAAATTCAAAGGGGGGGGGATAAAATTAACGCGTTTCGAAGGTGCTGTTGAAACAGGCTGAACTGCGGTAATACTGACACTCAGTGGCTGAATGTCTCCTTGCCATGGGAACTCTGCCATACTGAAGTTCCTATCTGCCAAACCCAGCTCTGAGGAAGAAGGGAGCACCCTTCGAAACGCGTTAGCTTTTATCCCCCCTTTTGATTTACCTGCAACCCTGTGTGGATTATGGTTAATTTATGCCTGTTTTACCGTCACTTCTGTGAGTATATTTCCTAAATAAAATAAGTCACTATTTATTGAGGTAATGCGCAAGGTTTGTGCGCTCTTTCTTTCATCCTCTTCTACAGTTTCCAGCCATTAACCTTTATATCCCCAAAGGAAGGAATGTCCAAACCTAAAGTAGTTTGCTGCACTTTACTTATGGAATTTTGGAAATTGCATACCAGTCACATCACATGGACATACAATCTGAAGTCGCTTGACATTACAAAGTCAAACACATTTAGTCGGCGGTTTGCCGCAGTCACATGTGAAAACATATATAGCACCTTTAGCATCCATATCCCTCACAGTCTCTCCTCTACCCAGGGTCATTAGTACTCCTCTCCCGGGACCCTTCAGAGAAGCAGCCTCACTCAGGGAATTCTTGGCCTGCCCTAAAAAGCCTTTTGCAATCTGTTCTATCCTCCACCTCTATAAGGCATGGAAAGTCTACAGACAGCTCTTCCTGTGTGCAGGCCTACTCCTCTTGGCCTCTTGCCCTGTCCAAGGCCTACATGTTCTGGTTACATCTGTACAGGCGTAGGGTGTTTACTTCCCGTGCCCCAACTGAGTGGGTGCTCCTCACTACCTAACTTATATATGGGTGCTGACTCCCCCTGAGCCCTGACCCCTGATATCATTGAAGGAGGGCTCTACCTAAAAGGTGCCCAACACCTGTTGTAACCAGACACTATTATTATTATTATACAGTATTTATATAGCACCAAAGGTTATGCTCAGCGCTGTACAGTAGCAAGGGGGACAGAACATGAGACAAGACAGTAACAATACAATACACGAGGGGTTCGAGGGCCCTGCTCTTTCGAGCTTACAATCTAGGAGGGAGGGGAAGGTGGCACAGGAGGAGATGGCTGTGGGGGATGGAGTGGTGGGTGGAGTGGAGGAGGTTAGTTGTTAGGTGAGGTCGGGTGTTAGGTGAGGTTGGGGTAGGCTTCCCTGAAGAGGAGGGTTTTCAGGGTGCGCCTGAAGGTGAGGAGGGTAGGTGACATTCTGATGGATTGGGGTAGGGAGTTCCAGAGGATGGGGGAAGTCCTAGAGAAGTCCTGCAATCGGGCGTGGGAGGAGGAGACCAGGGAGCTAGAGAGCAGGAGGTCCTGTGAGGAGCCGAGGGCACGGGTAGGGTAGTATCTGGGTATCAGGTCAGTTATGTAGTTCGGGACGGCATTGTGAATGGCCTTGAAGGTCAGGGTTAGCAGCTAGCAGCTATTCTGGTCAGGGTTAGCAGCTATTCTGGTACAGTGCCACCTAGTAGCAAAATGGCTAACTGCACCTGCCTACATGCTGTATCAATGTGAAAATATAGAAGATTGATGGCAGAACAAAAAGGCCAAGTGGCCTCCATCAAGTCTGCCCCATTTATTTTATATTTTTTTTTTTATTTCAATTTTAATTTTTTTGTCTGAATATAGATCTATGTTTGTCCAAAGCATGTTTAAATCCACTTACTATTGATTGACTCACTACATTTGCTGGAGGTCTATTCCAAATATCAATCAAGTTGGCCCCCTTTCATGTGTTCTAGGCTCACCTGTCCTTCCTGGGTGCCTGGGGCCATCAGGGCAGGTGTCAGCAGGGAGAGTCCAAAAATAGTCCAAGGTTGAAAGCACAGAATACTCTATAATGTCTACGTATGACCTAGAATTAACAGTACTTCCCTGGAAACCTGAACTCGTCGATTTGGTGGGTTGTTCATACATGTTCAGTCATAAACTATGACATGTAATGGCCAGGTCAGGTAATGGTCTACAAAGTTTTGTGAATATAGTGCAGATGTGATTGGTCAGGTCAGAGTAGGATTGGTTATTATTAGATGGTGGTATAATTTTCTGTGATTGTATCGCTACTATAGAGGAAATATTGAATAAAATAGGAGCTTGTGTAGTCATGTGTCAGACTTCAGTGAAATGCAACCAAGAAAAGCTATGCTTTTAGGTCCTCTCAGGAACAAATTGATTGCATTTCAGATTCATTTATGATGCTTTTAACGTCTTCATACTACATTCTCCTAAACCAGTAAAGAGGAATGAAATTGGTTTAAATGCAGCAAAAAAAGATGTGTAACGTTTATATAAACACAAAGCAAAAGCAACATTAGACAGTGAATGCTGCCGTATGTGATCCAAATGTAAAAGCCCAGTATAGTAAAAAATAATGTATTCTAAGAAATATTTATCTGTAATACTTGCATTGATGCCAAACATAAATGTAGCCATTTGCACACTTTTACCAGCATTTTCTGCAAATTTACAGGCAGGTCA
Source organism: Staurois parvus (assembly GCF_062004578.1). Taxonomy (NCBI): domain Eukaryota; kingdom Metazoa; phylum Chordata; class Amphibia; order Anura; family Ranidae; genus Staurois; species Staurois parvus. The sequence continues at coordinate 2,054,899 of NW_028319438.1, forward strand.
AGCTATCCAACCAAAGCGTCAGTGTCTGTGATTGGGACAAATAAAAGAAGAGACATAGACTGAAAAATTGTAGTGTCCCTTTCCTTTAGTCTTCAAAAAAGTGTTCTCTTTCTTTGGCGGACAGTGGAGAAATGCCCCTTTACATTGGCGACCATTGGAAAAAAAAGCCCACGTGAACTGGTGATTAGTGTAGACGTGACCTTACATTAGCAGTCATTGTAGGTGGGAGATCAATCTGTCATTGTTCACTGCTTAAGGAACCTCTTGCAACCTCTGGAGGAACCTTGGTTGAGAAAGCTTGGAGTAGAGAATGCTTAAACCGCATGTGAGGTTTTTAGCCATCTGTGTCCCAGTAGGAACTTTCACTTTACTCCTCGTCCTATAGACCCAACAGAAAGTGAAAAGAAATCCATCCAAAGTGAGATAAAGCCCATTGTAGGCCACTGTCATCAGACCAAGTGTCTCATTTGACAGATTTCCCCTCTTTTTCTTTCCAATGACCATTCAACATATTGGATCTCCCATAGCGTTCAATCTCAATGACAATGATCATGGGACACATTGAGGCTAGGTTCCCACCTGTGTGGCTGTGTGGTCTGCGATTTGCGTGGGCACAAAGCCCCTTAATTTGAATGGGCTGCTGTGCCCTAGGATATGACGAAAGAAGTCCCTGTACTATTTCTGAAATTGCAGCCTGCACAGAACCGAGGTTCCTAGCTGTGATTTCCAGTGCGGGCGGCATGCCATTAGGATTAATGACACTTGGTCGCAGTGCTTTAAATCTACTTGGGATTTTAAAAACAAAAGGGGCTTTATAGAGACTTAAATATTTAATATTTTTAACATTGCGCTGTTTATCTCCTCCTCCCCCTCCCTGCCTGTCTCCAGCACCGCCCGAGGACTAGCAGGGAGGAGAGAGACCTTGCAGTGTAATGAGCACTGATTGGGTGCTTGCCAGGAAAGAGGAGTGTCTGGCTTTTCCTTTATCCCTTTCGCTGCTGTGAGATGGGGAAACAGCTCTCATTGTTTGAATACTGCTTGTGTGGAGTAAATTAAATGTTTTGACTGACATTCTGCAGTTTAGCCACAAGATATCACTGTTTTTCTAACACAGTCTCAGACTACATAGATGTTTCTATATTCATGAAGAGGTGGAGTTTTCACTCAGGGTTGAGAGAGAACAGGAAGAAGAGAGAGCAGCCATGTTCTGGAGAATGGTGAATGAGGGGGGGCCGTGTGAGCTGAGAATCTGATGACATCCAGGTGTGAGAGCATCCCTCCGTAACCAGAGCTGCAGTTAAGTGAAGCTGATGAGATTGCTGCCAGGAAGCTGATGAGATTGCTGCCAGGAATGCTGATGAGATTGCTGCCAGGAATGCTGATGAGAGCAGAGGAACTAAGCAACATATACGGCGAGACCACATGCTTGTTGGAGAGACATTTGTTCTGTTCAGAGTCACCAGCGGATGAAAAGCAGACCCAGGTCGGTAAGATCGTGCACGCACCTCATTTCAGTGTTGGCACCTTGAGACTGAGCCCAGGCCTATAGTTAGTTAGTTAGGGTCTCTGCTTGTGTCAGGCCACAAGTGCTATTACTGATCATTGGCAGGACTCCACAACTTAAAGTGACATTTCACATTGGAGAGCTGATAAAATCCTACAAACTCAAGCCAGACTGGCGTTTGGCTCAGAAGGAATACTCAGGCACGTGCTACAGGACCAGTTATGGGAGGGGGAATACTGTAGATTTGTGTAAGATTGTAAGCTGTTGTGCTGCACCACAGGCTAGCCCATACCGTACACCCATACACTGATTCCTGCTCTTTTAGGGTAATAACAGGTAAGGTGTGGCAGCTTAGTTGTGCCCCCCAGTAGGTAAATGACTTCACTTTCTACCTTCATCCATCAGGAGGTGCCGTGCTGTGCAGCACAAGGGTCTCAGCCTTTGGGCTGAGTGTATGTGAATTTATTGTATGTTCCCAGCATTTGTGGTTGTGTTTATTTGTCACATCTAAGTAAAATTCTGTTGTGGCAAAAGCTGGTGTTGGGGTTGCTTTCCTCGTTTGTGACTTCACTGTATCCTGGGGAGCCCACCCCGGTACACGGCTTACACTGCCAGAGCAGTTTTTTGCACACGTTTAAAAAATCATTTTAGGCCTGAAGATTGCACAAAACTCCAAAACATGATATATTTTCCTAAATCAGAGAGCCTAGAGTGGAAGTTCTAATTTTTTATGTCACACGATATTATCACAAAGGTCTAGGAAACACAAACTTTCAGTAAAAAAATACACTTAAGTTAATTTTAGAGCACAAAAAGCAATATACTATCCAATTTTTTGCAAAATATAAAAGACGAGGTTGCATCGAGTAAATAGACATCCATCATGTCAAACCTTAAATTTGCGCGTGCTTGTGCAATGGCAACAAACTTTAGTACCTAATATTTTCTATAGTTAGCACATTTAAAGCCCCTTATAGGTCACCAGTTTAGCTTTACGGAGGAGGTCTGGTGCTAGAATTATTGCTCTCATTCTGGCATGCACGGCGATATGTAACATGTGTATCGCAATCGATGTTTTCATTTGTAGGCGCCCCAGCGTGTGCTTTTACATTTGTACATGTGAACATATGTGGGGGTGGGGGGTCTTGAAAAATTTTGGGGGGATTTATATGCTTGGGTGTAACTTTAATTTTTTTAAAATTAAAAAAAAACTTTTTTACTTAACTTTTTTTTTTTCATCACATAGGGGACTTATTTTTGGTGACAGGTTCTCTTTTTTGAGATATCGAGGGTCTAGAAGACTCTGCATGTCTGCCCTGTGCTTCACTGAATGTAATGCAGTGCACATCGCACCACATTACATTATTTCCTCGATGGTGGGGAATCTGTCAACGGGGACCCAGAAGTGATGTTGCATCACTTCCGGGGCAGGACAAGAAGGGGAGGAGAGGGTATGTGCCTGCTCTCCTCCCTCCCCTATACCTGCCGGCAGCCATTGACTGGTCCTGGGCCTGCAGATGGGCTAGCAGAGCCCGGGAAACATAGTGGGCGGGGGGGGGGGGGGGGGGGGAGGTGATAAGATGTTGGCACCATAGTGAGCTGTGTAGAAGCAGTCGGTCGGAAATGCTGCCGCCTGAATGCTTCCACCTGACAGATAAGCCCTGCTGCTTGCCCACTGCAAGGCTAAAGGTAAAAAAAACTACCTGCTCGGTGCCCGGAACTACATGTCCTAGGCGTCGGGCAATATGAATTGAACATCTCTGGACTAACCTAAAAAACTTTTTACTTCATTTTTTTTTTTTTGTGTAGCAAAAGTTTGTTTTATAAAATGCATATTTAAAAAGATATGTTGTGAACACATAGCAAGGGTATCACCCCTTGGATAACATCTAATTTAGCATTTTTTCACATGATGAATAACCATGTAGTGCCCCTCTAGATAGCCAGGGGGAGCTAGTTGCTAATTTTTAGATAGGCTGAGTAGCATAAATTTGGGCCAGGGCTGAGAGACTTTGCAGGTCAGTTCCCTAAAACCTCCCCATGCTCTAGAATCTTGGAGAAGATTCCAGAAGCAGTGGGTGGGGGTGAGGAGGGACTGGCCTGCACACTTGGAGGACTCTGGTAAATCATCAAGCAGGAGTCCTGGCATGGGATCAGGGCAGCCTTTACATGTGACAGCAGCAGGAGAGTTTGGGTGGAATATGTGAGAGAGGCATGAGCCTGGCAGGGGCCCAGTGGGAAAGGGCCTACCTACAGGCTTGGGACTTGGACAGGTGGATAGCTCAGCCTCCCTAGCCCCCAGAGCAAGGACCACCTGTGGAGCCAAGAAAAGAGCCAACCCAGCAGAAGGCCTGAAGTCAGCCACCTGCCTACACCAGCTCACAGGGAAGAGACAGAGTAAGCAATCCTACACCCCCTTGGCCAATTAAGGGGAAAAGAGCACTCTGGTGGGAAAACTGATTAGCTCCTTACCCGGGACTGTTTCATATTAAAGTGGCAGGCACTGGATCACCTGCCCAGGGATTCCTCCAGACAATTGGATAGAGAACTATAACAACTGCATTGTACCACAGACACTATCCCTACATAACATACTGCCAATGGGAATATATTCTGCATTGTGTTTGCCTACAGTCAATGTAGCCTCCTTGGCGGTATTCCTGAGTGTAGCTCGGGGTAAAGTTTCAGCACCACAAGCAGTAACCCCGAGCTACACTCAGGAATACACTGCGGCGTTGCTCCGCGATCTGTTCTTCACTTACCTTGTCCTGCACTCCCGCAATGTCCCCCCTGTAGTGTCCCCTGTAATGTCATCCGGCCGATGCCGATCATCTGTCTTCCAGGTTCTGTTCCCTGTGAGCATCAGGACGTATGGGGGACGGAACCGGCGGGAAATTTGAAAATGACAAGTGACCTTCACTAAATACACTAAAATCACATAGTATTCCATTCCTGTATCAAACCATTTCACATACATTTTGTCCCGAGTGCTTTGTCCGGCGCCCTGCCTGCATTTTTACTGTTCTTTCTGCCTGGAAACTGAGAAACGTCCATGGCGTCCAAAAAGCATCCCTTTAGGTCAAAAGCGGTTTTAGACCGGCTAGAGAACAGCGATAGTAAATCAGAACCACTTGCAGAATTGAGTGATAATGATTTGAGGGGGAAATTCCTCATCAGACACTGAAAACGATTTTGTGACTTTGCTCAGTGATGTGCGAACTTGGCGCTCTATTTCACATTTCAGTGTTTTTGGTTTGATTATATTATTGAATTAAATTTATTATTATATTATTTTTTATGATTATTTATTAAATTATAATTTATGATTTCGTGTTTCAATTTTCATCATCCCCGGGATGTTTACTAGACTCTTGTTCAGACAGATTTCAGTGAGTTATTCCTAAAAATTACAGGCCTACAATAAAAAAAATACATATTTCCATGCAAAATAATGGTACCGCTTTCAGCACCAAAAATCTGAAATAATCAGACCGCCAGGGAGGTTAAAGTGACAGGCACTGGATCACCTGCCCAGGGATTCCTCCAGACAATTGGATAGAGAACTATTACAACTGCATTGTACCACAGACACTATCCCTACATAACATACTGCCAATGGGAATATATTCTGCATTGTATTTGCATTCAGTCAATTTAAAACATTCTCTCTCTTAAGATCAAGTGTTCTCTTCTCTCCAGTATTTGCTTGTCATTTCCAGCTTGATAAATGAAATCATGTTATGGTCACTGCTACCCAGATGTTATTTTATATGGACATTAGAATAAACTCTGCATGGTTCGAGATTACCATGTCCCTTTTGGCTAGATTTAGGCGTGCGTCTACATCCGTATCACTCCCCTGTTCAGATTAGTTTTCAGAGGCAATTGACATGCGACGAGGAGGCAATGTGACACCTCCTCAACGTCCATTTTAATCTCAACAAATGCACCATAACTGCGTGCATTGCTCGTGGTTGTGGTTTGTTTGCAGCACTGCTTTGTTCACTTGAATGGGCTGCACTTGGCGGGCTTGCTGTCTGCTGATCGTGACATGTTGGATAGTTTTTGACACTGATGCAAAGCAAAGATCGTGACCACAGCATATAAACACCCCTGTCTGCTGCCGTTGCAGCTTAAGGGGAGGTTGTTGGGGGGGATTAAAAACATGGCTCAACTATGCATTTTTACAACCCACCAACTGCACAATTAGACTTAGCTTTACTGTTCCAGCAGTGCTATTACGTAGTCAATGTCAGGGTAGTTAACCTCCCTAGTTGTCTGATTATGTCAGTATTTCTGTGCTCAGAGCGGTACTTTTGTTGCATGGAAATATGCTGTTTTTTTATTGTAGGCTGCTCCGATTTAACCTCCCTAGCAGTCTGATTATGTCAATATTTCTGTGCTCAAAGCGGTACATTTTTTTGCATGGAAATATGTTGTTTTTTTATTGTAGGCTGCTCCGATTTAACCTCCCTAGCGGTCTGATTATGTCAATATTTCTGTGCTCAAAGCGGTACATTTTTTTGCATGGAAATGTGTAGTTTTTTTATTGTAAGCTTTAATTTTTAGGCATTTTTAGGGACGCTGCAGGGGGGACATCGCAGGAGCGCAGGACAAGGTAAGTGCTGGAGGGAATTCCTGAGCAACGCTGCAGTGTATTCCCGAGTGTAGCTCGAGGTTACCGCTTTTGGTACTGAAACTTTACCCCGAGCTACACTCAGGAATACCGCCAGGGGGGTTAAAATATCCCTGGTAAGGGATGGAAGGAGGAGATAACAGTGCAATGTTAAAAATATTACACGTTTAAGTCGCCATAAAGCCCTTTTTGTTTTTAAAAGCTCCAGACATTCCTAATATCACCTCCGATTTAACCTCCCTAGTGGTCTGATTATGTCAATATTTCTGTGCTCAAAGCGGTACTTTTTTTGCATGGAAATATGTAGTTTTTTTATTGTAGGCCTGTAATTTTTAGGAATAACTCACTGAAATCTGTCCGAACAAGAGTCTAGTAAACATCCCGGGTATGTTAAAATTTGAAACACAAAATCATAAATTATTATTTAATAAATAATCATAAAAAATAATATAATAATAATACATTTAATTCAATAATATAATCAAACCAAAAACACTGAAATGTGAAATATAGCGCCAAGTTCGCACATCACTGAGCAAAGTCGCAGAATCGTTTTCAGTGTCTGATGATGAATTTCCCCCACGAATCATTATCACTCAATTCTGCAAGTGGTTCTGATTTACTATCGCTGTTCTCTAGACGGTCTAAAACCGCTTTTGACCTAAAGGGATGCTTTTTGGACGCCATGGACGTTTCTCAGTTTCCAGGCAGAAAGAACAGTAAAAATGCAGGCAGGGCGCCGGACAAAGCACTCGGGACAAAATGTATGTGAAATGGTTTGATACAGGAATGTAATACTATGTGATTTTAGTGTATTGAGTGAATGTCACTTTTAAAATTTTTTAATTTCCCGCTGGTTCCGTCCCCCGTACGTCCCGACGCTCGCAGGGAACAGAACCCGGAAGACAGATGCCGGCATCGGCCGGAGGACATTACAGGGCAGTAGTTCTCAACCTTTCTAATGCCGCGACCCCTTAATACAGTTCCTCATGTTGTGGTGACCCCCAACCATAAAATTATTTTCGTTGCTACTTCATAACTGTAATTTTGCAGTGGGAGGACTAGCGCCCCATTGTGGGTGTCATTGGGAGGAATAGTGCCCCATCATTGGGGTCAGGGGGAGGGAATAGTGCCCCATCATTGGTATCAGTGGGAGGAATAGTGCCCCATCATTGGTGTAAGTGGGAGGAATAGTGCCCCATCATTGGTGTAAGTGGGAGGAATAGTGCCCCATCATTGATGTCAGTGTGGTGGAGGGGGGAATAGTGCCCCATCATTGGGGTCAGGGGGAGGGAATAGTGACCCATCATTGGTGTCAGTGGGGGGGGGGGGGGAATAGTGTCCCATCGTTGGTGTCGGTGGGGGGAGGAATAGTGCCCCATTCTTGGTGTCAGTGGGGGGAGGAATAGTGCCCCATTCTTGGTGTCAGTGGGGGGAGGAATAGTGCCCCATTCTTGGTGTCAGTGGGGGGAGGAATAGTGCCCCATCGCTGGTGTCAGTAGGGGGAGGAATAGTGCCCCATCGCTGGTGTCAGTAGGGGGAGGAATAGTGCCCCATCGTTGGTGTCAGTGGGGGGAGGAATAGTGCCTCATCGTTGGTGTCAGTGGGGGGAGGAATAGTGCCCCATCGTGGGTGTCAGTGGGAGGAATAGTGCCCCATCGTGGGTGTCAGTGGGAGGAATAGTGCCCCATCGTGGGTGTCAGTGGGAGGAATAGTGCCCCATCGTGGGTTTCAGTGGGAGGAATAGTGCCCCATCGTGGGTGTCAGTGGGAGGAATAGTGCCCCATCGTGGGTGTCAGTGGGAGGAATAGTGCCCCATTGTGGGTGTCAGTGGGAGGAATAGTGCCCCATTGTGGGTGTCAGTGGGAGGAATAGTGCCCCATTGTGGGTGTCAGTGGGAGGAATAGTGCCCCATCATTGATGTCAGTGTGGTGGAGGGGGGAATAGTGACCCATCATTGGTGTCAGTGGGGGGGGGGGGGGAATAGTGTCCCATCGTTGGTGTCGGTGGGGGGAGGAATAGTGCCCCATCGCTGGTGTCAGTAGGGGGAGGAATAGTGCCCCATCGCTGGTGTCAGTAGGGGGAGGAATAGTGCCCCATCGCTGGTGTCAGTAGGGGGAGGAATAGTGCCCCATCGTGGGTGTCAGTGGGGGGAGGAATAGTGCCCCATCGTGGGTGTCAGTGGGAGGAATAGTGCCCATTGTGGGTGTCAGTGGGAGGAATAGTGCCCATTGTGGGTGTCAGTGGGAGGAATAGTGCCCCATTGTGGGTGTCAGTGGGAGGAATAGTGCCCCATTGTGGGTGTCAGTGGGAGGAATAGTGCCCCACTGTGGGTGTCAGTGGGAGGAATAGTGCCCCATTGTGGGTGTCAGTGGGAGGAATAGTGCCCCATCATTGATGTCAGTGTGGTGGAGGGGGGAATAGTGCCCCATCATTGGGGTCAGGGGGAGGGAATAGTGACCCATCATTGGTGTCAGTGGGGGGGGGGGAATAGTGTCCCATCGTTGGTGTCGGTGGGGGGAGGAATAGTGCCCCATTCTTGGTGTCAGTGGGGGGAGGAATAGTGCCCCATTGCTGGTGTCAGTGGGGGGAGGAATAGTGCCCCATCGTTGGTGTCAGTGGGGGGAGGAATAGTGCCCCATCGCTGGTGTCAGTAGGGGGAGGAATAGTGCCCCATCGCTGGTGTCAGTGGGGGGAGGAATAGTGTCCCATCGTTGGTGTCAGTGGGGGGAGGAATAGTGCCTCAACGTTGGTGTCAGTGGGGGGAGGAATAGTGCCCCATCGTTGGTGTCAGTGGGGGGAGGAATAGTGCCCCATTCTTGGTGTCAGTGGGGGGAGGAATAGTGCCCCATCGTTGGTGTCAGTGGGGGGAGGAATAGTGCCCCATCGTTGGTGTCAGTGGGGGGAGGAATAGTGCCCCATCGTTGGTGTCAGTGGGGGGAGGAATAGTGCCCCATCGTTGGTATTAGTGACACAAATGATGGGGCACTATCCCTTCCACTGACACCAATGATACTTACCTTGCTGACCCCTGCTCCAGCCTGGGCTCGCTCTCTCCCTCTCCCATCTACAGCCTGCATACCTGGTTGCAGCAGCAAAATTTGCACTTACCTGTCAGCTGTCTTCCTTCTCTGGCTGCCCTCCTCCCTCGATCTTCTTTGATCTACGCGCGCTGCCGCTCGGCTCCTCCTCTCCAAGCTCCACCTCCTCACCGGTGATTGGCCGCCTGTGTGCCTCTCCTGAGCTACAGTTCTGGTGGCCAATCAGCGGCGAGGAGGCGGAGCTGTTGAGTGATCCCGGAGGTGTGGCCAGGTGACAGGGGCAGCATATCATCCCGCCCACAGATCGCCTGAGACAGAGGAGCGGTGTCTCGGTTCCTAAGACCATCAGAAATATGTGTTTTCCGATGGTCTTAGGCAACCCCTGGGAAATGGTCGTTCGACCCCCAAAGGGGTCACGACCCCCAGGTTGAGAACCGCTGTTACAGGGGACACTGCAGGGACGACATCGCCGGAGTGCAGGACAAGGTAAGTGATGGAGGGATCCCGGAGCAACGCTGCAGTGTATTCCCGAGTGTAGCTCGAGTTTACCGCTTTTGGTACTGAAAGTTAACCCCGAGCTACACTCGGGAATACCGCCAGGGGGGTTAAATACGGTTTCGGTTAAAATTAATTTTTTTCTTTTTCATCTGGACAAGTGGATTGGGGCACCGATTTAGTTCCCTGAACAAGTATTTTTTTCAAAAATTTCACCACCCTTGTATACCCTTTGGGGGTGAGGATACACCCAGCATTGTTTCAGATAGTTCTGAAAGTCCTGGCAAGGATTCTGCGAGCACCACTGGAAGTACTGGCAAAGATTATGTGCATACCATTGAAGTACTGGTTGGAATTCTAGAAGTCCTGGTAGTCCGGGACAGGGGCAGACTGACAACTCATGGGGCCCCCGGGCAATAGGGGATCATGGGGCCCCTGTGTCCTTGCCCAAACTCAAAAAAGCCTATGAAAAAGGTACCAGGGGCATCTCATGGGGCCCCCTACTGACCCCGGGCCCTCGGGCAGTGCCGAGTTTCCAAATGGTCAGTCCACTCCTCGTCCTGGAGGTACTATAACAGAACGCCCTTTGGAATTGAGACCTCAAGGACTATTTTGTCCATTATTAGATCCAGCACTTTGCCAAAATGTTTATGGCCAAGCTATAAAACGCCAACAGAGCTTCTAAGCTATTGTCATTCTTTCCAAAACTAAATGTTTGGTTTTAGATCTTTAAAGTCTTTAAAGCAGCGGTTCTCAACCTGGGGGTCGCGACCCCTTTGGGGGTCGAACGACCATTTCCCAGGGGTCGCCTAAGACCATCGGAAAACATATTTCCGATGGTCTTAGGAACCGAGACACCGCTGCTCTGTCTCGCGATCTGTGGGCGGGATGATATGCTGCCCCTGTAACCTGGCCACACCTCCGGGATCACTCAACAGCTCCGCCTCCTCGCCGCTGATTGGCCACCGGAACTGTAGCTAAGGACAGGCACACAGGCGGCCAATCACCGGCGAGGAGGTGGAGCTTGGAGAGGAGGAGCCGAGCGGCAGAGCGCGCAGATCGAAGAAGATCGAGGGAGCTGCAGGACCGAGTGAAGAGGAGAGAGGCCAGAGAAGGAAGACAGCTGACAGGTAAGTGCAAATTTTGCTTCTGCAGGCTGTAGATGGGAGAGGGGGAGAGCGAGCCCAGGCTGGAGCAGGGGTCAGCAAGGTAAGTATCATTGGTGTCAGTGGGAGGAATAGTGCCCCATCATTTGTGTCACTAATACCAACGATGGGGCACTATTCCTCCCCCCACTGACACCAACGATGGGGCACTATTCCTCCCCCCACTGACACCAATGATAGGCACTATTCCTCCCACTGACACCAACGATGGGGCACTATTCCTCCCCCCACTGACACCAACGATGGGGCACTATTCCTCCCCCCACTGACACCAACGATGGGGCACTATTCCTCCCCCCACTGACACCAACGATGGGGCACTATTCCTCCCCCCACTGACACCAACGATGGGGCACTATTCCTCCCCCCACTGACACCAACGATGGGGCACTATTCCTCCCCCCACTGACACCAACGATGGGGCACTATTCCTCCCCCCACTGACACCAATGATAGGCACTATTCCTCCCCCCACTGACACCAACGATGGGGCACTATTCCTCCCACTGACACCAACGATGGGGCACTATTCCTCCCACTGGCACCAATGATAGGCACTATTCCTCCCCCCACTGACACCAACGATAGGCACTATTCCTCCCCCCACTGACACCAACGATGGGGCACTATTCCTCCCCCCACTGACACCAACGATGGGGCACTATTCCTCCCCCCACGGACACCAACGATGGGGCACTATTCCTCCCCCCACTGACACCAACGATGGGGCACTATTCCTCCCCCCACTGACACCAATGATAGGCACTATTCCTCCCCCCACTGACACCAATGATAGGCACTATTCCTCCCACTGACACCAATGATGGGGCACTATTCCTCCCACTGACACCAATGATGAGGCACTATTCCTCCCACTGATACCAATGATGGGGCACTATTCCTCCCACTGACACCAATGATGGGGCACTATTCCTCCCACTGACACCAATGATGGGGCACTATTCCTCCCACTGACACCAATGATGGGACACTATTCCTCCCACTGACACCAATGATGGGGCACTATTCCTCCCACTGACACCAATGATGGGACACTATTCCTCCCACTGACACCAATGATGGAGCACTATTCCCCCCACTGACACCAATGATGGGGCACTATTCCTCCCACTGACACCAATGATGGGGCACTATTCCTCCCACTGACACCAACGATGGGGCGCTATTCCTCCCACTGATACCAACGATGGGACACTATTCCTCCCACTGACATCAGTGATGGGGCGCTAGTCCTCCCACTGATACCAATGATGGGGCACTATTCCTCCCACTGACACCAATGATGGGGCACTATTCCTCCCACTGACACCAATGATGGGGCACTATTCCTCCCACTGACACCAATGATGGGGCACTATTCCTCCCACTGACACCAATGATGGGGCACTATTCCTCCCACTGACACCAATGATGGGGCACTATTCCTCCCACTGACACCAATGATGGGGCACTATTCCTCCCACTGACACCAATGATGGGACACTATTCCTCCCACTGACACCAATGATGGGACACTATTCCTCCCACTGACACCAATGATGGAGCACTATTCCCCCCACTGACACCAATGATGGGGCACTATTCCTCCCACTGACACCAATGATGGGGCACTATTCCTCCCACTGACACCAACGATGGGGCACTATTCCTCCCACTGATACCAACGATGGGACACTATTCCTCCCACTGACATCAGTGATGGGGCGCTAGTCCTCCCACTGATACCAATGATGGGGCACTATTCCTCCCACTGATACCAATGATGGGGCACTATTCCTCCCACTGACACCAATGGCGGGACACTATTCCTCCCACTGATACCAACGATGGGACACTATTCCTCCCACTGACACCAATGATGGGGCACTATTCCTCCCACTGATACCAACGATGGGACACTATTCCTCCCACTGACACCAATGATGGGGCACTATTCCTCCCACTGATACCAATGATGGGGCGCTAGTCCTCCCACTGATACCAATGATGGGGCACTATTCCTCCCACTGATACCAATGATGGGGCGCTAGTCCTCCCACTGCAAAATTACAGTTCTGAAGTAGCAACGAAAATAATTTTATGGTTGGGGGTCACCACAACATGAGGAACTGTATTAAGGGGTCGCGGCGTTAGAAAGGTTGAGAACCACTGCTTTAAAGGGACACTGAGTTGCTACCCCCCAAAATTCCCCTACATGTTTACCTGAGATAAAAGAGGGTTTCTACCAGGGGCGGACTGACAACTCATGGGGCCCCCGGGCAATAGTGGATCCTGGGGCTCCTGTGTCCTTGCCCAAACTCAAAAAAGCCTATGAAAAAGGTACCAGGGGCATCTCATGGGGCCCCCTACTGACCCCAGGCCCTCGGGCAGTGCTGAGTTTCCAAATGGTCAGTCCGCCCCTGGTTTCTACTAACCTCTCCTGACCTGTAGTGAAGTAGAGGCCAGTAGATGGAACCACAGCGTGTGGTGGGGAACAGGGGCAGACTGACAACTCATGGGGCCCCCAGGCAATAGGGGATCATGGGGCCCCTGTGTCCTTGCCCAAACTCAAAAAAGCCTATGAAAAAGGTACCAGGGGCATCTCATGAGGCCCCCTACTGACCCCGGGCCCTCGGGCAGTGCCCGAGTTTCCAAATGGTCAGTCTGCCCCTGGTTTCTACTAACCTCTCCTGACCTGTAGTGAAGTAGAGGCCAGTGGATGGAACCACAGCGTGTGGTGGGGAACAGGGGCAGCCTGACAACTCATGGGGCCCCCGGGCAATAGGGGATCATGGGGCCCCTGTGTCCTTGCCCAAACTCAAAAAAGCCTATGAAAAAGGTACCAGGGGCATCTCATGAGGCCCTCTACTGACCCCGGGCCCGAGTTTCCAAATGGTCAGTCCGCCCCTGATGGGGAACACAGGCATCCAACACTCCCACAAGTGTTGACTGCTGAAGATTTTGATGGAGACTGTAACAATTCAATGGAGAGACAATAGGAAACACGATATGCCGGAAAGGTAAGTATAATATTTTTTCTATTACATGGAACTACTTTGGAGGATATTGGCGGACAAGGCAGCAAACAAACTGCTCCAGAATTCCTGGCAGAGTATAAACCCTGAAGCTTTAAAAAGTTTACTGTACACCGTATGACACATACAGATATACTTTTATTCCTGAAAACCCCCACTGTATCCTTCACTCTTCAAGTCATTTCTGCATTTGGTCCATAGTGACTCACTGAACTGGTTCGTGATGCCTAGGTTGGCCAAAACCCAACGAGTCCTATAGCCTGCCAAATCGGTTTACATCCCATTCACATTTACCAGCTATGAACACCAGGTGGCAATGCTAGACAAGAGGAATATCCCCCGGAATTTTAGAGATTGTTGCAGACGTTCGTTCTAATCACGGCTTGTGTCTAAATCTTTGTGTTGCTTGTCAATTAAAATCAGAACTCCAGGCACCAGTGGAAGCAGTTAGGTATTTGCTTAAAGACTAATAGATGTATTTATGTATCAGAAGTGTCTAGATCTGTCTCATTATGTTACATGTAAACCCCAGTACAGCGATGTCCCCCCCATCAATCTTTCTTGCTTTTTACACCTGCTGACAGGAGCAGAAAGGTAACCTCATGCGTTTGCTGCTGCTCATTTTCTGTTCAGCCACTGCCAGGGAGCTGGGAGATGACCCATCTGAATAGCCTATTTGCACTACAGAAAAGTCAGGTCACCAACCATTAGGCTACATTCACACTAGCCTTGTCAGCAGACATCAGACAGGCGTTTGGGAAGCGTTTTTAAAAAACATTCTGCACATGGCAGCACTCAATGCTGTTCACATGGAAGCGTTAGCGTCGCATTGCGTCGCGGCAAAACTGACGCCTCATATTAAGTCAAGAGGAGTTGAAGACTCCCATTCAAGTCTAATGTGCTGCTCTGCAAACGCCTGGCAGGCGTTTGCGACGCAGTTGCGACACGGTTGCGAGGTGGTTGCGGAGCACTAATACCATTTAACTTCATTATAGGAATTTGTGGTGCGGTTTTCGCTACGTTCACACTAGCCTTGTGTGCAGGCGGCAGAGAGGCGTTTGGGAAGCGTTTTTACCGCTTCCCAAACGCCTCTGCCAATTCTGCACATTACAGCACATGGTGCTGTTCTAACGGGAGCGTTTGCGTCGCGCCGCGTTGCGTCGCGGCAAAACGGACGCCTCTGGTCGAGTCAGGAGGCTTTGAAGCCTCCTATTCTCGTCTATGGTGCCGCTCCGCAAACGCCCGGCCGGCGTTTGCGGTGCGGTTGCGACGCGTTTGCGGAGCGGTAACACCACTCAAACTGTATTATAGGCGTTTGTGGGGCGTTATTAACGCTTGGCAAACGCCTAGCAACCGCCACTAAACCGCGCATGCGGCGTTTGCGGAGCGTTTGCCGAGCGTTAATAACGCCCCACAAACGCCGGACCAACGCTTGCCAAACGCTATAGGGGCGTTTGGCAAGCGTTGGTAAAACAGCCAAGTGTGAACGAGCCCTTTAACACTTGGCAAACGCCTATCAATCGCCTCATGCATGGGGCGTTTGGGGAGCGTTTGAGGAGCGTTAAAAACGCTTCCCAAACGCCTGTCTAATGCCTGACACAGTTGCGACATGTTTGCGAGGTGGTTGCGGAGCACTAATACCATTTAACTTCATTATAGGAGTTTGTGGTGCGGTTTTAACGCTTGGCAAACGCCTATCAATCGCCTCATGCATGGGGCGTTTGGGGAGCGTTTGAGGAGCGTTAAAAACGCTTCCCAAACGCCTGTCTAATGCCTGTCAAACGCTGTAGGGGCGTTTAGCAAGAGTTAGAAATAAAGTCAAGTGTGAACGAGCCCTTAGTGTGTCTTCTGGCTGAGCTCTGTAAATCTCAGGACTGGATGGACAGCATTACAAATCCTTTGGCAGGAGATATAGCTGTAATGTATGTATTTTAATCCTTCGTTAAAGAGAAACTTTAGCTGTTTTGTAAAAAAAAAAAAAAAGTCAGCAGCTACAAATACTGTTGCTGCACACTTTTAAGAAACAGACACTTACCAGCCCATGAAGTCCAGTGCTGTCTTCCTTGTAGCCGATTCTTCACTGGTTTAGGTTTCTGGCACCGCCATCTTGGATTTGGCAGCTGGCTATGACTTCTGATTTCTCATAGCCGGCTCCCTGCTGTACATGTGTGAGACATGGCAGTGTAGTAAGAATGGTCCTTCTGCCTCCTGTGACATATCCCAGAAGACTGCGGGCAGAAGGGGGAGGTCAAATTGACATCATCCTCACCTAGGCAAGGATTAAGGAAGTGCGTATCTGTCAAAGAAGGAACCTGCTCCCAGAAAAAAAATGCTGCAAAAATGTTAGAGCACAGAGGGGTTATAAGAAGATGAGTTGTCCTTCCCTTCAAGTTCAGCTTTAATGATACAACAGTGACCAATGATGGGCACCCTCAAGCAAAGGCCTGCACTGGACTGGGTACCTTACTACTTTTGGGGTTTACTTCTAAATCATACAGTTTAGGAATAGTAAAATATGGCAACATAGTCATCTATGATAGTTACATACATAGTTAGTCTGGCTGAAAAAAGACAAAAGTCCATCCAGTTCAACCATTAAAAAAAAGTTATAATCCTACACCCACAGTTGATCCAGAGGAAGGCAAAACACCCAGCAAAGCATGATCCAATTTGCTCCTGCTGGGAAAAAAATCCTTCCTGATCCCCTGAGAGGCAATCGGATATTCCCTGGATCAACTTTACCTATAAATTTTAAAACCAGTTATATTCTGTGTATCTAGGAAACAATCCAGGACTTTTTTGAATCAATCCACTGAGCTGGCCAGAACCAACTCTTGAGGGAGTCTATTCCACATTTTCACAGCTCTTACTGTGAAGAAACCTTTCCAAGTTTGGAGATTACATTTCTTTTCCTCCAGACATAAAGAGTGCCCCCTTGTCCTCTGTGATGACCTCAGGGTGAATAACTCTACAAGTTCACTATATGAACCACTGATGTATTTATACATGGAGATCATATCCCCCCCTTATGTATTATACATGGTGATCATATCCCCCCTTATGTATTGTACATGGAGATCATATCCCCCCTTATGTATTATACATGGAGATCATATCCCCCCTTATGTATTATACATGGAGATCATATCCCCCCTTATGTATTATACATGGTGATCATATCCCCCCTTATGTATTGTACATGGAGATCATATCCCCCCTTATGTATTATACATGGAGATCATATCCCCCCTTATGTATTATACATGGAGATCATATCCCCCCTTATGTATTATACATGGTGATCATATCCCCCCTTATGTATTGTACATGGAGATCATATCCCCCCTTATGTATTATACATGGAGATCATATCCCCCCCTATGTATTATACATGGAGATCATATCCCCCCCTTATGTATTATACATGGAGATCATATCCCCCCCTTATGTATTATACATGGTGATCATATCCCCCCCTTATGTATTATACATGGTGATCATATCCCCCCTTATGTATTGTACATGGAGATCATATCCCCCCTTATGTATTATACATGGAGATCATATCCCCCCTATGTATTATACATGGAGATCATATCCCCCCCTTATGTATTATACATGGAGATCATATCCCCCCCTTATGTATTATACATGGAGATCATATCCCCCCCTTATGTATTATACATGGAGATCATATCCCCCCTTATATTTTATACCTGGAGATCATATCCCCCTTATATATTATACATGGGGATTATATCCCCCCCTTATGTATTATACATTGGAGATCATATCCCCCCTTATATTTTATACATGGAGATCATATCCCCCTTATATACTATACATGGGGATTATATCCCCCCCTTATGTATTATACATGGAGATCATATCCCCCTCTTATATATTATACATGGAGATCATATCCCCCCTTATCTATCATACATGGTGATAATATCCCCCCTTATGTATTATACACGATGATCATATCCCCCCCCCTTATGTATTATACATGGAGATCATATCCCCCTTATGTATTATACATGGAGATCATATCCCCCCTTATGTATTATACATGGAGATCATATCCCCCTTATGTATTATACATGGTGATCATATCCCCTGTATGTATTATACATGGAAATCATATCCCCCTTATGTATTATACATGGAGATCATATCCCCCTTATGTATTATACATGGTGATCATATCCCCCTTATGTATTATACATGGAAATCATATCCCCCTTATATATTATACATGGGGATTATATCCCCCCCTTATGTATTATACATTGGAGATCATATCCCCCTTATATATTATACATGGGGATTATATCCCCCCCTTATGTATTATACATTGGAGATCATATCCCCCCTTATATTTTATACATGGAGATCATATCCCCCTTATATAAGAGGGGGATATGATCTCCATGTATAATATATATTATACATGGAGATCATATCCCCCCTTATGTATCATACATGGTGATAATATCCCCCCTTATGTATTATACACGATGATCATATCCCCCCCCCCCCCTTATGTATTATACATGGAGATCATTTCCCCCCTTATGTATTATAGAAGGAGATCATATCCCCCCTTTTGTATTATACATGGTGATCATATCCCCCTTATGTATTATACATGGAGATCATATCCCCCCTTATGTATTATACATGGAGATCATATCCCCCTTATATATTATACATGGTGATTATATCCCCCCTTATGTATTATACATGGTGATCATATCCCCCCTTATGTATTATACATGGTAATCATATCCCCCCTTATGTATTATACATGTAGATCATATCCTCCCTTATGTATTATACATGTAGATCATATCCCCCTTATGTATTATACATGGTGATCATATCCCCCTTTATGTATTATACATGGAGATCATTTCCCCCCTTATGTATTATAGAAGGAGATCATATCCCCCCTTTTGTATTATACATGGAGATCATATCCCCCTTATGTATTATACATGGGGATCATATCCCCCCTTATGTATTATACATGGAGATCATATCCCCCCTTATGTATTATACATGGAGATCATATCCCCCCTTTTGTATTATACATGGTGATCATATCCCCCTTATGTATTATACATGGAGATCATATCCCCCCTTATGTATTATACATGGAGATCATATCCCCCTTATGTATTATACATGGTGATCATATCCCCCCCTTATGTATTATACATGGAGATCATATCCCCCCTTATGTATTATACATGGTGATCATATCCCCCCTTATGTATTATACATGGTGATCATATCCCCCCTTATGTATTATACATGGTGATCATATCCCCCCTTATGTATTATACATGGTGATCATATCCCCCCCTTATGTATTATACATGGAGATCATATCCCCCTTATGTATTATACATGGTGATCATATCCCCCTTATGTATTATACATGGTGATCATATCCCCCCTTATGTATTATACATGGTGATCATATCCCCCCTTATGTATTATACATGGAATCATATCCCCCCTTATGTATTATACATGTAGATCATATCCCCCTTTATGTATTATACATGTAGATCATATCCCCCTTATGTATTATACATGGTGATCATAACCCCCCCTTATGTATTATACATGGTGATCATATCCCCCCTTATGTATTATTTATGGTGATCATATCCCCCTTTATGTATTATACATGGAGATCATATCCCCCCTTATGTATTATACATGGAGATCATATCCCCCCTTATGTATTATACATGGTGATCATATCCCCCCCTTATGTATTATACATGGAGATCATATCCCCCCTTATGTATTATACATGGAGATCATATCCCCCTTATGTATTATACATGGAGATCATATCCCCCCTTATGTATTATACATGGAGATCATATCCCCCTTATGTATTATACATGGAGATCATATCCCCCCTAATGTATTATACATGGAGATCATATCCCCCCTTATGTATTATACATGGAGATCATATCCCCCCTTATGTATTATACATGGAGATCATATCCCCCCTTATGTATTATACATGGAGATCATATCCCCCCTTATGTATTATACATGGAGATCATATCCCCCCTTATGTATTATACATGGAGATCATATCCCCCCCCCTTATGTATTATACATGGAGATCATATCCCCCGCTTATGTATTATACATGGAGATCATATCCCCCCCTTACTCTCCTCAAGAGAGAATAAATTCAGTTCCTCTAATCCTTCCTCATAGCTGAGCTCCTCCATGTCATGTGACAATGGATGGCTGGCATTCCCTTACTTCTTTATATTCCTTTAAATATATGAAGTATATATAATAGCCATAACTTTTCTTTTAGTTGTGATCTACCTTCACTTTCCACCCCGAGATGCAATAGGAAGTGAGTGGAAACTTCCACAAAGTGAGGGTGAGGATTGTCACCAGAACAATTTCCCCAGTTCCCCTTGATTTCCCATTGATGGTAATCTAAGATGGATATACGAGGGCTGTACCAAAAGTAATGCAAAATTGGGCATATCCTTTTGTTATTACCTTACATGAGTCATTCAAATTTCACGTTGGTGTAGTAACTCTAAGAGTAACATTGCTCTTATCAATGGTGTCATCTCCATAAACACAACTGTAGCCTTCTGTGGATCTCGGACAGCCTCTCAGACAGCCTGCACCACTCCTTCATCAAGAACTCAATGATGGCATATTACTTCTACTTGGAATCCATTATTTACCTCTAATATAAAAGAATGCAAAGATTTACTATAGAAGAAGAGTTACTCTACCAACATGTGAAATTTAAACAACCTATGCAAGCTAATAAAACAGTTATGCCCACTTTTGCATTACTTTCGGTACATCCCTCATATATTTATATATATAAACATTTCAATGCCAGTAGGTGGCGTTGCATGTTTACCAGGCTGTCCTTAGCTGCTTAACTTTAAAGTGGACCTTCCACCTCAATGACAAGGTCTGCTTTCCTCAAGGTGTCTTCCCTCCTTAAAATGCTGGATGAAAGTTCAAAAAACCCTTCAACCTGTAGGAAGAAAAAAGTAAAATAATAGTTAATATGTGTACTTTTCCTCCCACGGCACCTAGGCAAGGGTGATGTCATCTTCCATCTTTGATGGTCTGGGACTGCTTTGCTTTTCGTTTCTACCAGAAAGTCCTGAAGGGGAATTTCTGGCCATCAGTTCATGTTCTCAAGCACACTTGGGTTATGCAGCAGGGGGTTTAGGGGGCAATTACTTTTTCACATAGGGGCAGGCAGGTTTGGGCAGCTTTCTTGCCTTAATAGATGAAATCACTATATAACCACTTGCCCTCCTGAGGATTTACCCCCCTTAATGACCAGCTACTCGGCGCTGCACTAATTCAACTGATAATTGCGCGGTCATGCAATGCTGCACCCAAACAAAATTTACGTCCTTTTTTTCACACAAATAGAGCTTTCTTTCGGTGGTATTTGATCACCTGTGCGCTTTTTATTTTTCACGCTGTAAACAAAAAAAGACCAAAAATTTTGAAGAAAAACGATATTTTTTACTTTCAGCTATAAAAAATATATAGTAAACTCAAAGTTGGTTATAAATTTAGGCCAAAATGTATTCTGCTCCATGTTTTTGGTAAATAAAATCCCAATAAGTGTATATTGATTGCTTTGTGTGAAGTTATAGCGTCTACAAACTATGGTATAGATACTGTAATTTACCCCATTTTTTGCTATACAGCGCTGTGCTAGTTTAACGGACAATTGCGCGGTCATGCAATACGGTACATAAATGAAATTTACATACTTTTTTTCCCACAAATTGAGCTTTCTTTCTGTGGTATTTGATCGCCTGTGCGGTTTTTATTTTTTGCGCTATAAAAAAAAAAGGCTGCCAATTTTGAGGAAAAAAAATTATATTTTGGACTTTTTGCTATAAAACATGTCCATTAAAAAAAAATGTAAAAATCAAATTTAGTCATAAATTTCTGCCAAAATGCATTCTGCGACATGTCTTTGCTAAAACAAAACCAATACGTGTAAATTAATTGGTTTAAGTGAAAGTTATAGCGTTTACAAATGGCGGGAAAGACACTGGGATTTAAAAAAAAATTTTATACTAATAATCAGCGATTTATGGCGGCGATCAGTGACTTATGGCAGGACTGCGGCGGACATTCTGACACTGAGGGGAACTGACTTGGGGTCACTGACATCCCCAGTGACACCAATACAGTGATCAGTGCAAAAAAAAAACCCACTGACACTGTACTGATAGCACTGGGGAGGAAGGGGTTAACTTTTTTATTTACTGACAAGGTTAACTGTGTGAGGGGAGCGTTTTACCAGGGGGCGAGGGTGTACTGCACAGGAACACCGCTGATCCGGAGAGATAAACTCTTCTCTCCGGATCAGCATGTCAGGAGCTGACGGGACTGACAGAAAGCACAGCTACTGCAGCCCTGCTCTCTGTCAGTGATTGCCGCTAATCAGCGGGACACAGCCGGTAACGACCAGCCATGACCCGGCGACTGACACCCACGATCGGCGCGCGTGCTCCCTACCTGTTTTGCAAATGCACATTTTAAAATGTGGTTTTGCCCAGCCGTGCCGACCTGCCACCGTATTTCTACAGTGGCTGGTTGGCAAGAAGTTAAAAATTGCATTTTGTATTTACTCGGGTTATCTTTGTGTATTTTTAAAATTTGTTTGATGATCTGAGTCATTTAGGCTCCATGCTTTTTTTATAAGCTCCTACAAGCTGCTATCAGCATTATTTTTTCTGCTTCTAGAAGCTAAATAGTGTTCTCCTATGTGTCCATGTACACTGTTTTAGGCTAGTAGCGTTTTTCAAGCTTCAGCATTTAGGAGCAGGAAAAAAAATAGTTTTTGTAGAGTTTTGGGAGCATTTTTCCAGCAGAAAAAAATGTTGAACACTCCTAAATGCTCCTAAGCGCTTCCAAATGCTCTGAAATGCTCCTAAAACGCACCCAACGGCTTTTTTCTAGCTTTGTTCCTACATGTACTGTAAAAACACTAATAAAATGATAATGCTTCTAAATGCTACTAAAACGCTACAAAAACCCCCAGCTATTACCAGTGTTTTTTAACCGTTTTTTTCCAGCTTTTTTTAGCTTTAAACACGTTAGTGTGTATGAAGCCTAAGTGTAGCAAATATGTAAAAAAATCAGGATGGGGGCAAATACATTTTCACAGCGATGTATATGCATGGAGACCTGAGAACTGTGACTGAGCTGTCGCCATCAATTACTGTCAATGGGAAGACTGGGCAGCCAACCAAAGTGACACATAATTGAGAGCCCCTCCTACAAGGTACAGGCATTACAGCATTTAAAAGGCTAGCTCCTGTCATCCAGAAAAATATAAAACTTTTCTCTTTAAAATAAATAAATAAAAAAATACAATAAAAAAATACAAGAACAACAAAAGTGTCCAAAATATCAAAATAATCCCCACAGGTGTAAACAATTGTTCAACAAAGTCTCTTTTTCTTCTTTCAACATCAAGTCTCTTTCTCAACACCCGCAAATCCTGATGACAATATACCTCAAAAGAAAAAAACTCCACATAGTGTCATACCTCTTAAGTAGTGAATACACACGTGCCACTCACTGTGCAACATGCAATATAACAGAAGAAAAAAAAAAAATATATATATATATATATAAATATATATATATGTGTGTGTGTTAATCTATATCTATATACACGCATATATTTTTGTATGAAAAAAGTGAGTGATTAGTGAGTGGTGCTGTCACTCCCTCAGGTGGGCGGTGCCGTAGACCCGTGCTCCCGGAAGTGTCCCGATGCGGTTTGCTCGGTGTGGGATTGTAGGAAACTATTACAAAAATCCTATATCTATTGAGGGAAGTTTGTATGGATTCATGAAATTAATATTTGGATCTATGGAGGAAAATGGAGGAAAAACCTTAATACTGGATGGAACCCTACTGATAAGAAGTTAACCCAGATTTGTGTTATGCCCTGTCACTTCATATATAGGGTAATTATCCATCAGCACACGAGTTGGAGAGTGTTGGTTTGGGTGTGTGTAGGGTTTAAGGTGAACACTGATGAATATAGAGTGTGGTTATACACATTTGCAGTGATATATTTGAGTTGTTTTCACAGATTGTGTAGTGGACACTATGTGTGAGTGTTTCACTTATAAATAATTTGGTTACACAGAGGAATTCTTAAAAATATATACGTGTATGTAGATATTCGCATATAGATTAACACACATATATATATATATATATATATATTTTTTTTTTTTCTTCTCAGTTATATTGCATGTTGCACAGTAAGTGGCACGTGTGTATTCACTACTTAACTAGCTGCCGACCGCAGATAGCCGAATGACGGCTGCACTGCGGCCGGCCAGTTCTGAGTGGACGTCATATGACGTCCTCCCAGAACGCGCTCTCCTGGGGCGCGCACCCGGCGATCTCCGTGATCGCTGTGTCCTACGGACACAGCTGATCACGTGATGTGGTAAAAGGCCAATCACAGCGGCCTTTTACCATGTGATCAGCGGTGTCCAATGACACGCTGATCAGAGGGAAATGCAAGTGCCGGTTCTCGGCTGCACTTTCCTCACGCTGTCAGATCGTGAGGAAAGTACTGCCGAGAACCGGCAGTTGTCAGAGCGGGGATCGGCATCGATCATCAGGGCACTGATGATCAGTGCCCTGATGATCGGTGCCCAGCAGTGCCACCCGCAAGTTCCGCCCACCTGTGCCCAGCAGTGCGCCCACTAGCTCCGCCCACCTGTGCCCAGCAGATCACCCACCTGTGCCCAGCAGTGCACCCACCTGTGCCACTCTGCAGTGTCACACACCTGTGCCCAGAAGTGCCACCTACCTGTGCCCACCAGTGCCACCCACCTGTGCCCACCCACCTGTGCCCACCAGTGCCACCCACCTGTGCCACCCACCTGTGCCCACCCACCAGTGCTGCCCACCAGTGCCACCCACCAGTGCTGCCCAGCAGTGCTGCCAGTCAGCGCCACCAGTCAGTGCCCAGGGGTTGTGCCAGTCAGTGCCGCCAGTCAGTGCCCAGCAGTGATGCCAGTCAGTGCCGTCTATCAGTACCCATCATCAGTGTCACCTATCAGTGCCGCCTATCAGTGCTGTCTATCAGTGCCGCCTATCCGTGCCACCTCATTAGTACTGCCTATCAGTGCCCTTTAGTGCTGCCTATCAGTGCCGCCTGTCAGTGCCCATCAGTGCTGCCTCATCAACGCACATCAGTGAAGGAGAAAAAATACCTGTTTGAAAAATTTTATAATAGAAACAAAGAACCTTTTTTTTTGTTTTTCAAATTGTTTCCACTTTTTTTATTTATAGCGCAAAAAGTAAAGCGCCCAGTGGTGATTAAATACAGCCAAAAGAAAGCACTATTTGTGAGAAAAAAATGATCAAAATTTCATATGGGTACAATGTTGCATGACTGCGCAATTGTTAATCAAAGTGCGGCAGCGCTGAAAGCTGAAAATTGGCCTGGTAAATAAGGGGGTATAAGTGCCTGGTAGGCAAGTGGTTAAGAGGTATGACACTATGTTGAGTTTTTTTCTTTTGAGGTATATTGTCATCAGGATTTGCGGGTGTTGAGAAAGAGACTTGATGTTGAAAGAAGAAAAAGAGACTTTGTTGAACAATTGTTTACACCTGTGGGGATTATTTTGATATTTTGGACACTTTTGTTGTTCTTGTATTTTTTTCTTGTATTTTTTTATTTATTTATTTTAAAGAGAAAAGTTTTATATTTTTCTGTTTGATTAGCCTTCAAGGGTGGAGGTGGTTGACTTTTCTGGGATATTATATAGGGATTTTTGTGCTGTGTATTTAAATATATAGCTCCTGTCATCATTAGGCCCCATTCACACTTTTGAATAGGGCCATCACCTGGGGGTTCCCAGTGCTTAGATTCAGGAGGCAGCCCCGTTGAAATGAATGCTAATCGTGGCCCCTTGAATGTAATCATTCATGGATAGTCTGCATTCAGTAAGGATCACTTGCAAGGGATTACATGCGAATGGCCGTAATTAGCTGCAGGAACTGCCTCCCACAGCTAATTGCCAACAACCCCCACCATGCTTCTGGCTGGTAACCAGTGATGACCCCATTCGCATGTGTTAGTGGGGCCTCAAGAGATTAAACAGCTGACAAACCCTACAAACAACAGGTCAGCTCCTTTGATGAGCTCTAACCTGCTCCAAGATGAAGGGGTGACACCTACTTGTACCTAAAAAAGTGAGCCCCTGTCCCTACCTTGTGACAATTCCCATGTTGGACCTCTATGTGAAACAGTTTATGCTATATAGAGCACTCTACATCCCAAAGTGGGCCTTCAAGCTCCTGTGAGAGCTTTGCATATAATTAGACTCAGCCCCCCCCAAGATGGCGCCCATTCCCATGGTAGAGGAAACAGAGTCCTATGCCAGGCACCCTCTAGGGCTAGTAGTAAATAGCGGTCATGTGAACACTTTGTTTACTACCAAGAGTAAGGGTTCATGTACACAGCAGCTGATAAACTCTCGTTTAGGAGCTGTTCAGTGTTTTTTTTTTTCAGCAGCCCCTGAACTCTCCCTAATGTTTCCCTATGTGTCCATGTACACATCTTCATTTACAGTCGTTTACAGGCAGTTGAGTTTACAGTCGTTTTTTTTAACACAGAAAACTTGCATTCAGCAGTTGATTTTATCAGCGTTTCAAACACAAAACACTTGTAAGCGCTTGTAAACATGGCTAAACTCGGCAAATCGCGTTTATAAGCGTTTGCATTTTAAATTTTTTTAAGTCTTCCAGTTCCCGGTGCTGTCCAGAGTCTTTTTTCATCATGAAAAATGCATGCAAAGCGTTTTCAAGGTACTCAGATGGACAAAACACTGAACACAGGATGTTTCTACCAAGCATGTCACACATTGTAATGACCAATTCACACCTCAGACCACTGCCACCCTTGGAAACAAAAGAAATGTTAATGACCATTCACACCTCAAATTCCTCATGAAGACACCCTGCCAGATGGCCTTAATGACTTACACCACCAGACACCTTTCCCACCCTTGGAAATGTTAATGAGCAACTCACACCTAAGCTAAACTCAACACATACTGCTGTCTCTGCTTCTACTCTCTGTATTTCTCTGAAACAGTCTGAAATAGTTACAGTAACAATTTACCACTTTTCAGTGCATTCTGGGCATTTGGGAGGTTCTATGCTTATCTTTAAAAAACACTTCTAAATGCAAATGCACATAAACGTGCATAAACGCAGCTAAACAGACATCTTTTAACCTACGTTTTCCAGCAGTCAGTTTCCATCGTTCAGAAGTGTCCCGTGTACATGGGGCCTAAAGGAGGAAGTGATTTGGTAATCACAGGATCCTCAGTAGTGCCAAGCTGGAGGCATTGCTCCTTGAGTAAAGCAGTGGCACCTTAAACACCAGTTCCCACTTGCCCACACCATGACCCAGATAAATGAGAACCTTCTAAAACATTGCTGGCTGCAAGAAACACTCTTTATACTGACACTTTGATACTTAAGGCTTTCTCTATGCGAGAACCTGGGAAAAACCTGCAGGGGACATGTTAAGGAACCCTTCTTTAGCATTTGAAACAGGGGTTCTTAGATCTCCAAAGTGTTCAAAAAGTCCTAAGGATGTCTTGCACATTTGGTGCTCGTGCCCGCGATTGAGAGGCTCCTGGTCTAGGTTTTTTGTTTGCTGTAAACGTTATTTCATATTACGGTCCGTAAGGATGCAAGGGTGGCCCTCCTGCATTGCCCAATTTTGGGTCTGTCTAGGTCTCAGCAGAATTTGGCATTCTACCTATTTATTTCGGCCAAACATGCTATAGCTCAAGCTTGGAGAACCCCTTCGGTTTGTCTTCCAGGGGGTGAAGACCCGGATGAATGCTATGCTGATCAATGAACAGATGTCTAGCGTTCTTCAAGATTCTCATCCGAGATTCCTTAAGGTTTGGGAACCTTGGATACGTTATTCCTTGCCATCCCTGCCTCACACTATTTATGGCCTCTTATAGTCGCTGCCTGTGCTAGCCCTGGATCCGTTACTCTTCTAGTCTTCCTTTCTTCCATGTTTTCTCTCTGAATCTTTCTTTCTTCCTATGTTTTTATATTTTCTTTTTCCTTTTTTCTATCAGTTTGGGGTTTTTTTTCCTTTCTTCTTTTTCTTTTCCCGTATGTTCTGAGTTGATATTTCTCGGTAGGGGTTTGTCCTCTTTTGTTTTTTTTTCCGGTAATATGATAGAATGCTGCTGCTACTATTTGGTTCGGCTTTTTGCTGTCCCTCCTTGGTGTCATTGGACGTTCCGTTATTTGGCTAATACACCCTGCTGACTTGTATTTGCTTATGTATGTTATTGTTCTGCTCTGCCCCTGCGTGGGGGCGTATCATGAGCTTGTTGTATTATAAAAGCAAAAACTTCTTTAACCACTTCCCGACCGGCCGTTGTATATAAACGGCCGGACGGTGGCACTGCAGGGTTGGGTGGCCGTCTATATATCGGCCTCCCCGCACCCTGCTTGTGCGCGCTCCCTGGGAGCACGCAGCACCACGATCCGGTGCCCGCTGTGTCCTGCGGACACAGTGAAACACCGATCGTCGGACGGGACCTCTGTACGAGGTCCCGATCATGTGATCACTGATTGGCCAATCAGTGATCACATGCAAAGTAGTAAGCAAGATGTCACTTCTGACATCATTTCTTACTACGTGTGAAATCTGTGAATGATCACAGAGGTCACATGGTACAAGGCTATTCACAAAAGCCTTGTACCATGTGACAAGCTGTGACCAATCACAGCTCACTCAGTTCTTCTCAATGAGTGCAAGAATGCACACAGAGAGAAAGAGAAATGATTGCTTTTACATCCTATATGGGTGTAAAAGCAATCAGTGTAAAAAAAAAAAATCTTCATCACCCCTCACAAGTAGTACAGTGTCACCATGGTGACACTGTACTGCTAGGGTGACAGTATGTAAAAAAAAAAAATAATAATAATATAAAAAAATTAAATAAAAATGTAAAAAAAAATGTTTAAAAATGATAATTTTTGCTTATAAACTAATTTGGATTTTTTTGTTTTTACTAAAAAGATAAACGGAATAAATTTTGGCTAAGATTTATGATGAAATATTATTTATTTGCAAAATTTTATAAAAAAAACACTTTTTTTCAAAATGTTTGGACATTTCATTTACATAGCAAAAAAAATACAAATCCCAGTGGTGAATAAATACCACCAAAATAAAGCTTTATCTATCTCAAAAAAATGGTAAAAAATTCATTTGGGTACAGTGTTGCATGACCGCGCAATTATCATTCAAAGTGTGATAGCGCTAAAAGCTGAAAATTGCCCTGGTCAGGAAGGGGGTAAAAGTGTCCGGTCTGGAAGTGGTTAATAAAAATATTGAAATAGAAAAAGTCCAAAGGACTTGCGCACTACAGAAATTCCAGGGTAAGGAAAAAAAACGAATCCCTAAGTTGCTTTTCAGACAGGAAACCTGTGTACCCTGTGCATCCCACAAGGCTTACAGTAATTTTCAAATATACTGCGATTACAGCGCTATTTTCCCTGCGCTCATTCAAACACGGAAATGTCAGTTTTGGGTGGGCTGACCCTTTTATGTGGATATGGCTCTCAATCTGGCTGCTTCCTGTAGTGACTACCTGTCTGAAAAGCAGCTTGATGAAAGAATTGTGTAGGCCTGAAAAGCTGAGATGTGTTTATGCCCGCTTGGATTAAGTGCAATAAATGAGCTTTTATGTGCAATTTGTGTGCAGCCTTACGATTCCATCTATAAATGACATTGCTGGTTATTTCACCGCTAGTTACTCCTTCTCCCACCTGCATCTGAGTGACATGCGGAAATGTGATTAATATCAATTTCCAGGTGCAGAAGCCTCGTAGATTTTATTTAATTGTCTCGCTAGTTGCAGTGACACGTGTTGTTCTCTGAGCAATCACGTGTACCCCAGGTTCTACCACGACTTATTTATAGTGAACTTGGATTTTACCCATACTAGGAAACATTGGGCAGAATAACAAGCTTAGTGCCCCAGTAGCCCAATCCAATATTTCTTAACAAGTTATAAAACTGTTTATATTTTTTTGCTCTTGTGTAAAAATTTTTTAGAAAAATACATGTATTACGGGGTGCATCCATGACACTCTGCTTGCAAAGCATGCTGGTTTTTCTAATAAAAAAAAAGCCTGGCACTTTTTGTCTGTGCTCTATTATGTTAATTCACTAGTTGTGGAGTCAACAAAAAGAGAGTTTAATGGTCATCTTAAGAGTCCATAATCATTTGTTGCTGCTAAAATTGAGACATATGAAAAATTCAATTTTCACAATGTATTTCAGGACCAAACACCCCTCCCTCCTCCCCAACACAAGTATTTTTAATACACGTCCACTGTGAACATTAATGCTCCTATTCAAATTTAAACATAGGTGGCACCATCCCTTATTTTCAAACCACTATAGTAATCTGTGTCTGTGCTCTAGTATGTTAAAGGATAAATTCACCTTTTGGGAGCTGGGAAAGCATTGCACCAGTGATCAGTAGATTGCTGATGCCATGCAGGTCTCATGCAGACCTGTCAGAATATCTGCTTTCCATACAAGATGTACAGGGTGTACGGGATGTATGGGGTGTACGGGATGTATGGGGTGTACGGGGTATACGGGATGTATGGGGTGTACGGGATGTATGGGGTGTACGGGATGTATGGGGTATACGGGATGTATGGGGTATACGAGATGTACGGGATGTATGGGGTGTATGGGATGTATGGGGTGTACGGGATGTATGGGGTGTACGGGATGTATGGGGTGTACGGGGTATACGGGATGTATGGGGTGTATGGGATGTATGGGATGTACGGGATGTATGGGGTGTACGGGATGTATGGGGTGTACGAGATGTATGGGGTGTACGAGATGTATGGGGTGTACAGGATGTATGGGGTGTACGGGGTATACGGGATGTATGGGGTGTATGGGATGTACGGGATGTATGGGATGTATGGGGTGTACGGGATGTATGGGGTGTACGGGATGTATGGGATGTATGGGGTGTACAGTTTATGATGTGATATATGTCCCCTTTAAAGCACATTTAAAGTCCCAATTTATCCTCTCCATCACCATTGTATGTGGTTTGACTATTAATTCTCCCTCCTTGAGATTAAACACTTTTCCAGGAATTTATAAAATAGAGTCTTGCTGGAATTTTTGTCATTGCTCATCCATACCCTGATAAATGAAGACTGTTTAGCCCCGAACGCATTGGATAACTTTCATCCTTTGTTTGTCTCTACTTTATTGGCAATAAATGATTATGGATTCTTAAGATGATGGTTTGGCACTCATTTTGTCGATTCCACTTGGATCTCTCAGTGGTGGCCATCACATCTTTGGTGGGCCTCTGCCTGGTGCTAGAGCTGCCAAGGCTCAGTCTTTATAACTATACATTGTAACTTTGCAGCAGGTCAGAAGAAGACAGCCAGCAGTAGGGGGCTGGCTTGTGTCAAATGTGTACCCACAGTTTGTAGCGTAATGGCTACTGAACATTCAATTGACTGACATCTAGAAAAAGGATTTTTAGCAGAAGCCAATAAAAATAGCTATGCTAAATAATATGGGGAAATGCTCTCTATTATGCTAGAAGAGAAATTGTGTCAAAATGGAAACAGTCTGCCCCGCCAACAGTCTCGGGATGGAAATCGGCAATCACCAGTGCACTTCCACTGTGTAAACTTACTTATATGAGTCGTAGCTGTCCAGATAAATATGGGCTGGGTGGGTGAAGGCTCAGGGCCTTACAGTCTAACGTTTGAGTTTTTATCTTGCATGTATGTCCAGTTGTATTGTTTATATGATTGGCTATTGTTTATGTTTATGGTTTGCTTTTCCTCTTTACCCCCTCCTTTCCCCCCCTTTTCTCCTATTTGGTGGGAGATGACTATTTACAGTGTAATATATCTGTTTCTCCCCATCTGATTCAGGATGACTGGTTGACTCTGTGGGATCTTTAGCATTGGAATCTCATGTGTATTGTATTTCTAATGACTGCCGTAAGTTTGCTTGTTCTTATGTACCTTGATTTGTTATACTTTTGTATGATTTCAATAAATGCAACTGCTAAAATAATATATTCTTAGATTGTAACCTCCCAGGATCAGGGCCCTCCTATCCCTCTTGTATTGAACTGTATTGTTGCTGTATTGTCTCCCGTTATATTGTAAAGCGCTGAGCAAACTGTTGATGCCATATAAATCCTGTATAATAATAATAATAATATATAAATCCTGTATAATAATAATATATAAATCCTGTATAATAAAAATAATAATAATATATAAATCCTGTATAATCATAATATATAAATCCTGTATAATAATAATAATATATAAATCCTGTATAATCATAATATATAAATCCTGTATAATAATAATAATAATAATATAATAAATCCTGTATAATAATAATAATAATATATAAATCCTGTATAATCATAATATATAAATCCTGTATAATAATAATAATAATATAATAAATCATGTATAATAATAATAATATAAATCCTGTATAATAATAATAATATAAATCCTGTATAATAATAATAATATAAATCCTGTATAATAATATTATATAAATCCTGTATAATAATAATAATATATAAATCCTGTATTATAATAATAATAATATATAAATCCTGTATAATAATAATAATATATAAATCCTGTATAATAATAATAATAATAATATGGGGAATATTTATAACAAATGTACTCTTCTATGTGAATGGGGTGAAAAACAAAAAGGCAGTTTCCTGTGCTGGTTAAATGTTTTTCATTGATTTAAAATTCTAAATATCACATGTTGTCCACTAGATGGAGCTAAGTGTCACAAGAAATTCCTATGATACATAGCGCCATCTAGCAAAAGCAGTTGTGGCAAAGGTGCTTTCTTTCTTTTACATGACAGTACATCTGCCAAGATGGCTCTCCTCCCCCCACTGACATAAGCAGGAACATCTGACCAAGCCGAACATTCCATTTTATGACGTGTTCAGCCTACAGCGGTGCTGGTATCACATCATTTATATATTTCAGGTACTTATATAGCACCATCAATTTACACAGCGCTTTACATATATATTGTACATTCACATCAGTCCCTAACCCTCAAGGGGTGTACAATCTAAGGTCCCTAACTCACATTCATACATACACATACTAGGGCCAATTTAGACAGGAGCCAATTAACCTACCAGCATGTCTTTGGAGTGAAACTGGAGTACCCGAAGGAAATCCACGCAGGCACAGGGAGAACATGCAAACTCCAGGCAGGTGGTGCCGGGGTTGGGATTTGAACCAACGACCCGAGTACTGCCAGGCAGAAGTGCTAACCATTGAACCACTGTGCTGCCCATCATACATACACAGCCGTATATTTCCTAGGATCGTTGACGCCATACTTCCTGTGATTCCAGTACAGACAGAAGGCGTAGAAGCAGAGCCGTTCTGTCAATAGAATTAATATGACAATGACTCGTGTGTTTGGCCAAGGATGAACATGCTGTGCTGTGTTGGTTTTGCGGATGACCCGTCAGTCACGGAGATTATCAGCGACATTCACATTAGTGTAATGAGATGTATTAAAGCGGATGTGGAATCTCTTCACCCACACAAGGCAAACTCCAAGAAGACAAGAAAATGACCCTCTCACTAAGCCCAACCCTTAAAGGTGAACCCCAGCCTTCCCTTCAGTCTTGAACCATTGTACAGGCTCATCACCCGTACTCTGATTTCACTGCACACTGTGAGCTTGTGCA
This sequence comes from Staurois parvus, assembly GCF_062004578.1. Taxonomy (NCBI): domain Eukaryota; kingdom Metazoa; phylum Chordata; class Amphibia; order Anura; family Ranidae; genus Staurois; species Staurois parvus. The sequence goes on from NW_028319438.1 coordinate 2,088,680, forward strand.
TTAGAAGCTGCAGCAAGTCAGAGAAAACCCGTCTCATTTCCTGACTGCATGCAAATACAGTCTGAATAGGAACGACCACCCCTGATATTCACCCATCAAGGCCTTTTGATATTTCCATAACTCCTCCCAAGAACATACAACTGCTTACACCAAAGCTGAGATCTCCAGAAAGCAGTACTGAGGCAGGGTGCTGTGACGTTTTCAGAAATCGATGTATAGTACCCCGCCAGCCCCTCCCACCAGTCATGATCTGACTTCGCTATACAGAGAAGCACACAGACCCAGTGATGATGTTACTGGGTCTAAAAAAGAAGTATGTAAGAAAAATGGAAAGGTTATTAGCATGTTGATAAAAGGAAGAAATGAGCAACCATAAAGGGCAAACTATAAGCAGATTAAACTCCAGCTTTAAAATCAACCCTTAACGGCTAGGGGTCTCTATATAAAACATTTGTTGGACGAATGTCACACAGATTTGTGCAGGCATGTCAAATGTTTCCTGTATTTTTTGTAATAGATTCATTCCTGTGATCCTCAGCTCCATCTAGTGGCCAAATTACAGTATAGTTTTCTGAAATACCTCAATGAGAGGACATGCCGCATTTTGGTCACTAGATGGAGCTGACGGTCATGTTTATTATGTTTTCTGTTAAAAATGCAGTTAAATACTGTAATGTTGGCTTAGGTTCAGTGTACATGTGACCACAGTTTTCCCTGTATGGTTGGCGTGTGCCTGGACCATGGGCAGGGTTCTGTTTAGTCTCTGGCTAGTACCAGTGACATTGTCATCAGTGGGGGCAAGTCAAGTCCCATGTATGTCCGTGTATGCCAGGATGCTGATCAGATGCAGGGCATGCCCGTAGAATCCCATTGTCCTAGCCTGGAAGTCCACACGTGATGCTGACAATGCTGCAACAGGATTATAAGTCTGTGAATAGTACGGTTGCCTCAGCACAGGATGTAGGAAAAAGTGCTGAGTACTGGCAGGATCAACAAGTATTTTGACCCATTTATACGTACTGTAAGAAAAATATAGCAATGCTATAATTTAATGACCATACGTGCACTTATCCTTTCTGTCCACATGGCAAAAGGTTTGCAGACAATTGTCACATTTACTATATGGCCAGCACTGCTCCAAAATATTGAGTTTAGGTTTCAGGCTTGTATGCTACAGCATAGAGAAGACATTTAGACAATTGTGCTCTTTCATCTTTGTAACTGTTTGTGGAAGATCCTTTTCAGTTCCACCATCTCTGTATCCCTGTACACAAAGCCAGCTCCATAAAGACTTGATTTGATGACTTTGGTCTGGAGAACCTTGCATGGCCTTCTCAAATCCCTGAGCCCAACCCTACTGAACACCTTTAGGATGTATTGAAGCACTAGTGGTTAGCCAAGTCTTCTCAACCGACATCAGTACCGGACCTCACAAATGCTCCAGTGGTGAATAAAGGCTAATTCCCACAGACACTCTCCAAACTCTTGTGGAAAGCCTTCCCATGTGAGTGAAGGCTGTGATAACAACAAAGGGGAGACAACTCTGTATAGACATGGTTTGATGAGTTTAGTGTTGAGGAACTTGTGTGGCCTTCACAGATGCCTGAGCCCAACCCTACTGAACACCTTTAGGATGTATTGGAGCACCAATGGCTAGTCAAGTCTTCTCAACCGACATCAGTACCTCACCTCACAAATGCCCCAGTGGTGAATAAAGGTTAATTCCCACAGACACACTCAAAACTCTTGTGGAAAGCCTTCCCATGTGAGTGAAGGCTGTTATAGTAACAAAGGAAAGCCAACTCTTTATAGACATGGTTTGATGAGTTTGGTGTGGTGGAACTTCACAGATCCCTGAGCCCAACCCTACTGAACATCTTTAGGATGTACTGGAGCACCGGTGGTTAGCCAAGTCTTCTCAACCAACATCAGTAGCTGACCTCAAAAATGCGCTAGTGTTGAATAAGGGTTAATTCACACAGACACTCTTTAAAATCTTGTGGAAAGCCTTCCCATGTGAGTGTTAGAGGGTCAAAGGGGAGCTCTATTAAGACATAGTTTGATGAATTTGGTATGGAAGAACTCCAGTGGCCCACACAGAGCTCTGACCTGAGCCCTACTGAACACCTTGTGATATGAATGAGGATGCTGATTATAAACCAGATTTTTTTCATCCATCATTGGTACCTGACCCTACAAATGCTTTTTTATGCTAAATAGGCACACATTTCCACAGACACACTCAAAAAGGTTCTAGAAAGTCTTTCCAGGGTAGTGGAGGTTGTTATAGTTACAACTCACAAAAACATGGTTTGGTGAGCTTAATATGGATTATCTCTAGTGGCCTGCACACAGTCCCGTCCTTAACCCTACTGAACACCTTCTGGGATGAATGAGTACACGGATTGAAAACCAGATCTTCTCATCCATCATCAGTACCTGACCTTACAAAGTCTCTTTTGGCTAAATGGGCACAAGGTCACACAGACACTCTAAAATCTTGTGGATAGCCTTCCTAGATGAGTGAAGGTTTTTATAGCCACAAAGGGGAGTCATCTCCATAAAGGCATACTTTACTGAATTTGGTGTGGAGGAACCTGCACAAAGTCCTGACCTTAACCCTATTAAACACCTTTATATCAGTGCCTGACTTCACAAACGTTCTTGTGCCTCAATGAGGACAAATTCCCACAGCCTCCTCCAAAATCTTCTGTGTTGCTTTCTTAGATGAGTGGAGGTTGTTATAGTCACAAAGGGGAGCCAACTTCATAAAGACATGGTTTGATAAGTTTGGTGTGGAGGCCTGTACAAAGCCCTGATGTCAGCCCTACTAAACAACTTTGGGTGAGGACGCTAACTACAAACCAGATCTTCACATCCTCCATCAGTATCAACCTTATAAAAGCTCTTTTGACTAAATAGGCACAAATTCCTACAGACACACAGCAAATTCTTGTAGAGCACCTTCCCAGAAGAGCAGAGGCTGTTACAGCCACAAAGGTGGAGCCAGCTCCATATTAGTGGTCATGGCTTTTGAACAGGATATACAATAAGCTCATGTAAATGTGATGGTCAGGTGTCTACAATTTTTTGGCCATATAGTGTATTTCACAGTTCACCAAGACAAAGATATGCTTTAGGTGTGTCTTTAGCTCTTGGGTTGCTTTTTAATTGCAGAGGTGGAAACTCTGATACACACATTTCTTCCATGACAAAATTCAACTTTCCATCATCTACGCAAAATTGAAATATCAGTTTATATGGAGTAAAGCAGAAGAACAGAGAGTTAAGAAGAATAATTTTTGCTTTTGGTCAATGATCATTAATCGTTTCATCATGATCATCAATCTTCTCAACTGGCTGGTAACAGTACGGTAATACTGAGGAAATTTGTAATTCTTAAAGGCGAATATGATACGTTTAAAGCAGTACTCTCCAGATTACAGAGAAAACTCAACAAAAACATCAGAGCATGTATGAAGTGGGACAATCTGCCCAGTGGTCATACGTTGTACTCTGAGCTTTCAAGAGACCCAACTAACTAAGCTTGAAAATGCTATTCGTTTTAACAATCGTTATTTTCAGCCATGTGACTGCCATTCGCAGCTCCCATTGGCAGTCATGGCATAGAAATAATGGTTGTTATGGCAAATAATGATCCATTTAGCTTAGTGATTCAAGCCTTTGTCTGCCCTTTCCTGCCTGTCTTTGGGTAGTCTTAAGCCTGTACGTATATGCAGGGCAGCAAATATAATTCTTCTTGACAGTTCAATACAGATAAGGAGAAAGCAGCTGAGCCGTTATGTACTGTAAATACATTAGATCACCGTGTGTGCTTAGTGAGTTATGAACAGGCAATGTTGGGTTGTTATTGCACATGAACTCTCATGTAAGGAGATTGTCAACGATTAACTGACATGTAGTATAATAAGATGTGAACCTGTATACTGGGCAGATGATGGAATTTAGTGTCCAGTGCCCAAGGAATATATCACCTTATGAGAAGAGAACGGAAGACTCTCTGGCCCAAGGAATATATCACCCTGTGGGAAGAGAAGAGAAGACTCTCTGGCCCAAGGAATATATCACCTTACGGGAAGGGAAGAGAAGGGAAGACTCTCTGGCCCAAGGAATATATCACCTTATGGGAAGAGAAGAGAAGGGAAGACTCTCTGGCCCAAGGAATTTATCACCCTATGGGAAGAGAAGAGAAGACTCTCTGGCCCAAGGAATATATCACCTTATGGGAAGAGAAGAGAAGACTCTCTGGCCCAAGGAATATATCACCTTATGGGAAGAGAAGAGAAAGGAAGACTCTCTGGCCCAAGGAATATATCACCCTATGGGAAGAGAAGACTCTCTGGCCCAAGGAATATATCACCTTATGGGAAGAGACAGGGGCGGACTGACCATTTGGAAACTCGGGCACTGCCCAAGGGCCCGGGGTCAGTAGGGGGCCCCATGAAATGTGCCTGGTACATTTTTCATAGGCTTTTTCGAGTTTGGGCAAGGACACAGGGGCCCCATGATCCCCTATTGCCCAGGGGTCGCATGAGTTGTCAGTCCGCCCCTGGGAAGAGAAGAGAAGGGAAGACTCTCTGGCCCAAGGAATATATCACCTTATGGGAAGAGAAGGGAAGGGAAGACTCTCTGGCTGGACAGATCCATTCAATGACCTGATAAAGCCATCCTTTGGACCCTTACTGTTTTACTTCCTTATTATGGTGATGCTCTGGTCCTCCATACCCACACTCCATTCCAGAGCCCAAGCCCCTCAACTATCTCCACAGACAGATGGAGCGGTAGGAGAAAATGTATTATTATGTTGCCATAGCCTTTGAAGGGGCTGCCTCGTAATATCATAGTAGGCCATAGTGCATTTAGTAATAAGGACAATGACATCTTTATTATTCAATAAACCCACAGTATAAGGCCTGGCATTGCATGATCATATAATACCTCATGATCCATACACTGTAGGCCAGTAGGGATGGGCACTCATCTGGAATATCAGAGGAGCCAAGTGGCATGTCTTGCGTTTCAGTCTTAGGTAGCGTCAGAAAAAAAAACCCTGAACTTGGCGTACGGGATTACAGGAATAAATTGCCAGCGAAGCAGTTCTGGAATTATTCCCTCATCTTAATAAGGAAGTAATCATCTTCATTTACCTCATTTAGGATTTCTGAGGAAATTTCGTCTTGTGCATCTGAGTTTCCATAGGAACAAGCCTTGCATGAAAATTAGACCAAGAGCCTCAGGGTGATTAGTAATCACAAGAGTAATTAATATGTTAATTAATAGAGAAAGAACTTTTGGACTCCTGCCGTTCATCTGCCCACGTCTGTCTCTGGCTTCAGTCTCCTCTCTTTCTTTGTCCAAACCTTTCATCCCGTTCTGTCATCTTAGCCTCTCCTTTGGTTCATTTTATCCAAGGGCAAAACCGATACTCAAGGAGACTATCAGCCACATTCAATAAGTAGTGCACAAAGTGCTAAGTGAAGAAGCCCATGGCAACCAATCAGAATTCATTTGGCTGCAGTCATTCCAGTAGAAGATAAACTTTGTTGCTAGGGTTACTTTGTGGTATATTTATAGTAATAAATTACGGATTTAGCAGAAAATAGGACGCGTTTATAAAACATATTTAATGTCTTCATTCACCTATGTTTCCCGACTTGTATTTCCCATGTTTACAGCCTCATACAAGAAGACTACATACTTACCTCTGCAAAAGGTAGTTAGTCTTCACTTTTCTACATTCAAGAGCGATGGGCATCAGCCTAATCATTTCTGCATGTATCAGATACCTGTTTTCCCTCAGTTGGCAGTGGTTTCTCCCACAGGTTCCTATGTCAGTACTATGTTCTGTAGTGATGTAGGGGCTGATGAAGCATGGCGGAGGAGACGTTATGGCACCTTGTGCTTTGCAGCCAGTTCTACCTCTGCCAAATTTTATGACTCATCTGTACATTTATATGAAGAGTATTGCCTCAGTAAAAGGAACTTACTTAAGAAGTTGTCAGTGTCTTAGGCTAACAGAAGTGTTCATTATAAAGCGTAATCTTGGTTTAGTTGAAGAACCTTACACTGGGTCTTAAAGCCATTTAACCCTCTGCGTTATGCAGCCTTGGACCACTGTGAGAGCATTTGTATAGGGTAACCATTGTGGCTGAATACATTTGAAGAACACACATATTATCCTTTGAGGTTGTAAAACAGTCTCAAGTAATGTTGGTTGGTCTGAAGAGGTAGCAGGTGACTGTGGTGGGTGATGATGGCCCTTCTCAGTGAGAGGACAGGTGCACTTTATTTTCTTTTATCTCATGGTGCTGTACTCATATTGGAACCCACTCTTGTGCAGGGGCACCCTATGGACCTGTCTGGGGTAGTCATGAGAGCAAGGCCTTGCCTTAATCATACAGTGGTGGCTTCCTAGGGTGTGAGTCTTTGTGGCAAAGAGAATATATAATACAGTACAGGGGTCTCCAAACTTTGTAAACAAAGGGTCAATTTACTGTCCTTCAGTCTTTAGCAGTGCCGGACCATGGCCATCGGGAGTAGAAAATGTCCTGTCATTAGTGGGACAAACAATGTCCCATCTTTGATGTCAGTGAGAGGAATTGTGCCCCATTGATGGTGTCACTGGGATGAATTGTACCCCAACATTGGTGTCATTGGGCCCTATTGTTAGTATCATTGGGATGAACTGTGCCCCATCATTGGTATCATTGGTAGGAATTGTATCTCTTCTTTGGTGTTAGTGAATGAAACATTGTCCCAGGGGCTGGATAAAAGAAAGAAAAGGGCCACATCCGGCCCCGGGGCAACAGATTAGAGACCACTGATATAGAGTAAAGATATGGGTCAAGTGTTTTGGTCCCAAGTGGGCCACAGGAGACTATAGAGGTATGGGGTATGGTTTGCACCCCCATCCTGCAACTGTCAATCATCTTGAGAATGTCTGTGTGAACAAGTTACATGCCTAGAAACTAAAGTTTTAAGAATTTCTGTAAAGGCCCTAGCTTCCTGTACTTCTTTGAATTAGACTGGACAGACAGAAAGAGAAAGCAGAGTTCTGTGAAACTTCTTATTAGCAGGCTGTGGGCATGGCAGTGACCCACTCAATTTCCCTATCCAAAACATCCTAAAATAATGCAAAATCATCCATTGGAAGAGTGAAGTTCCTGGCAAGCCTTTGTGGGGGGCTCCTGGGTCCTCCCATTCCAAGGCCAAATTGATTGCCTTGATAAATGACTGGACTATACTGAATTCACATCCTGTAAGCTCCTGCTTTACCTCTGAGAAGGATGCATGGCCTATCTGAGACTTTGGTGCGTCTGGGCATAGGGATGGAGTATGTTTCTTGGCTAGAAGCGGTCTCTGCACTGGAGTAACATATGAAATGCTCTGACCTCCCTAGTTAAGGAGGACTGATAGTGATGCACTGCTGTTGTTGGGAGGGCTGTGTCTTTAACATTACATCCAAACTTAACCAGAATAAAGAGGCTAGAAAACTCAGACAGAGAATCATGGACTACTTTTCTGAGAAGGGTTGTGACCTACTGACTTTCAAAGTCCCTGTCCTTGAAGAGACACTTCTCAAAACAAGTTTGTCTGGCATGGGATTCGCACTGCAGGCCCAGCACTTTTTCCTTTTGGTTGCTGTGAGCACTCAGGAGAGGATGAGTGCCTGTTTTCGAGATCTCTTGCGGTATGTAGGACAGGACTTGCGGGGGATGTATGAGTCATTGTCCGCAATGAATCTGTTTTGACATGCAATGATCTCTTTCCTGAATGAGAGCAAGAAAAGGCTGGACTGAAATAAAGAAAAAAAGGAAAAAAAAAGGTCAGTTCCTTGTTCTTCGTACTTACCATATTCATGGTTCCTGCTTGAGCACATGAAGGTCTTGGTCACGTGGCAGAAGGCACATATTGCAGCATGGTGTCAGACACTGTGCAGGAAAGGAAGCAGAGAGATATTCAGAAAAGAGTCAGACAGATCTACTTATATATGCACGCATATCCAGAATGGAAGCAAAAAATCTTAGACCCCTCTGATCACCAGCAAGGTAAAAGGGAATGTTTTCAACACCCCACAAGCCAGAGCAGATTGGCGCCATCTCTGAGCCTTCAGGGTGTTTAAATAGAGCACCTAAACATTAATCCACACCCCACATTGCCTTGCTTCCTGCTAGAAGCCACCTCACAGCAGGGCTTGTTCTGTATGAGGGCATTCCTCAAACAGGATGGTTGCTTAGCATGCATGTAAAATGCATGCACAAACCCAACTTGGCCATCATTAAGATGGCTGCTGAGGCAAGAATCTCACACTGCATAAGCTCAGAAGCTGCCACAGCCACAAGCAACTGGTCCTAAGCCTAAAAAAAACACACGTCTGAGTGCACAAGACCCTCCAGTCCCTAGGAAGCCATAGGAAGGGAGAAAGAAAACCTCAGCTAAAAACAACAATAAAAAACAACATAAAGCAGAAACCAGTCTTAAGGTAAGCCGGAAAGAGAGGCAGGTAACAACCAGGGGAGGACTGACCATTTGGAAACTCGGGCACTGCCCGAGGGCCCGGGGTAAGTAGGGGGCTCCATGAGATGCCCCGGTACCTTTTTCATAGGCTTTTTTGAGTTTGAGCAAGGACAGAGGGGCCCCATGATCCCGTATTGCCCGGGGACCCCATGAGTTGTCAGTCCGCCCCTGGTAACAACCACACCAGACAGAATGGAGACACGATAAAACCAGCTTCTTTTCTGATAGGTCTAGTTTAAAGTTGAACCTAACTCTCAGAAAAGAATACTGTGTTTAGTAGCATACTGTGTATCTAACAGATTTACATTTCTAAAAAGATATACAACTTTCTCCATAGTTTGTTCATGTTTCCTGTAAACAAGGATATCGCAACCAGGGTTCAATTTAAACATAGGGTTCCTCCAGAGGTTGCTAGGGGTTCCTTGAGCAATGAGCAATTTCTGCCTCTCAGATAAGTTCCCACTGGCACAAATAATAATTTTAGCTATCAATAAGGGGATAATTCTACCCAATGACTACAAGTGTAAGGAACATTCTTCCCACTGACCATCACACTAATGTATCATGAGTTGTAGGTATGGTAATTTTTAGTAGGGCTGCCCTGAGGCTGAAAAGTTGTTTCAAGGGTTCCTATGTGTTGGAAAAGTTGAGAAAGGCTGCTGTAGACCTTTCGTATGAACTTACTGCCATATTCCAGAGTATGCAGTGGGACAAGGCAGTGCACTGGACAACTTGAAGTCCAACGTAGGAGCACACAGAAAACCACAACAATGTCTTAGTAAAGTGTTGTCACCCTAGGGAAGGAAGTGCTTGTTAATATACCTTGCTGGTAGGATTACCTTACATTATTTCATTGAAGGAAGGAAGTATAAAAAAAAAAAAAGATTTAACTTCTTGACAAAGAACCTGTGCAACAACATACTCTATATTGACCAGGGTTGTCGACACATGACCATCACACCTACAGTTTATGAGTTTGTTTGACATCCCATCCCATCCCAAAACTATAGTCATTAATACGGAGCACTTTGTGGCTATAACAGCCTGCACTCTCCTCGGAAGGCTTTCCATAAGATTTTAGAGTGTGTCTGTGGGAATGTGTCCTCATTCAGCCAAAAGAGCATTTGTGAGATCAGGTGGTGATGTTGAAGAAGAAGACCTGGCTGGCAATCTGCAAATTGATTCATCCAAAAGGTAATCAGCAGGGTTGAGGTCAGGGCTCTGTCCAGGCTTTTTCAGTTGCTCCACACCAAACTTCTCAAACCATGTCTTTATGGAGGTGGCTTTGTGCACAGGGAGACAGTCATAATGAAACAGAGAGGAACCTTCCCCAAACAGATAACACAACCAAAAGAGCATTTGTGAGATCAGGTATTGATGTTGAAGAAGAAGACCTGGCTGGCAATCTGCAACCTGATTCATTCAAAAGGTAATCAGCAGGGTTGAGGTCAGGGCTCTGTCCAGGCTTTTTCAGTTGCTCCACACCAAACTTCTCAAACGATGTCTTTATGGAGGTGGCTTTGTGCACAGGGAGACAGTCATACTGGAACAGAGAGGAACCTTCCCCAAACAGATAACACAAAATTGGAGGAACACAATGCTCCACAATGTCTTGCATGATGGAAACACTTGAACTCAATCATTTAGAAAAGTATCCACATGCAATTGTGCATTTGGTTTAAAGCAGTAGTCAACCCAGTTTATGTCATAATGTACTAGTATGCACCACATACTAGCACATTATGACAGACTTACCTGTCAAACGGAGTTCTCCAGTGCTGCACAATCACAGCTCCCGCTGCTCCAGGATGTTCCCATCTTCACCCAGTCCAGGTTCTTTCAGCCACTTGAATGGCCACAATGACAACATTCCTGGAGGAGTCCTATCAACACGGCACACAGCAGGTGCTGTAAATGTGGTCTGAGCTGCACATGCGTGGCTCAGATCACCTTGCCATTGACAGGCATGAGAGGGGAATTTTTGACAGAAGAGACCACTAGCATCTCTTCCGTTTTATAAACCCCGCCCGTCAGAGGTTTGTGAAAATTTAAGTTCAATTCCACTTTAAGTGTTTGAGACAGTTTAAAGTGACAGTAACAGAAAAAAAAATCCATTCTTCTTTCAAAGCTCCAAATTGTTTTTTTTTTTTTTTTGCTGCTGTGATTTGACTTCTTGTTAGAGGGTGACCACGTTCATTCTCCACAGTCCCATTGTATGTAAGAACGTAGGCACCCTCTCTTGCTTGTTCCCAAGATGGACTTTGGATGGACTATGGGATTTGTAGTGTGCATAGAACAGTGTACATGACTTCAACTAACGTGCACTACATGTTCCAATCAAACACAAGTGAGGGTGGGAATAAAGGGTTTGGGAGCTCATGGAGAATGAAACACTGAAACAATTTAATGAAAAACAGCTTACAGGGCCATTAAGTGGTGTATGTATATGGATTATTTTTGGAAAATAAGGATATTGTTTATTATCACTCTCAAGCCCCCACCAAACACTACATTTTGGATGGACTGACGTGTTTGTTAAATAGAAAGCCTTTTAACCTCCCTAGCAGTCTGATTATGTCCATATTTCTGTGCTCAAAGCGGTACATTTTTTTGCATGGAAATATGTTGTTTTTTTATAGTAGGCCTGTAATTTTTAGGAATAACTCACTGAAATCTGTCCGAACAAGAGTCTAGTAAACATCCCGGGTATGATAAAATTTGAAACACGAAATCATAAATTATAATATAATAAATAATCATAAAAAATAATAATAATAAATGTAATTCAATAATATAATCAAACCAAAAACACTGACATTTGAAATATAGCGCCAAGTTCACACATCGCTGAGCAAAGTCGCAGAATCGTTTTCAGTGTCTGATGATGAATTTCCCCCACGAATCATTATCATTCAATTCTGCAAGTGGTTCTGATTTACTATCACTGTTCTCTAGCCGGTCTAAAACCGCTTTTGACCTAAAGGGACGCTTTTTGGACGCCATGGACGTTTCTCAGTTTCCAGGCAGAAAGAACAGTAAAAATGCAGGCAGGGCGCCGGACAAAGCACTCGGGACATAATGTATGTGAAATGGTTTGATACAGGAATGTTATACTATGTGATTTTAGTGTATTTAGTGAATGTCACTTTTTGTCATTTTCAAATTTTCCGCCAGTTCTGTCCCCCGTACATCCCGACGTCGCAGGGAACGGAACCCAGAAGACAGATGCCGGCATCGGCCGGAGGACATTACAGGGGACACTGCAGGGGGGACATCGTGGGAGCGAAGGACAAGGTAAGTGATCGAGGGATCCCGGAGCAACGCCGCATGGTAAGCCCGAGTGTAGCTCGTAGGTTACCACTTGTGCTACTAAAACTTTACCCCGAGCTACACTCGGGAATACCGCCAGGGAAACTACAGAGTTAGCACACGGATACAGTAATCTGAATTGTAGATTGAAAACCTTCAACTTGTCAAACAACCCATTCAGTTTAAAATAAAAATGAAAGTTAAAACGTGTGTATATATATAAAAAAACATTATAAATACAGTTTTTCCCCTTTTTTATAAGTGATCACATACCCTCTGTTCAAGGCTGCGCAGAGAGGTGGGAGAGGAGAAACAGCAGAATACTGATTTTCCCAGTGAATGGCTGTGTGGGTAGGGGTAAGGAAAAGTCTGATTATTGGAGGAGAGCAGACTGAGTTCCCAGCACAGTTAGAGAACTGACCACATTGTGCTCTCAAGCCTAGTGTGGTCGGTTTTTTATAGGAAAGCAGAGGAACTGGCAGGAACACCAGAGATTTCACACGAAGGGAGCAATACAAAGAGAACAGAAGGCTTTTTCATACAAGTATGTGGTACAGCAGGTACATATCAGGCATATGAAATGTTGGCTTGACATATTCTTCAAGCTGATCTCGCTGACAGATACAGGGGTCTATTTATTAATAGCATAAAAGGTGGTCACTGCCCCAGTCTGTAACTGGATTTTACAACAAGGAACATGGACGAGCAACATGTCAATAAAAAAGAAAAGAAAGTACCCAGTCAGGGGCGGACTGACCATTTGGGTACTCTGGCACTGCCCAGGGTCAGTAGGGGGCCCCATGAGATGCCCCTAGTACCTTTCATAGGCTTTTTTTGGGTGTGATTTTAAGTGTGGGTGAGGACACAGGCCCCATGATCCCCTATTGCCCAGGGGCCCCATGAGATGCCCTTAGTACCTTTCATAGGCTTTTTTTGGGTGTGGTTTTAAGTGTGGGTGAGGACACGGGGGCCCCATGATCCCCTATTGCCCGGGGACCCCATGAGTTGTCAGTCCTCCCCTGTACCCAGTTCAACTTGCCAGCCAGCTAGCCAACAACCTAATTAACCTCTTCACACTGGCCGGACGCAAATGTGCGGCTTCCCGGCGTCTGGGCCTAGATGCCGAGCGGCCGCACATTTGCGTTCTATTAAAAAAGAACACATGTGCTGAAAACGCGCGCCCTGCGTCCTCCCAGCACACATGTTCGGTACTCACGGAAAGGTTCCGATCTCCTCCTTTGATCGGGACCTTTCCCGATCATGTGACCGCTGTGACAGATGTCACGGCGGTCTCATGACCCTAAACCCTGCCCCGCCTCCAGGCTTCTGAAACCCTTAAAGGGCCGGGAGGCGCCAAGGGGTTAACCTTTCTAATAATATGCGTTAAAACAGATTTAGTTAGCACACATTATTATTATTATACATAATTCTTATTATTATACAGGATTTATATATTATTATTATTATTCAGGATTTATATATTATTATTATTCAGGATTTATATATTATTATTATTATACAGGATTTATATATTATTATACAGGATTTATATATTATTATTATTATACAGTATTTATATATTATTATTATTATACAGGATTTATATATTATTATACAGGATTTATATATTATTATTATTATTATAATACAGGATTTATATATTATTATAATACAGGATTTATATATTATTATTATTATACAGTATTTATATATTATTATTATACAGGATTTATATATTATTATTATTATTATTATTATAATACAGGATTTATATATTATTATTATACAGGATTTATATATTATTATTATACAGAATTTATATATTATTATTATTATTATACAGGATTTATATCGCGCCAATAGTTTGCTCAGTGCTTTACAATATAACGAGAGACAATACAGCAACAATACGGTTCAATACAAGAGGGATAGGAGGACCCTGATCCTTGGAGCTTACAATCTAGGAGGGAGGGGCTAGTGGTACAAAAGGTAGTAACTGTGGGGGATGGACTGGTTAGAAGAGTAGAAGATTCCATTATTAGCTGAGGGCAGGATAGGCTTCCTTGAAGAGATAGGTTTTCAGAGATCGCCTAAAAGTGAGCAGAGTAGGCGATAGTCTGATAAATTGGGGTAGAGAGTTCCAGAGGATGGGGGAAGCTCTCGAGAAGTCCTGGAGACGGGAATGGGAGGAGGAGACAAGGGAACCAGAGAGTAGGAGGTCTTGCAAATTACATTTGCAAATACATACGTAAGCCACAGAGCCACGTCACGGCACCTCGATATTCTGTGGTCCTAACTCTGCAAATTTTGAGAGCCCCCATAGTAGAGGCACATGCATTTAATGGATAGACCAAGGGCAGGTGAACCTGAGAGAGCCCACCCCTCTTTTTTTTGTCTATTTATCAATGTTTTCACCCAAGAGTCACACATTTTCACATAAGATTCGATGATAAAAAAAAAATGTGTGAATCTTGGATGACAAAAAATATTGATAAACAGACCCGGCAGCGTATATGTAAAAAACGCAATCTGAAGATTCCCATAAAAATAGAACAGTTAAAGGCACAAAAGCTTCTAGAGGAAAATCTTGAAAGTCTGTCCCTAGGAATTGGAGGCGGCTGGAAAAGGAGACATGTATCAGCTCTCTGCTGGAGGTGACAGCGATTGCAGGGAGAATGGTTTTATGCAGTACTGCGCTTCCCCCTACGGAGTACAAAGAACTCTCCGCTGATACAATCAGAATTCCGCCGCGCTCCGTCTCATTGTCACTTTCCCCTGCTGCCGATTCCAGACACGTTTTCAGCGCTAATATTACATTAACCCACCAAAGTGAATCTCTGAGGTGTGTGGGAGTCGTGGTGACTCACTTCTGCGGCTCTGGGAGAGCGTGTGTGACAGCGTCTGAGCCGGTCTGTTTGTGTGTATACTCCGCTTACACAGCCATAAACACATATGTACATGCTCTCTGTGTACACACCATGGGTGCCCATGATCAGCCTGATAACAGCAAGATGCGAAGGATCCGAGCACAGGAAGCGATGATCAGATGGTGTAGAGCTCTAAAAAAAAGGGTGTGTAGCCAATCTTTCCATTCTACGCAGCTTGCTGGAAAATCTCTGCACACCCAGGAGTGATCATCCTGTTTTCTATGTAGAATGTTTCAGCACACGTGCTGCTTGCATTTGCTTCCATTTCCATTTGAATGGGGTATCGGCGGTCCAGCAGTAAGTAGGAGAGGCAGCAGATACCCTATTACAAAGTATGAGTGAGTCTGTCTGAGTTCAGTGCACAAAGTTTCACAAATCTTGCTCAAAGTTTGCAAACTTTGTGGTGAACTCTTTTGAAGCCTATGGGAGGCATATCTTGCTACTCCGTTCTGGCCTGGCAAGCAGTTAGGATCAGTCCCAATTCCTGCACCTTCAAACCTCAGATCAGTCTCAATGCATGCATCTTCAGACCTCAGATCATCCCGTTTCTGCACCTTTAGATCTCTGATTAGCCCCATTTCCTGCACCTTTAGATCTCTGGTCATCCCAGGTTCCTGCACCATCAGACCTCAGATCAGCCTCAGTTCCTGTACCTTCACACCTCAGATCAGCCTCAGTTGCTGCACCTTCAGACTTCAGATCAGCCCCAGTTCCTGCACCTTCACACCTCAGATCAGCCCCAGTTCCTGCACCTTCACACCTCAGATCAGCCCCAGTTCCTGCACCTTCACACCTCAGATCAGCCCCAGTTCCTGCACCTTCAGACTTCAGATCAGCTCCAGTTGCTGCACCTTCAGACTTCAGATCAGCTCCAGTTGCTGCACCTTCAGACTTCAGATCAGCTCCAGTTGCTGCACCTTCAGACCTCAGATCAGCTCCAGTTGCTGCACCTTCACACCTCAGATCGGACCCATTTTCTGCACCTTCAGACCTCAGATCAGCCCCAGTTCCTGCACCTTCACACCTCAGATCAGCCCCAGTTGCTGCACCTTCAGACTTCAGATCAGCCCCAGTTGCTGCACCTTCAGACCTCAGATCGGACCCATATTCTGCACCTTCAGACCTCAGATCGGACCCATATTCTGCACCTTCAGACCTCAGATCGGACCCATATTCTGCACCTTCAGACCTCAGATCGGACCCATTTTCTGCACCTTCAGACCTCAGATCAGCCCCAGTTACTGCACCTTCACACCTCAGATCAGCCCCAATTCCTGCCCCTTAAGACTTCAGATCAGCACCAAATTCCAGCACCTTTAGATATTTGATCAGCCCCAGTTCCTGCACCTTCAGACCTGTGATCAGTCCTAATTTCTGCACCTTCACACCTCAGATCAGCCCTAATTCCTGTACCTTCAGATCTCTGATCAGCCTCAATTTCTGAAATTTCAGACCTCAGATCAGCCCCAATTTTTCAACTTCACAACCTCAGAAGAGCTCCAATTTCTGCACCTTCACACCCCAGATCAACTCAAATTTCTGTATCTTCACATTTTATATCAGCCCCAATCCCTGTGCCCAGATTAGTCTCAATTCCTGCACCTTTTCACCTCAGATCAGGCTCAGTATCTCCACCTTCAGACCTCAGATCAGCTCCAGATCAGATCAGTACCTCCACCTTCAAACCTTAGTTTAGTCTCAATTCCTGCAACTGCACCTTTTGACTTCATATCAGCCCAAATTCTTGCACCTTCAGACCTCAAATCTATGTCAATTCCTACACCTTCACATGTCATATCAGCCCCAATTCCTGCACCTTCAAACCTCAGATCCGCCCCAATGCATGCATCTTCAGACCTCAGATCATCCTGTTTCTGTGCCTTTAGATCTCTAATTAGCCCCAATTCCTGCACCTTCAGATCTCAGATCACCCCAAAATTACTGCACCTTTAGATCTCTGGTCATCCCTGGTTCCTGCACAGTCAGACCTCAGATCAGCGCCAGTTCCTGCACCTTCACACCTCAGATCAGCCCCAGTTCCTGCACCTTCACACCTCAGATCAGCCCCAGTTCCTGCACTTTCACACCTCAGATCAGCCCCAATTCCTGCACCTTCACACCTCAGATCAGCCCCATTTCCTGCACCTTCGCACCTCAGATCAGCCCCAGTTGCTGCACCTTTAGACTTCAAATCAGCCCCAGTTCCTGCACCTTCACACCTCAGATCAGCCCCAGTTCCTGCACCTTCACACTTCAGACCAGCCTCAGTTCCTACACCTTCACACCTCAGATCAGCCCCACTTCCTGCACCTTTACACCTCAGATCAGCTCCAGTTGCTGCACCTTCAGACCTCAGATCGGCCCCATTTGCTGCACCTTCAGACCTCAGATCAGCCCCAGTTACTGCACCTTCACACCTCAGATCAGCCTTATTTCCTGCACCTTTACACCTCAGATCAGCTCCAGTTGCTGCACCTTCAGACCTCAGATCGGCCCCAGTTGCTGCACCTTTAGACTTCAGATCAGCTCCAGTTCCTGCACCTTCACACCTCAGATCAGCCCCAGTTCCTACACCTTCACACCTCAGATCAGCCCCACTTCCTGCACCTTTATACCTCTAATCAGCCCCAGTTGCTGCACCTTCAGACTTCAGATCAGCCCCATTTGCTGCACCTTCAGACCTCAGATCGGCCCCATTTGCTGCACCTTCAGACTTCAGATCAGCCCAAGTTACTGCACCTTCACACCTCAGATCAGCCCCAATTCCTGCCCCTTAAGACTTCAGATCAGCATCAAATTCCACCACCTTTAGATCTTAGACCTCAAATCAGTCCCAGTTCCTACACATCTAGATCTCTGATCAGCCCCAGTTCCTGCACCTTCACACCTGTGATCAGTCCTAATTTCTGCACCTTCACATCTCTGATCAGCCTCAATTTCTGAAATTTCAGACCTCAGATCAGCCCCAATTTTGCGACTTGACAACCTCAGAAGAGCTCCAATTTCTGTACCTTCACACCCCAGATCAACTCCATTTTCTGTATCTTTACATCTTATATCAGCCCCAATCCCTGTGCCCAGATTAGTCTCAATTCCTGCAACTTTTCACCTCAGATCAGGCTCAGTACCTCCATTTTCAGACCTCAGATCAGCTCCAGATCTGATCAGTACCTCCACCTTCAAGCCTTAGTTTAGTCTCAATTCCTGCACCTGCACCTTTTGACTTCATATCAGCCCAAATTCTTGCACCTTCAGACCTCAAATCTATGTCAATTCCTACACCTTCACATGTCATATCAGCCCCAATTCCTGCACCTTCAAACCTCAAATTAATTCCAATCCTTGTACTTTTCAACCTCAAATCAGTCCCAATCCCTTCAACTTTAGACCTATTGTAGACCAATTGCAGATCAACCCCAATTCTGCACCTTCTGACTTCAAGCCAGCTGCATTCCTGCACCTTCACACTACAAATCAATTGCAATTTCTGCACCTTCAGACCTCAGATCAGCTCTATTTGCTACACCTTCACACCTCACATCATCCCCAATTCCTACATCTTTAGAGCCCAGACTAGCCCCAATTCATTCACCCTCATAGCTCAGATCTGGCCCAATACCTCCACCTTCAGACCGCAGATCAGCTCTATTTGCTACACCTTCACACCTCACACCATCCCCAATTCCTACACCTTTAGAGCCCAGATTAGCCCCAATTCATTCATGCTCATAGCTCAGATCTGGCCCAATACCTTCAGTCCACCTTCAGATCTCTGATCAGACCCAATTTTTGCACTTTCAGACATCCAATCAGCTCCAATCTTTTACACCATCACACCTCAGAGCAGCCCAAATTCCTACACATTCGCACCTCACATCAGCTCATCCCCAGTTCCTGCAACCTAGACTTCTGATCAGCTGTGATTCATGCATCTTCACACTACAGCTCAGTCCCAATACTTCCAACTTCAGAACTCTGATCAACTCCAATTCCTACACCTTCAGACTCTAAATCAGCTCCAGTTCTGGTACCTTCATACCTCAGATCAGTCCCAATTTATGCACATTCAGACCTTTAGGCCAGCCCCAGTTCATGCAATCACACCTCAGATCAGCTGTAATTCCTGCACCTTCAGAATTCAAATCAGCTCCATATCCTGCAACATCAGAAATGCAGGGGTTTTACATGCATACCTGCTGCAGCTAGCAGTTCTACCAAGAGGAGGAAGAAGGTAGGCGGGTGGGCTTCTTTACATACAATACACCAATGTCTGCAGCCTATGCTGGTACTGGGAGGAGGTGCAGTTACCAGAAAGCCATTGACATCAGTGAGATGGTTGGGCCACAGGTACAGAAGGATGGGACAAACTTTGTACTTGATTGTGTAGTAAGTTGTACAACCTATGCCAGCAGTACTTCTGAGTGTCATTGAAAAAGGCATTACATGTCTCCCCAGGCACACAAGCCATAGGTTGGTGACTCTTGTATCCTTGTCTTAGGATTATTTGCTCTTGTGACTCACCTGAGCATTATGTGCTGTTCTTTATTTCTGATGGCAAACCCACAAATGTTTTCAGCCAAATGTTTGTGATTCAAGAACCCAGCAAACCCCAAGGATTTGGCGCAAACCCATGGCATATATGAACCCAAACCACATCCCTACTTATCACCAGAATGAGTTATTATAGCAAAATATAATCGGTCATTTGGATGGTCACTGGATGGTGAAATAAAAAAGAGGGTGCCATTCACAATCCTGAGCAAGTAAAAAGGGCTGGTAGGCTCTCATGGTAGACCCTCAGTCCCCCCATTCAGGCCCTAATTATATTAATTGGCATAGAAAACAGGGCATTGTTTCCCACCACTGATGACATCACTTCCTTGTTGGAATAATGATGTCACAAAGGGAAAATAATAGCACCCCAAAATGCACTGCACACTCTGTAAAACTAGCATCCCCATTGGTTCCCACTCAGCTTAGAAAAAGTGGATTGGTTTGTCCAGAAGAATCATTAATAAGTGGGCAATATCCAATCACAACAGATCATTCAGATCCAGAGTGAAATCCCATTCCACTTATCTTCACTTAACATCTGTCACTCTAGATGTCATATCTCTTCTATCGTAAACCTAAAACTGGCTAAAGTTGGTGGTAAGATGTGAAAGAGCAGTGCAACAACCAAGCAATCACTAGCATAATTAATTGCATCTCTCAAGCTGGGGTGTTCATAAATGGTAGGTCACCCTCTGGTTCTGTCCTACACTCTTTAACTCATATCTTTAATCTCAACCCTCTAAAACATGCACTAGTCACCCCATACTTAAAAAGGCCTCACTGGACCCCAACAATCCTAACAACCTAAGACCCATCTCCTTACTCCACTTTGCCTCCACACTCCTTGAACGTCTAGTCTACAACCATCTGAGCTGCCACCTCATTGAGAATAACCTTCTTGTTCCCCTTCAGTCTGAATTTCATCTGCAACACTCCACAGAAACTGCTCTCCTAAAACTCACAAATGACTTACTAACAGCTAAAACCAACAATCACTATTCCGTACTCTTACTCTTGGACCACTCCGCCGCCTATGATACAGTTGACCACCCCTCCTCCTAAAAAACACCTATCTACTTAGTCTCCATGATTGGATTTTCCATTGGTTCGCATCCTACATATTTCACCACACCTTCAGTGTCACTTATAGCTCTACTTCCTCCTCTCCTATTCCTCTTACCGTTGGGGTCCCTCAATGTTCGGTCCTTGGACCTCTCCTATTCTCGATCTACAGCTCTTCCCTGGGTTGGCTGATAGCATCCCATGGTTTCCAATACCATTTCTATGCTGATGACACATAAATCTGTCTCTCTACCCCTCAGCTCACCCCATCAGTTTCCTCATGTATCACTGATTTACTAACAGACATGTCAGACTGAATGTCACACCACTTCCTCAAACTCAATCTATCCAAAACCCCATGTGCCTCTTACCCTGATTTCTATGTCAAGATCAATGGCACGTCTATCAACTCAACCCCATATGCCAGGGTACTAGGGGTAACCCTGGATTCTGAACTGTCCTTTCAGCCCCACATCCAATCCCTGCCCAAATCATGCCACCTCAATCTCCGAAACATCTCCAGAATATACCCATTTTTAACCAACACCACAAAATTTCTAATTCGCTCCTTGATTATCTCCACTAATGTAACTCCCTCCTCATTGGATTACCTTTACATAGACTATCCCCCCTCCAGTCCATCATGGACGGTGCTGCTAGACCCATCTACCTTACCAACCCTTCAGTGTCTGCTACCCCACTGTGCCAATCCCTCCACTGGCTTCCACTCAAACAAATAAAATTCAAAGTACTAACAACAACCTACAAGGCCATCCACAACTCGGCCCCCAGCTACAGTATAATCTAATCACTAATCTGGTCTCAAAATATCAACCAAACCTCTCTCTTCAGTCCTCCCAAGACCTCCTGCTCTCTAGTTCCTGTGTCACTTCCTCCCATGCTCACCTCCAGGATTTCTCCCGAGCTGCTCCCATCCTATGGAACTCCTTACCCCAATCTGTCCAACTATCTCCTAATCTATCCATCTTTAGATGATCCATGAAAACTCTTCTCTTTTAAAAAGGTTATCATGCTTCTAACTAATTAATTGTGTTTTTTACTTGCTCCATCAGCTCATACCTCACAGCTTTTACCTTTTGTATCACTTGACCCTCCGTCTTAGAATGTAAGCTCTAATGAACAGGGTCCTCTCATTTCTTTTGTATCAAATTGTATTGTAACCGTAATATGTGCCTTCATTTTTTTAAAGCGCTGCACAAACTGTTGGCACTCAGGGGCGGACTGACAACTCATGGGGGCCCCGGGCAATAGGGGATCATGGGGCCCCTGTGTCCTTGCCCAAACTCAAGAAAGCCTATAAAAAAGGTACCAGGGGCATCTCATGGGGCCCCCTACTGACCCCGGGCCCTCGGGCAGTGCCCGAGTTTCCAAATGGTCAGTCCGCCCCTGTTGGCACTACATAAATCCTGTGTAATAATGATAGTTGCAAAAGTGTTTCCGGTGTGAGCTTTCGGGTTGTGTTACCCTTGGCAGTGCTGTGCTGGGAGGACAGAGGGGAGTGTGTGTTTCAGAATGGCGGAGGTCTGATGGATGGCTGGGAGCACTTCTCTTCTTCTCCTCAAGTTATATATATATCTTGGTGTGTTAAAGGAAGCTGAAAAATAACAGACTCACTGACCGGATCACCTGCTGAAAAATAAAGGATCTCTTTCTTTCTCACCATGTGTATTGGTGAGAAATGTATTTAACAGACATACCCTTCCTGAGAGACCTGGAGCATTTGAGAGAGGAACTACAGGTGAATGAATACCAGCCAGGATTGGAGTAGGATCCAGGAGTGATCCTGAAAGTGAAGTAGCCCTTTGGGTTGCCTAAATGAGGTGAGGAGGCATTCTAGCCACTGTGGATAAAGTGTGCTGACACTTTCATGGATATCAACACCTTCTTCACGTTGCATGATTTTTTTATTGTTTGAAGCACTTATTTGTGCACATTCATGGACAATTAGAGATTTACTTTTGAGTTTTTTTTGTGATTTGTCGTGTGGTCACATTTGGCAGTTATCACCTTTGTATTATATCCCCTTTTGTATAGGGGTCTTTGTTATTATATTATAGGTAGTAGCATTGATTTATACAAGTTATTTCACATTTGTATTGTGGGATTTCACTTTAATTAGGTCACCTAGGTGATCACAGGTCACATTATTTTGGGCACTTTATGCTCATATATTTATATACAATTTTACCCAGTGGGTTTTATTATTAATTATTAGTTTGAGTGTTTTAGGGTAAGTGCTGCACTAGTTTTAAGTACAGAATATAACTGGATATAACATTTATAGGTAAAGTAGATCCAGGGAATATCCGATTGCCTCTCGGGGGATCAGGAAGGAATTTTTTCCCCTGCAGGAGCAAATTGGATCATGCTTTGCTGGGTTTTATGCCTTCCTCTGGATCAACTGTGGGTATAAGATTATATGTATATATATATATATATATTTTTTTTTTTTTTTTTTTTTTTATGGTTGAACTGGATGGACTTTTTTCTTTTTTTCAGTCAGACTAACTATGTAGTGAACATACTACACCATATGGAGAATAACAGTATAAAAAAAATTGTGCTTTCAGCAAAGTGAGTGTGTCCTGAAATCCCAGCTGCACAAATCACCCAAGGACACAAGCCACAAGATCCTGAGTGAAAGCAAAGGTCAGGGATGGTGTTTGCAGAAGAAGGGTGGTATGGAGGTACAGTTGCAAGAAAAAGTATGTGAACCCCTTGGGATTACGTGGAGTTTTGCATGAATTGGGCATAAAATGTGCCCTGAACGTCATTTAAGTCACAACAATAGAAGAACACAGTCTGCTGAACATAATACTACACAAACATTAGATGTTGCCATGGTTTAATTGCACATAACATGTAAACATTCACAGTGCAGGGAGGAAAAAGTATGTGAACGTTTGGACTTAATAACTGGTTGACCCTCCTTTGGCAGCAATAACCTCAACCAAACGTTTCCTGTAGTTGCAGATCAGACCTGCACAACGATCTGGAGTCATTTTGGACCACTCCTCTTCACAAAACTGTTTCAGTGTAGCAATATTCTTGGGATGTCTGGTGTGAATGGCTCTCTTAAGGTCATGCCACAGCATTTCAATCGGGTTGAGGTCAGGACTCTGACTGGGCCACTCCAGAAGGCGTATTCTGTGCTGTTGCAGCCATTGTTTTGTTGAATTACTTGTATGCTTTGGGTCATTGTCCTGTTGCATCACCCATCCTCTGCGGAGCTTCAGTTGGTGGACAGATGGTCGTACGTTTTCCTGCAAAATGTCTTGATAAACTCTGGAATTCATTTTCCCATCAATGACAACAATCCGTCCAGGCCCTGAGGCAGCAAAGCAGCCCCAAACCATGATGCTCCCTCCGCCATGTTTTACAGTGGGGATGAGGTTTTGATGTTGGTGTGCTGTGCCTTTTTTTCTCCACACATAGTGTTGTGTGTTCTTCCCAAACAACTCAATCTTGGTTTCATCTGTCCACAGTATATTTTGCCAGTAGTGCTGTGGAACATCCAGGTGCTCTTTTGCAAACTTCAAACGTGCTGCAATATTCTTTTTGGACAGCAATGGCTTCCTCCGTGGTGTCCTCCCATGTACTCCATTCTTGTTTAATGTTTTCCTTATTGTAGATGTGTCAACAAAAATGTTAGCATGTGCCAGAGATTTCTGTAGGTCTTTAGCTGACACTCTGGGATTCTTCTTTACCTCATGCAGCATTCTGCGCTGTGCTCTTGCAGTCATTTTTACAGGACGACCACGCCTAGGGAGAGTAGCAACAGTGCTAAACTTTCTCCATTTGTAGACAGTCTGTCTTACCGTGGACACATGAACATCAAGGCTTTTGCAGATATTTTTGTAACACTTTCCAGCTTCATGCAAGTCAACAATTCTTGATCGTAGGTCTTCTGAGAGCTCTTTTCTGCGAGGCATGGTTCACATCAGACAGTGCTTCTTGAAACCAGTAAACTCAAAACAAGTGTGTGTTTTTTAAGAGCAAGACAGCTGTCAGCAACACATCCAATATCACACTGATTGGAGTCAAGGTTGGCTCACTCCTGGCTCCAATTAGCTCTGGGAGAAGTCATTAAGCTAGGGCCTCACATACTTTTTCCTCACTGCACTGTGAATGTTTACATGTTATGTGCAATTAAACCATGGCAACATCTAATGTTTGTGTAGTATTATGTTCAGCAGACTGTGTTCTTCTATTGTTGTGACTTAGATGACGTTCAGAGCACATTTTATGCCCAATTCATGCAAAACTCCACGTAATCCCAAGGGGTTCACATACTTTTTCTTGCAACTGTATGTAGTGAACATACTACACCACATGGAGAATAACAGTATAAAAAAAATTGTGCTTTCAGCAAAGTGAGTGTGTCCTGAAATTCCAGCTGCACAAACTACCCAAGGACACAAGCCACGAGAGCCTGAATGAAAGCAAAGGTCAGGGATGGTGTTTGCAGAAGAAGGGTGGTATGGAGGTAGTTGAATCTATCATCTTTTCCTTGAGTCCTGCCAAACAGTATGAGATCAGTGGCAACTGGCTATTTAAAAGAGGATGGTGATACCCTTTTTATGTGAGCCAGGAGACAAAGGACAATGTTGGGTTGTACATGTAGAGGATTGCACCCCAATGGGTTTGGGCCATGACTCCCACTCTCAATCCCTTGAGTGCTGCAAGTTAGCGTGGGTGCACTGGATATTTAATGGTAACGGGTGTCTCAGCTATGAAGCAGAGATTGTGTCTCCGAGGATGCTCTTTGACTTTAACAGAGACAGCATGAGTAATAAATGCCTCCAAACTCTCAGCTGAAAGGTCAGTGGTGGCCATTACACGGGTCAGTTGTCTGAGAAACCAGCCGCTACAAGAGCTCATCATTACTTCCTGGGAATTCAGAAATGGCCTGATAATCACAAGTTGGGCTGAAGCTTTCGTTCTGAAGCTTTCTTATGAAAACCTTATATAGGTTCTACCACTGCTCTCTTAGACCTCAGATGTGGTGCGTTGGGCAGTGGGGAACGGGTCTGCAGGGCAGTGGGGGACGGGTCTGCAGGGCAGTGGGGGACGGGTCTGCAGGGCAGTGGGGGACGGGTCTGCAGGGCAGTGGGGGATGGGTCTGCATTGCATCTGAGTGAGAAATAAGCTTGAACCAATGTAAGTATGTAGGGGCCATGCCTGTCAGATCCTTGTGGAAGCTGAAAATCACTGAAATATGCACCATTACTACAGAGATCTCCACTAGCTTCCGGGCCCTGCACCATTGAGGGAACACTGCATTTTCTCAGTGAACACAAAGCATTCTCCGGTTGGATGAGGTGGAGAGGCAGGTAAAAATTAGCAACCTATGTGACAGCATGGTCTAACGACTGATCATCTTTATGGAGACATTTGGGGTCTTTTAGACTCCCTAACTCCTCCTCTTCCCTCTACTGCAGCTAATCAAGCACAGATCATGCTTGATTAGCTGCTTCCCCATCTATAGTAGCCTATAATACAGTTTGAACTCCGAAGTGATGAAATATTTGCCGCTACTGGGTTCATTAGTTGCAGAAGAGGTAAGGGAATCGGCTGAAAAAAATCAGAACGTCATCAACCCGCCTCTCCACCTTGTCCAATCAGAGAATGCTTTGTATTCAATGAGAAAATGCAGAGTGTCCTCTGAATGGTGCTCATGCTGAGCGTGTGACCTGCTGTGTTCAGTAAACAGCAGGGCAGCTGCTTGGCACAAGGTAATGGAATCACTGAAGTGAATCGCCATGATTCTGCCTGTGATTACAAATCGGGGCAAAACGCACCTTTGGGTGGCATTATTATTAGTGGCACCCCAAATGCAGTGCAATTCTGCTGGGATTGTCACGTGACAAAATTTTGCCTCAATTGCACGTTTAAAAATCACAGAAAGCTTATAGCCCAAAAAGGAGCAGAAGTTTCATTTGGGTGACAAACAGGCATAGGGCAGCCCATTGAAGAGAATAGGCTGCCCTATGCATGACACGCAGAATCATGTGAAAGTCACACAACAAAAATTGCACTGGTGTCAGTGAAAGGAATAGTGCCCCATAGTTGGTGTCAATGGGAGGAATAGTGCCCTATTGTTGGTGTCAGTGGGAGGAATAGTGCCCCATTGTTGGTGTCAATGGGAGGAATAGTGCCCCATTGTTGGTGTCAGTGGAATGAATAGTGCCCCATCATTGGTGTCAGTGGGAGGAATAGTACCCCATCATTGGTGTCAGTGGGAGGAATAGTGCCCCATCATTGGTGTCAGTGGGAGGAATAGTACCCCATCATTGGTATCAGTGGGAGGAATAGTGCCCCATGACTGGTTTCAGTGAAAGGACTAGTATTCCATAATTGGTGTCAGTGGGAGGAATAGTGCCTCATTGTTGGTGTCAGTGAAAGGAATAGTACCCCATAAATGCTGTCAGTGGGAGGAATAGTGCCCCATCATTGGTGTCAGTGGGAGGAATAGTGCCCCAACCATTAGTGTCAGTGGGAAGAATAGTGCCCCATTGTTGGTGTCAGTGAAAGGAATAGTGCCCCATAACTGGCATCAGTAGAAGGAATAGTGCCCATCATTGGTGTCAGTGGAAGAAATAGTGCCCATGATTGGCGTCAGTGGGAAGAATAGTGCCCCATCATTGGTATCAGTGGGAGGAATAGTGCCCCATCATTGGTATCAGTGGGAGGAATAGTACCCCACGACTAGTGTCAGTGAAATGAATAGTACCCCATCATTGGTGTCAGCAGGAGGAATAGTGCCCCATCAGTGGTGTCAATAGGAGGAACAGTGCCCCATCATTGGTATCAGTGGGCGAAATAGTGTCCCATCATTGGTGTCAGTTGGAGGAATAGTACCCCATTATTGGTATCAGTGGGAGGAATAGCACCCCATCATTGGTGTCAGTGGGAGGAAGTTTGCCCTGTCTTTGGTGTCAGTGGAAGGGAAAGTGCCTTGTATCAGTGGAGTGCCCCAAGGGCTGGATAAAGAAAAGCAAAGGGTCACATCTGACCCACAAGCTGCAGTTTGTAGACCCCTGATTTAAATAAAAGAAGAAGTATACATGTCTAAGTGCCCGCTCACATATACACGGATTGGATGTAGTTTGAACCACATCCAATCTGTATGACGTGAAAAAACATTGCTTCCTATGGTGCCTGCTCACATACAGTTGTGTCCAAAATTATTCAACCCCCAATGCTGTAAAGGGGTTTAGGGACTATAGTGTACATTTGGAATTGTATTCAGAATCAAATCCTACAAGGACGTTGTAACTACCCAAATGCAACTAAAATGACATCAATTGTTTATGTAATACAGTAGTAAATGGTTCTTATGTGGTTTCTTCATTGCCACAATTATTCAACCCCTTAAAGACTACCACTCTGAAGAACAGAGGTTCATACAGGTGCTTTCCATCAGGTATTGAAAACACCTGTGGATGTCACCGAGCAGCAATCAAGCATAATAAGCACCAATTAGGCAGCTTTAAAATGACTGTGATACTCAGCTCCTTCTAGACATTTACTGGTGTGGTTACAAACATGGTGAAGGCAAGAGAATGGTCCAGGAAGACAAGAGAAGAGGTGATTTCTCTTCACAGGAAGGGCAATGGCTATAAGAAGATTGCAAAGATGTTAAACATACCAAGAGACACCTTAGGAAGCATCATTCGCAAATTCAAGGCAAAGGGCACTGTTGAAACGCTACCTGGTCGTGGCAGAAAGAAGATGCTGACTTCGACTGCTGTGCGCTACCTGAAGCGTAGAGTGGAGAGAAGTCCCCGTGTGACTGCTGAGGAACTGAGAAAAGATTTGTCAGATGTGGGTACAGAAGTTTCAGCCCAGACAATAAGACGCACACTGCGTAATGAAGGCCTCCGTGCCAGAACTCCCAGGCGTACCCCCTTGCTGTCTCCAAAGAATAAGAAGAGTCGACTGCAGTATGCCAAAAGCCATGTGGACAAACCACAAAAGTTGTGGGATAGTGTTCTGTGGACTGATGAAACAAAATTAGAACTGTTTGGGCCCATGGATCAACGCTATGTTTGGAGGAGGAAGAACAAGGCCTATGATGAAAAGAACACCTTGCCTACTGTGAAGCATGGTGGAGGGTCAATCATGCTTTGGGGCTGTTTTGCTTCTGCAGGTACAGGGAAGCTTCAGCGTGTGCAAGGTACCATGAATTCTCTTCAGTACCAGGAGATATTGGATGGAAACGTGATGCAGTCCGTCACACACCTGAGGCTTGGGAGACGTTGGACCTTTCAACAGGACAATGATCCCAAGCATACCTCCAAGTCCACTAGAGCATGGTTGCAGAGGAAAGGCTGGAACATTTTGGAGTGGCCATCGCAGTCACCAGACTTAAATCCGATTGAGAACCTCTGGTGGGACTTAAAGAAAGCAGTTGCAGTGCGCAAGCCTAAGAATGTGACTGAACTGGAGGCCTTTGCCCATGAAGAATGGGCGAAGATACCCGTAGATCGCTGCAAGACACTTGTGTCAAGCTATGCTTCACGTTTAAAAGCTGTTATAACTGTAAAAGGATGCTGTACTAAGTACTAAGATTGAATGTCACTTGGGGGTTGAATAAAACTGATAATGCTGTGAGCACAGAAAAGACATTTGTGGTTATTTCATTATAACTGTTATGTTATATTTGTCTGACCTACAAGTGCCTCTTTAATGTAAATGTAAGCAAGATGACTGAATGATCAAAAGCAATGTCAAACTGGCCAAAACACTCAATTTCAGTGGGGGTTGAATAATTTTGGACACAACTGTATGTCTGGTGCACAGGCGGTGCAGAGTCAGTGCGGTTTTAAAAAGAGTCCTGTCCAATCTCTTTGCAGTGTGGTCCGGTTCAGGGGCGGATTACAGGCTATTGACTTCTATGGGAACCGTTTCTAAACCGCATGTGTGTGAACAAGATCCTGAGCTAATCCTGTCCTGAACCTGATGTAAACCTGACCTGAACCGCTGAACAACTACTGTATCAATTAGCTGTGAACCCTGAGCTTCGATCTGCACCGCACGTGTGTGAATCAGCTCTTAACGCGAGTATTTCAGATGTGTATTTTATGCAGGATCTTCTGCAAGCAAGAAGCCGCATTCCATGCAGAAAATACGCCTATGCCTGTGTGAACGAGGCCTTCTTGTCCTTTTGAAGTGTATGCAAACCCATCACCTTGTATTTCAGTATGTGGAAGCTGCTCACCATCACCTCTGCCTACTGCAACTCTGTATTGGAGAGTGTCAGGACCAGGATCTGAACCCACGACCTCTGCTGCGTTCAGTAGTGGCTCTTCTTGCTGAGTCGCCTGAAATGCTGCATTTCAGTATGTCTGGCATCATGTCTATACAGTTTTTCTTATGTAAATAATTTTTTTTATGGTTCTATGGCGAAGTTTCTATCCTGCCAGTAACATCACTTCCTGTTGCAGGCTGACAACACTTAGCCACCGCCTTAAATTTACCAGCATTGTCCGCCTGCCCTGTGCACTTCACCACCTGACCGTTGGGCTCCTTCAGTTGGCCCCAGGACTGATAAGCATCCCAACAGCCAGTTGGTGAAGTGCACAGGGCAGGTGGACAATGCTGCTGCTAGCAGAGAGGCCATGTGCTCTCTTGAGCAGAGGGACCTTGCGGGCACTGACAGTTGGGACGGTGTTCTTGGGGTCATAGGCAGCATTCCTCCTCCTCCAAACACGGCGAGTTGAGTTGATGCCAAAGAGCTCGATTTTGGTCTCATGTGACCACAACACTTTCCACCAGTCCTCCTCTGCATCATTCAGATGTTCAGTGGCAAACTTCAGACGGGCCTGGACCAGGGATGGACTGACAACTCATGGGGCCCCCAGGCAATAGGGGATTATGGAGCCCCCGTGTCCTCACCCACACCCAAAAAAGCCTATGAAAAAGCCAATGAAAAGGTACCGGAGGCATCTCATGGGGCCCCCTACTGACCCTGGGCCCTCGGGCAGTGCCCGAGTGGCTAAATGGTCAGTCCGCCGCTGGGCTGGACATGTGCTTTCTTGAGCAGAGGGACCTTGTGGGCACTGCAGGATTTCAGTCCTTGTTGGCGTAGTGTGTTACCAATTGTTTTCTTGGTGACTGTGGTCCCAGCTGCCTGGAGATCATTGACAAGATCCTCACGTGTAGTTCTGGGATGATTCCTCACTGTTCTCATGATCATTGACACTCCACGAGGTGAGATCTTGCATGGTGCACCAGACCTAGGGAGACTGACACTTGTTTTGTGTTTCTTCCATTTGTGAATGATTGCACCAACTGTTGTCACCTTCTCACCAAGCTGCTTGGCGATAGTTTAGTAGCCCAGTCCAGCCTTGTGTAGGTCTACCATCTTGTCCCTGACATCCTTGGACAGCTCTTTGGTCTTTGCCATGGTGGAGAGTTTGGAATCTGATGGTTTGTTTGCTCCTGTGGACAGGTGTCTTTTATACAGGTAACAAAATGTGATTAGCAGCACTCCCTTTAAGAGATTGCTTCTAATCTCAGCTTGTTACCTGTATGAAAGACACCTGGTAGCCAGAAAGCCTGCTGAATGATAGGGGATCAAATCCTTATTTCCCTCATGAACATGCAAATCAGTCATCATTTGTTAGACATGCATTTCTGCTGAATTTTTTGTTGCTATTCTGCCTCTCACCTACCATTTGATTTTTAGACTGATCAATTCTTTGTGAGCGGGCAAACATTCAAAATCAGCAGGGGATCAAATACGCATTTCCTTCACTGTATATTGCAGCTTACCAATCATTAGATGTGGTGGCTGCCTTAGTTTTCTTCTTATTATTATTATACAGGATTTATATATTATTATTATTATTATTATACAGGATTTATATATTATTATTATTATTATTATACAGGATTTATATATTATTATTATTATTATTATACAGGATTTATATTATATTATTATTATTATTATACAGGATTTATATATTATTATTATACAGGATTTATATATTATTATTATTATTATACAGGATTTATATATTATTATTATTATTATTATACAGGATTTATATATTATTATTATACAGGATTTATATAGCTCAGCGCTTTACAATACAACGTCTTTTTTCCCTCTGTTTTCACCTGGTGATCTGGCCAGTAACACATCTCCTGAATTATAGCACCTCCACTCTGGATGAAGGAGCACAGGGGGCACAGCAGACAGCAGCATTGCCACTCTGCGGGAGGGGGATGGGAATAGAATTACTAGCTGCTTTAAATACACTAACGAATTGAACCCAAACTCCAGTTTACACTTCATAATCAGTTACAGCAGTTTTGTTTTTTCTTCAGCCCCTCCCCCCCCCCCGGTCACACTTGAGCGTTTGCGACCCCTGGCAGAATCGCTCTGCACAAATGACAAATCGCACCATGCCTGGTTTGGTACCATCAGGGGTGGACTGACAACTCATGGGGCCCCCGGGCAATAGGGGATCATGGGGCCCCTGTGTCCTTGCCCAAACTCAAAAAAGCCTATGAAAAGGTACCAGGGACATCTCATGGGGTCCCCTACTGACCCCGGGCCCTCGGGCAGTGCCTGAGTTTCCAAATGGTCAGTCCGCCCCTGGGTGCCATTCATTTTCAGGGCCGGTTTACACCACATGCAGTCCGGTGCATTTTTTTTCTGCATCAAAAACGCATGGAAAGTACCGTATTTGCCGGCGTATAAGACGACTTTATACTCCTTGAAAATCTTCTCAAAAGTCGGGGGTCGTCTTATACGCCGGTATACGGCATACTGACACTTTTTAGGGGGGCGGCGCGGTGCCACCGCCGCCCCCCCCCCCTTCCAACAGAAGGGCCACTAAGTACAGGGGTGGGCAGGGGCTGTCTCTTACCTGGCTCCGGTCCCACGACGATCCGGTCCAGGAAACACGGCTGCTCCTTCAGTTCGGCCACTGGATGTTCGCGCGGCTGCTCGGCTCCGCCTCCTCACCGGTGATTGGCCGCCAGAACTGTAGCTCAGGAAAGGCACACAGGCGGCCAATCACCCGCGAGGGGGCGGAGCCAAGCGGCCCCGCGAAAATCGAGTGCAGGACCAGCAGGTAAGTGGTCAGTGTAGAGGTGCTGCTGCAACCACATATGCTGGCTGCAGCAGCACCATACGAGAACAGGGTCAGCAAGTGTCAGTGGGAGGAATAGTGCCCCATCATTGGTGTCACTGATACCAATGATGGAGCACTATTCCTCCCACTGATACCAATGATGGGGCACTGTTCCTCCCACTGATACCAATGATGGGGCACTATTCCTCCCACTGATACCAATGATGGGGTACTATTCCTCCCACTGATATCAATGATGGAGCACTATTCCTCCCACTGATACCAATGATGGGGCACTATTCCTCCCACTGATACCAATGATGGGGCACTATTCCTCCCACTGGTGTGCATTGGAAGAGGGGTAGTCTTATACGGCGAGTATAGCCCAAACACTACATTTTAGCAGGAAAAGTAGGGGGTCGTCTTATACGCCGGCAAATACGGTAGGTTATATGGTTTCCAAATGGCATAGTTCACACCAGTGCAGTCAGTTACAGGGAAAAAAAATACAACATGCTGCAATTGTTCTGTATTGGACTATACTGGAACATGGTGAAAAGCATCAAAAACTCAACAGTCCCCAGTGCAGTGAGAAAAAAAAAACAGGACAAAGAAAAAAGCATCTGGAATGCATTTGGAAATGAATTTAAAAAAAACGCAACAAAAACGCAACGGAACACATAAATGCTCAAGCAGAAACGCATCCGGAACAGATCTGGAATGCGCTTTTGCGGTGTGAGCCAACCAGGGGCGGACTGACAACTCATGGGGCCCCCGGGCAATAGGGGATCATGGGGCCCCTGTGTCCTTGCCCAAACTCAAAAAAGACTAGGAAAAAGGTACCAGGGGCATCTCATGGGGCCCCCTACTGACCCCGGGCCCTCGGGCAGTGCCCGAGTTTCCAAATGGTCAGTCCATCCCTGGAGCCGACCCTCAACGGCACCAAAATGCAGTGCGCTTCTGTTGCAAATCGTGCTGCAATCACATCAAAGCACATTGTGCAAAGTCTGTCACTTAAAAAGGAGCAGGAGGTTCGGGTGATGCGGTTTGACTGGCGACAACCGCGGCACAACCACACCACCTTTTGTCATTTGTGCAGAGAATTTTGGGATCGCCGCAATCCTGCCTGAGATCGCAAATGCTCATGTGTGAACGGGGCCTTAGGAATTTTACATGAATAGATAAAAGCTGAGGATTGTAGGCACTCCTGTCAGTGTTACAGGATTTGCCTCAACACTCCAACGGCTACATTTGCAGAAGAGCTTGTTCTGTTGAAAAACAACAAACTTACTGGCTGGATCACCAGTTGAATAGTACAGGGGTAAAAAAAAAGAAAACTAATGCAGCCATGACATCCAAGAATTGGTAAGCTGCAATATAATTAATATTTGGTTTGGGGTTTAATACTGCTTTAGTCTAGGTTCACACCTAAGCGTTTTCCATTGCGTTTTCACGCACAGCAGTCTTGCCTATGGGACAGGTTCACATCTCCGCGTTTTCACCCGGTGTGTTTTTTGGAAAGGGTCAGGGACTTTTTTAAAAACGCAAAACGTTAACATTTTTGGTTCTATAGACTTCAATGGAGACGCTGCAGAAAAGCATGTAGTGCGTTTTTTATATGTTTTTGCCCCATTTTTCATGCGTTTTAATCTACCCAGCCACAAGCTGGGGAAAAAAAGCGCTGAGCAAACCGTTGGCGCTATATAAATACTGTATGATAATAATAATAATAATATATATATATATATATATATATATATATACACACACACATATATATTATATATACTATATATACACACACACACACACACATATATATATTATATATACTATATATACACACACACACTGCATGTTGAAGTGCGTTTTTATTACAAAATATATGAAAAATATTTTTAAAAATACATTTCAAATATACTGTCTTTAAAAATGCAAATCTACATTTTTGGAATGCATTTACAAATGTATGTAAAAATAGATGTTAAAATGACTTTTTTATATGTTAAAAAAAAATCAGAAGAATATATTTAAAAAAAATATATTTAAAAAAAAATATACCGTATTTTTCGCTCCATAAGACGCACTTTTTTCCAACCAAAAAAGGGGGGAAAATGTCAGTGCGTCTTATGGAGCGAATATGGAGCGGCCGGTCCGGTATTTCCACCGCCGCCGTGTCAGAATACCGGGCCAGCCGCTCAGCTCTGCAGCGGGACCTTACCTGTTCCTCTATCCAGCGGTGCGCTGTCTTCCCGGCTTCTGTAGTGTGGGCGCTCGGCTTGACAGCCGGGTGCCCACTGCGCATGAGCGAGAAGCGGTGCTCTTTCTGAATGGTAAGGCGGCACGTGGGACACATGACAGATCCCAGAAGCCGCCGGACCAATCACAAAGCGCAGCGCTTCTCGCTCATGCGCATTGGGCACCCGGCTGTCAAGCCGAGCGCCCACACTACAGAAGCCGGGAAGACAGCGCGCCGCTGGATAGAGGAACAGGTAAGATCAAAGAACTCCGCGGAAGTAAGAGCGGGTACCTGTCAAATTCAGGTACCCGTTCCGCACCTTGCCAAAGGTCACCAGTCATCTCTTGTACTGTGTCCGCAGTCTCTGGTCATTCCCAGTACTGTGTCCGCAGTCTCTGGTCATCTCCTGTACTGTGTCCGCAGTCTCTGGTCATTCCCTGTACTGTGCCGCAGTCTCCGGTCATCCCCTGTACTGTGTCCGCAGTCTCCGGTCATCCCCTGTACTGTGTCCGCAGTCTCTGGTCATCCCCTGTACTGTGTCCGCAGTCTCTGGTCATCTCCTGTACTATGTCCGCAGTCTCTGGTCATCTCCTGTACTGTGTCCGCAGTCTCTGGTCATCCCCTGTACTGTGTCAGCAGTCTCTGGTCATCCCCTGTACTGTGTCCGCAGTCTCTGGTCATCCCCTGTACTGTGTCCGCAGTCTCTGGTCATCTCCTGTACTGTGTCCGCAGTCTCTGGTCATCCTCTGTACTGTGTCTGCAGTCTCTGGTCATCTCCTGTACTATGTCCGCAGTCTCCGGTCATCTCCTGTACTGTGTCCGCAGTCTCCGGTCATCTCCTGTACTATGTCTGCAGTCCATTAGTTCAGAATATTTTTTTTCCTGTTTTCTGCCTCTAAAACCTAGGTGTGTCTTATGGAGCGAAAAATACGGTATTCTTCAGATTTTTTAAACATATAAAATAGTCATTTTGACATATATTTGTAAATGCTTTCCAAAAATGTGTATTTGTATTTTTAAAGACATACAATATATTTGAAATGCATTTTAAAACATTTTGTTAATATATATTTGGTTATAAAAATGCATTTCAAAATGCAGTGTGTGTATATCTGTGTGTATATATATATATATATATATATATATTTTTTAAAATACATTTCAAATATACTGTATGTCTTTAAAAATGCAAATCTACATTTTTGGAATGCATTTACAAAAGTATGTAAAAATAGATGTTAAAATGACTTTTTTATATGTTAATAAAAAATCTGAATATATTAAAAAAAAAATATATTTTTAAAAATATATTCTTCAGATTTTTTTAACATATAAAATAGTAATTTTAACATATATTTTGACTTATAGTTGTAAATGCATTCCAAAAATGTAGATTTGCATTTTTAAAGACGTACAGTATACTTGAAATGTATTTTTAAAAATATTTGTCATATATTTTGTAATAAAAACGATTGTATATATATATACACACACATTTGAAATGCTACAATTTTGGCCACATTCCATATATTTAAAAATATATTTTTATATATATATATATATATATATATATATTTAAAAATATATTTTTATATATATATAAAAAAATATATTTATATATATATATATATATATATATATATATATATATAAAAATATATTTTTATATATATATATAAAATATATATTTTTATATATATATATATATATATATATATATATATATATACACATATATACACACGCACACACACACATATATATATATATATATATATTGAAATATATGGAATATGGCCAAAATTGTAGCATTTCAAATATATGTCAATATATTTGGGAAGAATATTTTTAAAATATATCTCAAATATATTTTCCTTCCATGTGGGGCTGCTCCTCTGTTTCTCCTTTGTCAGAGCTCCTGGCATACGGCAACCCTGCTGAGGAGTAAGCCCATTGTCCCCAGTGCTGCAAGGCACCAGCCCCATCCATTGTCCCCATCACATGAAGAGGAAGAGATTGGTGCTGTGATGGTCCTGTGCACAGCTGCTGGCTGTCTAATAGCTGACATGCAATGATCACATATAGATGGGTGTCTCGGTGTGGTCTTTGTCTGCGTTCCCTTCTCGCAGCCCCTCCCGCCTCTTGGTGACGCAGAATTCCCTCTGCACTGCAGAATGACTCATTGTGAGTCCGAGGACAGTTTAATCACTGAGTGAGGCTCAGGCAGCCGAATGTGTGTTTCTGTGCGAGGGCTCGCTGTCAGCCTACGCTGTGTACTAGGAGCCAGCGGCTGGTGCTGGCCCAGGCGTGCCGATCGTTAAAGGGTTAAAAAAAAAATCGTAATGCCCTGCATTTTTTTTTAATGTTGGGGGTTTTTGCCATCGATAAAACATCAAACTGAACATGCGAGCGCTACAGTCGCAGAATATCGTGCTGCAGCAGTGTAGACGTCTCCATAGGACCCTGCGGTTTTGTCATCAGGATTCCAAGGTTTTGTTTGTCGGAGTATCATCACCTTCTGATCTTTACTTACCTTAGGGCCAGGGGTGGACTGACAACTCCTGGGGCCCCCGGAAATAGGGGATCATGGGGCCCCTGTGTCCTTGCCAAACTCAAAAAAGACTATGAAAAAGGTACCAGGGGCATCTCATGGGCCCCCTACTGACTCCGAGCCCTCAGGCAGTGCCCGAGTTTCCAAATGGTCAGTCCGCCTCTGCTTAGGGTTCATTTACATGTGAGGTTAGGGGGGAGTTAAAACCCTGAAGTTGAGCCATACTTTTACTGCCCCCCAACTGCTACCCCCCTTAAGATGCAGAGGCAACATGTACACATGCCTCAGCCATGATGCTTTGCAGGAATTATACTACCTCTCGGCGTAGCATCCATTGAACGTGAACTGATTCAAGTGAATGGAGCCACCCTACAACCGCATGCTATGCTAGTGTAGGTGAGGATGCAGCTTTTCCAGCACAATCTGTGTTGGAATAGTTGCACTGAAGGGCAGGGGAGACATTGGAGGTCTGTTAGACCCCCCAGTGACTCTATAAAGAGGACCTGTCACCTGGCCATGCAATGACTTGGGGGCTAACAAACCCCTGTATGTAAGGGTAATAAAATAAAAAATAAATTAATGCACAAAAGAAGTGTAAACGAATTGTAGAAATACATAATGACAAAAAAAAACCACAATACCCCCGTCACCCCTGTACACGCCTCATATGAAGGGAACACTACTACTGCTAAACAAAGGGCAGCATAGGGCTCATGTATGCAGACATTAATCGTGCCACATGTGTGAGCTACAGCCCCAAACATCATAATTCTAGGGTCAAAGTTACTCTACATCAGGGGTGGCCCGAGGGCTGGATGTGGCCCTTTGCTAGCCTTTAACCGGCCCTTGGGGTGCTATTCCTAACACTGACACCAAAAGTGGGGCATAGTTCCCCCAAATGACACCAGCAATGGGACACTATTCCTCCCACTAATATCAATGATGGGGCCCTATTCCATCCGCTAACATCAATGATGGGGCCCTATTCCATCCGCTAACATCAATGATAAGGCCCTATTCCATCCGCTAACATCAATGATGGGGCCCTATTCCATCCGCTAACATCAATGATGGGGCCCTATTCCATCCGCTAACATCAATGATGGGGCCCTATTCCATCCGCTAACATCAATGATGGGGCCCTATTCCATCCGCTAACATCAAAGATGGGGCCCTATTCCATCCGCTAACATCAAAGATGGGACCCTATTCCATCCGCTAACATCAAAGATGGGGCCCTATTCCATCCGCTAACATCAAAGATGGGACCCTATTCCATCCGCTAACATCAATGATGGGGCCCTATTCCATCCATAAATATCAATGGAATGCCCTATCAATGGTGTCAGTGGAAGGAATGGTGCCCTATCAGTGGTGTCAGTGGAAGGAATGGTGCCCTATCAGTGGTGTCAGTGGAAGGAATGGTGCCCTATCAGTGGTGTCAGTGGAAGGAATGGTGCCCTATCAGTGGTGTCAGTGGAAGGAATGGTGCCCTATCAGTGGTGTCAGTGGAAGGAATGGTGCCCTATCAATGGTGTCAGTGGAAGGAATGGTGCCCTATCAATGGTGTCAGTGGGAGGAATGGTGCCCCATCGGTTGTGTCAGTGAAAGGAGTGGTGCCCCATCGATTGTGTCAGTGAAAGGAATGGTGCCCTATCAATGGTGTCAGTGGGAGGAATGGTGCCCTGTCAATGGTGTCAGTGAAAGGAATGGTGCCCTATCAATGGTGTCAGTGGAAGGAATGGTGCCCTATCAATGGTGTCAGTGGAAGGAATAGTGCCCTAAGGGCCTGATAAAGGCAAGCAAAGGGCCACATCCAGCCCCCGGGCCACAGTTTGGAGACCACTGATCTAATTCAACCATTAGCCCTTTCGCTGCCAGAGCTGTTTTTGCATTTTATGCACACACAATTAAAAAAATCATTTTAGCCCTGAAGATTACACAAGACCCCCAAACATGATATATTTTCTGAAAGCAGAGAACCTAGAAAATAAAATAATGGTAGTTCCAATTTTTTAGGTCACATGATATTACCGCAAAACTTCAGTAAAAACATATTAAAGGGAATTTTAGGTTAAACAAAAACAGTAAATAACCCACATTTTTGATAAAATATAAAAGACGAGGATGCACCGAGTAAATAGATACCCAACATGTCAAACCTTACATTTGTGGGGATCTATGAAATGGTGACAAACTTCAGTACCATATACAGTTGTGTCCAAAATTATTCAACCCCCAATGCTGTAAAGGGGTTTAGGGACTATAGTGTACATTTGGAATTGTATTCAGAATCAAATCCTACAAGGACGTTGTAACTACCCAAATGCAACTAAAATGACATCAATTGTTTATGTAATACAGTAGTAAATGGTTCTTATGTGGTTTCTTCATTGCCACAATTATTCAACCCCTTAAAGACTACCACTCTGAAGAACAGAGGTTCATACAGGTGCTTTCCATCAGGTATTGAAAACACCTGTGGATGTCACCGAGCAGCAATCAAGCATAATAAGCACCAATTAGGCAGCTTTAAAATGACTGTGATACTCAGCTCCTTCTAGACATTTACTGGTGTGGTTACAAACATGGTGAAGGCAAGAGAATGGTCCAGGAAGACAAGAGAAGAGGTGATTTCTCTTCACAGGAAGGGCAATGGCTATAAGAAGATTGCAAAGATGTTAAACATACCAAGAGACACCTTAGGAAGCATCATTCGCAAATTCAAGGCAAAGGGCACTGTTGAAACGCTACCTGGTCGTGGCAGAAAGAAGATGCTGACTTCGACTGCTGTGCGCTACCTGAAGCGTAGAGTGGAGAGAAGTCCCCGTGTGACTGCTGAGGAACTGAGAAAAGATTTGTCAGATGTGGGTACAGAAGTTTCAGCCCAGACAATAAGACGCACACTGCGTAATGAAGGCCTCCGTGCCAGAACTCCCAGGCGTACCCCCTTGCTGTCTCCAAAGAATAAGAAGAGTCGACTGCAATATGCCAAAAGCCATGTGGACAAACCACAAAAGTTGTGGGATAGTGTTCTGTGGACTGATGAAACAAAATTAGAACTGTTTGGGCCCATGGATCAACGCTATGTTTGGAGGAGGAAGAACAAGGCCTATGATGAAAAGAACACCTTGCCTACTGTGAAGCATGGTGGAGGGTCAATCATGCTTTGGGGCTGTTTTGCTTCTGCAGGTACAGGGAAGCTTCAGCGTGTGCAAGGTACCATGAATTCTCTTCAGTACCAGGAGATATTGGATGGAAACGTGATGCAGTCCGTCACACACCTGAGGCTTGGGAGACGTTGGACCTTTCAACAGGACAATGATCCCAAGCATACCTCCAAGTCCACTAGAGCATGGTTGCAGAGGAAAGGCTGGAACATTTTGGAGTGGCCATCGCAGTCACCAGACTTAAATCCGATTGAGAACCTCTGGTGGGACTTAAAGAAAGCAGTTGCAGTGCGCAAGCCTAAGAATGTGACTGAACTGGAGGCCTTTGCCCATGAAGAATGGGCGAAGATACCCGTAGATCGCTGCAAGACACTTGTGTCAAGCTATGCTTCACGTTTAAAAGCTGTTATAACTGTAAAAGGATGCTGTACTAAGTACTAAGATTGAATGTCACTTGGGGGTTGAATAAAACTGATAATGCTGTGAGCACAGAAAAGACATTTGTGGTTATTTCATTATAACTGTTATGTTATATTTGTCTGACCTACAAGTGCCTCTTTAATGTAAATGTAAGCAAGATGACTGAATGATCAAAAGCAATGTCAAACTGGCCAAAACACTCAATTTCAGTGGGGGTTGAATAATTTTGGACACAACTGTATATTTCTATAGGCGATGCTTCAAATGCCCCTACAGGTCATCAGTTTGGTGTTATGGGGGAGGTCTGGGGCTAGAATTATTGCTGTCACTGCGGCGTGTGCGGTGATATGTAACATGTGCCTGTCAAGGTCCTACCTTTTCCCTGAGGTTTTGTTACTCCATGTGCTGGCGTCCATCTTGGATTCTGCTGTGCATGGTGGGAATCCTTTTATGCCTTCAGGTCTCTGAGGTCCATCCCCCAGAGGGGTGTGGCTGATGACATATAAGCCTGTGGCCCGCACATGCTCTTTGCACTTGTGTCTTGTTCTTCCTACAGCTCTGTGTATACTCTTGTGATGCTTCTGGTATCTGACTCGGCTTGTGATTAAGACCATTCTCTGTGTTTTTCTTCGATCTGACCTTCCGTTGCTAAACTCGGCCTGTGACCTGTGATTCTCTGTCTACTGTTCTGTACCATTTAGTCCCGTTGTTGTTGACCCAGCTTGCCTGACTACGCTATTGTCATTCTCACCAGCTACACGCCATTGGCGGCGGCCATTACCGCAGCTGGGGTGTCTCGGGGGCTGTGACCTGGTTCCTGGCTGGATCAAGTCCATCCCCACCATCAGGGGCCCTGGTGAAGGGCAGCCTGGGACTTAGACTCTGCGCTCTGAGGGACTTCGGTCTGTTGGTGGTGGTTGTCGTCAGCCAGTACGTTACCCT
The DNA here is from genome assembly GCF_062004578.1 of Staurois parvus. Lineage (NCBI taxonomy): Eukaryota > Metazoa > Chordata > Amphibia > Anura > Ranidae > Staurois > Staurois parvus. The sequence continues at coordinate 2,130,505 of NW_028319438.1, forward strand.
GCCACTAGGCCTACCTGTCCGTTCCACAGCCCCGCCCTGACATTACACAAGTGCCATGAACCCTGACGGTGCAGGTACGCCTTCACTTCCAATGTTGGTCGCCAGACTGGATCAACAGGATCTCCTCTTGGATCAGTTTGCTCAGGCGTTGCAAACCCTGCTTACACGCACCGCGCACCTTACTCCTGGTGTTATTAGGCCGGTTGTCACTCCGGTGGTCGCTCCCGCTGCTGTTCCGCTTGTTGCGCCTACCGCCACGGCTGCTGCGGTACCCGCGGCGCCCAGAGGTATGACTGGTTCAGCCCCTCTTCCACAGCGCTTTGGGGGTGAGCCGAGTCAGTGTCGTGGGTTCCTCAACCAGGTGGGGATTTACTTTGAATTAATACCCCACGCTTTTCCGACTGAGAGATCAAAGGTGGGGTTCCTAATATCGCTACTCTCAGACAAGGCCTTGGCCTGGGCGAATCCCTTATGGGAGAGGAGTGACCCAGTGATTCACGAGTTTTCCGGTTTTGTCGATGCCTTCCGTAGGGTATTCGACGTACCGCCTCGGCTGCCAAGCTGCTCATGTCTATGCATCAGGGTTCACGGACCGTTGCCGAGTACGCCATAGAGTTTCGTACCCTGGCAGCAGAGGTGGGTTGGAACAATGAGGCTCTGGTGGCTGCGTTTTCTCAGGGTCTTTCTGATGCATTGAAGGATGAGATCGCAGCACAGGAATTGCCTACTCGTAACCTCAATCTTCGGGTGCCCACCCCCAAACTAGCTCCCCGTTTTGTCGGTCCGTTTCGCATTCTCCGCAAGGTGAATCCGGTGGCCTATGCCCTTGCCCTTCCACCTGGGATGCGGATCTCCAATATCTTTCATGTATCACTGTTGAAACCTCTGATCTGCAATCGCTTCACTACCTCTCTGCCTCGGCCTCGTCCCATTCGGGTTGACGGTCATGAGGAGTATGAGGTGAGCCGGATCCTGGACTCTCGATTGGTGCGCGGCCGGTTACAGTTCCTGGTTCATTGGCGCAGTTATGGTCCCGAGGAGCGTTCCTGGGTTCCCTCCGGATGTCCATGCTCCTGCCCTCCTCCGCGCTTTTCATACCCGCTTTCCTCAGAAACCTTTTGTTGAGCCGCGGAGGGGGAGGGGCCCTTGAGGAGGAGGTACTGTCAAGGTCCTACCTTTTCCCTGAGGTTTTGTTACTCCATGTACTGGCGTCCATCTTGGATTCTGCTGTGCATGGTGGGAATCCTTTTATGCCTTCAGGTCTCTGAGGTCCATCCCCCAGAGGGGTGTGGCTGATGACATATAAGCCTGTGGCCCGCACATGCTCTTTGCACTTGTGTCTTGTGTCTTTGTCTTCCTACAGCTCTGTGTATACGCTCGTGACTCTTCTGGTATCTGACTCGGCTTGTGACTAAGACCATTCTCTGTGTTTCCCTTCGATCTGACCTTCCGTTGCTGAACCCGGCCCGTGACCTGTGATTCTCTGTCTACTGTTCTGTACCGTTTAGTCCCGTTGTTGTCGACCCAGCTTGCCTGACTACGCTATTGTCATTCTCACCAGCTACACGCCATTGGCGGCGGCCATTACCGCAGCTGGGGTGTCTCGGGGGCCGCGACCTGGTTCCTGGCTGCATCAAGTCCATCCCCACCATCAGGGGCCCTGGTGAAGGGCAGCCTGGGACTTAGACTCCGCGCCCTGAGGGACTTCGGTCTGTTGGTGGTGGTTGTCGTCAGCCAGTGCGTTACCCTGCCACTAGGCCTACCTGTCCGTTCCACAGCCCCGCCCTGACAGTGCCACAATCAACGTTTCCATGAGTAGGTGCCCAGACGTGTGTTTACCGTACCTGCACATTACAGCCCATTACAGCATTCACCCGTGCCTGCACATTACAGTCCATTACAGCATTCACCCGTACCTGCGCATTACAGTCCATTACAGCATTCACCCGTACGTGCATATTACAGCCAATTACAGCATTTACCCGTGCCTGCACATTACAGCCCATTACAGCATTCACCCGTGCCTGCACATTACAGCCCATTACAGCATTCACCCGTGCCTGCACATTACAGCCCATTACAGCATTCACCCGTGCCTGCACATTACAGCCCATTACAGCATTCACCCGTGCCTGCACATTACAGCATTCACCCGTGCCTGCACATTACAGCATTCACCCGTGCCTGCACATTACAGCATTTGTCCGTCCCTGCACATTACAATCCATTACAGCATTCACCCGTACCTGCACATTACAGCCCATTACAGCATTCACCCGTACCTGCATATTAGTCCATTACAGCATTCACCCGTGCCTGCACATTACAGCATTTGTCCGTCCCTGAATATTACAGCCCATTACAGCATTCGTCCGTCCCTGCACATTACAGCCCATTACAGCATTCACCCGTACCTGCACATTACAATCCATTACAGCATTCGCCCGTACCTGCTCATTACAGTCCATTACAGCAATCGCCCGTACCTGCACATTACAGTCCATTACAGCATTCACCCGTGCCTGCACATTACAGCCCATTACAGCATTCACCCGTGCCTGCACATTACAGCCCATTACAGCATTCACCCGTACCTGCATATTACAGTCCATTACAGCATTCACCCGTGCCTGCACATTACAGCATTCACCCGTGCCTGCACATTACAGCATTTGTCCGTACCTGCACATTACAATCCATTACAGCATTCGTCCGTCCCTGCACAATACAGCCCATTACAGCATTCGCCTGTACCTGCTCATTACAGTCCATTACAGCATTCGCCCGTACCTGCTCATTACAGTCCATTACAGCATTCACCCGTGCCTGCACATTACAGCATTCACCCGTGCTTGCACATTACAATCCATTACAGCATTCACCTGTACCTGCACATTACAGTCCATTACAGCATTCACCCGTACCTGCTCATTACAGTCCATTACAGCATTTGCCTGTACCTGCTCATTACAATCCATTACAGCATTCATCTGTGCCTGCACATTACAGTCCATTACAGCATTTGCCTGTACCTGCTCATTACAGTCCATTACAGCATTCACCCGTGCCTGCACGTTACAGTCCATTACAGCATTCACCCGTGCCTGCACGTTACAGTCCATTACAGCATTCACCCGTGCCTGCACGTTACAGTCCATTACAGCATTCACCCGTACCTGCACATTACAGTCCATCACAGCATTCATCTATTCCTGCACATTACAGTCCATTACAGCATTCACCCGTGCCTGCACATTACAGTCCATTACAGCATTCGTCCGTCCCTGCACATTACAGTCCATTACAGCATTCACCCGTACCTGCACATTACAGTCCATTACAGCATTCACCCGTACCTGCACATTACAGCCCATTACAGTATTCATCCGTGCCTGCACATTACAGTCCATTACAGCATTCGCCCGTACCTGCACATTACAGCATTCACCCGTGCCTGCACATTACAGCCCATTACAGCATTCGCCCGTACCTGCACATTACAATCCATTATAGCATTCACCCGTACCTGCACATTACAGTCCATTATAGCATTCACCCGTACCTGCACATTACAGCCCATTACAGCATTCACCCGTGCCTGCAGATTACAGTCCATTACAGCATTCACCCATACCTGCACATTACACCCCATAGACTGTCAGATTGTCTCCAACCATTTCTGGCCTCAGGACACAGCCACATAAAAGTCTATGGGGCACTAATGCACAGGCGAGGTCAGGACAGTGAAGCCTTTTACCGTTCAAAGTGAACAAAGGGCGTGACGTGACCATTAGAATGAGGTAAGTATAGATCAGTGGAGGAGAAGGTTAGGTTGGGTGAGGGGACGGGGCAAAAAGGGCTTTTTTTTTTCCAAGTGCACATATCCTTTAAACACTTGGCCTCCGGAAGGTTTTACTCCCTTCATGACCAGGGAATTTTTTGCTATTCAGCATTCTACTACTTTAAGTGGAAATTGCACGGGCATGCAATGCTGTACCCAAACAACATTTTATATAATTTATTTTTCACACAAATAGAGCTTTCTTTTGGTGATATTTGATCACTACTGGGTTTTCTTTTCTTTGCTATATAAACGAAAAATACTGAAAACAAAATAAAAGTTTTCTTTAGTTCCTTCTTTAACAGTTCGAAAATAATCTTTCATTATAAATTTATTCCAAAATGTGTTCTGCTACATTTCCTTGGTAAAAATAACCCAAATCAGCATATATTATTTATTCTGTGGGAAAGTTTTAGTGTCTACAAACTATGGGATATATATTTGAAAATCGACGGTATGTACTGACGGTTAATCTCATTTCTTGAGGTCCTAGAACAGCCTTTTTCAACCTTGTCAACACAGAGGAACCCTTGAAATAACTTTCCAATCTCAGGGAACCCCGGCTAAAAATGATTATATCTACAACTCATGATACATTGGTGTGATGGTCAGTGGGAAGAATGCTCCTAAGGCCTCATGTACCCGGGACACTTCTGAACGATGGAAAATGACTGCTGGAGAACGTAGGTTAACCACTTGAGCACCTGAGGATTTACCCCCCTTAATGACCAGGCCTCTTTTTGCTACTCGGCGCTGCACTAATTCAACTGATAATTGCGCGGTCATGCAATGCTGCACCCAAACAAAATTTACGTCCTTTTTTTCACACAAATAGAGCTTTCTTTCGGTGTAATTTGATCACCTGTGCGCTTTTTATTTTTCACGCTATAAACAAAAAAAGGCCAAAAATTTTGAAGAAAAACAATATTTTTTACTTTCAGCTATAAAAAATATATAGTAAACTCAAAGTTGGTTATAAATTTAGGCCAAAATGTATTCTGCTCCATGTTTTTGGTAAAAAAAATCCCAATAATTGTATATTGATTGCTTTGTGTGAAAGTTATAGCGTCTACAAACTATGGTATAGATACTGCAATTTACGCCATTTTTCTGCTATACAGCGCTGCGCTAGTTTAACGGACAATTGCACGGTCATGCAATACGGTACATAAATGAAATTTACATCCTTTTTTTCCCCACAAATTGAGCTTTTTTTCGGTGGTATTTGATCGCCTTTGCGGTTTTTATTTTTTGCGCTATAAAAAAAAAGGCTGACAATTTTGAGGAAAAAAAAACAATATTTGGACTTTTTGCTATAAAACATGTCCAGTAAAAAAAAAATGCAAAAATCAAATTTAGTCATAAATTTCTGCCAAAATGCATTCTGCGACATGTCTTTGCTAAAAAAAAATCCCAATACGTGTAAATTAATTGGTTTACGTGAAGTTAGGAAAGGGTTATAGCGTTTCCATTGCATGTTATTATTATTATTATTATTACACAGCATTTATATAGCGGCAACAGTTTGCTCAGCGCTGTACATTACAATGGGAGACAATACATGAGACAGAACAATAACAATACAATAAAATACATGAGGGGTTCGAGGGCCCTACTCCTTGGAGCTTACAATCTAGGAGGGAGGGGAGAGTGGTACAGGAGGAAATAGCTGTGGGGGATGGAGTGGAGTGGAGGAGATCAGCAGTTAGGTTAGGGCGAAGTAGGCTTCTCTGAAGAGGTGGGTTTTCAGGGTGCGCCTAAAGTTGAGGGGGGTAGGTGACAGTCTGATGGATTGGGGTAGTTAGTTCCAGAGGATGGGGGAAGCCCTGGAGAAGTCCTGGAGACAGGCATGGCAGGAGGAGACCAGGGAGCTGGAGAGTAGGAGGTCTTGTGAGGAGCGGAGAGTGCGTTTTGGGTGGTAGATGGATATCAGGTAGGTGATGTAGTTTGGGGCAGTGTTATGAACAGCTTTGTACGTCAGTGTTGGCATTTTGAATTTTATGCGTTGGGCAATCGGTAGCCAGTGGAGGGATTGGCAGAGGGGGGTGGCGGATACGGAGCGGTTGGTAAGGTGGGTGAGTCTGGCCGAAGAATTCAGGATAGACTGAAGCGGGGAAAGCCTGTGTTGGGGTAGGCTGGCAAGGAGGGAGTTACAGTAGTCAAGTTGTGATATGATGAGGGAGTGAATGAGTTGCTTTGTAGTTTCTGGAGTTAGGAACGGGCGTATTTTGGAGAAGTTGCGGAGGTGGAGTCTGCATGAATTTGTCAGCGATTGGATCTGGGGCTGGAAAGACAGATGGGAGTCTAGAATGACACCTAGTACTCTGGCTTGCGGGGTGGGGATGATGTTAAACCTCTGTAATGTTTCTTCACCACTTTCTCTTCATCCCCATTATAAGCCCTATTCTTTTATACTCCTTGCATGCACCTCACTCCAAGAAACTTCAGACCACTTTAGGAACTTATAGAACTTTTCCTTGCAAACTCTTATAAATACAGAGCCATATGAAACAGTCTCTCACAGATTCCTCCATACACAAGTCTAGTTAGTCCTATCTTCAGGCTGTCTCAGTTCATACCTTCAAAATAGAGCAAAATTCTTTAAGTACAGTCCCAGATATGACTTCGGTACCCCAACTGGGTACCCACCAAGGGGAAGCCTCCCAAGAGTAGAGTTACATTTGGCTGCAGTCCTCCTTGTACCTTCCATTCAAAGACCCATTGACCCAGCTAGGTTGCGTTCCCTTGTATTTATAGCCCACCATAAGGGGGAAGAGCAATGAATACCTAAGTGTTGGTAGCCTAAACCCTTTCCTAACTTCTGGGCAACCTAAAAATTTAGAACTCAGTAGCACATGCTTTAGCAGTAAAACAGAGCAAAGTAACAACATGAAGTAGTGTGCAACCCAAAACTAGGCACCTGCCTACACTATGAGTTCTCAACAATTACTTCAAACCATCCCCCTAAAAGGACCACAATCCAAATATTATTATTAATATTATACAGGATTTATATAGCGCCAACGGTTTGCTCAGCACTTTACATTATAGTGGGAGACAATACAGTTCAATACAAGAGGGATTAGAAGGCCCTGCTCCTTGGAGCTTACAATCTAGGAGGGAGGGGTGAGTGGTACAGTAGGTAGTCACTGTGGGGGATGGAGTGGTTGGAAGAGTAGAGGATACCAGAATTAGCAGAGGTCGGGATAGGCTTTCCTGAAGAGAAAGGTTTTCAGTGAACGCCGAAAGGCAAGTAGAGTAGGTGATAATCTGATAGATAGGGGTAGGGAGATCCAGAGGATGGGTGACGCCCTGGAGAAGTCTTGGAGATGAGCATAGGAGGAGGAGATAAGGGAGCTAGAGAGTAAGAGGTCTTGCGAGAAGCGGAGAGTACGGTTTGGGTGATATTTAGAGATAAGATCGGTTATGTAAGTTGGGGCAGTGTTGTGGTTGGCTTTATATGTCATTGTCAGAGTTTTGAATTTTATCCGTTGGGCAACTGGAAGCCAGTGGAGGGATTGGCAGAGATGGGTGGAGGATACTGAGTGGAGGCCAGTGGAGGGATTGGCAGAGAGGGGTGGAGGACACTGAGTGGAGGCCAGTGGAGGGATTGGCAGAGAGGGGTGGCGGATACGGAATGGTTAGTGAGGTGGATGAGTCTGGCAGCAGCGTTCATGATAGACTGGAGGGGGGATAGTCTACGATGCGGTCGGCCAATGAGGAGGGAGTTACAGTAGTCGAGGCGTGATATGACAAGGGAGTGAATAAGTTGCTTAGTGGTTTCCGAGGTTAGGAATGGTCGTATCTTGGAGATGTTGCGGAGGTGAAGTCTACATGATTTTTTCAGCGATTGGATCTAGGGCTGGAAGGACAGATGGGAGTCTAGGATTACCCCTAGTGGGGAAATATACCTGCCATCCAGGACCCAACCCTGGCGTCCTGTACACTGGCTATACACTGATAGAATTTAATTAAAAAATTTTGTTGCAGTAATGTTTGTTCCATTTTCTAATCATTAAATTGGTCAAATTAGTGTTCATTTTTTTACATCAGCGATGATAGAATTCAAAGGAGCAGAATGGGAAAGTTTTCTCGAATAAACAAGTTTCTAACCGTGAATGTGGTTTTCTTTCAGGAAAGTCCATTCCCTCTAAAATCAAATATAAAAAGCAAAGGGAATTTTGAAGTACTTGAAAACGTTTGTCAAGTTGTTTAATGTAGTGAGACGTTACAAACGTTCATTTGAAAATCTAGTATTGTATAGCCAGATTTAGGATAATCAAACCACTGCACTAATTTACATATTTTGTACATTAAAGTGTCGATCAGATATCCCTCAACAAGTAGATTTCATTAAACATACAATTTTTTCCAGCATTCTTACCATTTATGGAGGAATCTTTCACACAAAAGATTGTGCAAATGATTGTCCAAGAACTGCACATACAGATCCACCATGTGACGGGAATCCCTTTGGGTGGGGGGCCCATGGAACCCAGCTCACTTTGGAGAGGCGGGGAGACCCCTGTCTCAGCTCCCCATATCCCTCTTATGTGTAAGTCACCCTGTGCCTGTTAGAGATACAGGGTGATCTGTCCTAATATTGGGGTAGGGGGTTGTTGATTGTTTAATGTCATGTGGTTGCATCTCATTGTTCTATTGTGTGTCTTGTGTGGGAGCAAACTATTATGGGATGTATGTGTTTATGTGTATTAGCTTAGTGGGAGGGTGTCTCCAGCAGCCCTCCCTCCTGATGGGACTGTCTGCTGGTGTGAAGTTTGAATACCTGTGTGTCTCTTGTTACTAAATGTAGATTGCCCCACCCTGTGTCATTATGCAGGGAGGGGGGATTGTCCCCTGAGTGTATATATCTTGTATCTGTGTTCAAATAAACTAGTCTACCTTCTGGATTACTTCAAGATTGGTGTCGTCTAGTCTTGAATGGTCAGCTGTGGTGTTTGTTGTCGGTGTTCGGATGGGGAAGCGGTATTCTAACAGAAGTACTCAAGCACAGTCGGGGGCAGTTCCGTTACACACCAGAACCACACGTTTGATGAGCTTAGTTGCAAATTAGTGGAACAATTAGACCAAAATTAGGCTGCCCCTCATTTAGCAAAATCTATGTGACAATTTTTCTATGTATTTGCAATTCCCCCTTGCCTCTTGGCAGCCAATTGAGACAGATTTAGCGCCATGAATGAGACACAATTTAATTCCAAACACACATACAATTAATGTGTGTCTAAATCCAACAATGTTGACGTCAGAGCTGGAATCGCCAAGGTCAAACAAATTGCTGATAAGGAACCATCTCCCTCTAGGCACAAAGAAAAGATTGCTACAAACGAATGTCTAGTCTGTTCCCAGATATGGCGCAGAAACGTGTTCCCTCACAATCAGTGGAATTCATACAGAATGTCTAATGTAGAATTCCGATGTGCCACCACACAACATATGTCGGTGTGGGTGACAGATTCATGTCATTGTCGTAAACAGGTACACGAATATGGGGCAGGCACTGCATGTAGAGGCACACTAAGACCAGAGCATCCATATAGACACTCTGCTATCAGTGCAACTGTGCTTCCTCCCTGCCGCTGCACCTATCAGAGAGCACAGTGGTAGAGAGTTTTGTACTTAGGGAGGTGGAGCCTTTTGGGGAAGCTGAGACACCAGGTCTGTTCCCCTTGTGATTGACAGTAAGCAGTGAGTCAATCCTTAGCCTACTATTGGCTATAGAATCCACCTACTACTTGTTGTCAATTACAAAGCGAGAACTAGTATATCAGGTTCCCCATCAGGTTCCACCCACTGCAGCATCACTGGTTGCTAGAGGCCGACAGCATCCTTAACAACCAGTGACAGGGAGAGGGTAGTGCTGGCAAATCTGCTCTACTACACTGCATACAGGGACAGGCACTCTGCCTGTCTCTGTATACCAGCTTAGAGTTGGCCTTAGTTACCTCCAGTTCTTAGATAATGTTACACCCTACTAGTTAGTGTAAGGGACCGGCCAGCGGTACCACTAGCACTCCACTGATCAGGCGTCCCCAGAGCTCAGAATCTAAGCCCCAGAGTACTTGTTCACCAGGGCCCCTGATGGTGGGGATGGACTTGGAGTACCCTGAGACCAGGTCGTGGCTACTGAGTATACCTGTCAGTGGTAGGGGTAGTCGCCAGGGGCTCCCACGGGGAAGAGCCTGATATGAGGAGGTCAGGTGACCCCGTTGGGATGGATGGATGCAGATGCGAGGTCAGACAAGCCGGGTCGGTAACGGTGGGGACAGTGCGGTACAAAGCAGCGGGCAGAGATTAGTCGGGTCACATGCCAGGTCAGCAACAGAAGGTCAGATCTAATAAGGGGCATCCAGGAGAGAGGTCAGGCAAGCCAAGGGTCAGAGTAGGAGAATACAGCAAGGTCAGGTACAATCCGGGTCAGTAACTTACAGGGCACAGGTTCGCAGGTTCAGGGATACAGGAGAGACCAGAAGGCACTGAATGACAGCTCAGGGCCATTTAAATATCGTGCCCTGCGCTGTCATTGGTGCCAAGCGCGTGCCCGCAGCTTCTACTGCGCAAACCCGAACGCCGCGGCTGGCCAGGACCCAGTGCCCACGTCCCTGCACAGGGTGGCGCACTGCGCCTGCGCCGGGACCAGCGCCGCGGGGATCCCTGACAGTTAGGCTGCTACGTAATGTAGTTTTTGTCTTGTTCTGCAAACAGAGGAACGGTGATTGTTTAGTCTGGTTTGTTCAGGGTTTCACAGACTGGGAGTTTGATTACTTCCACCTGTCTGTAGTAGACGTTTCTAGAGCTTAGGGAGGGAAACATCAAAAGCCAGTATAAATATTTTGCGGGACCTGGGCAGTCCCTGAGGAGGTTTGCCCAGATGGTGGTTGGGGATGCTCTTAAATAGTCTGCAGCCCTGTGGGGTTGGATCCGTGAGCTGAGAGGAGAGCAGGTTGTTTGCCATGGAGCCTTTTGGACTGGACACTGAGCTGCTACGGAACCAAACTCATGGACATGTCTGGCCTCAGAATCTGTGAGTAGAGCTTTTTTTTGTGTTGCAAACCTGTTTCATAGCCCCAGCTGTGAATCCACAGACTGCCCAACTCTATAATTACTTGAGCTACACACATTTGCATGGCCTTCAGCTGTGCACCCATGGACTGTCCAAATCTACTACTTCTTTTGTGACTGCTACTGATAGAGAGGTGTCCTCAGCAAACTGTACTTAACCTTCTGGGGTAACCCACACCCCCTTATCCTCTCCTAATACAAGACTGTTCAATCAGTTGGAGTGAATGGAATGTTGCTGTGTGCCTGGCTGCCTCTGCACTGTTTTGGGAAAGAACCTGTTTATTCACTGCGGCCTCTTCAGGGACAGCCTTACAATAACAAGACTGGAGGTAAGTAGGACCAAATCTACGTTTGTGTACAGAGACAGGCAGAGTGCCTGTCCCTGTACGCAGTGTAACAATGGGTGTGGATAATTTGCGGCCAATAGACTCCCCCTTATTTTTGAATTTGTTGCAGTAACAGCATCATTTTGTAAAGGTGGCACTATTAACAACTACCTTAATCTGCCGCATGTGTGGTGGTAAAGTTACCAAAATAGGAGGTAGGGATTTATGAATCTGGAGCAGACCATTTTAAAGGACCATAGTGCCAGTAAACTGTCAGTAGAGCTTCAATGAATTCTCCCAAATGTCTGTAAAATATAGGATCACAAGTTATGAACTGTGGTGCTACAGGAGGACCTTGAAAATCAGCAAGACAAACATGGTGACGAATGAAGAGGCCTAACAGAGAGTCAATGAAGCAAAACCACATCTTTTGGAAGGAATATTAAAAAGTAAATATACATTGTTTCAGCCGTATCTCAGGAAACTCGGCTGGAAAGGAGCTATCCAAGAATTTGGAGGAGAATAGGGTAAGGAAAGGGAGAACAAGAATATAGTGGATGGATGACATGCAGAAGATGACAGGCAGCCATGATGTAAAGCAGAACATAAATCTGGAAAAAGACAAGACCAGATGGAAAGCAATGGTGGAAGCAAGGTTCCAGGTTTGAATTTCACCAAAAAGTGCACGCAGTCATGGTAATGGGAACAAAACTTTAATACATTGCATCTTACCAGTCTTTTCATGTAGTAGCTGCATTAGTCGTCTTTATTCAGGCTTTTTTTCCTTTATTTTCACCTAGTGATCTTTCCAGTACTACAAATCCACTTCACAACCAGTGACGTACTGGTACATTGCTAGACCTCAAGTGGATATACCGAGATGATGCCCCCAGCCACAGGCATCATTCCGGTACCATTTTTAGAGCCAATGATCGGCTCTCTTGTAAAAGCAATCCTAGCGGCTAACTTGCCGCTGGACTGCTATTACAAGCATTGGGAGGGACATCCCCCTCCCTCCTCCTCCACCTCCCACAGCTTTATCAGGCTGTCCCATACCACCGGGACATCTGATCGACCAGCTGGCACTTCCACTGGCTGGTCAAAGAGGCAAACAAAGACCAGAACCACTCTGTTCACCTCTATGATATAGGGCAGTGTTTTTCAACCTCTTTTCAGTCAAGGCACCGTTTAAAATTATGGACAGTCTTGAGGCACCCTATTGTGAAAAACTATTCTAATAGTTTTATATAATACAGCAACATCCACACATGTAGGACACCCAACATTAGAGGAGATTTATTCTTTCAAAGCAAATACACTTTTGCACACTGGTACTGACTAGTATTTCGATGTTTCTCTTCTCCCTCAGTTTTTATCCATCACTCAGCTAATCTGACCCCAGCACTGATGGAGAGGGGCAGGGGAGGGGCAAACTAGGATGCTGCGCAGGAAGCTGACATCCTCCTTATCAGCTGATGATGTCATTGGTTGTCAGGACGCCGGCGGCTAGAAGGTCGTATAGGTGCACAATGAAAACCTGTGGCTTTGTGTAACTAAAAGGCAGGCTTGTTCCACCCGCTGCCTTGTATACACATTTTGGGCAATTTTTAGAAATTTTGCTAAGGCACCCCTAAAGAAACCTCAAGGCGCCCTGGTTGAGAAAGACTGATATAGGGAACCGAAATCGATGACCTTACATCACTTTCAGTTTACTGTGATCAAATGCTTTTAAGGGCAGAAAAAGGAATCTTATAGACCACAGCTCTCTCCATAAAGGTTTTCAGACCTCCTCTACAAACCTAAAGTGGTAACCTGTAAAGCCTTTTAAAGCGTCACCTACGAATAGTAAAATTTAGATAATTTGTCACCATTGCACGCTCGTGCGCAATTTTAAAGAATGACATGTTTGGTATCTGTTTACTCGGTGAACATCTTTTATATTTTACAAAAAAATTGGGTTATTATAATGCTAAAAAAGGTTATTTATTCTCAAAATTTGTGTTTTAAAAACCTCTGCACGAATACCATGTGACATAAAAAAAAACCACAACACCCACCAATTTATTCTTTAGGGCCTCTGCCTATATATAATGTTTGGAGGTTCTAAGAAATTTTCTAGCAAAAAATACTGATTGTTACATGTAAACAAAAAGTGCCAGAAAAGGCCTTTTCTTCAAGTGGATATTCTGTCCTTGGATGACAAACTCCCTCACTGTGCTGTATCTATGGAAGAGAAGCGTTGTCACTATAGAACAGAAAATACCTCCCCTTCTTCTCATCTCCATAGCATGTCTGTATTCCACAGAGGCAACCTGAGCACGGCTGAAAACAGTCCTTATTGCACTTATCAAACAGTTATAACAAAACACTTTCGATGGCAACAGACCAAAAGGGAGCAAATAAGAGAAGTCAATTGCTAGGGTGTACATATCCTTTAAGAAGTGGTTGGGACAGGGGAGTATTTACCACAAGGCAAACAAGGCACTTGCCTAAGGCGGCATTTTTCAGGGAGGCAGCACCTTCCCCCAGAAGAAGGGGTGAATGAAGGGACACACGTGCCATGGGAACCAGGTGGGCTCCGAGAAAGGCAGCAAGATACTTGATATGGAGTATGTAGAGCCTGACTCTCATTCCTGGGGATGTCCGGAGCTGTGAAGATGAGTGTCTTTCACTCTGTCACCGGGGGGGGTGTCTAATGGAAGGCTCTGTCAGGTGGGGGGCAGGGGTGTTGTTGGTCAATATCATTCTCTCTCCGTGGGTGGAGGAAGGGGGGGTGGTGTTGGTTTGTGTCCGTTGGGGCGGTGTTGGTTTGTATCCGTTGGGGCAGATGGTTTTTGTGTTGCCTAGGGCAGCACAAATCCTAAATACACCACTGGGTTGGGGGGAAGGGTTCATTCTGTCGCAGTGCTTCTTTGGAGCCGGAAAGGAAGGAGTATTTACCACAAGGCAAACAACGCACTTGCCTAGGGCGGCATTTTTCAGGGAGGCAGCACCTTCTCCCAGAAGAAGGGATGAATGAAGGGACACACGTGCCATGGAAACCAGGTGGGATCTGAGAAAGGCAGCAAGATACTTGATATGGAGTATGTAGAGCCTGACTCTCATTCCCGGGGATGTCCGGAGCTGTGAAGATGAGTGTCTTTCACTCTATCACTGGGGGGGGGGGTCTAGTGGAAGACTCTCTCAGGTGGGGGGCAGGGGTGTTGTTGGTCAATATCAGGCTCTCTCCGTGGGTGGAGGAAGGGGCTGGTGGTGTTGGTTTGTGTCCGTTGGGGCAGATGGTTTTTGTGTTGCCTAGGGCAGCACAAAACCTAAATACACCACTGGGTTGGGGGGAAGGGTTCATTGTGTCTCAGTGCTTCTTTGGAGCCGGAAAGGAAGGAAATTATGAATGAAGCTGAACTCTTGTAGTAAATCTCACTTCCCCTGTTTAGCATTACGCTTTGCTGTGTAACAGAACTGATACACATCCCTCAGAGTTCCTTATCTGCTTCTTCTGGTTCTGTGACTTAAAGTACTGAAGCCAAAATATCAACATGATAAGCAGGCAACTAGGATTTTCAAAGGAGAGGCAAGAAATGGCAGAAGACATACATTTAATGTAAGCCTGTGGGGGTAAGGGAGGGGGGATTGCTAGAGAGGCATTGGAATCCATCTGCCAGCACCTAGAATTTATTGATATTGCGCCAGGTCCGTGTGCTCTCTTTTAGGGTTCAATAAATGCAGTTCATGTGCCGTCATTAAGAAAGCTCAAGAAATGTTGGTGCTTGTTGATGATCCTTTGAACTATATTCTTGGAAAAATACCCAGACGAATAGTTAACTTGGAAATGATGAGTTTTTGTATTTTTTTTATTCATTTTGTAGTGACTTTCTGATGGTTGCTATTTGCGTTAGTGTAGGTACTCCCCCCCCGCCCGCCGTGTGACAGTGACCAGGTGGCTCAAGCCCTGGGCACTGCGTTGCAGGGTGGGGGCATGCATCTATCAGGAAATGATGACGCAGTAGGGGGTGCTCTGGGCAATGCTGGCAGGGCGAATGTGAAGATAAGTGGTGTCTGCTGACAGCTAATGCTGCTCACAGTCTGATCCCAATGCCTGTTCCGTACTTTCATCCCCCCCTGCAGGTTTGCGTTAACCTACCTGTATGTCAGGGCCGTGCTGAAATTTTCAAGCAGAAGAAGCTAGGATACTGGATGTGGGTATTTTATTTTCTATTTCATTTGACAAAACGAAAATAAAAAAGTAACAGCTAGACAAAAGTGTCCATTTGACATTCTCCTTTACAGGTTACCCAATTTCTCATCAGTACATCTAGTGTTTCCATTTAAGATGTTTGTGAAGGTTATTTTTCAAGGTCATGGTAGAGGAGTTTGTAAAAGTCTTAAATAAGTCTATATTGTCCAGGGGCTTTGGTTGTTTAAAAACCCCTCATAGGTCTTCATCAGATATTTCTGCACTTCAATAGGCTAGATCTTCCTCTGCCAAGGAGGGCAGGTCAATTTGATCTGGAAAGTCCCAACCCCTCCATGGGTTTTCAAAGTGAGCTGAGTAAAGTTTAGATTAGAAGTGTCTACAAAGAGTGTTAATATGGGATGGGTCAGTATCAGGGGCGGACTGACCATTTGGAAACTCAGGCACTGCCCGAGGGCCCAGGGTCAGTAGGGGGCCCCATGAGATGCCCCTGATACCTTTTTCATAGGCTTTTTTGAGTTTGGGCAAGGACACAGGGGCCCCATGATCCCCTATTGCCCAGGGGCCCCATGAGTTGTCAGTCAGCCCCTGGTCAGTATTAACATTTCTTTATTTACCCAGGTGGTGGGAGACATACAGTATGTTGTCTGCCTCTTGCCTTTCACTAGGTTGTCCAGAAGATGGACAGATTTACTGCCGAATGTAAAGAAGTCCACCATCTGATATATACAGTATTGGTGTATAGCTAAAAGTATAGACTTGTTTAGCCTGCCATGTTATATGGCATGTTTCCATATATCTGGCAAGGGTTAGCCTCTCATGGGAGGTCACAAATCCAAGTATTTTACCCTCTCAAAACATCTTTTGATACATCCTAAAGAGACTGGATTGTAAAAATTGTTATGGTTACAATCAGAACTCCACAGACCTCCTTAGGATAAGAAATAAAGGACCCATCCAATGCCAAAACCATCAGGAAAGGCCAAATCACAGGATGGTCTCAAAGTCCCATCCTCACCAGTTATTGACACCAGAATGATACCACTGTTGGTTCTATGTCCACAGGAATAGTTTTAGTAAGAAATGAGGGGTGCAACAGGAATGTGTTCACTTTCGAGAACACCATTTGAGGGTGGGAGAAATGAGTGAAGTCCCACTACAGTGGGTATATGTATATGTCTCCATGCATCTACTAGGCTGGTGCCATTGAGAAGGGTGGACAGTTGGATATTATCAGTGACCTATGATCCAGGTGGGCCGAC
This sequence comes from Staurois parvus, assembly GCF_062004578.1. Classification (NCBI taxonomy): domain Eukaryota; kingdom Metazoa; phylum Chordata; class Amphibia; order Anura; family Ranidae; genus Staurois; species Staurois parvus. The sequence continues at coordinate 2,147,206 of NW_028319438.1, forward strand.
AGGGGTGACTTTCTATCTTCCTGTGAATAAAGCACTTTATATAAGTCTCCTCCAATGATGATGCAATTGTGGGCTTAACAGTCCTGGGTCAGCTTAAGAAGCATTTGGAAAAAATGTTTATTGGTGGCATCAGGTCTATATATGTTGGCAATAGCAAGTTCTTGGTTACCCACTGCTATGGTTATAGTTGCCCATCAATTCTCAGCCTGATCAGCTTGATAGCAGAGTATTTGGCATTGCAAGTCCTTGCTAAATAAGGTCACAACCCCAGCCTTTTGTTATTCTGCAAAGGCTCCAATCACACATTTACCCACAATTTATGCAGGAAGTGCAAGTGCAATGGGATTACTGTAGAAGAGCTACTGTATATCAGCCATTTGTTTCTTTAGGTGGTGTAGCATTCTTAGGTATTTTTATGGGGAATGTAGCACCTTAATATAACAAGTTATAATTTTCATTTTCATTGGGTAAAAGAGGATAGAATGACTCCATATAGCAAGGATTTGGTGGCATTAGGTACTTTGGGGAAGTAGACACCCCAGCAAAGCAATTCTCCTTGCCCCCCAAGGTATAAAGTGTGTGAAGGTGGTGGATCACAAAAGCTTAGGGGTGAAACCAAAGCAGAATACTAGGAATGTCCAGGAATTGTTCTTGCTGTAATGAGGAGGCTGGTTACAGAAATTGTGGTTTGCTAACTAATCAAAACATAAAAAAAATGCAGAATGAATATATAGCAATCTTGTAGTGGACTCCCTTTTTTCCAATGGGGGAGCACACAGGAGTGGGTGTAGATTCAAGCATCTGGGGCTAGGCCCCTCTATGCAGGAAAAGTGACTTTTAAAACCCATTTTCACAGGATCTCCATTCTACCAGGCCCATTATGTCTGGATGAGCTAGTGAAAAAGTACTAACAAATCTGTGGAACTCTGATCACAAAAGTCAACATTAAAGAAGAAATAAATTGTGTACATCCATTAAATGTGAGGGTTGCTTCAGCATGGTGGGGCACCAGTGAACAGTAATAGTAAGTCTAGTTGCAAACATGAAGAGTTGTATTGAAGAATGGACCAAATGTAAAAATGGCCTAGCATGAGCCGCAGCTCTGTGCAACTTGTAGCAAACAGCAAGTTCAGATGCACTGACAGTCTCTGTCTCCAAGGGTGAAATGCGGCCAGTCTGAACCTGAATGGGAGGATTCTGATGCAGGATGGCGTGTCCCAAGCCTGCTCGGGAACCTCTCCTCTGCCGCTAATCACTTTTCCTTACAGCCAATTGCTCTGTTCCTATCCACTCACAAATGTGTGCCAAATTTTGGGGGCAGGCAGTTGAAAAGGCTCTGCTGTCCCAAGATGGCTTCCAGGGTCACTAGAATGCAGCATAGCCAACCAGAACTCTGCCTCAGAAGACCAGGGAAGTATAGAGAAATGTTTTTCTCTTGACTTCCCTTCCAGCTGAAATACCGCTCAGGTAGAGTGCCAACTACAGTGCAGAAAACAGACTGTAACTGCCTACAAACAGTTTAGCATAGGCCATGCTAGGTAAATGAAAAAGACAGCAGCATTGCAGCTCAGGAAATGATGGTTTTAGCCGTCTGAGGAGGAGTCACAGTATGGAGGTTTGAAAGTGAAGGAGGATCTTCCACAATGGTAGCAACTGCTTTCACTGCTGTCTCCAGAGATGTAAAGGCTTTTACTTTGCCATTGCCAGCATGTGGATCTGGAGTACCACTGGATATGCAAAGTTGAATTTCACTGTGAACCAGTTGTTGGCAGATAGGAGTGAAGGCCTTGTAGATCCAAATTTTAGAAGAATAATTTGCAAACCGGAGTAAGTTGTGTCCCCTGGCCACCAGAATTGGCTGCATTCTGTAGGTTCTGACTATTTGCATTCTGTCATTAAAGTCAAAGTAGCTGATGATGACCGGTTATGAGTCATGGAGGACCCAAACAGTGGGCTCTCTGCACTCTAATCTGCTCAAAAAGACCCAAAGCCTGAGGAATAGTGTGAGCAAAAAAATCTGCCAGGCAACATCTTCCACCAGGCCTACAACTGTAAGGTGGTTGCGCTGAGATCAGTTTTCTAAATCATCTCATTTCTCAGGCTAGGGAGGCTGGATGCCAAGAGTTTAGTTGCAGTTTGTTTGCAGACCAGAACCATCAAGCGCACCCACTCTGTGTTCCGGCTCTCAGATTTGCTATGTCTGCATTTCTAGATCTTCTTTGATGAATGGCCTTAGTTATCATAAGGGAAATGTCTGTTTTTAAGTGCAGGAGCAGCAGCCAGCCACTTGCAGTTACTGTGCAATCGGGGTCGGAAGAAAGCAGAATCACCATCCGAATGATCCACGCTGCTGGGGTCCACCACCTTGGTGTGCTGTGGCTTGCAGTTCTTATTAGATTGCCTCTTTATCAGGAATCTGTTCAAGGCCAGTGTCTGCAAGCAGTGGGGCATCTACGGGGCAGGAGTATACAGCATATGGTAGGTAAATAATTCCCTTGGAAGTTGTAAATCAGTGTAGTAGCCAAAGAGAACACTTTGTATTTTCTCATTGTATGCAAAATGTTCTCTGACTAGATAAGTTGGAGATTGTGACATCACCAACCTGCCTCTCTACCTTGGTCAATCAGAGAACACTTTGCATTCATTAAAAAGATGCAAAGTACTCTTTGAATGATGCCCATGCCAAGCGGGTGACCGTGAGGCATAGGACCCACAAGACCACAGCAGTCACTGTAGTAGTGAAGCCAAATACAGTGATTTCCACCTTTCACAGGGATCCCACGGGTATGGCACATACATATGTAGTACCCCTCTAGTTAGCTAGGGGGAGCTAGCTAGGTTTTTAGCTAGAGGCTGGATAGCAGCCTGGTGTGAGTTACGCTTGGATGAGTCAGCCAGGTTCAGTTTAAGTCAGGGCTAAGGGCTCTGCAGGTCAGTTCCCTGAACCTTCCCCCTGCTCTAGAAGTTTGAGAGGTTTCTAGAAGGCAGCGGGTGGGGGTGAGGAGGGGCTAATCTGCATACTTAAGGGATCTTGACCAATCTCTGAACAGGAGGCTTGGCATTGGGTCAGGACAGCACTTAAGTATGGGAGAGCCTGGAAGGAGTTGGTCAGTGTTGGGTGAAAATGATGTGAAAAGGCTAGAGTGTGGAGCTTGGGAGGGGTCTACCTGCAGGCAGGAGTTGGGAAGGAGGATCTCTCAGCCTCAACCATCCCCTGAGAGAGGACAGCCTGTGTAGCAGGGAAGGAGCCAGCCCAGCGAAAGGCCTGAAGGCAGCCACCAACCCACAAGCTTACAGGAGATGACTGAGTAATCCTACACCCACTAGGCCAGATAAGGGGAGAGGGCAGTGAGGTGGGAAACCCAACTTGCACCTTATCTGGGACTGTTTTAATGAAGTGGCAGATTCTGGGTCCCCTTGCCCAGGGATACCCTCAGGCAGCTGGATGAAGAGGAGGATTCATCTGGGGTCTGAGGAGGTACACCTGGAAGGCTGGAGAGCTCTCTACAAAGAGACTGTTTGTCTATGGACTTGTACATAGCTGCTAAGGAGTTTGCCCTCATGTTCACAGTTCCTCGGGCATCCCATACACCCCAAAACCCCATCCAAGTTCAATACCCCTTAATAAAACTACAGAACAAGCTCAAGGGCTGTTTACTGACTCCACTGTGCAAGTGTGAAGAAAATGTGTGTTGCTTGGCTGTGCATGACTATAGGGGACCCAAAACTCAGCGACTCCTAAGGGGGTAGTGCTACTCAGACTTACATTGGCCCAAAAAAAAAAACATACCTAAGTTTTAAGAAAGCCAAACCTGCTTTAAGATTCTGCAGAGACACTTTACTCCTTTGCAGTAAAAATAAAGAGTTCACACAGCAAACGAGAATCGCACAATGCATAGTGTGCCTTCGCCGGTCCTCATTATTGCGGTGTGTGCTGTCTTTGCAGAGTCCCTAATGCGTTTTGCCATGGTAGCTGAATGAAGAAAGGCTTTGAAGGCTTTATTATTTAGATCATGCTCATCCTTGGAGACCTCGAGCAAAATGTACGATCGTGTTAAATGTATTTTTGGAAATGGAGGCTGAAGAATCATACATAGTGCTCAAGGTGAGTGCTTAAAGAAAACCTGAAATTAACCACCTCCCGTCCGGCCGTTGTATATAAACGGACGGAGGGTGGCAGTGCAGGGGCCGGTGGACATTTATAAACGGCCTCCCTGCCCCCTGCTTGTGCGCGCTCCATGGGAGCGCGCAGCACCACGATCCGGTGCCCGCTGTGTACTCCGGACAAAGTGGAACACCGATCGTCGGATGGGACCTCTGTGCGAGGTCCCAATCATGTGATCACTGATTGGCCAATCAGTGACCACATGCAGAGTAGTAAGCAAGATGTCATTTGTGACATCATTGATTACTACGTGTGAAATCTGTGAATGATCACAGAGATCACATGGTACAAGGCTATTCACAAAAGCCTTGTACCATGTGACAAGCTGTGACCAATCACAGCTCACTCAGTAGTTCTCAATGGCTGCAAGAATGCAGCCAGAGAGAAGGAGAAATTATTGTTTTTACAGCCTTTATGGGTGTAAAAGAAATCAGTGCAAAAGTCTTCATCACCCCCCACAAGTAGTACAGTATCACCATGGTGACACTTTACTGCTAGGGTGACAGTATGTAAAAAATAAATAAATAAAAATATAAAAAAATTAAAAGAAAATTAAAATATAACGGAATACATGTTGGCCAATATTTATGATGAAATATTAATTATTTGCAAAATTTTATAAGAAAAACACTCTTTTTCAAAATTTTGGGACTTTTTAATTTACATAGCAAAAAAAAAATAAATCCCAGTGGTGAATAAATACCACCAAAATAAAGCTTTGTCTGTCTCTAAAAAATGCTAAAAATTTCATATGGGTACAGTGTTGCATGACCGCGCAATTGTCATTCAAAGTGTGATAGCGCTGAAAGCTGAAAATTGGCCTGAACAGGAAGGGGGTGAAAGTGTCCGGACTGGAAGTGGTTAAAGAAACCTGCAAGCTGCCATTGTCCACCTTCCCTTCTGATTCTGCTAGTTGCCTGGTTTTTGGCTGACCCTCTTGAATTCTGATTGAATTTGAGTCACCGAATACGCAGTTGAGGACTTATGGCTCATCTTATTGCTGACCTGCTAGAATTTTTGGAAGGAGTATGGCGATGGCAGCCCCCATTTTGCTCTCATGATAGGTTCACCTTAAAGCAATATTCAACCCAAAATTGAAAATGTGGTATTTGGCATGCAGCTTACCAATCAGATGTGGTGGCTGCATTTGTTTCCTTTTATTACGTTTTTTTCCCCCTCTGTTTTAACCTGGTGATCTGACCAGTAACACCCCTTCTGTAGAGTTCCTCCATTCTGGATGAAGGAGTAACAGAGACACCTTTAAACAGGAACATTGTTAATCTGGGAGGAAGGGAGTGTTAGGTGTACTAGCAGATTTAGATACACTAACAAAATGAAAACAAATTACAACTAACACTCTTTAACCACTTGACCTCTGTAAAGGTTTTACTCCCTGAATCACCAGGGCAATTTTTTTTACTATTCAGCACTGTGCTACTTTAACTGACAATTGCTCAGTCATGCAATACTGTACCCAAATTTAATTTATATAATTTTTTCACACCAATAAGGCTTTCTTTAGGCGGTATTTAATAACTATCGGATTATTTATTTTTTGCTATATAAACAACAAAACCAAATTACAACTAACACTCTTTAACCACTTGACCTCTGGAAGGTTTTACTCCCTTAATTACCAGGGAATTTTTTTTTTGCTATTCAGCACTGTGCTACTTTAACTGGCAATTGCTCAGTCATGCAACACTGTACCCAATTAAATTATATAAATTACAAAATAAAATACAAATAAAATTATATCATTTTTCACACCAATAGAGCTTTCTTTCGGTGGTATTTAATAACTACTGGATTTTTTATTTTTTGCTACAGTATGTAAATGACAAAACCAAATTAGAACTAACACTCTTTAACCACTTGACCTCCGGAAGGTTTTACTCCCTGAATGACCAGGGCAATTTTTTTTGCTATTCAGCACTGTGCTATTTTAACTGTCAATTGCTCTGTCATGCAACACTGTACCCAAATTAAATGTATATAAATTTTTCACACCAATAGTGCTTTCTTTTTCTGGTGTTTAACCACTTCCCGACTGGCCGTTGCATATAAACGGCCGGACGGTGGCACTGCAGGGTCGGGTGGCCGTTTATGAACGGCCTCCCCGCACCCTGCTTGTGCGCGCTCCCTGGGAGCACGCAGCACCGCGATCCGGTGCCCGCTGTGTCCTCCGGACACAGTGAAACACTGATCGTCGGACGGGACCTCTGTACGAGGTCCCGATCATGTGATCACTGATTGGCCAATCAGTGATCACATGCAAAGTAGTAAGCAAGATGTCACTTCTGACATCACTGCTTACTACGTGTGAAATCTGTGAATGATCACAGAGATCACATGGTACAAGGCTATTCACAACAGCCTTGTACCATGTGACAAGCTGTGACCAATCACAGCTCACTCAGTACTTCTCAATGACTGCAGGAATGCAGACAGAGAGAAAGAGAAATGATTGCTTTTACATCCTATATGGGTGTAAAAGCAATCAGTGTAAAAAAAAAAAAAGAAAAATCTTCATCACCCCCCACAAGTAGTACAGTGTCACCATTGTGACACTGTACTGCTAGGGTGACAGTATGTAAAAAAAAAATAAAATAAAAAATAATAATATAAAAAAATAAAATAAAAATGTAAAAAAAAATGTTTAAAAATTATAATTTTTGGTTATAAACTCATTTTTTTTTTTTTTACTAAAAAGATAACGGAATAAATTTTGGCAAAGATGTATGATGAAATATTATTTATTTGCAAAATTTTATAAAAAAAAACACTTTTGTTCAAAATTTTTGGACTTTTTCATTTACATAGCAAAAAAAATAAAAATCCCAGCGGTGAATAAATACCACCAAAATAAAGCTTTATCTGTCTCAAAAAATGGTAAAAAATTTATTTGGGTACAGTGTTGCATGACCGCGCAATTGTCATTCAAAGTGAGATAGCGCTGAAAGCTGAAAATTGCCCTGGACAGGAAGGGGGTAAAAGTGTCCGGTCTGGAAGTGGTTAATAACTGCCGGATTCTTTATTTTTTGCTATATAAATGACAAAACCAAATTACAACTAACACTCTTTAACCACTTGACCTCTGTAAAGGTTTTACTCCCTGAATGACCAGGGCAATTTTTTTTGCTATTCAGCACTGTGCTACTTTAACTGGCAATTGCTTGGTCATGCAACACTGTACCCAATTAACTTTATATTTTTTCACACCAATAGAGCTTCCTTTTGGTGGTATTTAATAACTACTGGATTATTTATTTTTTTCTATATAAATGACATAAATACAGAAAAAACATTTTTTAAATGTTTTTTCTTAGTTTCTGTTATACAATTTTGCAAACAGAATTGTTTTAGCTGTGTTGAATGACTTTCAGTCATAACAGCTTGCCTACTGTTGTGGTGCTGTGATTGGTCCAAAGCTATCACATTGTACAGGTAGCCAGGTACCATGTAATAGATATGGGCAGGGGCAGACTGACCATTCCAGCACTCGGGCAGTGGCCGAGAGCCCGGGTTCAGTAGGGGGCCCCATGAGATGCCCCTGGTACCTTTCATTGGCTTTTTCATAGGCTTTTTTGGGTATGGGCAAGGACACAGGGGCCCCATTGTCCCCTATTGCCCGGGGGCCCCATGAGTTGTCAGTCTGCCCCTGGATATGGGCCAATCACAGCATCACAACAGTAAGCAAGCTGTCATGGCTGAAAGCCATTTCATCCCAGTTTTGCTTCCATGTTATCATGTGATTGCTATTATTGGTCATGGCAATTACATGATACCCCAGACAATCACAGAGGTTGGGTACCAATCATTGTGATCCGTTGTGTCCACCAGACACAGCAGTCACAGGATTGTGCGTCTGCATGCCCTAGGCCACACGACAGTGCACATGTAACAGGATGTCGCTCAGCCTGGCTGTGCCGGCCACTAGCAGTAAATGTAGAGCAGAAAGTGGCTAAGCAGTTACAGCAAATATTTTTTTTTGGGGGGGAAAAAGGTTTTACATAAATAAATAACAGTGGATCAGTGCAAGCACCCCTGTCAGTGTTAAATGGTTTGTCTCATTTCTGTAACCGATGCATCCTGTTGGAGAGTTTGTTCTTTTGAAAAACAACAGACCTACTGGCTGGATCACCAGGTGGAAATAGAAGAAAAAAAGCCTAAAAAGCTAAAACTAATGCAGCCATTATGTCTAAGAATTAGTAAGCAGCAATATAATACATCTTTGCTTATGGGTTTAATGCTGCTTTAAGCACTTTATGTCTGGACACTTTCACCCCCTTCCTGTCCAGGCCAATTTTCAGCTTACAGCGCTGTCGCACTTTAAATGACAATTGCGCGGTCATGCAACACTGTACCCATATGAATTTTTAAGCATTTTTTTGAGACAGATAAAACTTTATTTTGGTGGTATTTATTCACCACTGGGATTTTTTTTTTTTGCTATATAAATGAAAAAGTCCAAACTTTTAGAAAAAAAAGTGTTTTTCTTATAAAAATTTAGCAAATTAGTTTATAACCAAAAATTATAATTTTTCAAAAAACTTTTTTTTATATTATTATTTATGTGTTTTTTTTTACATACTGTCACCCTAGCAGTACAGTGTCACCATAGTGACACTGTACTACTTGTAGGAGGTGATGAAGATTTTTTTTTTTTTTTTTTTTTACACTGATTGCTTTTACACCCATAAAGGCTGTAAAAGCAATCATTTCTCCTTCTCTCTGGCTGCATTCTTGCAGCCATTGAGAAATACTGTGAGAGTTGTGATTGGTCACAGTTTGTCACATGGTACAAGGCTGTTGTGAATAGCCCTGTATCATGTGACCTCTGTGATCATTCACAGATTTCACACGTAGTAAGCAATGATGTCAGAAGTGACATCTTGCTTACACCTATTCATGTGATCACTGATTGGCCAACCAGTGATCACATGATCGGGACCTCACACAGAGGTCCCATACAGCGATCGGTGTTCTGCTGTGTTCGGATGAGCGTGCACAATCCAAAATGGCGGGCGCCATTTATGAACGGCAACCCGTCCCTGCACTGCCACCGTCCGGCTGTTTATATACAGTGGCCAGACGGGAAGTTAAAGCCAAAACTATTTTTTTTTTTTTACTTTTGGATAGAATTGTGTGGCATTAGAACTACTGTCTGCTCATTTTCAGTCCAGGTCTCCGTTAGAGTGATTTCCCCTCACTTACAGTGCTGGTGACATCTGCTTTACCAGTCAAAGGTGAGGGAACATAGCAATGGGTTTAGATAAGTGATGCAAATTGACACTGATACATTTCATCTCATAATATCAGTGATTTCTGGTGATGAAAGAGCTGAGCATGAAAGTGTATCTCTAGGCAAATTGATTGCATTTAGTTTGGATAGAGGAAGAGTTGGCCATTCTGGAAAGTTTTTAGTGCTGGGAGCTTCACTGCTCTACTAGTTGTCCCTATGACAAGAGGTGAGGGGAAATCTTGTAATGGGGACGTCCCCTTCTTCTTTACTTTTTAAAAAATATTTAACCTTTTTTCTATGTAACCCCCCTGGCGGTATTCCCGAGTGTAGCTCGGGGTAAAGTTTCAGCACCACAAGCGGTAACCCCGAGCTACACTCGGGAATATACTGCAGCGTTGCTCCGGGATCTCTTCTTCACTTACCTTGTCCTGCACTCCCGCGATGTCCCTCCTGCAGCGTCTCCGGCCATCTCCTCCGACCAATGCCGGCATCTGTCTTCCGGGTTCCGTCCCCTGCGACGTCGGGACGTACGGGGGACGGAACAGCGGGAAATTTGAAAATGACAAAAAGTGACATTCACTAAAATCACATAGTATAACATTCCTGTATCAAACCATTTCGCATACATTTTGTCCCGAGTGCTTTGTCCGTCGCCCTGCCTGCATTTATGTCTGTTCTTTCTGCCTGGAAACTGAGAAATGTCCATGGCGTCCAAAAAGCGTCCCTTTAGGTCAAAAGCGGTTTTAGACCGGCTAGAGAACAGCGATAGTAAATCAGAACCACTTGCAGAATTGAGTGATAATGATTCGTGGGGGAAATTCGTCATCAGACACTGAAAACGATTCTGCGACTTTGCTCCCCCTTTTTGCAGAGTAGACAGTCCGACGTACTTCTAAAGAGGCATGGCGAGTTTTTTGAAGTTGTATTTTTTTTGTCTAATTTTTCGGAAAATGAAAAAATTAAAAAAATTATTTTCACTATTTTTTTTTTACATATCGTCACCAGTGCAGTACAGCGTCATCATATAACTGACATGGCGGTGAATAGGGACACTGACTGGTGACAGTATGAAAAAAAATATATATTTTTTTTTATTTTTTTTATTATTTTTTATTACATTTTTTTTCTTTTTTTAAGATTTGTTTTTCATATTTCACCATGACCAAAGTAGTACAATGTTACCATAGTAACATTGTACTACTTTGCGGAAGTGATCAGTATTCTATTTTTTTACACAATTTGCTTATAGCAAAGAATTACTTTGCTATAAGCAAGCATTTACCTGAATGACATCGATTCATTCAGGGTTTGTTTTTTTTTTGTGCTTAGCTGTGATTTGGCCACAGCTAATCACATGACATGTGCATGTGACCTGCTGTGACCATTCACAGCTAGACACCAGTATACATTGGATGGCATGAATGAAGCCATCCATTGTATACAACTGTCATGTGACCTGCTGTGATTGGTCACAGCAGGTCACATGGTACCAGCAACGGGGGCAGATACTCAGATCTGTCATTGGCTGTGCCCGAGGTACACGGCCGGTGACAGATCGCGCCGCTGCGCGGCTCTGCAGGAGCGCAATCTGAGCATGTGCGGGAGGACGCCATATGGCGTCCACCCGGAACGCTTATGACATTTGCCGGCCGCCATTTGGCCATAGGGCGGGCGGCAAATGGTTAAACAGTAGATAAATCTGGCGGCCAGTCATGTGATCAATTGCCTGAGATTACTATGTCCTTTGCGCAACAGGAAGATCAGCCGATCGATCTTTCTTTTTCCCCATCCTATTCCCTCCCAAGTCAGGTCATTTTGTGGCTTCTACTGTTATTCCTGAGCTGGGAGGACAGGAGAACAGCAAACATATTCCGTAAACTAAATAATCTCCTAGATTGTAAACTCAAAAGAGCAGGGCCCTCGAACCCCTCGTGTAGTGTATTGTTACTGTGTTGTCTCATGTTCTGTCCCCCTTGCTACTGTACAGCGCTGAGCATACCCTTTTGGCACTATATAAACACTGTATAATAATAATAATAAACCATTGAGCTACTGTGCTCCACAGTGAATCCTCTGCACAAGAAGCTCCAGAATATATCCATCCTGTATGAATGAATGAAATAAATACGGTGCACAGAAAAAAGGCTTAGTTGGACCATGGATCCATAAACCAACACGTACTTACGTTTGCATAAAACCTACTGAAAGATTAAGACTATCTGTACAAAACCTCTAAAAAATGAGGAAGAAAATACGTCATTGACTGGCTCATCTCAAATGATTTCAGCACCATGGACAGCGGCAAATAATGGCTTATCCCAAGCATGGTAAACTCAAACGGAGTTGAGGGCCGACCTGATCATTCCAAAAAGGGCCCTATTGGGTGAACTAAGAGCTGCACATAGATAATTCTTAGGAAAAAAAAATATGGCATTTCACGGATTAAACTGCCAATTACAAATCTATATTTAGAGAAAGTAAGTTTCCAAATATTTGACACAATATTATATAGTGGAATATATGTATGTAAAGCGCTGCGTAAATTGACGGCGCTATATAAGTACCTGTAATAATAATATTTTAGTTTGCACATTGTAGCCCTAATAAAAAGTGACAAATACCGTTGCAAGAAAAAGTATGTGAACCCCTTGGGATTACGTGGAGTTTTGCATGAATTGGGCATAAAATGTGCTCTGAACGTTATCTAAGTCACAACAATAGAAGAACACAGTCTGCTGAACATAATACTACACAAACATTAGATGTTGCCATGGTTTAATTGCACATAACATGTAAACATTCACAGTGCAGGGAGGAAAAAGTATGTGAACCTTTGGACTTAATAACTGGTTGACCCTCCTTTGGCAGCAATAAACTTAACCAAACATTTCCTGTAGTTGCAGATCAGACCTGCACAACGATCTGGAGTCATTTTGGACCACTCCTCTTCACAAAACTGTTTCAGTGTATTCTTGGGATGTCTGGTGTGAATCGCTCTGTTAAGGTCATGCCACAGCATTTCAATCGGGTTGAGGTCAGGACTCTGACTGGGCCACTCCAGAAGGTGTATTCTGTGCTGTTGCAGCCATTGTTTTGTTGAATGACTTGTATGCTTTGGGTCATTGTCCTGTTGCATCACCCATCCTCTGCAGAGCTTCAGTTGGCGGACAGATGGTCGTACGTTTTCCTGCAAAATGTCTTGATAAACTCTGGAATTCATTTTCCCATCAATGACAACAATCCGTCCAGGCCCTGAGGCAGCAAAGCAGCCCCAAACCATGATGCTCCCTCCGCCATGTTTCACGGTGGGGATGAGGTTTTGATGTTGGTGTGCTGGGCCTTTTTTTCTCCACACATAGTGTTGTGTGTTCTTCCCAAACAACTCAATCTTGGTTTCATCTGTCCACAGTATATTTTGCCAGTAGTGCTGTGGAACATCCAGGTGCTCTTTTGCAAACTTCAAACGTGCTGCAATATTCTTTTTGAACAGCAATGGCTTCCTCCGTGGTGTCCTCCCATGTACTCCATTCTTGTTTAATGTTTTCCTTATTGTAGATGTGTCAACAAAAATGTTAGCATGTGCCAGAGATTTCTGTAGGTCTTTAGCTGACACTCTGGGATTCTTCTTTACCTCATGCAGCATTCTGTGCTGTGCTCTTGCAGTCATTTTTACAGGACGACCACGCCTAGGGAGAGTAGCAACAGTGCTAAACTTTCTCCATTTGTAGACAGTCTGTCTTACCGTGGACACATGAACATCAAGGCTTTTGGAGATACTTTTGTAACCTTTTCCAGCTTCATGCAAGTCAACAATTCTTGATCGTAGGTCTTCTGAGAGCTCTTTTCTGCGAGGCATGGTTCACATCAGACAGTGCCTCTTCAAACCAGTAAACCCAAAACAGGTGTGTGTTTTTTAAGGGCAGGACAGCTGTCAGCAACACATCCAATATCATCACACTGATTGGAGTCAAGGTTGGCTCACTCCTGGCTCCAATTATCTCTGGGAGAAGTCATTAAGCTAGGGCCTCACATACTTTTTCCTCCCTGCACTGTGAATGTTTACATGTTATGTGCAATTAAACCATGGCAACATCTAATGTTTGTGTAGTATTATGTTCAGCAGACCGTGTTCTTCTATTGTTGTGACTTAGATGACGTTCAGAGCACATTTTATGCCCAATTCATGCAAAACTCCACGTAATCCCAAGGGGTTCACATACTTTTTCTTGCAACTGTATGGCATTTCACGGATTAAACTGCCAATTACAGATCTAGAATTTAGAGAAAGTAACTTTCCAAATATTTGACACAATTTTATATAGTGGAATATTTTAGTTTGCACATTGTAGCCCTAATAAAAAAGTGACAAAAATGTTTTCCTCCAGCAATGCACAACATGCTAGGGAACTTACAATACAAAAAAAAAAACTAATTAACCTTATCAGTGACAATTTTTCATTCTTTTATTTGGAATTTAAAAATGAAAATCAATAGAAATGAAATGACCATGTAAGTAGCCAGTATATATTTCGAGGAATAATAAAAGGTTAGGGATCAAGTGCAATCCAAAATGAAATATACAAAGAATGCAATGGCTATAAATGACCTGCACTGCATGCTTCAAACACATAATGGCCAACCAGATAAATAATGAAACGCTCTATTAATAAAAACTCAACATTGACTTTTAAAGTTGAATCTATATACCATAAAAATCATTAAAAACATAATATATAATTTATGACGTCCTGCCGCTCCATCTGCCACTAGTATAGATAATTGGTTATCCTGCAAGAGCTTGAACATCCATTTTATTTACTTAAATATAATTTAATTATTTTAAAAAATCCAAAATTGATCATGAGAAATAATAAAACACTTTGATGAATTTGGTGTGCAGCATCTTGAATGGCCACAGCCCTTCAAAACACATTTAAGTTGCACTGGAACAACGTGTCAGGTCTTTTCATCCAACATCAGCCAATGCCACGCATTCTCACAGACACTCCAATATCTTATGGAAAGCCAGAGTATCAGGGGATGAGGGCCTCTTTGGTCAATGATGTCACCCTCCATCCTGACATGGTTTGTTACAAGCAGAAGCCGGCCAGGGATCTGTCATTTTGTGGCAGTAGTGCAGCAAGTCCTTGTGGTGGTGAGGGAACATCGTCAGGCATTGTGATGGACAAAGATTTTCAGTGCTGGACAATGTGACTGACGCTGATTCTTCTCAAAGGACAATGTTTACTTTTATGGGGGGGGTTTAAAGACTTTGGGCTCATGTACACTGCAGCTGCTAAACTCACATTTAGGAGCTGTTCAGCGTTTTTTTCAGCAGCCCCTGAACTCCCCCGAATGTTTTCCTATGGGGTTTATTTACTAAAGCTTGAGAGTCCAAAATCAGACTCCCTTCTGCATAGAAACCAATCAGCTTCTAACCTCAGCTTGTTCAATGAAGCTTTGGCAATGAAACCTGGAAGCTGATTGGTTTCTATGCAGAAGGGAGTCTGATTTTGGACTCTCCAGCTTTAGTAAATAAACCCCTATGTGTCCATGTACACATCAAAGTTTACAGTCGTTTACAGGCAGTTGAGTTTACAGTCGTTTTTTTTAATGCAACAAACTTGCGTTCAGATGTCGATTTTATCAGCGTTTCAAATGCAAAATGCTTGTAAACACGGCTAAACGCGGCAAATTGTGTTTATAAGTGTTTGTCACTTGGGCCCAAAGTGTCAATATATTGTGTGGCCACCATTATTTTAAAGCACTGCCTTAACCCTCTTGGGATGGAGTTCATTTTGTAGATCCTGACCCACTGCAGACCATGGAACAATCCACAAGAGCTGCAGTTTTGGCGTTGCTCTGACCCAGTTATCTACCAATTACAATTTGGCCCTCGTCACTCTAAACCAGTCTGCAGCTACGCAGCCCCATACACTACGAACTGCGATGCATTGCGTGTTCTGACACCTTTCTATCACAGCCAGTGTTAACTTTCTCAGCAATCTGATCTACAGTAGCTCTTCTTCTGATCAACATCAACCAGCCTTTCGCTCCCCACATGCATCAATGAACCTTGGCTGCCCATGACCCTGTTGCTGGTTCACTGGTTTTCTTTTCTTGGACCACTTTTTGCAGGTCCTAACCACTGCAGACCAGGAATGTTCCACAAGAACTGCAGTTTTGGAGTTGCTCTGACCCAGCCATCTAACCATTCCAATGTGGCCCTTTGTCACAGTAGCTCAAATCATTACGCTTGCACATATTTTATGCTTTCAACACATCAATGTCACAGATTGCCTTGTACTCATTGACAAGAATGCAAGATGTTTTCTGAATGAATGAGCAGCAGAGCGAACAACCCACTGTGATCTGTGTCCTCCAGCTGGAACTGTTTCAGTGCTGGGCATTCTGTGCTGACTGTACTGTACAAGAGGAATGAGAGTAAAAGGATTACATATTGCAGCAGCAACAGCAGCCACACGTTGCGCACTCTTCATTAATGTCAATTTATTTTTACAGTGCAAATGGCCAATATATTTTGGTTCAAAGTGCAGCTTTAAAGTGGTTCTAAAGGTGCAAGGTTTTTTACCTGCATACATTCTGCTGTCAATCACAACCAGTGAGCCAATCAGTAGAAGGAGGGGGCAGGGCCAATCCGGGGGGCTTCGTGTGTGAATGGGCATGCAGAGCCTTGGCTTGGGAGCGCGCCTGCTCGGGTGCCCCCATAGCAAGCTGATTGCTGTAGGGGCACCCGACAGGAGGGAGGGGCCAGGAGTGCTGGTGGGGAACCCGAGAAGAAGAGGATGTAGGCTGCTCTGTGCAAAACCATTCCACACAGCAGGTAAGTATAGACATGTTTGTTATTTAAAAAAAAAAGACTAGTATCACCTTAAGCAATATAGCCTGGTCACTTCCCTGTCCCTGACCTGCATAAGAGGTGCTTGATCTCTTATTATTTACGTCTTGTAATGTAAAAGACCATCTCATTGATCAAGCTGCCTTGCCTAAGTGAGGCTGCTCACAAGTCCCAGAGCATTCCCCAAGATGAGGACCCAGGGCCCGCATGGCGGGTGCCACTGAGTAGAGACTGTCTGTTTGCTGATCTCCCCTTCATACTAAGAACCTGAAAGTGACTTGTACAACGTCACTTTGGGGTCCAGCCGTCACTTTCCCTGGTATCTTCCCTTTCTTGGGAATGTAACAGTCAGATCCGGAAGTGACATTTTACAAGTTGCTGCCGGATTCTTAGTAGGAAGGGGATATCAGCAGACAAGGGTCTATCAGCACCGGGTCTATACAGCATTCCCAGGTCTACTGATGAGAGTGCAGAGCCTGGAGAATATTTTGGGGGTGCACACGTGGGGGGAGGTTCTGGACCAACTATTGCTGGGGTGTGTGGAAGCGATCAGACAGCTGTACTCTTCCATCTGATAGCTGGCTCATCAGATTCACACACATTCCAAGTGTGGAAACCCTTAAATATAACTTTCCAGATGGTGTTTCAAGTTCTTCTTAAGCAGAATCATTTTTGGTGAATCTGTTGCAGTTTCTAACCTGGTTGGCGGCCCAAAAGCCAACTGAGGGAGCACATGGGCAGTCTGGCAACTTAGCGTTGTCATCTTGGAACAGGAAGTGCTGTTACTGGTGGGATATTCAGGTAAGACACTTTGCAGCATATTGACAAAAAGTGATTTGCTTAAAAAACTATATACAAGCAGACATGATGACAAACGTACTGCAAAATAGATTTAGGGTTTACATACTCAGGGGTGGACTGACAACTCATGGGGCCCCCGGGCAATAGGGGATCATGGGGCCCCTGTGCCCTTGCCCAAACTCAAAAAAGCCTATGAAAAAGGTACCAGGGGCATCTCATGGGGCCCCCTACTGACCCCAGGCCCTCGGGCAGTGCACGAGTTTCCAAATGGTCAGTCCGCCCCTGTACATACTCCCACAATTTCAGTCCCGCTCGGTACTGGCTCTGCTGCCCCCGTCCCTGGTGCTGCCATTGTAGTGCATTCTCAAATGTGCTGAAGGGCTCTGCCTTGCCTTTGGATCCTGACAGAGCCCTTTGGCACACCTGCAGGCCAGAATGTGATTTCCTGCACAAGAAAGAAAATGACAATGTGTTTGGGAATTCCCAATAGCCGTTTTTACGCATGCTCAAGAAACTCCATGTGGTGCAGATGGTCTGGGGAAACCCACACATGCCTATTTGTGCCACAGGACTCACAACGCACCCAAAGCTCTGCAGCACATCTACGCATGCACAGGAGGAGTTGGGGGAGGGGGGGGGGACATCATTCTCGTCAAAGCAGCACAATTGAGTGCAAACAGAAAAGTGGTGTAGAAAAGTCCTGATGATGTTATAAGTAAATAATTTATTGGGTACACAAAAACTGATGTTCAGTCCAGTGTAACTAGATTCCCAAGGAAGGGGTGAGTCAGCATCTCCTGCTTCTCAGACGCGACTTGTCAAATGCTATAAGCTGTGCTGATCAAAGCAGCCATCCGCCTCCAGACCAGGTGGGTGCTGAACGTGAAGCTGTCTGTTCTCCACTTGACCAAGGAGTCTTGTGGAGGGAAGGACAATAGCCAGCTTCATGTCCAACGCTTACCTGGTCTGGAGACGGGCAGTTGCTTTGATCAGCATGGCTTAAAGCTGGTTCAAGTCTCATTGCCTTAGGCTTTGCCAGAGCAACAGCTAGTGTTCCTAGCGCCAGGTCCCCCAGTGTTCCAAGAAGATTCCCAGTGTCCCCCATGTTGCCTAGTGGAGATGTTTCCTAGTGCCCCCATGATTCCTATCAGAGAAGCTTTGCTAGTGTACCCCCATTCCTAGTAGAGAAAATTCCCAATGTACCCCCAGTGCTTCCTCGTGTCTCTAGCTTCCTGAGAATATTCCTTTTGACCCCAGGTTTGCTTGTGCCCCTGGCTTCCTGAGAAGATTCCAAGTGACCCCTATACTCATAATGTTCAATGTTCTTAGAGACTTCCAGTGACTGTAGCATTCCTTTAGTTGGATCTCCCTTTTTCCTAGTATCTGTTTGGAGGAGGGGAATAGCCAGCTTCATGTCCAACGCTTACCTGGTCTGGAGACGTTCAGTTGCTTTGATCAGCATGGCTTTTAGCTGGTTCAAGTCTGGTTAACTACCTGTTGATTCAATTAACTACACATTCAACCCAGCCAGGCTATCATCCCTTCTATATAAACTGGTCTCATTGCCTTAGGCTTTGCCAGAGCAACAGCTAGTGTTCCTAGCGCCAGGTCCCCCAGTGTTCCAAGAAGATTCCCAGTGTCCCCCATGTTGCCTAGTGGAGATGTTTCCTAGTGCCCCCCCATGATTCCTATCAGAGAAGCTTTGCTAGTGTACCCCCATTCCTAGTGGAGAAAATTCCCAATGTACCCCCAGTGCTTCCTCGTGTCTCTAGCTTCCTGAGAATATTCGTTTTGTCCCCAGGTTTGCTTGTGCCCCTGGCTTCCTGAGAAGATTCCAAGTGACCCCTATACTCATAATGTTCAATGTTCTTAGAGACTTCCAGTGACCATAGCATTCCTTTAGTTGGATCTCCCTTGTTCCTAGTATCTGTTTGGAGAAGGGGAATAGCCAGCTTCATGTCCAACGCTTACCTGGTCTGGAGACGTTCAGTTGCTTTGATCAGCATGGCTTTTAGCTGGTTCAAGTCTGGTTAACTACCTGTTGATTCAATTAACTACACATCAAACCCAGCCAGGCTATCATCCCTTCTATATAAGCTGGTCTCATTGCCTTAGGCTTTGCCAGAGCAACAGCTAGTGTTCCTAGCACCAGGTCCCTCAGTGTTCCAAGAAGATTCCCAGTGTCCCCCATGTTGCCTAGTGGAGATGTTTCCTAGTGCCGCCCATGATTCCTATCAGAGAAGCTTTGCCAGTGTACCCCCATTCCTAGTGAAGAAAATTCCCAATGTACCCCCAGTGCTTCCTCGTGTCTCTAGCTTCCTGAGAATATTCGTTTTGACCCCAGGTTTCCTTGTGCCCCTGGCTTCCTGAGAAGATTCCAAGTGACCCCTATACTCATAATGTTCAATGTTCTTAGAGACTCCCAGTGACTGTAGCATTCCTTTAGTTGGATCTCCTTTGTTCCTAGTATCTGTTTGGAGGAGGGGAATAGCCAGCTTCATGTCCAATACTTATCTTGTCTGGAGGTGGGCGGCTGCTTTGATCAGCATGGCTTTTAGCTGGTTCAAGTCTGGTTAACTACCTGTTGATTCAATTAGCTGCACATCCAACCCAGCCAGACCATCATCCCTTCTATATAAGCTGGTCTCACTGCCTTAGGCTTTGCCTGAGCAACAGCTAGTGTTCCTAGCACCAGGTCCCCCAGAGTGCCCAGCCATGAAGACTCAGAGGAGCAGATTTTGGCAAACAGAGTGTTCCAAGGACATTGCTTGTACCCGGGAGCAACAGATAGAGCATACCAAGAACAGTTCTTATGGTCAGGAGTGACAGGTGGACTTAACCAGAAACAGTGCTTGCAGTTAGGATTGACAAGTGGAATGTACCAGGCAAACTGCTTGTGGCCAGGAGCAATGGATAGAGTGTGTTGGGAATAATGTTAGATAGAGCGCATCTGCATTGGTGGCTATGAACTGCATGGACCCAGTGGCTGCACAAGAAAACTCAGAAGCAAAAGAGGCACAGTGTCAGAGATCCCTCCTTTGTGCAGCCGTGCGTCAGCACCGGATCCCTTCTGGCCACGGTGGTGCGAGTGTGCATGCGCGGGAGCATGCGGGTGCTCATGCGCACTAGCGTACACTTTACCGCAAGGTGGGCTATTTAAACCACCAGTACAGTTTAGCCTATGCCTGCTGGTCTATAACGTTCTGCACTCCATAACCTGATTATGCTGCCTGTATCTGATCTGACCCTGACTAAAAGAGAACTCCACCTGCAACGACCCGTCTTATCCCTGACTATCTGCTTGCCTGCTCCCTTGTACCTGATTTGCTTGTTTGATCCTGACCCGGCTTGTCTTACACTGCTGCACATACATACAGTTGCAAGAAAAAGTATGTGAACCCCTTGGGGTTACGTGGAGTTTTGCATGAATTGGGCATAAAATGTGCTCTGAATGTCATCTAAGTCACAACAATAGAAGAACACAGTCTGCTGAACATAATACTACACAAACATTAGATGTTGCCATGGTTTAATTGCACATAACATGTAAACATTCACAGTGCAGGGAGGAAAAAGTATGTGAGGCCCTAGCTTAATGACTTCTCCCAGAGCTAATTGGAGCCGGGAGTGAGCCAACCTTGACTCCAATCAGTGTGATGATATTGGATGTGTTGCTGACAGCTGTCCTGCCCTTAAAAAACACACACCTGTTTTGGGTTTACTGGTTTCAAGAAGCACTGTTATGTGCAATTAAACCATGGCAACACCTAATGTTTGTGTAGTATTATGTTCAGCAGACTGTGTTCTTCTATTGTTGTGACTTAGATGACGTTCAGAGCACATTTTATGCCCAATTCATGCAAAACTCCACGTAATCCCAAGGGGTTCACAAATTTTTTTTTGCAACTGTACCTGTATCTGTACCTGGCCTGTATCCTGGTTGCCGCCATACTTACCTGCTGCTGCACCTACACTCCTGCACCTGGCCTACATCCTTGTTACCGCCATACTTGCCTGCTGCCGCACCTACGCTCCTGTGTCCGTTCCCAGTCTGCATCCTGGTTGCCGCCATACCTACCAGCTACCGCACCCACATTCCTGCATCCATACCTGGCCTGCGTCCGGATCTTCTGGGTCTTCACCTGCCTACCATCAGCTCCAGACCCACCCAGCACTCGTGGCACTCCTGGCTCCGCACCCTCTGTTTCCACTATCAGCGGCTCTGAGGGGGAGTAGTAAGAGGACGCCTCCTCTCCCCGTCAGGCTCTCCAACCAGGTACGTGACACACAGGCTTGGAAAACACATGCGGGCTCAGCGACATATGGACAAATATTGCATGGCCATCTGTCCTTGGAGTATACCAGACGCACATGCACCAGATTGGCCATGGCTATGTGCACAGACTAGGAAATGCACAGCTGTAATAGGATTGGGAAAGTAACTGCAATAAAGTGAGTTGCCACCTAGTCAACCTAAGGTCACACCCAGATACTCGCAGAGTAAATTCATTTTGCTGTAGGGTAATGGCTGGGGTGGCTTTCACCCTTTGCTTCATGGAACATTAAGGGATGACAAGACATGAACTGAATAGTGATCCAAAAGTGTCTGCACAGAATTACAAATCCTCCAGCAGACAACTCACGTTTGTAATTCAAATGTGTTTTTAGCTGTTTGCCTGGATATGTGCCTTAATGTAGATAAATTTATATTCTAAACACTCCGGAATACATAATGCGCCATTAATGCCCCTTTCCCGTTCTTGTTAAGTGTGTGTATTTGGAATGCAGGTGCCCTATTACTGATTTCTTGAATATTTTTACTTAGCTTTCACCTTTTTTTCTTCCTTATGTTTTATGAATGAGATTACTAGCTCTTTGATTTCATAGTATTTTGAATAAACCCATAAATAAATATAAATATAAAGTGTGATACATTGATAAGACACGACATAGAGCGTACATTTGCAAGGCAAAGAGTTAAACCTGAGATGCACTTGTAGTGTTAAACGCCAACGTGATACTGCTAGAAGAAACTGAGACTTGTGTCTTTACGTCATAGGAAATATGTATCCTGCTGATAAGAATATTAGCCGCTTCTTGCGGTTCATTTTTCTGGTCTATGGTATGCTAATTAGCTGAGGGGAAGATTTAAAGTAAACCTGTCTCAAAAGTGGACAGTTCAAAGAGAACACGTGATGGAAAAAATACATGAGCAAAGGTCACCTTTAATGAAAACCTCATATCAAAATGATTAGTAGGTCTAGATGTAGGTAACTAAATGCATATGCAAATCTTGACTTTTTTGGTTCAAAGTCAAATTTTGGACACTCCCCTCTTCTGCCCACTGAAAGCATTCTCTGTGCCTCACTCCTCCCCTTTGAACTCAGTTTTTAAATTTATGGCAGGTAGGAGCTGCAGGCTCTATACCATTGCCCTCCTATGTATATTGACACTTTAAAGTAAACCTGTCCCAAAACTGGACAATCCAAACTGAGTATAGGATGAAAAAGATGGGATTTTTTTGTATTTATGGTAAAATCCTTTTTTTGTGTTTATTAAAGGACAAAGTGACAATCTTGATCTCTGACCACTGGGTTATGGTGCCACCTTTCAGGATCAGGGTACTAAACACAAAAACAGAAACACAGCCTAGGGGCATCCCATGACAGTGGCCAGACCCCCCCCTTCCCCAAGCACTACATGCAGCTCAGTTATACACAATCAGTACATATAACCACAGCTGGACACAGGCAAAAAAAAACAGAGGGGTGGGTGCTGTGTCCTTCAATGAACGCAGAGAAAAGGTTTTTACAGTAAGTACAAAAAAATCCTATTTTCTCTCTGATTCATTGAAGGACACATTGGAGATCTTAATCCATGACCACTAAGATGTCCCAAAGCAGTATCTACAGAGGGGTGGAAAACACTAAATCCCCCAATAGCTGGAACAGTACATGCTACCGGTAAGAGTCATGAAGAGTGAACTGGATACCCCAAGCAGGAGGTCACCGATCAGGACAAGAAAGCCCTACATCACATACATGATGGAGACGAGAGCAGAATGGCACAGACTGATTCTACAGAGCAACCATTGCCACCACCCAAAAAAAACCCATCCAGATAGTACTGACCTAGGGGGCCAGAAGGACCTTTGCAGCCTCTCCCAACTGGACACAGGTCCTGGAACACCACTGGGTGCAGGGAGCTTTCCCCAGGCTCTAGGCATCCCTAGCTGAGAAAGGCAGCAAGCCAAAACCTAAACCCAGAAAGTCAACAGTGGACAGGTCTGCAGCATGCATGCAGAGAGTGAAGCATGCCACTTCCGTAGTATGGTGAGGAAGAATCTAGGGCAGAAGACCAATCAGATGAGGGACCAGAGCTGTAGCAACAACCAGGTGCCTGAAACACTGAGTTAACATAATGGGCAGGATGAACCCTCCAGCATCCAAATCTAGATTAAGATTGAAGTAAAGTCTTGTACTGTTCCATCGCACAAACAGTTTAAAAAAAAGCCCTAGTACCACATGGCCTGTTAAGGCAGCATGAAGATATGCTATACTAAGAAGTGTTGGGAGGGAATATGGATTCCATTTCATAGCCGCAGGGAACCTCCTCTCCCCAGGCAAGCACAAAAGATAGATTCTCAAGGTCCGCAAGGGAAAAATACACCAGCAACCTGGGACATAAAAGTGTCTCCAATGCAGCAGAAAGCTTGAGGAAGCCATGTGGGTGGATTGAGAACCAGGCTAGGGTGTGGCATAGAAGGCCAAGGCATTAAAATAGTAAGGAGCTCTGCTTGCCTTCGAAAAGTAGTGAGTCTCATATTGTATGCCCAAAGAATCCACTGCTGGAGTAACCCAGTATGCTTTCTTTTAGCAACTTCCACTAGCTGGTATATATCCAGGGTAGCTCAGAAGAAACACTGTCCCTCAGAGGTCATTTCAGCAGCTGCCTCCTCAGATCAACACAGTAACCTCAGAATTTTCAAAACTGCACCAAAGGGCATGACCCACATGCTTCAGGACCATAGAGAAGTCAGCAACCCCAATTGGTCCATATAGAAGGCCTCAACCTAGTCAGGTAAAGCAGGACAGACAGGTACCACAGCCAAAACAGGTTGCATGACAGGACCTGCCCAGAGGAACAAGATTCAAAGGGAGACTCAAATTGCTTGACAAAGGAAACTAAATGAATAACATAACCCATGAAAAATTCCACCGCTATTAAGGCATGACCTTGCTGGATCCACAGCGAGGCAACCTCCAAATTCGGATAGGACAGCGACTTGTCACAGGGTGAACAAAGGATGCATTTTGTTAGGGAGGAAGAATAACTACCAAGGTAATCCCTATCCAAAAAGGAAGGGGAGTACCAGACGTTAAAATGGTGATAGGGAGCTTAGAAGGGGATAACACAATAAAAGGCTGCAAGCTGAGCTGCACCATAAGAGCCAAAAGACCGTCTTATAGATGTCAACTGGTCCAAGGCCTGTAGGACTGCATTAAAAATCTCCTGAGGTAAAACCGAGGGAGGGGGTCACCGTCGATGAAGCAGGGGAACTGCATGCTTGTAAATTATCAGGCCAGGGACCACATTATTTATGAGCCTTAGAGCAACCAATATTTAAGTGGTTACACCACCACCTGATGAGCTGGGAAAACAGTGAGAGGGCATCAGCATGGGGCCAGGGAAGGGGTATATCCCCAGTGCAGACAAACTGGAATGGGCTACAACAATAGAGAGGGCAGGTCTTTCAATTTCACCCCACCTGATAAACAAAGAAGTCCCCCAACAAGAAGTACTTAGTGGGAGCAGTCGAGCTGTTATAGCTGTCCCAGATAGCTGGAAGGGACACCAGACCCAGCTCCCTGACAGCTTGCCACATAGTACAGTGACACCTTTGGAAGAGTCATGTGGTCCACAACCCGCAGTCGAGCAGTTTCTCCCCACATAATTTCCAACCCCACCTAGCATCTACTGGCTCCAGTAGGCAGTAAAACCTCAAGCTATATTTCTGGATAGTCTGAACACTTAGTGTGCGTACCCACGGGAGGGCACTGGGAAACACTAGCCTGGTGAGGAAGGTCCTAACCGACCACTGCCCCTGTTAGCAGGCTGACAATCCACCGACTGCCTTTTGGTTCATACAGGGCTGTTGCAGCCGACCCCGAACAGAGGTCTGCATGCACTTTCAGACTGAGCTGGGGTGTCTACTGAATGTAACCCCCACTAGTCAACTCATGTCCTTTACGACAACCACCACCATTCAACAATTACTGGAGTACCATAGCACACTTAGTATAGTACAAACTTTCTTAGACATTCAACAGGCAATGAAAGGGCCTGTTGGATGTCTTTGTGCCCCCAAGAAAGTTCAAAGTGCTTCCCTGCTTTCACCTGCCATAATATGCCTGTAGCTGCCCTTGTAGGTTCACAAGCAGCTTTCTTCTGACCCTATATGTTGCTATGTAACTGTACAATCTGTTTACAGTTACCAAGAACTAGGTGCTGTAAAGTCCTTACAAAAGGACATCGTAACATTCAACACTTATAAAACTGTTTTATTCCTGTACAAATGCCAAGAAGACCTTCCTAAGACCTTCATAATTGACATGTTTTATCCAACATTGGGCTTAATTGCCCAGATTAAATCCAGTGTTAGATAAAATGCACCAAAGAAGGAGGTCCCAGGAAGGTTTGCTCTAAAATTATAAAGTTTTACAAGCACTGGAAATTGCAATGTGCTGTTGGCTATTATTCTCTAAATATGTTATCAGTTTGGGGTGAGGTGTCTGCACCCACTGAGAGTGTGACAATGTGACAGAAGATACTCAAACAATGCTTCAAGATATAGGGTATGTACGAAGTAGTATAGTATCAAAAAGATCCAACTTTCATAAGTCATTGTCCCAAAAGACATCGTCCTGTGTACATCGGAAGCTGTGCAACTGGTGCTATTCTGACCATGTGCGTTACCACATCTGCTATTTCATCATGGCTGGCGAGTTAGAATAAAGAGCAAATGTGAAATTCTGCGTGAACCTGGTCAAATTGCTGGATCTCTGTAATGTTGTCAAAACTGAGACCTTTGAGCTGGATCTTCATCTTCAGGAAGAGGACATTTTCAGGGGTTGAAGGTCTTCCTGATCTCTTGTCGTCATCCAGTGATGTTCTTCTGCTCTTGAAGACCGCATGCCACTCAAAACACCTCAGAAGACTCATTGCAGCATTGTTGTAAACTTGTCAAACGTCTCTGTGGCAGATTTGCCCAGATTCACACAGAATTCCATGTTTGCTCTTTGTTCTAACTTGCTGTCCATGATGAAATAGAAGACGTGGTAATGCATGTGGTCAAAATAGCACCAGTTGCACAGCTCCCGATGTACACAGTAGGGTAAGTGAAATCAGTGAGCGCTTCAAATAATAGCAGCTATAGCACACAAAGGCAACCAAAACATAAACCTCATAAATATATGTATAAAAAGTGCAGCACTAAAAGGTATATACTCCAATGAAATCAATATGTACTCCAGTCCAAATAAAGTAATAAAATATTAGTAGTAAAACATAAGTAAAATTATAAATTAATAAAATGGTGACAGTTCGTGATGAGTGATCAATACAGGAGTTGCTAGTGACTTCACGATCCAGTGGTTTGGTGACAAATAGTAAAAATATGCACTCACCAGATGCCTGGTCCTGAGGTGACAACAACTCTACCCTGTAGTGTGTCAAGAAGGTGTCCTGGCTTGTCCATGTGGCTGCTTGGCAGATCTGCTCAATTGATGCTCCGGCCCTCTCTTCCCAAGAGGTCAGCAGCGCTCTAGTAGAGTGAGTGTCAGGAATGGACTTGCCAATAGTGGTGGGACTCACGATGCCTTGTGGGCTGCAGTACCAGGGCTGGCCAGCGGGTGCTCTCAACAATCAGAGGTTCACTTTGGCAATTAGCCATCACCTGGGGCTGATTGCAGGTGGTGTATTTAAGGGATGGCCAGACCGGCAGTCTGTGCCTTGGTGTGTGTTTTTCCATAGGCCCCTGTACCTTGTAACCTGCGTTCCTGTTTCTGCCTGACTTGTTGCCGACCCTGCCTGATCCTGACCTCTGCTGACTTCTCCTGTTTGATCCCTGGCTTGTGACCCTGACCATTCTCTGCCTGACCCCCTGTACCTACCTGCCCGATAGTTATCGACCCGGCCTGCCTGACTACCTTGTGCTCTATATGTGTATGTACCTGTGTATCTATATCAGTTTAGGTTTGGGTTTGTTTCACCTTGTTGTATGTATTTGTGTTAGCTTGGGGTTTGGTGCACTGCATTTATGTTTGTATTGTTAGTCTTAATAAATTGTCTTGTTTATACTATATCTGGAGCCTGCGTTTCCCTGTGTCAGTACACACATCTCTGGTCACACCCGCATCCCTGACAGTGAGCCTTCAAGTGTGAGGGACCTGAAACCCCTGACTGCTCATAAGCTAACGAGATGGCTTGTCTGATCCATCTAGCTATTGTTGGCTTAGATGCTTGCTGTTCCTTCCTTCGGCCAATAAACAAAATCAGAAGGTGTAAGAATTTGGCACTGAGAGTAGACAATGGCTCAGTGACACCACAACAAGTCTGAAGAAAAAGCAGAAGCTTTGAAAAGCATCACCTGACTCATCACCTGACTTGTCCTTACATCCCCATTGGTTGCCCTCTGGTTCCAGACTTCAGTGCGTTTTTCCCAGCATTTGTTAGCTTAAAAAAGAAATGCTAGTGTGCATGGAGCCTTAGCAGTTATTTGTGAGCACAAGGACTACAGCAGATGTGAGCATTGTTTACAGCTGATAGGCACTGCTTCTGTTCAATCATCCCCCCGTCAAGCCGCTTCCATTATTAGGCACATATAATACCCGCTATTCACAGTGGTGGGCTATACACTCCATGGTACTTGTTTCTGCTCTCTATCCTTGGGTGCCCCGTGTTTTTCATTAGCCTAGTCATGCTCATATTTTGTCATGCCATTTTCACTTTTTAGCTGTAAATCTAGGTAGATAACCCTTATGGGCGTTGTTAGTGTTTAAATATTGTTAATACTTTTTAAGTATTGACTGAAATGATCCTGGACACGGGAAGAGGAAGGGGGCCCAACTCATGATCATGCATACAGGCCGACTGCATTCAGAAAACACCCCTGACAATGGCCTATTTGAGCCCCTATTTGGCTTAACTAAAACCCCCTTTAATTGGTCCTTCTAAGTGTAACACCCTGCCTTTGTTCAGGCTGCAGGATGTTAAAAGAGGCACAAGGTGGCAGTGTCCTGCAACTCAGTGGCACCCACTTTAGTAAAAGGCTTTATGGATTTTGTAGGCTAAACCACAGAACTTTGCTGGATGGCAGCAGGCTAGGAGATTACATTTCCATTTCCCAGAGGAGCTGGTGGGTGGGCAGAGGCATATAAATGTAGAAGCCTGGGAACCCTGAAGGCAGGATATGAGCAGAGAGAGAGGTGGAAGGAAGGTGTGTTGAAGGCTGTGCGGGATGCCGGAGGACTGGTCCAGGCTGCAGAGAGGGAGGAAGTGGACAGAACAGGAGGAATAGCTGACCGCTGACATTGCCAAGAAAACCCGATCAGCTGGAAATCCAGAGGGCTGCTGTTAGAACCAAACTCTGCAAGAAGAACCGCAGGACCGCTAGGAGCCTCCATCTACAAAGAGACCACCAGAGACCCTAGTGATGCCACAGATTGGGTGAGAGAGTCCCATTCTCCAGCCAATTAAGTCATCCCTGACATTCTTTTGAATCAGCCATTCTTTATATAGTTACTGACATTGTTCACAAGTTACACATATTGAGGCCCACTTCCCCTGGCCTATCAGCAAGCACATTTACAGCATAATCCAGTCATCAGAGCCTACTGCAGTGTCCGCCCTCTGCAGGTCAAGCCACACCACTGCTTCTATTGTATTTGCTCTACTTTCATCAAGAGACACTGTGCAGCACAGTGGCTAAATGGTTGGCACTTCTACCTGGCAGTACTAGGGTCATTGGTTCAAATTCCAACCACGGCACCATCTGCCTGAAGTTTGCATGTTCTCCCTGTGCCTGCGTGGGTTTCCTCCCACACTCCAGAGCAGGGGCGGACTGAAAACTCATGGGGCCCCCAGGCAATAGGGGATCATGGATCCCCTGTGTCCTTGCCCAAACTCAAAAAAGCCTTTGAAAAAGGTACCAGGGCATCTCATGGGGCCCCCTACCGACCCGAGTTTCCAAATGGTCAGTCCGCCCCTGCTCCAGAGACACATGGGTAGGTTAATTGGCTCCTGTCTATATTGTCCCTAGTATGTGTATGTATGAATGTGAGTTAGGGACCTTAGATTGTACACCCCTTGAGGGTTAGGGACTGATGTGAATGTACAATATACAGTATATGTAAAGCACTGCGTAAATTGACAGTGCTATACAAGTACCTATAATAAATAATTGCTGCCATTTGCTATGGTTTCCAACAAGTGCCTCTGCCCATTATACAAACCCCCTTATTTAAAATCTTCAACTTAGTTTTCAATATCAAAAAGGGGTACTGCCAAACTTGAATGTTGCTGAAAGGGGTAGTGCCTGTTTTTGCAATAATCCTTTAACCGCCTCCCACCCACCATATAGTAATATGACAGACACAGGGTGGTTCTCTCGTTCTGGGAGGACGTCATACGATGTCCTCCCATTCTAACCACGCATGCGTGGCTCCCGAAGCGCGCAGCACAGCGATCGGCGGTGCGCTGTGTCCCTCGGACACAGCGGATCACCGATCCACGGAAAGAGCTGAAGATGTCAGCTCGGTCATGTGATCAGCTGTGTCCAATCACAGCTGATCACATGTAAACAGGGAAATCCCGTTTATCGGCATTTCTCTCCCCATGAACTGTCACACTGACAGAGGAGAGGAGAGCCGGTAATCGGCATTCCTCAGAGGGAACATGTACACAGATCATCAGAGCACTGATGATCAGTGTGCCCTGATGATCTGTGTAGCCCCAGCAGCGCCACCTGTCAGTGTCCATCAGTGCCAGCTCTCAGTGCTTATCCATGCCACCTGCCAGTGCCCATCAGTGCCACATTTCAGTGCCCATCAGTGCCACATATCAGTGCTCATCTGAGCTGCCTTTCAGTGTCACCCATCAGTGCCAGTCAGTGCCACCTATCAATGCCAGTCAGTGCCACCTATCAGTGCTGCCAGTCAGTGCCGCCTATCAGTGCCAGCCAGTGCCACCTATCAGTGCCAGTCAGTGCCGCCTATCAGTGTGCATCAGTGCCGCCTATCAGTGCTGCCTGTCAGTGCCGCCTAACAGTGCCAGTCAGTGCCACCTAACAGTGCCAGTCAGTGCCGCCTATCAGAGACAGTCAGTGCTGCCTATCAGTGCCACCTATCAGTGCTGCCTATTAGTGCCATATATGAGTGCTGCCTTTCAGTGCCCATCAGTGATGCCTGTCAATGCCCATCAATGCCACCTACCAGTGCCTCCTCATCAGTGCCCATCAGTGCCACCTATCAGTTTCCATCAGTGCAGCCTATCAGTGCCCATCAATGCAGCCTCATTAGCGCACATCAGTGAAGGAGAAAAATCAATTATTTACAAAATTTTATAACAAAAACTAAGAAAAAAACGTTTTATTTTTCAAAATTTTCAGTGGATTTTGGTTTGTTTAAGAAAAAATAAAAAACCCCGAGGTGATTAAATACCACCAAAATAAAGCTTTATCTGTCACAAAAAATTATACAAATTTCATATGGGTACACTGTTGCATGACTGCGCAATTGTCATTCAAAGTGCAACAGCGCTGAAAGCTGGAAATTGGCCTGGACAGGAAGGGGGTATAAGTGCCCTGTAGGCGAGGGGTTAAAGAACTTCCAACTATTGTATCCAAGGAGATTTGAATTCTCGTAGTGCACCAACTAGGCACCAACTAGGCACCAGCAAGCGCGCACAAGATCTTCAACTGCAGTTCAAGGGACTTTAGTCTTCCTAATTAAAGAGCTCTTTCCTTATCTCAGATGTGAACCTTGTCATCAGCTTCTGAGGGCCCAAAGCGAGCTAGCCTTGCTCTTAGTAGTATTTTTCCTTTGCTCACTGGGGACAGAAACATCTCAGAGTTGAGGCCCTTGGTTAAATTTTAACTTGCTGGATATCCAGAACTGATTGAGATTTTTGCTGTATGTGTTGACTCTTGCTTAAAGTTCCTAGGAGTGATAACTGTTATTTCATGCACGCCTGTTACTTTGTGCTACTTTACTGTGCTCACATTCAACTCAAATATAAACAAAGTGTCAGTTCACTCTAACTGGCGTGTGAGTCTATTTTCTGGTGATATTGAGGGTTTTCTCTGGCCTGAAGTGTGCGGTGGTGTCAGCAGGGGTTGGGCTTTCAGAAAGGGGTCAAGAGTGACAGGGAACCTGAAAATAACTCAGCGACTCCCAAGAGGGTAGAGCTATAAAAGCCTGCTGATCATCGTTCAAAGGCCATGCAGTGTATGGCTACTAGAAAAAAATATTTTGGTGAATTTGCTGGGACTACAAATCTCAAACTTGAAGGATTCACATCAAACTCATGAAAGAGGTGAACCCAAACCTCATCCCTAGTGATCACAGTGGATAATGCTTACGTAATGTTTGTTGTAACAACCTCTATCACAAACCCACGTGACAGGGTGGCAATACAGGAGAACAACTGGGTTTACATACAGGTGAAACTCGAAAAATTAGAATATCGTGCAAAAGTTCATTTATTTCAGTAATGCAACTTAAAAGGTGAAACTAAAATATGAGATAGACTCATTACATGCAAAGCAAGATAGTTCAAGCCGTGATTTGTCATCATTGTGATGATTATGGCTTACAGCTCATGAAAACCCCAAATCCACAATCTCAGAAAATGAGAATATTGTGAAAAGGTGCAATATTCTCGGCTCAAAGTGTCCCACTCTAATCAGATAATTAAGCCATAACACCTGCAAAGGGTTCCTGAGCCTTTAAATGGTCTCTCAGTCTGGTTCAGTAGGAATCACAATCATGGGAAAGACTGCTGACCTGAGAGTTGTGCAGAAAACCATCATTGACACCCTCCATAAGGAGGGAAAGCCTCAAAAGGGAATTGCAGAAGAAGTTGGATGTTCCCAAAGTGCTGTATCAAAGCACATTAATAGAAAGTTATGTGGAAGGGAAAAGTGTGGAAGAAAAAGGTGCACAAGCAGCGGGGATGACCGCAGCCTGGAGAGGATTGTCAGGAAAAGGCCATTCAAAAGTGTTGGGGACTTTCACAAGGAGTGGACTGAGGCTGGAGTCAGTGCATCAAGAGCCACCACACACAGACGGATCCTGGACATGGGCTTCAAATGTCGTATTCCTCTTGTCAAGCCGCTCCTTAACAACAAACAACATCAGAAGTGTCTTACCTGGGCTAAAGAAAAACAGACCTGGTCTGTTGCTCAGTGGTCCAAAGTCCTCTTTTCTGATGAGAGCAACTTTTGCATCTCATTTGGAAACCAAGGACCCCGAATATGGAGGAAGAATGGAGAGGCCCAAGGACCCCGAGTATGGAGGAAGAATGGAGAGGCCCAAGGACCCGGAGTATGGAGGAAGAATGGAGAGGCCCAAGGACCCCGAGTATGGAGGAAGAATGGAGAGGCCCAAGGACCCCGAGTATGGAGGAAGAATGGAGAGGCCCAAGGACCCCGAGTATGGAGGAAGAATGGAGAGGCACAAGGACCATGAGTATGGAGGAAGAATGGAGAGGCCCAAGGACCCCGAGTATGGAGGAAGAATGGAGAGGTCCAAGGACCCCGAGTATGGAGGAAGAATGGAGAGGCCCAAGGACCCCGAGTATGGAGGAAGAATGGAGAGGCCCAAGGACCCCGAGTATGGAGGAAGAATGGAGAGGCCCAAGGACCCCGAGTATGGAGGAAGAATGGAGAGGCCCAAGGACCCCGAGTATGGAGGAAGAATGGAGAGGCCCAAGGACCCCGAGTATGGAGGAAGAATGGAGAGGCACACACTGCAAGATGCTTGAAGTCCAGTGTGAATTTTCCACAGTCAGTGTTGATTTGGGGAGCCATGTCATCTGCTGGTGTTGGTCCACTGTGCTTCATTACAATCATCACAATGATGACAAATCCCGGCTTGAACTATCTTGCTTTGCATGTAATGAGTCTATCTCATATATTAGTTTCACCTTTTAAGTTGCATTACTGAAATAAATGAACTTTTGCACCATTTTCTAATTTTTCGAGTTTCACCTGTATATTTTAAAATGAAGAGGTCTTCACCACATTTGCTTTATGGATCATTTATGTGTTGATGTAGAGTGATCCTATTCTCCTTTAATCACTTGTCTACCAGCGTCATTTATAAATGGCGGATGGCAGAACAGGATTTTAAACACATTGCAGGCTGCCTGCTTTAGCAGCTGGGAGTATGTTTAAATTTGTTCAAAGATGGCCTTTTAAGTGGAAGGGATTTACTTCTACAGCAGCTGAAAGTTACTCCCCCCATCACCACTGTACAACTGCCCCCTTCTATGCCTTATGAGCTCCACTGTCCCATTGCAAGCCCAGGACCGTAAGGCGGGTGTTGAGTTGGAGAAACTGGTGGCTGTGGTAGAAACCTGCTTAGTCACCTTTTCTCAAGGAATTCAGTTCAGGTATTCTTTCCTCATAGCTGCAATCCTCCACGTCACTTAGTCGCCCCTCTCTGCACACTTCTCAAATCCTCAACATCTTGTTTTGTGACGTGGTGCCCAAAACTTGACTGTACATTCAAGATGAAGTCTTATTAATGCCTTGTTCAGGGGCATGATTATGTCTCTTGTGCCTCTATTGTGGCTAAAAAGTATCTTGCTTGATCTAGAATACCAGTGGCCGGCTTCCCTAATATTGGAGGCCTCAAGAAGCGCAATACCTAACATCATGAAAGGGCCACACATAATATCCAGTGAAAGTAATGGTACAAAAATCTGTCGGAGACTGCAGATGTACTACAGTAGATAGCCAGACACTATGGGCATGCTACAAGAGATAGTCAAAGACTGCAGACATGCTACATGAGAGTCATAGACTGCACATCTACTACAAAAGATGGTCAGAGACCGCAGACATGCTACATGAGAGTCATAGACTGCACATCTACTACAAAAGATGGTCAGAGACTGCAGGCATGCTGCATGAGAGTCATAGACTGCACATCTACTACAAAAGATGGTCAGAGACTGCAGGCATGCTGCATGAGAGTCATAGACTGCATATCTACTACAAAAGATGGTCAGAGACCGCAGACATGCTACATGAGAGTCACGGACTGCACATCTACTACAAAAGATGGTCAGAGACCGCAGGCATGCAACATGAGAGTCACGGACTGCACATCTACTACAAAAGATGGTCAGAGACCGCAGGCATGCTGTATGAGAGTCACGGACTGCACATCTACTACAAAAGATGGTCAGAGGCCGCAGGCACGCTACCTGAGAGTCACGGACTGCACATCTACTACAAAAGATGGTCAGAGACCGCAGACATGCTACATGAGAGTCACGGACTGCACATCTACTACAAAAGATGGTCAGAGACCGCAGACACGCTACATGAGAGTCACGGACTGCACATCTACTACAAAAGATGGTCAGAGACCGCAGACACGCTACATGAGAGTCACGGACTGCACATCTACTACAACAGATGGTCAGAGACCGCAGGCATGCTACATGAGAGTCACGGACTGCACATCTACTACAAAAGATGGTCAGAGGCCGCAGGCACGCTACATGAGAGTCACGGACTGCACATCTACTACAAAAGATGGTCAGAGGCCGCAGACACGCTACATGAGAGTCACGGACTGCACATCTACTACAAAAGATGGTCAGAGACCGCAGACACGCTACATGAGAGTCATGGACTGCACATCTACTACAAAAGATGGTCAGAGGCCGCGGGCACGCTACATGACAGTCACAGACTGCACATCTACTACAAAAGATGGTCAGAGGCCGCAGGCATGCTACCTGAGAGTCACGGACTGCACATCTACTACAAAAGATGGTCAGAGACCGCAGACACGCTACATGAGAGTCACGGACTGCACATCTACTACAAAAGATGGTCAGAGGCCGCGGGCACGCTACATGAGAGTCACGGACTGCACATCTACTACAAAACATGGTCAGAGGCCGCGGACACGCTACATGAGAGTCACGGACTGCACATCTGCTACAAAAGATGGTCAGAGACCGCAGACATGCTACATGAGAGTCACGGACTGCACATCTACTACAAAAGATGGTCAGAGGCCGCAGGCACGCTACATGAGAGTCACGGACTGCACATCTACTACAAAAGATGGTCAGAGACCGCAGACATGCTACATGAGAGTCACGGACTGCACATCTACTACAAAAGATGGTCAGAGGCCGCAGACATGCTACATGAGAGTCACGGACTGCACATCTACTACAAAAGATGGTCAGAGGCCGCAGACATGCTACATGAGAGTCACGGACTGCACATCTACTACAAAAGATGGTCAGAGACCGCAGACATGCTACATGAGAGTCACGGACTGCACATCTACTACAAAAGATGGTCAGAGACCGCAGACATGCTACATGAGAGTCACGGACTGCACATCTACTACAAAAGATGGTCAGAGGCCGCAGGCACGCTACATGAGAGTCACGGACTGCACATCTACTACAAAACATGGTCAGAGGCCGCGGGCACGCTACATGAGAGTCACGGACTGCACATCTACTACAAAAGATGGTCAGAGACCGCAGACATGCTACATGAGAGTCACGGACTGCACATCTACTACAAAAGATGGTCAGAGGCTGCAGGCGTGCTACATGACAGTCACAGACTGCACATCTACTACAAAACATGGTCAGAGGCCGCGGGCACGCTACATGAGAGTCACGGACTGCACATCTACTACAAAAGATGGTCAGAGACCGCAGACATGCTACATGAGAGTCACGGACTGCACATCTACTACAAAAGATGGTCAGAGGCCGCAGGCACGCTACATGACAGTCACAGACCACACATCTACTACAAAAGATGGTCAGAGACTGCAGGCATGCTACAAGAGATGGTCAGCATGCTATAGGTGTTGTTGGAGATTGCAGATATGCTTCCAGAGACAAAGACTGGAGACACATTACGTGAGATTATTAGAGATCACTGCTATTGACCCCCTTTCCAAATCAATGGGCCCTACAGCCACCTTGTGCCACATCACAGCAAGCATTAGAATTAAAGATTACAGGAAAAATAAAAACAAAGCGATAAGGGATAACAGCAAATAAAAAGTAAGATAGTGTTCCTTTTTATGTGCTAAAAAAAACATAAACTACAAGGTGAGAGCTGCACAGTAAGAGCCAAAAGGCATCAGGGCCACTGGTTGGGCACCAGGAATCTAGAAGCCACAGATTGGTATTGAAGGTTGTCATTATGACTATGAGCTACCAGGATGCCCAGATCCTTCTCCACTGAAAAAAATGGTTTCAGA
This sequence comes from Staurois parvus, assembly GCF_062004578.1. Classification (NCBI taxonomy): domain Eukaryota; kingdom Metazoa; phylum Chordata; class Amphibia; order Anura; family Ranidae; genus Staurois; species Staurois parvus. The sequence continues at coordinate 2,183,811 of NW_028319438.1, forward strand.
TTATCCTGAATACAAAACCCCCCCATGGTTAATCTCTAGCACAGGTATCTTTTGAAGCTTACGGGTCCTTTAACACGATACTATTTCATTCCATTGTACAATTGAAGAAAATCTGCCCACTCTTCATGCAAATGCAGTAGGAGATGACTAGCGTCCAAGCGAGAGAGGTGTACAGTTATGACGCATGCTAAGCGGGGTGTGGGGCTTGTACTGGGTGAAGGAGGGGGACGGGAAGGGGGGGGCTTATTAGCACCTTAGGATTCTGTCTCCAGAGGATTCCGGTCACCTCTGATGTAAGCATAATCTTGAAATATGGTATTTGCACACACAGTGTGAAGTTGGCCGGCATAATCGAAAAAAAAAAAATTTGCAGCGTAGCGTCTGTTTCCTACAGATACCGAAACACAATTTCACAGAAGAGTGCACCGATGGCGTAATCATGACACACATTATCTCCTCATTACACGCTTGTTACCCCACTATTATGCAGTGTTAATTGTCTGACACTCATACAGGCTGGGGAAAAATACACACATACAGCATTTAGACACAACAGCTGGTCCTGTGCACTAGGACACATGTGTGTCTTGTGAGAAAAGTCAGCTCGATCAATGCAGGCAGGGAAGGACTGGGAACCTTTCATCTGGGGAGGAAACACAACTAGCTAGCCCTTAAATCATAGGAACCATTTCCTTTCCATGGTTGGTTGGCATTGCCAAAGGAGACTGCTTGGCATGGTGAAAGGTGGGTGCTCCTAAAGGACATGGTTTATTGTGACACACATTTGTTGCCTTGAACAAAAACATAGGTGCTCACTGGATTTCTGGCAGATCAACATGCATTTTTTTGTACTTACACCATTTCTATAGTGAAAATAGGGGTCCCCAAACACTTTAAATAAAGGGCCAGTTCCTGTCTGTCAGACTGTTTGAGGGCCAGATTTTGGCCAGTAGAAATTAAAAACATTGCCCAGGACTGGAGGTTAGTAGGAGAAAAAAATTCCTGACAACATTGAGAGGAATGGTGCCCCAGTGAGAGTTATAAATGTGCATCATCAGTGGGTGGAATGGTGCTCCATCTTTGGTGGTCAGTTGTCAGAATAGAGTGCTCCATCATAGCTGATCAGTGGAAAGAGTGTAGCCTCATCACTGGCAGTCAGTGGGAAGAATATGGCCCTTTCACTGGTGGTCAGTGGGAAGAAATTGGCCCCATCACTGTCGGTCAGTGGGAAGAACGTAGCCCCATCATAGCAGATCGTTGGGAAGAATGTAGCCCCATCACTCGCAGTCAGTTGGAAGAATGTAGCCCCATCACTCGCAGTCAGTGGGAAGAATGTAGCCCCATCACTTGTGGTAAGCGAGAAGAACATACCACATCATAGCTGGGCAGTGGGAATAATGCAGCCCCATCACAGCTAGTCAGTGGGAACAATGTAGCCCCATCAATGGTGGTCAGTGGAAAGAACATAGCTGCATCACAACCGGACAATAGGAAGAATGTAGCCCCATCATAGCTGGTCACTGGGAGGAACATAGCCCCATTTCTGGTGGTCAGTGGAAAGAATGTAGCCCTATCTTAGCTGCCCAATCACTGGCAGTCACTGAGAAGAATGTAGCCCCACCACAGCTAGTCAGTGGGAACAATGTAGCCCCATCAATGGTGGTCAGTGGAAAGAACATAGCTGCATCATAACCGGGCAATAGGAAGAATGTAGCACCATCATAGCTGGTCACTGGGAGGAACATAGCCCCATGTCTGGTGATCAGTGGAAAGAGTATAGCCCTATCTTAGCTGCCCCATCACTGGCAGTCACTGGGAAGAATGTAGCCCCACCACAGCTGGTCAGTGGGAAGAATGTAACCCCATCACTGGTGGTCAGTGGAAAGAATATAGCCACATCATAGCTGGGCAGTGGGAAGAATGTAACCCCATCATTGGTGGTCAGTGGAAAGAATATAGCCATATCATAGCTGGGGAATGGAAAGAATGTAGCCCATCACTGGCGGTCAGTGGAAGGAATGTAGCTCCATCTTAGCTGGGCAGTGGGAAGAATGTAGTCCCATCACTGGCGGTCAGTGGAAGGAATGTAGTCCCATCTTAGCTGGATAGTGGGAAGAATGTAGTCCCATCACTGATGGTCAGTAAAAAGAACATAGCTGCAGCATAGCTGGGCAGCAGGAAAAATGTAGCGCCATCACTGGCGGTCACTGGAAAGAATGTAGCCTCATCATAGCTGGTCAGTGGGAAGAAAGTAGCCCCATCTCTGGTGGTCAGTGGAAGGAATGAAGCCCCATCTTACCTGTGCAGTGGGAAGAATGTAGCCCCATCACTGGCAGTCAATGGAAAGAATGTAGCCCCCTCACTGGTGGTCAGTGGGAAGAACATACCACATCATAGCTGGGCAGTGGGAAGAATGTAGCTCCACCACAACTAGTCAGTGGGAAGAATGTAGCCCCATCACTGGTGGTCAGTGGAAAGAACATAGCTGCATCATAACCAGGCAATAGAAAGAATGTAGCCCCATCATTGCTGGTCACTGGGAGGAACATAGCCCCATGTCTGGTGGTCAGTGGAAAGAATGTATCCCTATCTTAGCTGCCCCATCACTGGCAGTCACTGGGAAGAATGTGGCACCATCATAGCTGGTCAATGAAGAGAATGCAGCTCCATTGCTGGCTGTCAGTTGGAGAAATATACCCCTATTATTGATAATCAATGCAAGGCATAATTTGCATGGTGACATGTGGGTGTTTCTAAAGTACATGATTTATTGTGGCACATATTCCAGCATCAACTTACATCATAGCGTCTTTCAGTTACTTGATACCTTAGAGCCACAGAGGCTGGAACATTCTACTATACCAGACACTGCATTTCCAGGTCTGAACGGGGAGCAGATTGCTATATAATCACGTGTAACTGATTGCAGGTTCTGCTTTAATTTATGTCTGAATGATGAAGTATCCCCAATCAGGGCCACTAGTCCAATATATCTTTAGTACTGGCCCAAAGGACAAATGCCTTCCAGCCCAGTGCTTTACTGGATATGGATATTGTGTGCTCATCCCAAAAGGCTCCCTAAAATTATTTACTTCTTTTAGCTTTGCATTGAGCGAGGAAAAGTTGAAATTCATATCCAGTGTTGCTCTTCGCTGTTTGGAGAGCTCCAACTCTACCAAGGGCTATGTCAGACCTCTGCAGAGACCAATGCTTCCACACAGAGAGGAAGGGTCCTTCACTACAGCATGCTTTCGGGGACAAGCCTTATTTACTGGATTGCATTTAGCAGATATAAACTGAACTTTCTATTGAAAATGAACTTACCTGAATTGGTCATCATGTGACATTCTGGCATTCCTCTTCGGGTAGTGAAGACTGCTGATCCACGACTTTACCCTGTATCAGCCACCAGTCTTTTGGCCACTCTGCACTATGATGTCATTACACTGTTATTGGAGTCTTCAGGACTCTATTAGGACCCTTCTGGCGGACCAAATGAGAAGTGTCCACATCACCAGGGACTGATGGGGCACCCCGAAAGATGCTACTCCCACTCCACTCCACCGGGGACCTGGCTTGTCATCAGACCTAAGATTCATAGATGGGGAAGAAGTAATGTTCGGGAGGGGGGGGGGGGGGGGTCTGTAGTCCAACTCCAGCTTTAATGCACAGATTCCTAGTAATCCCAGCAGCAATATTAAGAAATACAATAACATTTTTGAATGAGGAGTCTTAAGGGTGTTTTAAGTTAATATGAAATATTGACATTTTTGTATTGTTATATCCAGCCCAGGGGCGGACTGACCATTTGAAAACTCGGGCACTGCCCGAGGGCCCGGGGTCAGTAGGGGGCCCCATGAGATGCCCCTGGTACCTTTTTCATAGGCTTTTTTGAGTTTGGGCAAGGACACAGGGGCCCCATGATCCCCTATTGCCCAGGGGCCCCATGAGTTGTCAGTCCGCCCCTGATCCAGCCATCATATAGAGTCCTTTTCTTCTTTTTAGACATTCTAGCTTCTCCTGCTCTATCTGAAAAATAAAAAGACATTATAGTTATCTGGCTGAAAGACATCATATCCCTCCTGGAGTTTGTTTGAAACCTGGAGTTGCTGGGTTTCACCCTTCGCTACCATCTACTGGACCTTCTTCATTGAATGAAGGCTACACTGCAGGTTTCACGTCTTGCCTGTTTATAAGGCTTTCACGCAAACATTTATTAAATTGCAGCTTACCAATTCTTAGATGTGATGGCTGCATTAGTTTTCTTTTTTAGGCTTTCTTTTTTTTATTTTCACCTGGTGATCCTGCCAGTAAGTCTGTTGTTTTTCAAAAGAACAAGCGGTCCTGCAGATGTAGACGTTAGAGGGTTCACACCACCCATTTACCACTGATAGGGGTGTTTACAGTGATTTGCTTTTACCTTTTTATGTAAAGCCTTTATCCCAAAAGAAACAAAACTGTCGGGTCCCTTTCACATGGGCCGGACCCATCAGCAGATCCGCTTACTCAGCGGGATCTGCCCGCTGATCCTCGCTAAGCAAGAGGATGACAGGTCCATGTCCGCCCCGGTTATCCACAGCGGACACGGACACAGCCTGCTGTCCTCTATGGGCTGTTGGATGGGATCGAACTGTCTGTCCATTTCTATCCAAATGCCATTCGATTCGCCAAATAGCTGGGGAACAGATCCCCATCTGTCCATTTTTAGAGGACAAGATTGGGTCCAATGCAGACGGATGTAAGCGGACAGATGTTTGTTTACACCCACTGCTCCACAGAGAGCAATGAAACGTCTGATTGGGTCCGCTGGACAGACCCGATTGGTTTACTCATGTGGAAGGGGTCTTACTGTAACTGCTTATAAAGTGTAATCTAGAGTTTGGCTTCAAGTTGTTAGTGTATTTAAATCTACTTGTACATCTAACACTCCCCTCCCCCTAAACTGACAATCCTGCTATCCAAAGGTGTCTCTGCTGCAAAGGGGTGGACTGAGAACTCATGGGGCCCCCAGGCAATAGGGGATCATGGGGCCCCTGTTTCCTCGTCCACACTCAAACCTCACCCAAAAAAGCCTATAAAAGGTACTAGGGGCATCTCATGGGGCCGCCTACTGATCCTGGGCCCACGGGCAGTGCCCATGTGCTCGAATGGTCAGTCCGCCACTGCTGATGCACCTTCATCCAGTGTGGAGGCACTCTAAAACAGGAGAAGGAGGCACCAATGGAGGACACAAGTTTCAGGTGTTGCGGCTGTGCCTGACACTACCCACTGCCTGGCTCCTATCACAGGATCTGACTCACAGTCACACATTGATCCTTCTGCTGCTCGGGAGCTGAGGCTAGGAATCACTGAGGGGCAGGGTGCTGATTTCATCCATAAAATCGGTAGCCAAGGAAAATGAAAATCCTCCATGTTGCTGAAATGAGTGAATTTAAGTGGGGGGGGGGGGATTGTGCAGACTGGCTGGCTGACTGAGGGGCGGGGCACAATGACTGTACTGGGGGACTGACTGCTGCCCCCTATGTATTATGCCCTTATATGCCCCCCCATGTAATGTTCCCTGCTTCCCCACTCATGTAATGTGCCCTTCTAACCCCCAGGTAATGTACTCTGTGTGCCCTCTTGCCCATGTGTACTGTGTCCTGCTGACCCCTTGTGCTCTGCCCTGCTAAATCCCTGTGCTGTGTCCTGCTGGCCTTCTCTACTCTTCCCTGCTGGCCTCCTGTGCTCTGCCCTGCTGACCCCCTGTGTTATGCCTTGTTGACCCCCTATGTTCTTCCATGCTACCCCCCAGGGATTCTCCTCGGGTTTTTGCCACTGGTTCCTCCAAGGCAAAAAGGTTGAGAAACCCTGCCCTATACTGCAGATTACATACAGTGATATAAAAAAATATTTAGCACCTTCCTGATTTTTTTTCCTGCGTATTTGTCACACTTAAATGATTCATATCATCAAACAATGGCAATGGGCTTGTCTACACAATCTCAGGCTGCAGCAGGGACACAGACAAGGAGGGAGGGACATTGAACAGCAGGATCAATCAGTCTTCTTGCAGAATACAGAAAACGAATCCCATAGTGACTGCTTATGAACAGCATGTAACACAGCATGTACTGACAGTTGATAATGATATAGGTCTCAGCCTACTCAGTGATCTTTGCTCCTCCTTCCTTTTTTTTGATCTGATCTGACTTCCTGTTAGAGGGTGGCTACATTCATTCTCCACGGTCCCACTGTATGTAGGAATGTAGCCAACTCCTCTTGCTCACTCCCAAGATGGATTATGGGATTTGAAGTGTACATACATTAGTGCACATACAGTCATGGCCAAAAATACTGGAACCCCTGCATTTCTGTCAGATAATGCACCGCTTCGCCTAGAAAATTGTTGCAATTACAAATGTTTAGGCATTCTCATGTTTATTTCTTTTATTTGTATCGGTATGACAAAAAAAAAGTGGAGAAACAAAAATCCAAATCTGACACAAACCCCAAAAATGGACTGGGCAAAATTATTGGCACCCTCAATTTAATATTTGGTAGCACACCCCTTGGAAAAAATAACTAAAATCAATGGCTTCCTGTAACCATCAATGAATTTCTTACACCTCTCTACTGGAATTTCTGATTACTCTTCTTTTGCCAACTGGTCCAGGTCTCTCAGATTGGAAGGGTTCCTTTTCCCAACTGCTGTTATGAGATCTCTCCATAGGTGCTCTATGGGATTGAGATCTGGACTCATTGCTGGCCAGTTCAGTGCTCTCCAGCGCTTTGTCTGAAACCATTTCTGGGTGCTGTTTGACATGTGCTTTGGGTCATTACCTTGCTGTAAGAACATGACCTATGATGGAGACCCAACTTTCTGACATTGGGCCCTACTCTGCACCCCAGAATTCTTTGGTAGTCTTCAGATTTCATAATGCCATGCACATGGTCAAGACATCCAGTACCTGAAGCAGCAAAGCAACCCCAAAACATCAGTGAACCTCCACCATGTTTGATTGTAGGGACTGTATTCTTGTCTTTAACAGCCTCATTTCTTTTTCTGAAGTAGATTCAGTACATTCTTCCATAAGGATTTTTGGCTTTCTCAAGTAAGTTTTGGCAAACTCCAATCTGGCATTTTTATGTTTCTGTGTCAGCAGTGGAGTCCTCCTGGGTCTCCTACCATAGTGTACCTTTTCATTCAGATGGTGACATATAGTGAGAGCTGACACAGATGTCCCCTGTGCCTGAAGGTCAGCTTGAATTTGTCTGGAAGTTGATTGAGGTTCTTTATCCACCCTTCGGACAATCCTTCCTTGCAATCTTTGATCAATTTTTCTCTTTTGTCCATGTCCAGGAAGATTAGCTACAGTGCCATGGGCTGTAAACTCCTTGACAATGTTGCGCACAGTGGACACAGGAACATTAAGATCTGTTAATTGATACAGGTGAGTTTAGTTACAAATTACAGAAGCATCACAAACGTGGAATGCAAATATTTCTTACAATTTTGAGAAGGTGCCAATAATTTTGTCTAGTCTACTTTTGGGGGTTTAGGTTGAATGTGTCAGATTTGGCTTTTTGTTTTGCCTCTTTTTGTGTTATACCAATACATACAAAAGAAATAAACACGGGAATGCCTAAACATTTGTAATTGCAACAATTTTCTGGGCGAAGTGCTGCATTAACTGACGGAAATGCAGGGGTGCCAATATTTTTGGCCACGACTGTAACACAACTCTCCAGCCCATCACAATCAAACTACCTCCGTCTATAGCCAAATATTTAAAATTTTAACTAATCAGTCCACAGCACTGGCTGCCTTCTTCCTGCTTACCAGTTCCTATGTTTTTGTGCATAGTTGAGGTGCTTAGCCTTGTTTCCATGTCCCATGCACAAAAACATAGGAATTGGGGTGCAGCAAAATGGCAGCAGATGCTCTGGATTGAGGAGTAAAAAATTTGAATTACTTGTCTGTAGCAGGAGGCAGTTTTCTAGCAAAGGGCTAGAGAATGGTACAATAATGATTTCTGCAGGCAACAGTGAAGCATGATGGAGGTTCCTTTCAAGTTTGGGGCTGTTTTTCTGCAAATGGAGTTGGAGATTTGGTCAGGACCAATGGGGTCTTCAATGCCGAGAAATACAGGCAGATACTTATCCATTATGCCATACCATCAGAGAGGTGGGTGAATGACCTCAAATTTATTCAGCAGCAGGACAACAACCCCAAACATACAGCCAATGTCATTAAGAACTCACTTCAGTGTAAAGAAGTGATGATTTGGCCCCCACAGAGCCCTGATCTCAACATCATGGAGTCTGTCTGGGATTACATGAAGTGACAGAAGGATATGAGGCAGCCTCCATCCACAGAAGATTGGTGCTTAGCAGGGGCGGACTGACCATTTGGAAACTGCCCGAGGGTCCGGGGTCAGTAGGGGACCCCATGAGATGCCCCTGGTACCTTTTTCATAGGCTTTTTTTGAGTTTGGGCAAGGACACAGGGGCCCCATGATCCCCTATTGCCCGGGGGCCCCATGAGTTGTCAGTCCGCCCCTGGTGCTTAGTTCTCCAATGTCTTTGGAACAACTGACCTGCCGAGTTCCCTCAAACACTGTGTGCAAGTGTAACTAGAAGAACTGATGCTGTTTTGAAGGCAAAGAGTGGCCACACCCAATACTGATTTAGATTTCTTTTCTGTTCATTTACTTTCCATTTTGTTAACTGATAAAAATAAACTATTAACGTTTCTATTTATGAAAGCATTCTCCATTTACAGCATTTTTTCACACCTGCTTAAAATATATACAGTATATATATACAGTGGATGTAAAAAGTCTACACACCCCTGTTAAAATGTCAGGTATCTGTGATGTAAAAAAAATGAGACAAAGATTAATCATTTCAGAACTTTTTCCACCTTTAATGTGACCAATAAACTGCACAACTCCATTGAACAACAAACTGAAATATTTTTTTTGGGGGGGGAGTGAACATAAAAAAATAAAATATTGTGGTTGCATAAGTGTGCACACCCTCTTATAACTGGGGATGTAGCTGTGTTCAGAATTAAGCAATCACATTAAAAATCATGTTAAATAGGAGTCAGTACATACCTGCCATCATTTTAAGGTGCCTCTGATTAACCCCAAATAAAGTTCAGCTGTTCTAGTAGGTCTTTCCTGACATTTTCTTAGTTGCATCCTACAGCAAAAGCCATGCTGCGCAGAGAGCTTCCAAAGCATCAGAGGGATCTCATTGTTAAAAAGTATCAGTCAGGAGAAGGGTACAAAAGAATTTCCAAGGCATTAGATATACCATGGAACACAGTGAAGACAGTCATCATCAAGAGGAGAAAATATGGCACAACAGTGACATTACCAAGAACTGGACGTCCCTCCACATTTGATGAAAAAGACGAGAAGAAAACTGGTCTGGGAGGCTGCCAAGAGGCCTACAGCAACATTAAAGGAGCTGCAGGAATATCTGGCAAGTACTGGCTGTGTGGTACATGTGACAACAATCTCCCGTATTCTTCATATGTCTGGGCTATGGGGTAGAGTGACAAGACGGAAGCCTTTTCTTATGAAGAAAAACATCCAAGCCCGGCTAAATTTTACAAAAACACATCTGAAGTCTCCCAAAAGCATGTGGGACAATGTGTTGTGGTCTGATGAAACCAAGGTTGAACTTGTTGGCCATAATTCCAAAATATATGTTTGGCGCAAAAACAACACTACACATCGCCAAAAGAACACCATACCCACTGTGAAGCATGGTGGTGGCAGCATCATGCTTTGGGGCTGTTTTTCTTCAGCTGCAACTGGGGCCTTAGTCAAGGTAGAGAGAATTATGAATAGTTCCAAATACCAGTCAATATTGGCACAAAATCTTCAGGCTTCTGCTAGAAAGCTGAACATGAAGAGGAACTTCATCTTTCAGCATGACAACGACCCAAAGCAAACATCCAAATCAACAAAGGAATGGCTTCACCAGAAGATGAAAGTTTTGGAAAGGCCCAGCCAGAGCCCAGACCTGAATCCGATGGAAAATCTGTGGGGTGATCTGAAGAGGGCTGTGCACAGGAGATGCCCTCACCATCTGACAGATTTGTAGTGTTTTTGCAAGGAAGAGCGAGCAAATATTGCCAAATCAAGATGTGCCATGCTGATAGACTCCTCCCCAAAAAGACTGAGTGCTGGAATCACATCAAAAGGGGCTTCAACAAAGTATTAGTTTAAGGGTGTGCACACTTATGCAACCATATTATTATTTTAGTTTTTTATTTTTAGTTCCCTCCACCTAAAAGATTTTAGTTTGTTGTTCAAGTGAGTTGTACAGTTTATAGGTCACATTAACCACCTTCCGCCCGCCCTATAGTACAATGACGGGCGCAAGGTGGTCCTCTCATTCTGAAAGGATGTCATATGACATCCTACCATTCTCACTGCGCAGCGCTGCGATCGCCGGTTCACTGTGTCCCTCAGACACAGCAGATCATGGAAAGAGCTGAAGATGTCGGCTCGGTCATGTGATCAGCTGTGTCCAATCACAGCTGATCACATGTAAACAAGGAAATGCCGGTTATCGGCATTTCTCTGCTCTCGAGCTGTCACACTGACAGCTCGAGAGGAGAGGAGAGCCGGTAATCGGCTTTCCGCAGAGGGGACATGTACACTGATCATCAGGGCACTGATGATCAGTGTGACCTGATGATCAGTGTGGCTCAAAAAAATGATAAAAATTTCATATGGGTACAATGTTGCATGACCGCCCAATTGTCATTCAAATTGTGACAGCGCTGAAAGCTGGAAATTGGCCTGGGCAGGAAGGGGGTATAAGTGCCCTGTAGGCGAGGGGTTAAAGTGGAAAAAGTTCTGACATGATTTATCTTTGTCTCATTTGTTTACATCACAGAAACCTGACATTTTAACAGGGGTGTGTAGACTTTTTATATCATATATATATATTCCTAAGCTTTCGCTGCAATACTCCTCTACTCAGCGCTGTCACCCCCAGTGACTCACCGCTTTGAGCTCCAGCGCAGGTCCCCTTCTGGTTCTAACAATGCCAGCTGAAGTGGAAATATGATGCCTACAATTGTAGCTTATTAAAAATGCTGATAAATGATACAGACAAAAGATGGTGTTTCAAAGAAATTTATTTTGATTCAATTTTCCACTGATTCTTTTTAGAATCAATCAAAATTTCAGAAGGTGTTTGCATGTGTTTGATCAATGCAATCCACATTTGCGGACAAAAAACTAGGTATGATACTTTTTCCATTGTATGCTCCAAAAAAGAAAAAAATATCTGGCTAGATCACAAATTTTACAGCCAGCCTGAAAATGAATTGAAATATTTCCTAATTAACCATTTGATGCCCGGCCTATGGCCAAATGGCGTCTGCAAAAATGCATTACCTTTCCATATGGCGGCCTCCCGCACATGCGCAGTTCGCACGCTTGCAGAGCCGCAGCGGTGCGATCTGTCACCGGCCGTGTTCCTCGGATGACAGATCTGCAGGTACCATGTGACCTGCTGTGACCAATCACAGCAGGTCACATGACAGTTGTATACAATGGATGACTTCATTCATGCCATCCATTGTATACTAGTGTCTAGCTGTGAATGGTCACAGCTAATCACATGCACATGTCATGTGATTAGCTGTGGCCAAATCACAGCTAAGCACAAAAAAAAAAAAACCCTGAATGAATCGATGTCATTCAGGTAAATGCTTGCTTATAGCAAAGTAATTCTTTGCTATAAGCAAATTGTGTAAAAAAAAAAAAAATACTGATCACTTCCCCAAAGTAGTACAATGTTACTATGGTAACATTGTACTACTTTGGACATAGTGAAATATGAAAAAAAAAATCTTAAAAAAAAGAAAAAAAAATTAATAAAAAATTTTAAATAAAAAATATATATTTTTTTTTCACACTGTCACCAGTCAGTGTCCCCGATCACCGCCATGCCAGTTATATGATGACGCTGTACTGCACTGGTGACAGTATGTAAAAAAAAAAATAGTGAAAATAATTTTTTTTATTTTTTCATTTTCTGAAAAATTATGACAAAAAAAATACAACTTCAAAAAACTCACCATGCCTCTTATGAAGTACGTCGGACTGTCTACTCTGCAAAAAGGGATCATTTGGGGGATATCTGTACTGTTCTGACATTTGGGGGATATCTGTACTGTCCTGACATTTGGGGGATATCTGTCCTGTTCTGACATTTGGGGGATATCTGTACTGTTCTGACATTTGGGGGATATCTGTACTGTCCTGACATTTGGGGGATATCTGTACTGTCCTGACATTTGGGGGATATCTGTCCTGTTCTGACATTTGGGGGATATCTGTACTGTTCTGACATTTGGGGGATATCTGTACTGTTCTGACATTTGGGGGATATCTGTACCATCCTGACATTTGGGGGATATCTGTCCTGTTCTGACATTTGGGGGATATCTGTACTGTTCTGACATTTGGGGGATATCTGTACTGTTCTGACATTTGGGGGATATCTGTACCGTCCTGACATTTGGGGGATATCTGTCCTGTTCTGACATTTGGGGGATATCTGTACCGTCCTGACATTTGGGGGATATCTGTATTGTTCTGACATTTGGGGGATATCTGTACTGTCCTGACATTTGGGGGATATCTGTACTGTTCTGACATTTGGGGGATATCTGTACTGTTCTGACATTTGGAGGATATCTGCACTGTTCTGACATTTGGGGGATATCTGTACTGTTCTGACATTTGGGGGATATCTGTACTGTTCTGACATTTGGGGGATATCTGTACCGTCCTGACATTTGGGGGATATCTGTACTGTTCTGACATTTGGGGGATATCTGTACCGTCCTGACATTTGGGGGATATCTGTACTGTCCTGACATTTGGGGGATATTTGTACTGTTCTGACATTTGGGGGATATCTGTACCGTCCTGACATTTGGGGGATATCTGTATTGTTCTGACATTTGGGGGATATCTGTACTGTCCTGACATTTGGGGGATATCTGTACTGTTCTGACATTTGGGGGATATCTGTACTGTTCTGACATTTGGAGGATATCTGCACTGTTCTGACATTTGGGGGATATCTGTCCTGTTCTGACATTTGGGGGATATCTGTACCGTCCTGACATTTGGGGGATATCTGTACCGTCCTGACATTTGTGGGATATCTGTACTGTTCTGACATTTGGAGGATAGCTGTACTTTCCTGACATTTGGGGGATATCTGTACTGTTCTGACATTTGGGGGATATCTGTACTGTTCTGACATTTGGGGGATATCTGTACTGTCCTGACATTCTTGGACCTCAAGAAATTAGATTGGCTGTCAGTACTTCAGGATTGATCAATATTCAGATCTATACCATAGTTTGTGAACTCTATAACTTTCCTACAAACTAAATAATACATCCTAATTTTGGTTATTTTCACCAAAGACATGTAGCGGAATACATCTCGGCCTAAATTTATGAAGAACAATTATTTATTTGCAAACTTTTATAACAGAAACAAAGAAAAACATGTTTTTTTTTCAAACTTTTCGGTCTTTTTTGTTAATTTAGCAAAAAATAAAAACCCCAGCGGTGATTAAATACCAACAAAAGAAAGCTTTAGTTGTGTGAAGAAAATGATAACATTTTAGTTTGGGTACAATGTGGTATGACCGCGCAATTGTCATTCAAAGTGTGAGAGCGCTGAAACCTGAAAACTGGCCTGGACAGGAAGGGGGAAAATTGCCCGGTATTGACTTGGTTAATGCAAACTAAAACTATTTGACTGAAAAATTCCTTGAACATTTTCAGTGGATATGTTCGCAAGAGTAAAACATTTACAGTATCGGAAGATCAGAATGAATCATGCCCGGGCACCTTTAGAAATCTTGTTCTACAAAAGATCTTTTGCAGTCATACATTGCCAGAAAAAAAATGATCTACAGCTGAATTTTTAAGCCATTGTTAATGGATATTTGTGAATCCTTTTTAGGCTGCTTAAAGCGGACCTAGAAGACCTTAAAGTGGAACTATATAAGGTATAGTTACATACGTAGTTAGTCTGGCTGAAAAAAGACAAAAGTACATCCAGTTCAACCAAAAAAAAAAGTTATAATCCTACACCCGGGGAAAATAGTAAGCTCGATTTAGAAAATGACAGAGGTTGATATTCTAGTAGACCCAGAGATCTGCCTTGTTCATAGTACTAAGCTTTCAGTTAAAAAATACAAAGAATCTGGTTTATTGTACTATATGAATGCAGCAAAGGGACTGATACCCAGGTATTGGAGGAGACAGGAGGTGCCGAAAATAAAAGACTGGGTGGACAGGGTGGATCAAATATGTAAATTGGAGGAACTTTATCATTTGAATGAAGATAAGATGGAGAGTCACCATACAAGATGAAACAAATGGGAGGAATTCAAAAAGTCAAGACTAACCTTAGAGGTTATGGGGGATTAACATAGAATAATATGGAAACATATTTTGTTCTTCTTTTATAGGTATTACGATCTCCAGAAATGAACAGGAAAATGCAGAGCAGAAGGGGTCAGGGATTGGATGGGGGGAGGGGATGGGTGGTATATAGGTAAGGGGAGGGAGGGGGGAAAGGGATGAAACGATAAATGTTTTGATAATATGCTAAGGTTTTAATGAGTATGTTTGTATAACTTTTTTATCTGAAAAAATAATAAATATTTAAATTAAAAAAAAAAATTCTATACCCACAGTTGATCCAGAGGAAGGCAAAACAAACCCAGCAAAGCACGATCCAATTTGCTCCTGCAAGAAAAAAAAATTCCTACGGTACTGTGCAAAAGTTTTAGGCAGGTGTGAAAAAATGCTGTAAATCAGAAATGCTTTCAGAAATAAAAGTGTCAATATTTTGTTCTTCTTTTATAGGTATTACAATCTCCAGAAATGAACAGGAAAATGCAGAGCAGAAGGGGTTAGGGATTGGATGGGGGGAGGGGATGGGTGGTCTATAGGTAGGGGGAGGGGGGGAAGGGATGAAACGATAAATATTTTGATAATATGCTAAGGTTTTAATGAGTATGTTTGTATAACTTGTTTATCTGAAAAAATAATAAATATTTAAATAAATAAAAAAATAATAATTCTATACCCACAGTTGATCCAGAGGAAGGCAAAAAAAAACCAGCAAAGCAAGATCCAATTTGCTCCTGCTGGGAAAATAAATTCCTATGGTACTGTGCAAATGTTTTAGGCAGGTGTGAAAAATGCTATAAATTAGAAATGCTTTCAGAAATAAAAGTGTCAATATTTTTTTTTTATCAATTAACAAATTTAAATTAACACTTTTAAGTTACATGCATGTCAAGGAGTCTATGTATAAAAAAAAAAAAATTCCGGTGAAAAAGCTACAGGATTTACACAGCCATTGTTAATAATCCCCATAATATATCTAATATGTTTATTTTCTATGATCATCAGCTCCATCTAGTGGTCCTAATGCAGTATTTTTCTGAAATACCTCAATCAAGAAAATGCTTTATTATGGTCACTAGATGGAGCTGCCGATCATAGGAAATATAAATATTAGACACCATATGGGGGTTATGCACGACAGCTGAGACATTCACGCAGTTCATTTTTATTTTATATAAATAGACCCCTGTGTGTTGTTTAACAGATGTAAGTATTTGCTACTTCTCATAGATAGTGCAGTATACTCCCCCTGATCATGTCTACATCTTCCTTACTCTCCAAAAGGATTGAGACATTTTTGTTTAGGAATTATTCAAGGTCAGCATCAGGGGCGTACTGACCATTTGGGCACCCGGGCACTGCTTGAGGGCCCAGGGTCAGTAGGGGGCCCCATGAGATGCCCCTGGTACCTTTCATATACTTTTTTGGGTGTGATTTGAGTGTGGGCAAGGACAAAAGGGGCCCCATGATTTCCTATTGCCCAGGGACCCCATGAGTTGTCAGTCTGCCCCTGGTCAGCATCCAATTATCACTCAGGGTGCAGTATCTATTTCTTGTGCTAAAATCCTTCTTCCAGATGGAATACTTAAATCCAGATGCCTTACATCACAGGTGTCAAACTGGCAGCCCTCCAGCTGTTGCCAAACTACAAGTCCCATGAGGCATTGCAAGATTGACAGTTACAAGCATGACTCCCAAAGGCAGAGGAATGATGGGACTTGTAGTTTCGCAACAGCTGGAGGGCTGCCAGTTTGCAACATAGGTCCCATACAAATATATAAACTGATCATACCACATGTGAGATATATTCGTGAAGTGAGAGCAATAAAGACCTCCAGTTTAACTCTAACCTGGTAACCTGTAAAGGCTTTTAAAGCATTGCCTATTGATAATTTAATGTATCATAGCACAGTGGCTAAGTGGTTAGCACTTCCGCCTGGCAGTACTCGGGTCATTGGTTCAAATCCCAACCATGGCACCACCTGCCTGGAGTTTGCATGTTCTCCCTGTGCCTGCGTGGGTTTCCTCCCACACTCCAAAGACATGCTGGTAGGCTAATTGGTTCTTGTCTAAATTGGCCCTAGAATGTGTATGTATGAGTGTGAGTTAGGGACCTTAGATTGTGCGCCCCTTGAGGGTTAGGGACCTTAGATTGTGCGCCCCTTGAGGGTTAGGGACCTTAGATTGTACACCCCTTGAGGGTTAGGGACCTTAGATTGTACACCCCTTGAGGGTTAGGGACCTTAGATTGTACACCCCTTGAGGGTTAGGGACCTTAGATTGTACACCCCTTGAGGGTTAGGGACTGATGTGAATGTACAATATATATGTAAAGCACTGCGTAAATTGATGGCGCTATTCAAGTACCTGTAATAATAAATAAATTCCACAGGTGTACACTTTTTTAAATCGTGACATGTTGGCAGCACAGTGGCTAAATGGTTAGTACTTCTGTGTGGCAGTACTAGGATCACTGGTTCGAATCCCAGCCATTGCACCACCTGCATGGAGTTTGCATGTTCTCTCTGTGCCCGCGTGGGTTTCCTCTGGGCACTCCAGTTTCCTCCCACACTCCAAAGACATGCTGGTAGGTTAATTGGCTCCTGTCTAAATTGTCCCTAGTATGTGTATGTATGAATGTGAGTTAGGGACCTTAGATTGTACGCCCCTTGAGGGTCAGGGACTGATGTGAATGTACAATATATATGTAAAGTGCTGTGTAAATTGATGGCGCTATATAAGTACCTGAAATAAATAAAAATAAATGTTAGGTATCTATTTACTTGGTGCAACATCATCTTTTAATTTTACAAAAAATGGGATATTATATTGGGTCTGTGTGCTCTATAATACTGTACATTAAAGTGTTTTTTCTCCTGTAAATTTGTGTTTGATAAACTATTGTGCAAATATCATGTAAAATAAACAAACATCCCAGTATCTATACCGCCATTTGTAAACGCTATAACGCTTTCACGTAAACCAATTAATTTACACGTATTGGGATTTTTTTTTTGCAAAGACATGTCGCAGAATGCATTTTGGCCTAAATTTATAACAAAATTTAATTTTTTTAATTTTTTTTACTGGATGGACATATTTAACAGCAAAAAGTCAAAAATATTGTTTTTTTTCTCAAAATTGTCAGTTTATTTTTTGTTCATAGCGCAAAAAAATAAAAAATGCAGAGGCGATCAAAAAATACTGACAGAAAGCTCTATTTGTGGGGAAAAAAAAGGACATAAATTTCATTTGGGTGCGACATTGCATGACCGCGCAATTGTCAGTTAAAGTAATGTAGCGCTGTATCGCGAAAAATGGCCTAGTCAGGAAGGGGGGTAAATCCTTTGGACGGCGAGTAGTTAATGATATGATTTACACCATAGATAAACAAAATGGAATCATATTTGTTTTTCATATACTTGGATGTGAATGACCTTGTTTTCAAATTTTATGTCCTTTGTGTTTTTTATTCTTTTTAATGTTAGCCCTGAAGGAGGGGAAAGCTTTTTCGCCTGAAGTTCGCATTGGCTGTTTCTGATGCTGTCAATCAATCTCAGCTACCTTTTCTTTTCCTTCCCAATTTCTAATTTTGAACCCATTTTATGCTCCACAGCTTAACAAAGCAAGCTATCTAGTGAATTTTATCCTGTTTCGAAATAGAAAATTACAAGGTTTTTGTTTTTTGGGTTTTTTTTTTATTTTGTGCTTTTATTTTCCTAATGTAATAATTTTCATTATTGCAATATAAAAATATATGTATGTGCCATATTGTTAATGCCAACTAATGACTACTAATTGTATAATGTACATGTTATATATTGCTATTATTATTATATTTATTTTGCTTTATTAATGCTATTATTTACACTGTTTTGCATTCATAGATATAAAATTTGTTTCCGTCAATTTTGGTTAATTTATTTGCATGTGAATTACTTTATTTTTATATTTTATGTCCTTTGTGTTTTTTATTCTTTTTAATGTTAGCCCTGAAGGAGGGGAAAGCTTTTTCTCCTGAAGTTCGCGTTGGCTGTTTCTGATGCTGTCAGCCAATCTCAGCTACCTTTTCTTTTCCTTCCCAATTTCTAATTTTGAACCCATTTTATGCTCCACAGCTTAACAAAGCATCTAGTGAATTTTATCCTGTTTCGAAATAGAAAATTACAAGTGTAAGGTTTTTGTTTTTTGTTTTTTTTTTATTTGGTGCTTTTATTTTCCTCATGTAATAATTTTCATTATTGCAGTATAAAAATATATGTATGTGCCATATTGTTAATGCCAACTAATGACTACTAATTATATAATGTACATGTTATATATTGCTATTATTATTATATTTATTTTGCTTTATTAATGCTATTATTTACACTGTTTTGCATTCATAGATATAAAATTTATATCCGTCAATTTTGGTAATTTATTTGCATGTGAATTACTTTATTTTTATATTTTATGTCCTTTATGTTTTTTATTCTTTTTGATGTCAGTCCTGAAGCAGGGTTTTTTTTTCCCCCAAAATGCATCGGCTGTTTCTGATGTTGTCAGACAATTTCAGATACCATTTCTTCTCTTTCCTCATGTAATATTTTGCATGATTGAAGTATAAAATTAAATGTATGTGTCACATTGTTAATGCCAGCTAATGACTTCTAAATATATAATGTGTATATTTTATATAATGATAATATTCTTATTATTGATATTATTATCAGATATATTTTGTTTTATTAATTATATGATTTACACTGTTTTGCATTCACTGATATACAATCTCTATATGTTATTTTTTATTAATATATGCGCATGTGAATTACCTTATTTTATGTCCTTTGTGTTTTTTATTCATTTAGATGTCAGTCCTGAAGCAGGGTTTTTGTTTTTTTCCCCCCCGAAACGCATTGCCTGTTTCTGATGTTGTCAGACAATATCAGATACCTTTTCTTTTCCTTCCCAACTTCTAATTTTAAGCCCACTTTATGTTCCACAGCTTAATAAAGCAAGCCATCCAGTGAATTTCATCCAGTTTCAAAATATCGAATTACAATTGTAAGGTTTTTTTTTTTGTTTTTTTTTTATTTGGTGCTTGTTTTTCCTCGTGTAATAATTTTCATTATTGCAATGTAAAAATATATGTATGTGCCATATTGTTAATGCCAACTAATGACTATGAATTATATAATGTACATGTTCTATATTGCTTTTATTATTATTTTGCTTTATTAATGATATGATTTACACTGTTTTGCATTCCTAGATATAAAATTTATACCCGTCATTTTTTGTTAATTTATTTGCATGTGAATTACTTTATTTTTATATTTTATGTCCTTTATGTATTTTATTCTTTTTGATGTCAGTCCTGAAGCAGGGATTTTTTTTTTCCCCGAAACGCATTGGCTATTTCTGATGTTGTCAGACAATTTCAGCTACCATTTCCTCTCCTTCCCAACTTCTGATTTTAAGCCCACTTTATGTTCCACAGCTTAACAAAGCAAGCCATCCAGTGAACTGTATCCTGTTTCAAAATATTGAATTACAAGCGCAAGATTTTTTTTTTAATTTGGTGCTTGTTTTTTCTCATGGAATATTTTTAATTATTGCAGTAAAAAAATATATGTATGTGCCATATTGTTAATACCAACTAATGACTACCAATTATATAATGTACATGTTATATATTGCTATTATTATTTTTATTATATGTATTTTGCTTTATTAATGATATGATTTACACTGTTTTGCATTCATAGATATAAACTTTATACCCGTCATTTTTTGTTAATTTATTTGCATGTGAATGACCTTATTTTTATATTTTATGTCCTTTATGTATTTTATTCTTTTTGATGT
Organism: Staurois parvus; assembly: GCF_062004578.1. Classification (NCBI taxonomy): domain Eukaryota; kingdom Metazoa; phylum Chordata; class Amphibia; order Anura; family Ranidae; genus Staurois; species Staurois parvus. Next base: position 2,204,128 of record NW_028319438.1, read on the forward strand.
CAGTCCTGAAGCAGGGTTTTTTTTTACCCCGAAATGCATTGGCTGTTTCTGATGTTGTCAGACAATTTCAGCTACCATTTCTTCTCCTTCCCAACTTCTGATTTTAAGCCCACTTTATGTTTCACAGCTTAACAAAGCAAGTCATCCAGTGAATTTTATCCTGTTTCAAAATATCAAATAACAAGTGCAAGATTTTAATTTTTTTTTTATTTGGTGCTTGTTTTTTCTCATGTAATATTTTGTGTTATTGCAGTATAAAAATATATGTATGTGACATATTGTTAATGCCATCTAATGACTACTAATTATATAATGTACATGTTGTATATTGCTATTATTATTATATGTATTTTGCTTTATTAATGATATGATTTACACTGTTTTGCATTCATAGATATACGACTTACAGTACTGTGCAAAAGTTTTGGGCAGGTGTGAAGAAATGCTGTCACGTAAGAATGTTTTCAAAAATATATATTTTAAATGTTTATTTTTATCAATTTACAAAATGCAAAGTGAGCAAACAGAAAAAATATCTAAATCAAATCAATATTTGGTGTGACTACCCTTTGACTTCAAACCAGCATTAATTTTTACACTGGCACACAGTCAGGGATTCTGTAGGATTGGAGTAAGGTGTATGAATAATATATTTATACCAAGCAGGTGGAAATGATCAGCAATTTCATATATAGGTTGAAACACAGTAATTGCCTGAAACAGAAACAGCTGTGTTGGACGCTTAAAAGTGGGTGAGGAACAGCCAAACCCTGCTACTAATGTGAGGCTGTGGAAGGCATTTTCATGTCACAGGTCATCAGGGGTGGACTGACAACTCATGGGGCCCCCGGGCAATAGGGGATCATGGGGCCCCTGTGTCCTTGCCCAAACTCAAAAAAGCCTATGAAAAAGGTACCAGGGGCATCTCATGGACCCCCCTACTGACCCTGGGCCCTTGGGCAGTGCCAATTTCCAAATGGTCAGTCCGCCCCTGTAGGTCATACACCATGGCAAGTCTGAGCACGGCAACAGGACACAAAGTAGTTTCATTGCATCAGCAAGGTCTCTCCCAGGCAAAGATATCAAAGGAGATTGGGAATTCAAGATGTGTTGTTCAAGTTCTTTTGAAGAAGCAAAAATAAAATGGGCAATGTTGAGGACCGTAGAAACAGTGGTCAGCCAAAGAAACCTAGTGCAGCAGATGGCAGACACATCATGCCTAATTCCCTTAGACGTTGGAAGATGTCCAGTGGTGCCATCACCATCTAACTGTCGGAAACCAGTGGGACCCAGGTACTCCCATCTACTGTCTGAAGAAGTTTGGCCAGAAGTGGTCTTCATGGAGGAATTGAGGCCAAAAAAACATACCTCCGACCTAGAAAAAAAAAGGCTGAACGACACAACTATGCACAAAAACACAGGATCTGGGGAGCAGAAAAATGGCAGCAAGTGCTCTGGACTGATGAGTCAACATTTGAAAGGTTTGGCTGTAGCAGGAGGCAGTTTGTTCACTGAAGGGCTGGAGAGTGGTACAATAATGAGTGTCTGCAGGCAATTGAAAAGCATGGTGGAGATTCCTTGCAAGTTTGGGGCTGCATTTCTGCAAATTGAGTCAGGGATTTGGTCAGGATCAATGGTGTCCTCAATGCTGAGAAATACAGGCAGATACTTATTCATTATGCCATACCTTCAGCACAAGACCGAAAACTGTCAATGTCATTAAGAACTACCTTCAGCATTAAGAAGTACAAGGAGTCCTGAAAGTGATGGTTTGGTCCCCACAGAGCCCTGATCTCACCATCATGGAGTCTGGGATTACATGAAGAGACAGAAGGATATGAGGCAGCCTCCATCCACAGAAGATCTGTGCTTAGTTCTCCAAGGTGCTTGGAACAACCTACCTGCCGAGTTCCTTCAAAAACTGTGTGCAAGAATTGATGCTGAATTGAAGGCCAAGGGTGGTCACACCCAATATGGATTTGATTTGGATTTCTCTTCTATTCATTTACTTTCCATTTTGTTAATTGATACAAATAAACTATTAACACTTCTATTTCTGAAAGCATTCTTCATTTACTGCATTTTCTCACACCTGCCTAAAACTTTTGCAGAGTAGTGTATATACATTTTTTTTCCTATTAATTTACTTGCATGTAAAATTACCTTATTTTCATATTCTCTGTCCTATAAATTTTTCATTCTTTTTGATGTCAGTCCTGAAGCAGGGAGAGCTTTTATCCCCGAACGCATTGGCTATTTTTTAATGCTGTCAACCAATTTAATAAACCTTTTCTTTTCCTTCCCAAGTTATTTTTAACTCATTTTATGTTCCACAGCTTAACAAAGGAAGCTATCTAGTGAATATTATCCTGTATCGAAATAACAAATTATAAGCGTAAGGTATTTATTAATAGGGTGCAGCTCTGCACCCTATTTATATTGTTGCTTTGGAGGTTATTTGGTACCTTTTGGTGTTTCAGCAGCTGTAGTGACTTCCAGCGCTCACTTACCCTTTTGTGCTTTTTGTAAGGTGTTTATTTATTTATTTTATTTGGTGCTTGTTTTTCCTCATGTAGTAATTTGCATTATTGCAGTATAAAAATATATGTATGTGACACATTGTTAATGCCAACCAATGACTACTAATTATATAATGTACAAGTTTTATATTTTAGCTTATTATTATTATTATACAGTATTTATAAAGCGCCAATAGTTCGCTCAGCGCTGTACATTACAAAGGGGGAGAGAACATGTGACAGAACAATACCAATACAATGCAAAACATGAGGGGATCGAGGGCCCTGCTCTTTCGAGCTTACAATCTAGGAGATTAGTTTATATTATTATTATTAGATGTCTTTTGTTTTATTCATTATATGATTTACACTGTTTTGAATGCATATATATACAATTTATTTACGTGATTTTTTTATTAATAATTTACTTGAAATCATTTAATGACAAGAAATTTAATCTCCAAACACAGAAAGGTTTCTTCACATAAGAACTGTGAAAATGTGGAACAGACTCCCTCAAGAGTTGGTTCTGGCCAGCTCAGTGGATTGCTTCAAAAAAGTCCTGGATTGTTTCTTGGATACACAGAATATAACTGGATATAACATTTATAGGTAAAGTTGATCCAGGGAATATCCGATTGCCTCTCGGGGGATCAGGAAGGAATTTTTTCCCCTGCAGGTGCAAATTGGATCATGCTTTGCTGGTTTTTTTTTTTGCCTTCCTCCGGATCAACTGTGGGTGCAGGATTATAACTTTTTTTTTTTTCTATGGTTGAACTGGATGGACTTTTTTCTTTTTTCAGCCAGACTAACTATGTAACTTATAAATAGTTTATTCCTATGTTTTATGTCCTTTACTTTTTTTTACTCTTTTTGATGTTTTTTTTCCCCTACTCAAAACGCATTAACTGTATCTGATGCTGTCTGACAATCTCAGTTACCTTTTCTTCTCCTTCCAAATTTCCATTATTTAGCTTCTTTGGTATTCCACAGTTTAAAAAAACAAGATATCCATTGAAATTTGTTGGGTTTTGTAATAACATTTATACAGTTAAAGTCAGGTTTTTTCTTCAAAATAACAAATTAAAAGCTTAAGGTCTTTTTTGTTTTTGCATTTATGTGTCTTTTGTACTTGTTTTTGCTCAGGGAATATTTTGCATTATTGCAGTATAATATTTATTTGTCACATTGTTGAAGCCAAACAATTATTACCAATTATATGATTTTATATGTTTAAAAAAAAAATTATGTATCTGTATATATATATACAGTGGGGATCGAAAGTTTGGGCACCCCAGCTAAAAATTTGTATTAATGTGCATAAAGAAGCCAAGGAAAGATGGAAAAATCTCCAAAAGGCATCAAATTACAGATTAGACATTCTTATAATATGTCAACAAAAGTTAGATTTTATTTCCATCATTTACACTTTCAAAATAACAGAAAACAAAAAAATGGCGTCTGCAAAAGTTTGGGCACCCTGCAGAATTTATAGCATGCACTGCCCCCTTTGCCAAGCTGAGACCTGCCAGTGTCATGGATTGTTCTCAATCATCATCTGGGAAGACCAGGTTATGTCAATCTCAAAGGTTTTAAATGCCCAGACTCATCTGACCTTGCCCCAACAATCAGCATCATGGGTTCTTCTAAGCAGTTGTCTAGAAAACTGAAACTGAAAATAGTTGACGCTCACAAAGCTGGAAAAGGCTATAAGAAGATAGCAAAGCATTTTCAGATGTCAATATCCTCTGTTCGGAATGTAATTAAGAAATGGCAGTCATCAGGAACAGTGGAAGTTAAAGCAAGATCTGGAAGACCAAGAAAAATATCAGACAGAACAGCTCGCAGGATTGTGAGAAAAACAATTCAAAACCCACGTTTGACTGCACGATCCCTCCAGAAAGATCTGGCAGACACTGGAGTTGTGGTACACTATTCCACTATAAAGAGATACTTGGACAAATATGGTCTTCATGGAAGAGTCATCAGAAGAAAACCTCTTCTACGTTCTCACCACAAAAATCATCGTTTGAACTTTGCAAATGAACATATAGACAAGCCTGATGCATTTTGGAAACAAGTTCTGTGGACCGATGAGATTAAAATTGAACTTTTTGGCCGGAATGAGCAAAGGTACGTTTGGAGAAGAAGGGGCACAGAATTTAATGAAAAGAACCTCTGTCCAACTGTTAAGCATGGGGTTGGATCAATCATGCTTTGGGGTTGTGTTGCAGCCAGTGGCACAGGGAACATCTCACGAGTAGAAGGAAAAATGGATTCAATAAAATTTCAGCAAATTTTGGATGGTAACTTGATGCCATCTGTGAAAAAGCTGAAGTTAAAGAGAGGATGGCTTCTACAAATGGATAATGATCCTAAACACACCTCGAAATCCACGGGGGATTACATCAAGAGGTGTAAACTGAAGGTTTTGCCATGGCCTTCACAATCTCCTGACCTCAACATAATTAAAAAATCTATGGATAGACCTTAAAAGAGCAGTGCGTGACAGACAGCCCAGAAATCTCAAAGAACTGGAAGACTTTTGTAAGGAAGAATGAGCAAAGATACCTCAAACAAGAATTGAAAGACTCTTGGCTGGCTACAAAAAGCATTTACAAGCTGTGATACTTGCCAAAGGGGGCAGTACAAGATATTAACTCTGCAGGGTGCCCAAACTTTTGCAGACGCCATTTGTTTGTTTTCTGTTATTTTGAAAGTGTAAATGATGGAAATAAAATCTAACTTTTGTTGACATATTATAAGAATGTCTAATCTGTAATTTGATGCCTTTTGGAGATTTTTCCATCTTTCCTTGGCTTCTTTATGCTCATTAATACAAATTTTTAGCTGGGGTGCCCAAACTTTCGATCCCCACTGTATATATATATATATATATATATACACACACACACACATAATATTTTTTTATTTACTCTTAAAACACTATTTTGTGTGTATGTATGTATGTATATATAGCTATATATATACAGTCAGGTCCATAAATATTGGGACATCGACACAATTCTAACATTTTTGGCTCTATACACCATCACAATGGATTTGAAATGAAACGAACAAGATGTGCTTTAACTGCAGACTGTCAGCTTTAATTTGAGGGTATTTACATTCAAATCAGGTGAACGGTGTAGGAATTACAACAGTTTGCATATGTGCCTCCCACTTATTAAGGGACCAAAAGTAATGGGACAATTGGCTTCTCAGCCGTTCCATGGCCAGGTGTGTGTTATTCCCTCATTATCCCAATTACAATGAGCAGATAAAAGGTCCAGAGTTCATTTCAAGTGTGCTATTTGCATTTGGAATCTGTTGCTGTCAACTCTCAAGATGAGATCCAAAGAGCTGTCACTATCAGTGAAGCAAGCAATCATTAGGCTGAAAAAACAAAACAAACCCATCAGAGAGATAGCAAAAACATTAGGCGTGGTCAAAACAACTGTTTGGAACATTCTTAAAAAGAAGGAACGCACCGGTGAGCTCAGCAACACCAGAAGACCTGGAAGACCACGGAAAACAACTGTGGTGGATGACCGAAGAATTCTTTCCCTGGTGAAGAAAACACCCTTCACAACAGTTGGCCAGATCAAGAACACTCTCCAGGAGGTAGGTGTATGTGTGTCAAAGTCAACAATCAAGAGAAGACTTCACCAGAGTGAATACAGAGGGTTCACCACAAGATGTAAACCATTGGTGAGCCTCAAAAACAGGAAGGCCAGATTAGAGTTTGCCAAACGACATCTAAAAAAGCCTTCACAGTTCTGGAACAACATCCTATGGACAGATGAGACCAAGATCAACTTGTACCAGAGTGATGGGAAGAGAAGAGTATGGAGAAGGAAAGGAACTGCTCATGATCCTAAGCATACCACCTCATCAGTGAAGCATGGTGGTGGTAGTGTCATGGCGTGGGCATGTATGGCTGCCAATGGAATTGGTTCTCTTGTATTTATTGATGATGTGACTGCTGACAAAAGCAGCCGGATGAATTCTGAAGTGTTTCGGGAATATTATCTGCTCATATTCAGCCAAATGCTTCACAACTCATTGGACGCTTCACAGTGCAGATGGACAATGACCCAAAGCAGACTGCAAAAGCAACCAAAGAGTTTTTTAAGGGAAAGAAGTGGAATGTTATGCAATGGCCAAGTCAATCACCTGACCTGAATCCGATTGAGCATTTCACTTGCTAAAGACAAAACTGAAGGGAAAATGCCCCAAGAACAAGCAGGAACTGAAGACAGTTGCAGTAGAGGCCTGGCAGAGCATCACCAGGGATGAAACCCAGCATCTGGTGATGTCTATGCATTCCAGACTTCAGGCTGTAATTGACTGCAAAGGATTTGCAACCAAGTATTAAAAAGTGAAAGTTTGATTTATGATTATTATTCTGTCTCATTACTTTTGGTTCCTTAATAAGTGGGAGGCACATATGCAAACTGTTGTAATTCCTACACCGTTCACCTGACTTGGATGTAAATACCCTCAAATTAAAGCTGACAGTCTGCAGTTAAAGCACATCTTGTTCGTTTCATTTCAAATCCATTGTGGTGGTGTATAGAGCCAAAAATGTTAGAATTGTGTCTGTCCCAATATTTATGGACCTGACTGTATGTGTATGTGTGTATATATATATATATATATATACATATATATATATATATATACACATTTATATATACATATATATATATATATATATATATATATATATATGTATTTATATATATGTATGATAAATTAGATTTAATACTATTAAATGAAATAATATTTCATTTATTTGGATATGAATTACCTTATTTTCATATTTTATGTCCATAAAGCAGTAATAAACCTAATCGCAAACATTTATAATATTGCAGCTTGCCAATTCTTACATGTGATGGCTGCATGAATTTTGCTTTCTTTCCCTTATTTTCATCTAGTCATCCAGCCAGTAAGTCTGTTGTTTTTCGACAGAACAAATGTTCCTGCATATGTAGCAGTTAGAAGATTGAGACAAACCATTTACTACAGTTAGGGTGCTTACATCGATCAACTTTTATTTATTCATGTAAAATCTTTATCTCAAAAGAGAAAAAAAAATGTTTGCTGTTTCTGCTTGGGTAGCCGCAGTGTGAGCTGGAGTTTGGTTTCAATTTGTTAGTGTATTTAAATCTGCTAGTAACACTTCTCTCCCCCCAGACTGACAATTCTGCTGTCTGCTGTGTCCCCTGTGCTCCTTCTTTCCTGGACAGGTAAGTGTCCTTTTATAAAAAGTCAGCAGCTTTTTTCAAGAGACTGAAGATCCTCTTTAACTATATCTGAGCACCACAAACCTAAAATCACAATTTAATTAATGTTCAAAGCAAACTCCCCCATCCATCCATGTCTCCACACTTTATTTTGTTGAGAAATCACTTTGAAAAACACCCCCCCTAGTATTTCTAGTTGCAGCCATCTTGAGTAAGGGCAGATGATTCATGCAGCTCTTACTTCCTGGAATCCATCTGCCCTTAGTTCAGGTATGTAGGTAGGAGGGTGTGCTTAGCTGAGAAAGCCCCTTCTCCAGATGAAAAAAAAATGCACATGAACACTTCTAGGATGTAAGGTGGTGGTCTCCGATCTGTGGCCCGGGGGCCAGATGCAGACCGTTACTTGCCCATGAGGCACTATTTTATCTAATGATACCAACAATGGGGCATAATTCCCAATGGCCACCAATGATGGGGCACAATTCCTGCCACTGACACCAACAATAGGGCAACATTACACCATAGATGGAACACAATTCCAACTAATGACACAAACAATGGGGCACAATTACGCTCAATGACACTAATGATGGGGCACAATTTCTCCCATTGACACCAACAATAGGGCCCAATGACACCAATGACGGGGCACAATTCCTCCCAATGACACAAACGATGGGCCACAATTCCGCTCAAGGACACCAATGATGGGGCACAATTTCTCCCATTGACACCAACAATAGGGCCCAATGACACCAATAATGGGGCACAATTCCTCCCAATGACACAAACGATGGGCCACAATTCCGCTCAATGGCACCAATGATGGGGCACAATTTCTCCCATTGACACCAACAATAGGGCACCATTACACCAATGATGGGGCACAATTCTTCCCAATGACACAAACCCTGGGGCACAATTCCGCTCAATGGCACCAATGATGGGGTACAATTTCTCCCATTGACACCAACAATAGGGCCCAATTACACCAATGATGGGGCACAATTCTTCCCAATGACACCAGCAATGGGGTGCAATTCCACCTGCTGACACCAACGATGGGGCACAATTTTCCCCCATTGTTTTTGTTCCCAATGATGTTGGGATCGTATCTATCCCAAGCAGCCACAGACTGCCCCCCCCCCCCCAAAGTCTGAAGGACAGTAAACTGGTCCTTTGTTTAGAAAGCTTGGAGACCCTTGATTTATGGCATCATTTTGGCCTAGGCCAGAGACCAGGAAGTAACTGAAATTAGAAAGTTTAAAACAAGTAAATATAATATACTTTCCTATCCATTTACTAAGGGTAACAGCATAAGGATTAAAAATGGTTATTGTTGATTGAAAGAGTTTAGTTCTGCTTTAACTTTGCCAGAAAAGTGAATAAAGGCGGAGTTATCCTTTAAGCCTGCATAGCATCCCTTACTATAGTCACTGTAAAGCCCCCTCATTTTTCAGACATCCAGTGAACGTAGGGTCATATTGAAGAGGACCCCAGGCTTGGATTATCTAGTAAGTTCCCATCAACAGTAGTATCTCGTAATAAACCATGTTTTAATGCAGAACAATAAAGGGAAAAGATGAATTCTGATTGGCTGGCGTGGGTCCCTTTGTGCATTCTTTTTATTTTAAGCTTGCCAAACTTGGATAAACATCGACAATAAAATTCAATAGAAGCTGATTCTGCAGGAGCCATGCTGAGCTTCGTATGACTAAACCACCACAACACAAACGGCAACAGCCTATCGACATACATGTAACACAGGCGTACAATTAAACACCACCTCCCACGCACATACACAACGGCGGTAACACACCCACGCATGGTGCGGCAATGTTACTGCATTGCGACAAACACTGATGCACAGGTGCGAGTCACCACTAGCCCACACCGGAGGAGTTGTCGGAGAGACAGGTAAAATCCAGAGTTAAGTGGGCACAGCTCGTAAAAACAGGGGAAGGGCGGAACAAGAATAAACTAGGGGCCACGGCTACAGGTGAGGCTTTTCACTGCCCGGTGGCTTCAGATTAACCCTTTGCTGCTGGAGGCCTCGCTGGCAACCCAGTGATGGTGGTGAGGAGATGTCATCAATGAGGGGTTAATCTCATGGTGAAAGCTGAGTGGGTTTTTATCCCTTCCCTACCGAAAAAAATTTATATGGGCTACGCAGAACCTTAGGGCTCAAAGCCTTCCCTTCAGTCTTGCACAGTTGTCCCGGATCCTCTCCTGGATGGAAATAGCTTACTCTGATCTCATTGCACACTGTGAGCTTCACACAATGTGCATTAGAAGTTGCAGCAAATCAGATAGAGCCAGGGGCGGACTGACAACTCATGGGGCCCCCGGGCAATAGGGGATCATGGGGCCCCTGTGTTCTTGCCCAAACTCAAAAAAGCCTATGAAAAAGGTACCAGGGGCATCTCATGGGGCCCCCTACTGATCCCGGGCCCTCAAGCAGTGCCCGAGTTTCCAAATGGTCAGTCCTCCCCTGGATAGAGCCCGCCCCATTTCCTGGCTGGAGGACATCAAGCAGCGTGTAGCCCCCCCCCCCCCAACCTGAGTGCCCCCACCTGACTGTCCGTGACCATCTTGTCCATTCATTGTCTTTGAATTCTTTAAAGGATAAGTTCACCTTTTAGACAAAAATATTAAATGCACATTTGTTTTTGCAGGTAAAAAAATGTGCATTTGTTATTTTTGTCTACAGGAGCCTGGAAAGCATTGCACTAGTGATCAGTAGATCATGGATTCCATGCAGGTCTCCTGCAGACCTGTCAGAATATCTGAGGGATGTGCGGGATGTTCGGGATTGTATGGGATGTACTGGATGTGCGGGGTGTAGGGGGTGTAGGGGATGTACGGGGTGCACGGAATATATGGGATGTATGGGATGTACAGGGCACATGGAATGTATGGGATGTACGGGGTGTAGGGGATGTACGGGGTGCACGGGATGTATGGGATGTAGGGGGTGTACGGGATGTACAGGGTGTCTGGGATGTATGGGATGTATGGGGTGTACGGGATGTACGGAATGTACGGGATGTACGGGGTATACAGGATGTATGGGCTGTATGGGATGTATGGGGTTATACGGGATGTACAGGATGTATCGTATGTACGGAGTGTATGGGCTGTATGGGGTGCACAGGATGTAGGGGATGTATGGGGTGTACGGGGTATAAGGGATGTATGCAATGTATGGGATTATTATTATTATTATACAGGATTTATATATTATTATTATTATACAGGATTTATATATTATTATTATTATACAGGATTTATATATTATTATTATTATACAGGATTTATATATTATTATTATTATACAGGATTTATATAGCGCCAACAGTTTGCTCAGCGCTTTACAATATAACGGGAGACAATACAGCAACAATACAGTTCAATACAAGAGGGATAGGAGGGCCCTGCTCCTTGGAGCTTACAATCTAGGGATGTACAGGGTGTACGTGATGTACAGGGTGTACGGAATGTATGGAATGTACGGGGTGTACGGAATGTACAGGTGTATGGGATGTACGCAATGTATGGGATGTACAGGGTGTACGGGATGTATGGAATGTACGGGGTGTACGGAATGTACGGGATGTATGAAATGTACAGGGTGTACAGGAAGTGTGGGATGTACGGGGTGTATGGGATGTGCAGGATGTATGAGATGTATGGGATGTACGGGGTGTATGGGATGTACGAGATGTGCGGGATGTATGGGATGTACGAGATGTGTGGGATGTATGGGATGTACGAGATGTGCAGGATGTATGGGATGTATGGGATGTACGAGATGTGCGGGATGTACGAGATGTATGGGGTGTGCAGGATGTATGAGATGTATGGGATGTACGGGGTGTATGGGATGTACGAGATGTGCGGGATGTATGGGATGTATGGGATGTACGAGATGTGCGGGATGTACGAGATGTACGCAGTGTACGGGATGTACGAGATGTACGCAGTGTACGGGATGTGCGGGGTGTACGGGGTGTACGGGATGTACGAGATGTGCGGGATGTATGGGATGTACGGGATGTATGGGGTGTACGGGATGTATGAGATGTATGGGATGTACGGGGTGTACGGGATGTATGAGATGTGCGGGATGTATGGGATGTACGGGATGTATGGGGTGTACGGGATGTATGAGATGTATGGGATGTATGGGGTGTACGGGATGTATGAGATGTATGGGATGTACGGGGATGTACAGTCAAGCAAATATACTGACAGCAAACTTCAATGAACTACCACAGCACTGTGGTAGTTAACTGAAAACTACAAGCCTACAGCCGCTAAGGCTTCCGGGACTTGTAGTTCATCCCTTCACGGAAGTCAGTGAATGAATGATGCGGCCGTGTGGGCGGATCCATGCACGGCCACGCTGTTTTCAAATTTGACAGATAGTATGGGGAGACTTCTCTCTGTACTTCTGTCACAGGAGAGGGGCGGGCGTTAGCTGGAACCCCTAAAAACAGGTGGAACATGTAACATGTTCCCAGAGGTGAACTTATCCTTTAAAGCAGGGGTGGGCAACTGTGGCCCTCCAGCTGTTGTAGAACTACAAGTCCAATAAGGTACTGCAAAACTGACAGTTACAAGCATGACTCCCAAAGGCAGAGGCATGATGGGTCTTGTAGTTCACCAACAGCTGGAGGGCCACGGTTGCCCACCCCTGCTTTAAATCATGTAGGTTCAGCATCCCATGTGGGCGTTAACTAGGACCAGGGCTTTTTTTTCTCAGAGAATAGGTGCAAAAACTCCCCCTTTCCGAGTCACCCCTTGCCCGCCCCTACCCACCTTTGAGCACCGTTCCTTGGTTCCACCCCCTACCCATCTCCCAGTACCGCCCCTTTTAGTAAATATTAGTTTGTTTTGCTATGTGATTTGTAAGGAATTTGTTAAAGATAACAAGAAAAGCAGTAAAATAGACCCCTACAGCCAGAAACAACTGACCCCCAGCAGCAATGGACCACCAGCAACAAAATGCCCCCCAGCAACAACAGACGCTCTGCAGACAACAGATCTACTCTACCTCAACAGTAGATCCCTCCCGGCAACAACTGACCCCAAGCAAAAACAGATCCCCTGCCAGCAACAATAGATCTCTCCAGCAACAATACCCCCCACACAAAAATAGATCTCTCCAGCAACAATACCCCCCACACAAAAATAGATCTTCTCCGGCGACAATACCCCCCATACAAAAATAGATCTGCTCCAGCGACAATACCCCCACACAAAAATAGATCTGCTCCAGCGACAATACCCCCACACAAAAATAGATCTGCTCCAGTGACAATACCCCCACACAAAAATAGATCTGCTCCAGTGACAATACCCCCCACACAAAAATAGATCTGCTCCAGCGACAATAGATCTCCTAGCAGCCAGCCTCTATAGACCAGAGGCAGGCAACCTTCACCTCCTCACACCTGATGTAAACCTTGGCGTACTACCGTGTCGCAATCGCATGCATTGCCCAGCAATCATGGGCTTAAATCAGGTGGTGAGGAGGCAACATATCATCACCCACCGCCTGTCAAACACAATCTGATTGCTTTGCAGAGGAGCTGCAGTGCCCGCTGCATTTGTGAATGAGCCCTTAGTTGCATCTGGCAGTGACACACTTTGGGCTTGTTCACATGTAAAGTTGGGGATTGGTAAAACCCTGCGGTTGAGTTACGGTTCTACCACCACCAGTCCCTACCCCCTTTAGCCGCTGAGGCAGCAGCCAAAGGTGTACACATGCCTCAGCGGGAATTACACCCTCTATTGCTTTTGGTGGGTACTACCGCCTGTCAATTGAGACCCATTCATGTAGATGGGGCCACTCTGCAAATGCCCCGTAACTGCATACTTCTGCGGGGTCCAAGGGGTTACAGCAGGTGGTGAGAAAGGAAAACACCGCTGCCTGTTTAACCCCTTGTTTGCTGTACTGAACAAGGTTGCAGGGCACTTGCAGAGCAGCCTCATTCACTTGAATGGGTCATGCTTGGCAGGTGCTACACACACCAACCATGACAGGGCGTAGGAGCAGCACTACGGAGGAGGCATCGGCTTATGCGGCTCCTGCTCCCGACTACAAGTAGTCCCTCCGCATTTCACTCTGTTTGATGCCCTGGGATGGAGGGTCAGAAAGCCCTGACCGTGATCTACCAGTCACCTGGCTGAGATCTACTGGTTGCTGGCCCCCGCTATAGACCCTCCAACAGCCAGGAACAATAGACAGCTCCCCCAACCTGTAGATCCCTGACGACAACATAAGGCCCACCCCCAGCAATAACAGATCCCCCAACCATCAACGACAGCCCCCCCCCCCTGCAACAATATATCTCCCATCAGCCAGTATCAATAGACCCTCCAGCAGCCAGCAACAATAGACAGCTCCCTCAACAGAAGATCCCCAGCAACATATGACCCATCCCAAGCAACAACAGACCCCCCAGCAGCAACACAGACCTCCTAAGCAACAATAAATCTTCCCACAAAACTTCAGTGACAATAGATCTCCCAGCAGCCAGCAACCATAGACAGCTCTACTAATAGACATCTCCCAGCAATAACTGTCCCCCCAGCAACATAAGACCCACCCCCAGCGGCAACTGACCTCCCCTGCAAAAATAGATCCCCTCCAGCAACAATAGATCACCCAGCAGCCAGCAACAATAGACAGCTCTATTAATAGACAGCTCCCGGCAACAACTGTCCCCCCCAGCAACATAAGGCCCCCCTGCAAAAATAGATCCCCTCCAGCAACAATAGATCACCCAGCAGCTAGAAACAATAGACATCTCCATTAAAAGACAGCTCCTAGCAGCAACTGTCCCCCCAGCAACATAAGACCCCCCTTGCAAAAATAGATCCCCTCCAGCAACACCAGGCCGGGAAGACTGAATCTGCAATAGGCAAGCAGTTTGGTGTGAACAAATCAACTGTGGGAGCAATAATTAGAAAAAGGAAGACATACAAGACCACTGATAATCTCCCTTTATCTGGGGCTCCACGCAAGATCTCACCCCGTGGGGTCAAAATGATCACAAGAACAGTGAGCAAAAATCCCAGGACCACACGGGGGGACCTAGTGAATGACCTGCAGAGAGCTGGGACCAACGTAACAAAGGCTACCATCAGTAACACACTACGCCGTCAGGGACTCAGATCCTGCAGTGCCAGACGTGTCCCCCTGCTTAAGCCAGTACATGTCCGGGCCCGTCTGAAGTTTGCTAGAGAGCATTTGGATGATCCAGAAGAGGATTAGGAGAATGTCATATGGTCTGATGAAACCAAAATAGAACTGTTTGGTAGAAACACAACTCGTCGTGTTTGGAGGAGAGAGAATGCTGAGTTGCATCCAAAGAACACCATACCTACTGTGAAGCATGGGGTGGCAACCACATGCTTTGGGGCTGTTTCTCCGCAAAGGGACCAGGACGACTGATCCATCTACAGGACAGAATGAATGGGGCCATGTATCGTGAGATTTTGAGTGCAAACCTCCTTCCATCAGCAAGGGCATTGAAGATGAAACGTGGCTGGGTCTTCCAACATGACAATGATCCCAAACATACCGTCCGGGCAACGAAGGAGTGGCTTCGTAAGAAGCATTTCAAGGTCCTGGAGTGGCCTAGCCAGTCTCCAGATCTCAATCCCATAGAAAACCTTTGGAGGGAGTTGAAAGTCTGTGTTGTCCAGCGACAGCCCCAAAACATCACTGCTCTAGAGGAGATCTGCATGGAGGATGGGCCAACATACCAGCAACAGTGTGTGCCAACCTTGTGAAGACTTACAGGAAACGATTGACCTCTGTCATTGCCAACAAAGGATATATAACAAAGTATTGACATGAACTTTTGATATTGACCAAATACTTATTTTCCACCATAATTTGCAAATAAATTCTTTCCAAATCAGCCAATGTGATTGTCTGGATTTTTTTTCTCATTTTGTCTCTCATAGTTGAGGTCTACCTATGATGCCAATTACAGGCCTCTCTCATCTTTTTAAGTGGGAGAACTTGCACAATTGGTGGCTGACTAAATACTTTTTTGCCCCACTGTACCCTGGCCTGGACTTTTGATTAAGATTCTGCCTATTAATCTTATACCTCCCTGCCAACATGTTGCCGATCCTTGCCTATCTCTGACCTGGATTCTGATCGTGATCCTGTAATTAACTGCCTGGCTATTATCTTGGTTCTGGTCTTACAACCTCAGCATCTCCAAGATCAAGTTAACTGAACTAACTTCCTGGCACCTGCAACTTTTCTGCTGCCCTAGCAGTCCCTGTCTCCACCACCAGGGATGCTTGGATGGAAATGTGCAAGAGGCCACCTTCGTCATCTCAGGCTCCAGTCAGGTATGTGACCGGTTCCCACCCCACCCCCCCACTATCCTGTTTAACCTGTGTAAATAATAAGTGTGTGTACACACCATTCAACAAGACTTCCAATATCGGAAGTGCTACTTCGGAGTTCTATCTAGCAGTCCACCTAACGAATAACTACTCTACTCTCTCTGAAGCCAATTACCCCCCACTCCTCCAGAAACTGGCAGAACAGGACCAATTATAACCTGTTTGGGCTGGGGTGTATAGCAGCTGTAAAAATGCCGTTCCTACCCAAACTATTATACTTACAGTATATTGAGTCTTGCCAATTTTCGATTCCCTCCTCTGTGCTGAGTTCCCTCCAAATCCAGGTGACTTTATTTGGCAGGGCTGATGACAGAGAACCTTTAGGCAAGTTATGTATCAGACGGCATCGAAAGAGGGATTGGACATCCGAAACTTCTTGCGATATAACCAGACTGCACAGGTCACGCAACTAACTAAATACCACGCGAGCTTTGAGACCTAACTATGGGTTGAGCTGGAAGCAATGGACTGTACTCCCCTGTCTATTCATAATCTGCTGTAGTTCCATCACCGGGATTGAAAATGCTTCTGAACTCCATTACTCAACACTCGCTGCAGCTCTGCGATAACATCAAGTATTCTCTTCTCATTTACCATTGTTATCCATCATCCGCAACCCTTTCTTTCCCCCAGCATTTGAATCCCTGAGGATTTTCAAACACTGGATTACATCGAAGACAACGTGTTTTCACTCTCTATTGACTCCCAGAGGGTTCAAATCTTTCCCTGACCTTCAGAGATCCTATCGTTTACCTCCCACCGAACGATTTTGTTATTTGCAAGTAAATACTACGTGATGTTGAATGTATACCCTAGAGGAGCCCCTTTAACTATAACACCTTTTGAGTCTAAACGTAAAAAACGATCCCCACTCAGAAGGGCTGATCTCTTAGCTTTATGGAATCTTAAGCTCCAAGCAGCTGACGGCACCTTTGAACTATGATAGTAAGTGGGAGTGAGAACTCCTACAGCTCCTTGAACCTGATTACTAGGAACAAATTTGAGCTACCACAAAAACTTGCTCTCACAATTCTACGATGTTGGAAATTAATAAAGTACTACTTCAGTAGCAGATGGTTCCCACCAGATTAGCTCACATTACTTCTAACCAGGGGCGAGTGGGAGCCTATGGGTGACGTCCAGGGGCGGACTGACCATTGGGGAACTCTGGCACTGCCCGGGGTCAGTAGGGGGCCCCATGAGATGCCCCTGGTACCTTTTTCATAGGCTTTATTGAGTTTGGGCAAGGACACAGGGGCCCCATGATCCCCTATTGCCCGGGGGCCCCATGATTTGTCAGTCCGCCCCTGCTTCTAACACTTCCGCACACTACTTCTTTGGCTGCTCAAAGGTGGGTTCATTTAGTCATACCTATTGAACCTGCCCTGTGGTGAAGCAACTTTGGTAGCAGGTATATGATTTGATTCAAACCCTCTTCCACCAAACAGTGCTGCTGAACCAACTGGAGGCCCTCCACAACCAAAAACCAGAGGGGCTGGCTAAATCTAAGTACACGTTCATGACGCATATCCTTACGAAAAATGGCAAAAGTGGGCACAAACCTTAGGGACCACTTTCGTGGGATTGCGGCCGCCCCCCGCCCCCCCTCTCTCAAATGGGCTTGTTTGTAGAGGTAAATGGTGGGTTTGTCACGTGTGGGGAAATTTTAAATTCCTGGGATCCAATCGAGAGTCACGGAAGTTTCTGGAGCATGGGTGGACAGGATATAAGGGGCACCTGGATCATTTGGATCAGTGGCCAGCCTGCCCACCACCACCACCTTTTTTTTGTCACGCGCACTTTGTCTGGTGCTGTCACCCTGGAGGCATCGGGGACGTTTTCAGAAGTACAGATGTTTTATGTGATGGCTCGAGTTCCAATAACTGAGCCAGAAGAAGGTGTTTTATTATATTTTGCATGTTTGAATCTCATCAACGGTTATTCTAGTTTTATACATAGTTTATGTTGTGTAACACCAATAAAGTGCCGCTGCCATTTCTTGCCACAATTTGCCTAATGGTTTCTTTCTTAATAGTCGTATTTAGGGAATGTTCTGGTCATGGGGGGGGGGGGGGTGGTCTGCAATCCCAGGAGATCACGCAGGCCTGGCTCTCGACACGTCTATCCACCTCTGAGGTCAAAACTTGGATGCACTGGACCCTACTTGATAAAACTTACTGTTAGACTTCAGGGCGACATGTCTAAACTTCATGGATTCTAGGAGCCAGGGGTCTCAATTTATATTCTAGGTAGTTTTATTACTGGAACTTTAACAAACAATCTCTACAATGCATTAGGACTTAGGCTTGGTGCTACCCACCCTGGCCTGCTCCCCCCCCCTTTCTCCCTCTTCCTTCAGCCCCCTTGCTGTTTACTCTTCTTTTCCATTCCAATCACTCTGTTTTTATTGGTTAAAACTAGATATGTATGCTGCATGTGACCTTTATTGTACCACACACTATCTGTATTATGCCTATCGATAATTTTTCAGCAACACTATGCGGTTAACAAAATGTCACATTTCGCTGTGCATAGTTGAGGGTTGCACTATCTTTGTTTCCATATGTCACGCATATGAGATCATTGGACTTGTTCACCTTATGTTTTCTTGTACTTTTAAAAATTCAATACAAATTTATTGAAAAAAAAAAGAGATGTGTACTTACCTATTTTTATCCCGCTCTACTTCAGTACCGTGATCCCCTTTGTCAGAAAGCGGTGGCTGCAGGGGAGAGAGCACTCGACAATAGCTGGAAATTCTGGGTGCGGTGATGTCACTAGGGGCGGACTGACAACTTATGGGGCCCCCGGGCAATAGGGGATCATGGGGCCCCTGTGTCCTTGCCCAAACTCAAAAAAGCCTATGAAAAAGGTATCAGGGGCATCTCATGGGGCCCCCTACTGACCCCGGGCCCTTGGGCAGTGCCCAAGTTCCCCAATGGTCAGTCCGCCCCTGGACGTCACCCATAGGCTCCCATGTGCTAGCCGTTATTAGTGCTCCCTCCTCTCCCCTGCAGCTGCCACTCACTGACACATGAGAACTGGAACTGTGAGATCACGTGACTGGACCGGACTAAAAATAGGTAAAAACATACATCTTTTTTGTACACAGGTTAGGCAGTATAGGTAGCAGGAGGGGCATCTTTAACCTCTTCACGCTGGCCTGGATGCCGAGTGGCTGCATACTTGTGTGCAATTAAGAAAAACATATGTGCTGAGAGCGCACGCCCTGCGCGCTCCCAGCACACGTCTGGTACTCACGGAAAGGTCCCGATCTCCTCTTTCAATCGGGATCTTTTCCCAATCATGTGATCGCTGTGATGGCGAATCATGGCGGTCACATGACCTTGAAACCCCGCCCCGCCTCCCGACTTCTGAAACCCTTAAAGGGCCGGGAGGTGCCGGCGCCAAGGGGTTAAGTATACTTAGTGGAATTCTACTTTAATTAAACTTGCTACAAAGACAGACAACTCTTGGGGAGCTAATGACCAACCCACTGACTTCACTGAAAACAGGATCAGATATAAATGGCTGAAAATAGATACAGAGATTGACTTTTCCATGGTTCTATGTTACTGAAACCATTTACCACATTGGGTTGGATTTTCTAAAAGCAAATAGTACTCATTTTCTCCAGAGCTTAGTAAATGTGGTGAAGCTCTACTGATTTTCATCATCCAATCATGTGCGAGCAAAAATGCTGTTTTTTTTGGTGGGGTTTCTTGCACCTGATTGGGTGTTCTTCACAAAGTGAAGCTTCACCCCCTTCACTAATCTCTGGGGAAAATGAGTGCAGAGGACAAAGAAGCCTAGATGCCTGGAATAAAAATGACAAAAATGTTTAAAACTGAATTTAGGTATAAATTTTATTGCATAGTTGCATTGGTCCAGGTTGGATCAATGTCAACATGCATATCTCATACCTGAGCGATCCCTGTGGAAGCTGCAAATCATTACATTTTACAGGAAAACTGGGCATATCACATCAGCTGCCTTTTTTGTTGGATTTGCAGGTTGTTTGGACATTCTTTTCATTGAAGGCAACCGATGGGCTTGTGTTTTTCAGCATATGCGCAGACTGAATTGCCATGTTAGTCATAGGTTTAATTTAGATACTTGGAGTGGTTAAAGGCGCTGGAACCTTAGGTAAAAAGAACTTTCGTGTTTGGATTTGATTCATCACAGCTGTACTCAGGCCCGGACTGGGACAAAAAATAGGCCCAGGCATTTTAGACAATTTCCGGTGGGGGGGGGCTACAAGGGTATTCGTGGGAGCAGTTGGTGACTGAATATTCATGGAGTAGGTCCTCCGCATTGTGATATAAAGGGGGCTGCCCTATAAAGGGGCACTGTATTGATTACAGTGCCCCTTTACAGCACAGTCCCTTTTATATCACAGTGCCCCTAGAAATCTAATCACAGTGCCCCCTATGTATTCAAAGAGATGACCCAATCCAGCAAAGAGACATCCCCATACAGCAAGAGGACATCCCCATCCAGCAAAGAGACCTCCCAATCCACAAAGAGATGGGATGTCTCTTTGCTGGACAGGAATGTCTCTTTGCTGGATGGGGATGTCCCTTCTTGGACTAGGCTGTCTCTTTGCTGGATTGGGATGTCTCTTTGCTGGACCCAACTGAGCAAAGAGACAGCCCAGTCCAGCAAAGAGACATCCCCGACCAGCAAGGAGATAGCCAGTCCAGCAAAGAGACAGCCAGTCCAGCAAAGAGACAGCCAGTCCAGCAAAGAGACAGCCCGTCCAGCAAAGAGACAGCCCGTCCAGCAAAGACACAGCCCGTCCAGCAAAGAGGCAACCCGTTCAGCAAAGAGACAGCTCAACCAACAAAGAGACAGCCCATCCAGCAAAGAGACAGCCTGTCCAGCAAAGACACAGCTCGTCTAGCAAAGGCACAGCCCCTCCAGCAAAGAGACAGCCCATCCACCAAAGAGACAGCTCAACCAGCAAAGAGACAGCTCGTCCAGCAAAGACATAGCTCATCTAGCAAAGGCACAGCCCCTCCAGCAAAGGCACAGCCCCTCCAGCAAAGAGACAGCCCATCCAGCATAGAGACAGCCCATCCACCAAAGAGACAGCTCAACCAGCAAAGAGACAGCCCGTCCAGCAAAGAGACAGCCGATCCAGCAAAGAGACAGTCCGTCCAACAGAGATACAGCCCAATCCACCAACAGACGTGTCACAGCGTGCCCGCCAGTGAAGGAGAGAGGCCACTGTTGTCCCTTCAGTGTAGCTGTGTGCAGCGACCAGCCGAGGAGGTGTCTGTGTGTCCTCGGCGGCCGCTTCCAGCTCTTCACTGGAGCCTTTTCTGCCGCTCCTCCTGTCGGCCCTGCTTTAGGCATAGCCGCACAGCAGGAGGTAAGCGGTGGCCGCGGTCTGTGTTAGCTCTGTCCAGGCCACGGTCGCCGCTTACCTCCTGCTGTGCAGCCAGTCATCAACAGGCTGCTCTTCTAAAGCCCGACGGCCCCGGCCCACCAGGCAAATGTCCAGACCCGGCATGTACTGGTTGTGATTCATCTGGGCATACAAGTGGTATGTGGGCTGCTTCTATATACCAATGAATTAATACAGAAACCTCAAAAATTAAATGCCAAGTTTAAGGTCTAAAAAGAAAAATCGAAGCGCCACACTAAAGCTTTAGACTCAACCAAGTCTCTAGTACAGTCTTATAGTCTTAATACTCTTTCATTCACCAACATTCCCAAAGGCAGGGCTCAACAAATCCCAGGCGCCAGGTCAC
This sequence comes from Staurois parvus, assembly GCF_062004578.1. Classification (NCBI taxonomy): domain Eukaryota; kingdom Metazoa; phylum Chordata; class Amphibia; order Anura; family Ranidae; genus Staurois; species Staurois parvus. The sequence continues at coordinate 2,226,091 of NW_028319438.1, forward strand.
CATGGCGACTAGAAATTGCTCCCTGGTGCCTGGGTTCACACATTTCCTCCCATAGACTTGAATGGGAAATCGCGCCCCTTAGACTTCAATGGGAAAACACCTTCCATACACTTCAATGAGAAAACGCCTTCCATAGACTTCAATGGGAAATTATCTCCCATGCAAACTGACTTCAATGTGCAAACGCCTTCCATTGACTTCAATGCAAAAACTCCTGTCAATAGCAAAACACTTATCTTCGCATGCCACTCTGTTCTATCATTTGCGAATCTGGAATGCACCACTGAAAATTCGCACAGGACTCCAGAATCACATATGTGTGAACCAAGGTGTCTAGATTCACACCTGAGCGTTTTGGGATCGCAGCAGCATCACTGTGATCACAAAACGCAGATTCAGGTACCATTGTTTTCAATGGCACCTAAAACATGGTACGGTTTAGCCAATGATTGTCACATGGCAAATCGCTCCTAACTTTTTCAGTTGGCTCCTAGATTCAAAGGAAATTTGTCAAGCCCTACCTAAAGGGGATGAAGTGGGAGCTGTGTGGCCCCAAAGACATGTTAGATCATTTCTTCAACCTAAGTGTGGGATGAAATCCTGCTTTTTGGAAAACTTTAGTGTGGTGCTTTGATTTTTTGGACCTTAAATGTTGCATAGGTTTAATTTAGGTCAGGGTGTGCCAGCTGTGGGTTCAATGAGGTCCTGAAATGTGTAATGGGGTCCCAAAAATTTCTGAAATATAAAGTCTTAAGACCGAATATGTACTTGATGGTAGAAAATGTAAGCTGTCCTAAGGGTCATCTACAATCTTTTTAGTATTCATTTTTAGTGGGGTTTTTTTAAATATACATTGAAAAGAGATTAGCTTGAAACTGAACTCCAGGCACAAAAACTGTAATTTAAACATAATAATAATAATAATAAAAAACAGAGAATACACTGTAAATCCCCTTTGCATGCACTGAATGTCTTTGCAAACCCAAATGTTATCCTGCACACGTAGCAGTGACATTATCACTGTGCTGTACATAGCCTGTGCAGAAAACAGAGTTGTGGGAGGGACCCAGAAGGTCCTCTCACTACAGGCTACTTGCAAAAATTACAGTACAGGGGGCGGATACAAGACCAGTCACTCCATATAAAGAGAGTCAGTAGCAGTAGTTGGTCTTTATTACAGGAAATGCCTGCACAGAAGCAAAGTGCAGGAGTTGATTAATTTTGGATTACTGTACAGATCTGAAGAACATTTTTCAAAATGGGTAGGCTCATTAAAAGTAATGCACTCCCTATGTGGCCAATACATCTATAGTTGCTATGCAGTTAGGCAGTTACTAATTTTAGAAGATAATATATCATGTTTCTAGTGGCGTATCTACAAATCTTTACATCTAATACAAGAGCATGCATGTGAAAATCTGAAAGCAACACCAAAAAATTACTTTTAGGTGAATACTATAAAAAAAAAAGCAAAAACAAAAAAAACGTAAATATGTTATGAGGTTGAAAAAAGACACACGTCCATGTGCATCAAATATGTGCCTATGGATATGGGTAGTCCAAACTTTATGTTGGCAAACTAGCACTTGGTGTGCAAGAACAATTACCAATCAATAACTTAGGTTTCCAAAAAATATCAAGTCAGCAACTTAGGTCCTTGAGCAGTGTTACACCAACAATTACAGACATTGAGTAGTATCACACCAACAAATGATGACCTTATGAGGTGTCAGTTCAACAATACAGGGCTTTGAACAACGTTACACCGACTGAACTCCTTGAGCAGTGTGTCACGCTATTGAGGCCCTTCAGCAGAGTCAAACTAAGAATTGAGCCCTTTGAGCAGTGTCACACCAACAACTGAGGACCTTGAGAAAAGTCACACAAACAATTGAGAACCTTGAGAAAAATCACATCAACATTTGAGATACTTCAGCAGTGTCACAACAACAATTAAAGTCCTTGAGTAGTGCCACAACATCAACTGAGGACCTTCAGCGGTGTCTCACCAACAACTGAGGTCCTCGAGCTGTGTCACACAAACAACTAAGAACCTTGAGTGGTGTCATACCAAAAACTGAGAACCTTGATCAGTGTCACACCAACAATTGAGGTACTCAAGCTGTGTCACGCCAACAACTAAGAACCTTGAGCAGTGTCACACCAACAACTGAGGACCTTGAACAGTGTCACACCAACAACTGAGCTCCTTGAGCAGTGTCACATCAACAATGAGCTTCTTGAGAAGGTTGTCACACCAACAACTAAGAACCTTGAGCAGTGTCACACCAAAAACTGAGGACCTTGAGCAGTGTCATACCAAAAACTGAGGACCTTCTGCAGTGTCACACAAACAATTGAGGTGCTCAAGCTGTGTCACACCAACAACTAAGAACCTTGAGCAATGTCACACCAACAACTGAGGACCTTGAACAGTGTCACACCAACAACTGAGCTCCTTGAGCAGTGTCACATCAACAATGAGCTTCTTGAGAAGGTTGTCACACCAACAACTAAGAACCTTGAGCAGTGTCACACCAAAATCTGAGGACCTTGAGCAGTGTCATACCAAAAACTGAGGACCTTGAGCAGTATCATACCACAAACGGAGGACTTTGAGCAGTGTCATACCAAAAACTGAGGACCTTGAACAGTGTCACAACAACAACTGAGCTCCTTGAGCAGTGTCACATCAACAATGAGCTTCTTGAGAACGTTGTCACACCAACAACTAAGAACCTTGAGCAGTGTCAGAGAATAAACAGATGGCGCACACACCTAGTGCATTATCCAAGGTTTATTGAAAGGAGTGAAAAATAAAAACATACTCACAGACGAAGCATGTATCTAAAAAGCATTTGCATAATGACGATGGCCACAACGGCAAGCAAGGTGATTCAACTGTCAGTGTGGTCAAAACCTGATGCGTTTCGGGGACGAATCCCTTTCCTCAGAGCTACTGACCAGCCTTTGATGCAGATGTGTAGTGGATGGATGATGGGGGCCTTGCTGGTGATGCCTCAGGCAGTTGCAAATGCTTTTTAGATACATGCTTCGTCTGTGAGTATGTTTTTATTTTTCACTCCTTTCAATAAACCTTGGATAATGCACTAGGTGTGTGAGCCACCTGTTTATTCTCTATCTAGTGGCTGATCTCCCTGTCTGAGGAGGGCTGCACCCCTGAAGCATTTCCTTTGGTTGTTGCTGTCCTGGTGCCCTTGGCTTCCCTTTTGGCTGTGCATATCCTGAGGCGCTGGAGAGTACATACGATATCTTGAGCAGTGTCACACCAAAAACTGAGGACCTTGAACAGTGTCACACCAACAACTGAGCTCCTTGAACAGTGTCACACCAACAACTGAGCTCCTTGAACAGTGTCACACCAACAACTGAGCTTCTTGAACAGTGTCACACCAACAACTGAGCTCCTTGAGCAGTGTCACACCAACAATGAGCTTCTTGAGAAGGTTGTCACACCAACAACTAAGAACCCTGAGCAGTGTCACACCAAAAAGTGAGGACCTTGAGAAAAGTCACACCAACAATTGAGAACCTGGAGAAAAATCACATCAACATTTGAGATACTTCAGCAGTGTCACAACAACAATTAAAGTCCTTGAGTAGTGCCACAACATCAACTGAGGACCTTCAGCGGTGTCTCACCAACAACTGAGGTCCTCGAGCTGTGTCACACCAACAACTAAGAACCTTGAGTGGTGTCATACCAAAAACTGAGAACCTTGATCAGTGTCACACCAACAATTGAGGTACTCAGGGTGAGGGCTGCACCCCTGAAGCATTTCCTTTGGTTGTTGCTGTCCTGGTTCCCTTGGCTTCCCTTTTGGCTGTGCATATCCTGAGGTGCTGGAGAGTGCATACGATATCTTGAGCAGTGTCACACCAAAAACTGAGGACCTTGAGCAGTGTCATACCAAAAACTGAGGACCTTGAACAGTGTCACACCAACAACTGAGCTCCTTGAGCAGTGTCACATCAACAATGAGCTTCTTGAGCAGTGTCACATCAACAATGAGCTTCTTGAGAAGTGTGTCACATCAACAGTTAAAGTCATTAAATAGTGTAACAGAACTATGTTCCCAAATTACAACCAAAAGTTGAGCGCTACATGCAGCATGGTCATATGAATTTTTCAATGAAAACTGCTCTCCAGTTTTCGACAAAGAGAAAATATTAAATAATTTAGAGGAAAACTAATGATTCATATAGTTCACTGTATCAAAAAGAGACATGAGTCCATTATTCTAAATATCACACAAATTCTATCAGTTTTGGTCTACAGCAAGACAAAACAATTGTGACCAATTTCGAATTAAAAAAGAAATTGAAATGAATTATGAGTCCCACAAAGGCAGTCAAGGCAATTCCCTTTCTCAAAATAAAAATGCATTGAGATATTTATTAGTTGAATGTGATACGGAATAGAGCAAAGCTCTAGAAATTTATGACTATTAAAACAAAAATTAGGAAAAAAGGTTTTGTGTCTCCAGTAAAGGAGTAAACATGTAAATCGCTGGATAGCCAACAAAGTGCTGTGAAAGGAAGGCAGTTAAAATTAATAGCTAAAATCGACTCGGATGTAGAGAGGATAAAACTGCTGCGATGCTCTGTGGGTTTCCATCTGAGAGAGACTAATAAAGGAATGATCTGCAGATATATAGAAGAACGAAGATCAATGCTGTGTGGCTTTCAAGGACATCAGGGCAAGAATGAGACAAATTTACCCTCATCCCCAGCAGAACTAGATTTTGTAAGCTGATAATGGTGTAGTAAGCCTTCAGCAATAGGGAGCTTTCCTGGGGTGATTATAGATGGGCAAATGATGAGTATTGAGGAATTGACGCATTCTTACCCAACGAGGGTTGACACGGTTTTCTCCCAACTTGGATGTTGGTACAATGTGACACCATTGTGGTGAAAATTTTCTTTTCTTTTTCCATTGATAAAAAATGTCACATAGAGACTCTCAACATGTAAAATCTCTGCGAGGGATAAGCTTTACAAAAGGCTTGTTACTACTCTCTAGTTAACCCCTACAAGGTCGAACTTTCTTCTGTAGCTTTACCTGGGCCAGGTATGGTACCAGCAAGGTCCATCACAGACTAAGGTCTCTTGCACATGTTTGAGCATCTGCTTTTTTGGACGTAATCTTAGGCGTTTGTTTTGTTTGTATATGCGTGGTTGCGCATTTGCGTGCATAATATATTCTTAGGGAACATGCATTAACATTTATGCTCATATGCACGTATTTTTACTGAGGAATACACAACCCTTGTCTACACACCTGGCTATCCCCGCTTCAGTCGATCCCGAATACGGCTGCCAGACTCATTCACCTTTCCAACCGCTCTATCTCCGCCACCCCCCTCTGCCAATCCCTCCACTGGCTTCAGATTGTGCAACGGATCAAATTCAAAATCCTAACACTGACGTACAAAGCTGTCCACCATACTGCCCCGAACTACATCACTGATCTAATATCCAAGTACCGCCCAACACGCACACTCCGCTCCTCACAAGACCTCCTTCTCTCTAGTTCCCTGGTCTCCTCCTCCCATGCCCGCCTCCAGGACTTCTCCAGGGTGTCACCCATCCTCTGGAACTCCCTGCCCCAACCCATCAGATTATCACCTACTCTCCTCTCCTTTAGGCGCACCCTGAAAACCCATCTCTTCAGGGAAGCCTACCCCACCTCCTGCTAACTTGCCAACCTCCTCCACTCTTCCTACCATTCCATCCCCCACAGCTATCTCCTCCTGTACCACCATCCCCTCCCTCCTAGATTGTAAGCTCGAAAGAGCAGGGCCCTCGATCCCCTCATGTTTTGCATTGTATTGGTATTGTTCTGTCACATGTTCTGTCCCCCTTTGTAATGTACAGCGCTGAGCGAACTATTGGCGCTTTATAAATACTGTATAATAATAATAATAATAATAATACACACCTGTGTGCAAAGGCACATTGTAAATAATGGGCTACATTTTAGCTGTACTGAGCTTTTTCAAGCTGTAACGCGCAAGAGGCCTAATAGGTTCTAGTAGATGCCTACAAAACCTGCTGTCTTTGCTCCTATGCTGTATGATGTTAAAAGAGGTACAACAGTTTAAAAAATAGCTACTGGGATGTCTGAATCTATGTTACCACAGGTTATTGGTCTTACAAGCACCGACAAGCAGTTACAAGACCACTGCACTTGCCAACAACATTAAGCTTTCCTCAAGCAGCCACAATCTGGCCTTGGAAGCTCACTGAAGGGTTTTCCAGCTTTGAGTAGTTACTGCCTAGGAACTCCCGCTCTGTAAAACAATTGATAGGAGGGTGTTGACAGCAGAATGTATGGGGGGGGCATAAAGGTCTGTCTCTTTAAAGAGTCATGGTTGGCTTTAAGTTTAGCCCCAATTGAGAAATGTAAAGAACACCAGTAAGCATGAAACAGAAAATAATGCTCCAGGACAGTCTACCCTTCTCTACCCCAATATCAGGTGCCAGTCCAACTCATAACTGAGAATAGCATAGAAGTTAAATGGATGACCGCACTCTGATAAAACTACTTAGCATTCTGTTTGGAGCACAGCCATCCGTTTTTCTTCTAAACACCAACAGGCATACCATTGGAGCAAAATGTGCCACTGAAAGAGGCCCCTAAGGGACCTTGGCGCATAGTAAAACTAGTGGTGGGTTGGGTGGACGCTGGGATCCCTCCCACTGTAATGTAGACCTGGACAATCTGTTAGGCTCGGTTCACACTGCCGTGACCTGGGATCCGACTTGTGAGACCCCAAGTTGCATGACATGTGAAATCCCATGTTAGTCCCTCCGACTTTAGAAAAGGTTTCTGTACTACTTCAAGGTGACTTCTATCTGACTTGTGCCCATAGACTTTAACGGGAGTCGCCTCCAAGTCAGACCCTCATCTATATTGATGTGATTTGGATCCGACATTACAGGAATTCCCTGAAAGTCGCTTCAAAGTAGTACTCGAGTCGCCTGGCAAAGTTGCACTGTAAGTCGCGCGACTTTCAGGTCGCAGTTGTGTGAACCAAGACTTAGGGCAGGCGAGAAGGGGGAGACAGTCTTTCTGAAGAGGTGGTTGGTTCAAATCTTGACATTACATGATTGGAGTTTGCATATTCACATGGGTTTCCTCCTTCAGTCCAAAGACACACTAGTAGGTTAACTGGCTCCTGTCTAAACTGACCCTAGTATGTGTGTATCATATCGTCTATGAACATGTGTTATCACATGCTGCATGGCAGTCCCAAGCCCAGGCAAGTGAAGAGGGTTGAGGACAGTCCTAGTGACCTACCTGTTGTAGATGGATAGAAAACTGGCTAAAAGATCGTATTCAAAGAGTAGTGGTTAATGATTCATACTCTGAATGGTCTAGGGGTGTCAGTGGTGTACCCCAAGGTTCAGTGTTGGGACTCTTACTTTTTAATATATTTATAAACAATATAGGGTCTGAGATTATAAATCCCATTTCAGTCTTTGCAGATGACACCAAGCTGTGCGGTGGAATAATGTCCTTACAGGATGTCTCCAATTTACAAGCCGACCTCAATGCTCTGTGTAATTGGGGGACTATGTGGCAAATGAGGTTTAATGTAGATAAATGTAAGGTTCTGCACTTGGGGAGTCTAAGAATATGCATGCATCATACATACTAGGGGGGGTACAACTGGGGGAATCAATGGTGGAGAAGGATCTGGGGGTTCTGGTAGATCACAAGCTTAATAATGGCAGCAATGCCAAGCTGCGGTTTCTAAAGTGAGCAAAATCCTCTCTTGTATTAAAAGAGGTATAGACTCCAGAGAGAGATATCATCCCACCCTTCCCCCCCCCCCTCGGTACAAATCATTAGTAATACCTCATCTGGAATATGCAATTCAGTTTTGGGCACCAATTCACAAAAAGAACATTAGGGAACTGGAGAAAGTACAGAGAAGGGCAACCAAACTGATAAGAGGCATGGAGGAGCTCAGCTATGAGGAAAGATTAGAGGAACTGAATTTATTCTCTCCTGAGAAGAGGAGATTAAGGGGGGATATGATCTCCACGTATAATACATAAGGGGGGATATGATCACCATGTATAATACATAAGGGGGATATGATCTCCATGTATAATACATAAGGGGGGATATGATCACCATGTATAATACATAAGGGGGGATATGATCACCATGTATAATACATAAGGGGGGATATGATCTCCATATATAATACATAAGGGGGGGATATGATCTCCATGTATAATACATAAGGGGGATATGATCTCCATGTATAATACATAAGGGGGGATATGATCTCCATGTATAATACATAAGGGGGGATATGATCTCCATATATAATACATAAGGGGGGGGATATGATCTCCATGTATAATACATAAGGGGGGATATGATCTCCATGTATAATACATAAGGGGGGATATGATCTCCATGTATAATACATAAGGGGGATATGATCTCCATGTATAATACATAAGGGGGATATGATCTCCATATATAATACATAAGGGGGGGGATATGATCTCCATGTATAATACATAAGGGGGATATGATCTCCATGTATAATACATAAGGGGGATATGATCTCCATGTATAATACATAAGGGGGGATATGATCTCCATGTATAATACATAAGGGGGATATGATCTCCATGTATAATACATAAGGGGGGATATGATCTCCATGTATAATACATAAGGGGGATATGATCTCCATGTATAATACATAAGGGGGGATATGATCTCCATGTATAATATATAAGGGGGGATATGATCTCCATGTATAATACATAAGGGGGGATATGATCTCCATATATAATACATAAGGGGGGGGATATGATCACCATGTATAATACATAAGGGGGGATATGATCTCCATGTATAATACATAAGGGGGGATATGATCTCCATGTATAATACATAAGGGGGATATGATCTCCATGTATAATACATAAGGGGGGATATGATCTCCATGTATAATACATAAGGGGGATATGATCTCCATGTATAATACATAAGGGGGATATGATCTCCATGTATAATACATAAGGGGGGATATGATCTCCATGTATAATACATAAGGGGGGATATGATCTCCATGTATAATACATAAGGGGGGATATGATCTCCATGTATAATACATAAGGGGGATATGATCTCCATGTATAATACATAAGGGGGGATATGATCTCCATGTATAATATATAAGGGGGGATAGGATCACCATGTATAATACATAAGGGGGGATATGATCTCCATGTATAATATATAAGGGGGGATATGATCTCCATGTATAATACATAAGGGGGGATATGATCTCCATGTATAATACATAAGGGGGATATGATCTCCATGTATAATACATAAGGGGGGATATGATCACCATGTATAATACATAAGGGGGGATATGATCTCCATGTATAATACATAAGGGGGGATATGATCACCATGTATAATACATAAGGGGGGATATGATCTCCATGTATAATACATAAGGGGGGGATATGATCTCCATGTATAATACATAAGGGGGATATGATCTCCATGTATAATACATAAGGGGGATATGATCTCCATGTATAATACATAAGGGGGGATATGATCACCATGTATAATATATAAGGGGGGATATGATCTCCATGTATAATACATAAGGGGGGATATGATCTCCATGTATAATACATAAGTGGGGATATGATCTCCATGTATAATACATAAGGGGGGGATATGATCTCCATGTATAACACATAAGGGGGGATATGATCTCCATGTATAACACATAAGGGGGGATATGATCACCATGTATAATACATAAGGGGGATATGATCTCCATGTATAATACATAAGGGGGATATGATCTCCATGTATAATACATAAGGGGGATATGATCTCCATGTATAACACATAAGGGGGGGGGGATATGATCTCCATGTATAATACATAAGGGGGGATATGATCTCCTTGTATAATACATAAGGGGGGATATGATCTCCATGTATAATACATAAGGGGGGGGATATGATCTCCATGTATAATACATAAGGGGGATATGATCTCCTTGTATAATACATAAGGGGGATATGATCTCCATGTATAATACATAAAAGGGGGATATGATCTCCATGTATAATACATAAGGGGGGATATGATCTCCATGTATAACACATAAGGGGGGATATGATCTCCATGTATAATACATAAGGGGGGATATGATCTCCATGTATAATACATAAGGGGGGATATGATCACCATGTATAATACATAAGGGGGATATGATCACCATGTATAATACATAAGGGGGGATATGATCTCCATGTATAATACATAAAGGGGGGATAGGATCTCCATGTATAATACATAAGGGGGGATATGATATCCATGTATAATACATAAAGGGGGGATATGATCTCCATGTATAACACATAAGGGGGGATATGATCTCCATGTATAATACATAAGGGGGGATATGATCTCCATGTATAATACATAAGGGGGGATATGATCTCCATGTATAATACATAAGAGGGGATATGATCTCCATGTATAATACATAAGGGGGATATGATCTCCATGTATAATACATAAGGGGGGGATATGATCTCCATGTATAATACATAAGGGGGGATATGATCTCCATGTATAATACATAAGGGGGGATATGATCTCCATGTATAATACATAAGGGGAGATATGATCTCCATGTATAATACATAAGGGGGGATATGATCTCCATGTATTAATACATCAGTGGTTCATATAGTGAACTCGGTGTAGAGTTATTCCCCCTGAGGTCATCACAGAGGACAAGGGGGCGCTCTTTACATCTGGGGGAAAATAAATTTAATCTCCAAACACAGAAAGGTTTCTTCACAGTGAGAGCTGTGAGAATGTGGAATAGACTCCCTTAAGAGTTGGTTCTGGCCAGCTCAGTGGATTGCTTCAAAAAAGTCCTGGATTCTTTCTTAGATACACAGAATATAATTGGATATAACATTTATAGGTAAAGTTGATCCAGGAAATATCCAATTGCCTCTCGGGGGATCAGGAAGGAATTTTTTTGCCTGCAGGAGCAAATTGGATCATGCTTTGCTGGGTTTTTTTGCCTTCCTCTGGATCAACTGTGGGTGTAGAATTATAACTTTTTTTTTTTATGGTTGAACTGGATGGACTTTTGTCTTTTTTCAGCCAGACTAACTATGTAACTATGTAACCTTTTAAAAAAAATTGCCAATGAAATAATATGGAAAAGGTTTTCAATGTATCTCGGATGGTGCTCAGAGAACTGGCCCAAAGAATTGCTGAGAGCCATATACAACTGACCAGATACATAAATACCTTTTAGGGATAAATTTGAGCAGAAACTGAATAATTTGGGTGGGAGGGGCGAAAAAATAAAGAGTTCTTGCACAGGGGTCCTTTGGTGATTCCATCTGCAACTGCTACTGGCTCCTGTCTAAACTGACCCTAGTATGTGTGTATCATATTGTCTATGAACATGTTTTATCACATGCTGCATGGCAGTCCCAAGCCCAGGCAAGCAAAGAGGGTTGAGGAAAGTCCTGGTGACTTACATGTTAAAAAAAAATGCCAATCAAATAATATGGAAAAGGTTTTCAATGTATCTCGGATGGTGCTCAGAGAACTGGCCCAAAGAATTGCTGAGAGCCATACACAACTGACCAGATACATAAATACCTTTTAGGAATATATTTGAACAGAAACTGAATAATTAGGGTGGGAGGGGCAAAAAAAAAATAGTTCTTGCACAGGGGTCCTTTGGTGATTCCATCTGCAGCTGCTACTTGCTACTTGTTGGCTCTGAAATTTGATGCTGTTATGCACACTCAGGAGCTAATGAGCAGTATGCATTTTCAGTGCCAATCCAAATGTAATTCTCAGTATTATTCAATATAAATCTGCTGCTTTCATTAAAATAGTCAACAAAATATATCCATGGCAGCTCTTACTAATTGCTTTTATAATTAAAAAGCTAGAAATCAAACTTGCTGCGCCATGATTTTTTTCTCTTACCTTTTAAACATGGTCCCAATGGTATGGAGGTATATGAAAGAAAGATGAGCTTTATTCCTGGAAATTACCTATATCCTTGAATGTTGGCTATTTATCTGAGGAGAGTTCGTTTATTTGCACAGCATTGCATAGAGGAATTGGACTGCTATATATTGCCCCAGAGCAAAAAGTGCTTGTTGCTAGTTCAATTATTTGTTCAGCATTGAGCTCTGGTGAGTGATTCAATTTTTCCGGTGGTGGCTTTAACACAGTGTGGACATTATTTGAAGACTTTTTGAATATTTCATGATTTATGAACATTTTTTAGAATCATTTTTTTATATTTTTCACATTTATTTTTGTATTTATTTAGCGCATTCCTTTTATTTACTTTATTAACCACTTGCCACCCAGCCACTGCATATAAACGGTGGCAGGGCGGCGCTCGTAGGCAAAAGCACATTTTAAAACGGCTGCCTTCAAAACAGGTAGGGGGCGAGCGCCCGAACTACCTGTCCCGCGGGTGTCAGCAGCGGGTCTCCGCCGCCTGGTCACGGCCGGTTTTTACCGGCCGTTTTCCTGTGATGAGCGGTGATCACTGACAAAGAGCAGGGCTGTATTGTTTACACACAGCCCTGCTCTGTGACAGTTCGCCGACAAGCTGAAGAGGGAGAGAAGAGTTTCTCTCCCTCGATCAGCTCCCCCCTCCCTCCCCCCCTCCCGTCCAGTACACACCCCCTCCCCCTAGTAAAACACTCCCCTTACACTGCAAATTCTAAAAATGTTAACCCCTTCCTCCCCAGTGACATTAGTACAGTTTCAGTGTTTTTTTTTCACTGATCACTGTATTGGTGTCACTGGGGATGTCAGTGACCCCAAGTCAGTTCCCCCCCAGTGTCAAAATGTCCACCGCAGTCCCACAGTTCCGCCATAAGTCGCTGGTCACCGTCATATGTCGCTGATTGCCGCCATAAGTCGCTGATTGCCGCCATAAGTCACTGATCGCCGCCATAAGTCGCTGATCGGCGCCATTATTAGTATAAATAAAAATTAAAAATCCCAGTATCTTTCCCGCCATTTGTAAACGCTTTAACTTTCACGTAAACCAATTAATTTACACGTATTGGGTTTTTTTTTAGCAAAGACATGTCGCAGAATGTATTTTGGCAGAAATTTATGACTAAATTTGATTTTTGCATTTTTTTTTACTGGACATGTTTTATAGCAAAAAGTCAAAAATATTGTTTTTTTTTCCTCAAAATTGTCAGCCTTTTTTTTTTATAGCGCAAAAAATAAAAACTGCACAGGCGATCAAATACCACCAAAAGAAAGCTCAATTTGTGGGGAAAAAAGGATGTAAATTTCATTTATGTACCGTATTGCATGACCGCGCAATTGTCCGTTAAACTAGCGCAGCGCTGTATAGCAGAAAAATGGCGTAAATTGCAGTATCTATACCATAGTTTGTAGACACTATAACTTCCACACAAAGCAATCAATATACACTTATTGGGATTTTTTTTACCAAAAACATGGAGCAGAATACATTTTGGCCTAAATTTATAACCAACTTTGAGTTTACTATATATTTTTTATAGCTGAAAGTAAAAACTATTGTTTTTCTTCAAAATTTCTGGCCTTTTTTTGTTTATAACGTGAAAAATAAAAATTGCACAGGTGATCAAATTACACCGAAAGAAAGCTCTATTTGTGTAAAAAAAGGACGTAAATTTGGTTTGGGTGCAGCATTGCATGACCGCGCAATTATCAGTTGAATTAGTGCAGCGCCGAGTAGCAAAAAGAGGCCTGGTCATTAAGGGGGGTAAATCCTCAGAAGCTCAAGTGGTTAAAATAGTACCTGGTGATTCTGCTATGAAGGTCCTTGTTTAGGCACTTACAATACAGTTATAGAGGTGGCAGAGCCAGGGGTGGACTGACCATTTGAGCACTCGGGCACTGCCGGAGGGCCCGGGGTCAGTATGGGGCCCCATAAAATGCTCTTGTTACCTTTTATAGGCTTTTTTGGGTGTGTTTTGAGTGTGGGCAAGGACACAGGGGCCCCATGATCCCCAATTGCCCGGGGGCCCCATGAGTTGTCAGTCCGCCCCTGGGCAGAGCTCTCTTCATCTCCCAAATGATCTCCTGTATTATCACCCTGCCACAAGGGATTCCAATGGAAGGCAAAAAATTGTAGTTTTAAAAATGGCAACCGTTTATGATACACAGTGCTTTAGCAGGGTTTATATCTGCTTCCACATTCAGTTCAATGTGTGCTTGATGAGGTGTCTACCAGCTCATCTTGTCACAGACTGGCTCAGCGTTCTAAAAAAAAAAAATTGTTTCTGACTGTCAGCATACTTGGAACGGGACACATCATGTATTTTCCAGTCTATGACTGTCACAATCAATGCTCGTACTGCCTCTGACATTTCGCTAGTGATGGGACCAATTTGCCAACAACAATCTGATCACGTAGGGGGTTGAGTGGCGACCAAATTGCTAAGCGTGACGTCAGTTGCAGAGACCTTTGAGCACACAGGAAAATGTCCTGCAATTGTTCAATCTGCCCTGTGAAAAGAAAATTATTTTTTTTTCTTTTTTTCAGACTATGTACCGAGTGACACGACGCTCGGAATAGAAAAAAAAAAAAAAGACACAAGCAACAATTGTTTCAAGAACCTCGGCTCTCGTAATCATTTATCTCTGCACCAGGTTCCTCTGGTTTAAAATTGAGGTGATTTTCCAGTGCGTGGGATCTACGGATTGCTTATCAATTGCCAAAATTGTTGCCTACAGATCCTTAAGTAGCGATACTCTGCAGGCGCGAGGAAAACTTAGCTGACATTAGGCAGCTCTGCAGGAAACGGATGCATGAGCATGATTCTGAAGAGGAAAATTTTCTGAGGGAGGGATGCTTTATAGAGCATAAGGTGAAAAGGAGCAAAAAGGAAATGAGGATTTAAAATAGAGAGGGTTATAAACAATGCTGCACATTTCTTAAAAGCAAAAAAGTACTTTGAGACTGACGTACTATATTCATGTCATTAGTAAAGACAGAACAGCTAAAAGGCAGCAGGGAGTGATATTCTACACATGCTAGAATAGATTCCCTGTGGAGGAATGCATGGTGGAGAAAAATACAGAACGGTAACAACATGAAATCAGCTTTTCACGTTACTATTTTATTATTGTGATTGATTCAAATAGCGCCATCAACTCCTGTGGCATTGTACAAAGTAAAACAGGTAATACAGGTGACAGATCCCATTGACAACTACAATACATAGAGAACATGTTCTGCACATTCTACATAGAGAACATGTCCTATACGTTCTACATACAGAACATGTCCTGCACGTTCTACATAGAGAACATGTCCTGCACGTTCTACAAAGAGAACATGTCCTACACGTTCTACATACAGAACATGTGCTATGCCTTCTACATAGAGAACATGTCCAATGCGTTCTACATAGAGAACATGTCCTACGCGTTCTACATACAGAACATGTACTACGCATTCTACATAGAGAACATGTCCTACATGTTCTACATAGAGTACATGTCCTACATACAGAACATGTTCTGCACTTTCTACACAGAGAACATGACCTACACGTTCCACAAAGAGAACATGTCCTACACATTCTACATTGAGAACATGTCCTACACATTCTACATTGAGAACATGTCCTGCACTTTTTACATAGAGAAAATGTCCTACATAGAGAACATGTCCTACACATTCTATATAGAGAACATGTCCTACACGTTCTACACAGAGAACATGTCCTACACGTTCTAAACAGAGAACATGTCCTACACAGAGAACATGTCCTACACGTTCTGCACAGAGAACATGTCCTACACGTTCTACACAGAGAACATATCTTATACGTTCAACATAGAAATCATGTCCTACATAAAGAACATGTTATACAAAAAGAACACGTTCTACAAAGAGAACATGACCTACATATTTATATACAGTAGAGAACATGTTCTGCACATTCTACATTGAGAATATGTTATGCACATTCTACATAGAGAACATGTTCTGCACTTTCTACATAGAGAACATGTTCTGCACTTTCTACATAGAGAACACGTTCTGCACTTTCTACATAGAGAACATGTTCTGCACTTTCCACATAGGGAATGTGTCCTACATATTCTAAATAGAGAACATGTCCTACATAGAGAATATGTCCTATACATTCTACAAAGAGAACATGTCCTACACATTCTACATTGAGAACATGTTCTGAACTTTCTACATAGAGAACATGTCCTACATGAACATGTCCTACACATTCTACATAGAGAACATGTCCTATACGTTCTACATAGAGAACATGTCCTACACGTTCTACATAGAGAACATGTCCTACACATTCTACACAGAGAACATGTCTTACACGTTCTACACAGAGAACATGTCCTACATGTTCCACAAGAGAACATGTCCTACACATTCTACATTGAGAAAATGTTCTGCACTTTCTACATAGGGAACATGTCCTACACGTTCTACATACAGAACATGTTCTGCACGTTCTAAATAGAGAACATATCCTACATGTTCTACAAAGAGAACATGTCCTATACATTCTACACAGAGAACATGTCCTACACGTTCTGCATAGAGAACATGTCCTGCATGTTCTACAAAGAGAACATGTCTTACATGTTCTACAAAGAGAACATGTCCTACATGTTCTACATAGAAAATATGTCCTACACGTTCTACATAGAGAACAGGTCCTTCATGTTCTACATAGAGAACAGGTCCTTCATGTTCTACAAAGAGAACATGTCCTACACTTTCTACATAGAGAACATGTTCTGCACCTTCTACATAGAGAACATGTTCTGCACCTTCTACACAGAGAACATGTTCTGCACGTCCTACATTGACAACATGTTCTGCACGTTCTACATTGACAACATGTTCTGCACGTTCTACATAGAGAACATGTCTTACATAGAGAACATGTCCTATACATTCTACATAGAGAACATGTCCTACAAGCTTTACATAGAGAACATGTCCTACGCGTTCTACAAAGAGAACATGTCCTACTCTTTCTACATAGAGAACATATCCTACATGTTCTACATAGAAATCATGTCCTACATGTTCTACATAGAGAACATCATACACATTCTACACAGATAACATGTTCTACAAAGAGAACATGACCTACATGTTCTATATATAGTAGAGAACATGTCCTGCACATTCTAAATAGAGAACATGCCCTACATAGAGCACATGTCTTACGCATTCTACATAGAGAACATGTCCTACACATTCTACATAAAGAACATGTTTACATGTTCCACATAGAGAACATGTTCTACACCTTCCACATAGAGAACATGTTATGCACCTTCTATATAGAGAACATGTTCTACACCTTCTACATAGAGAACATGTTCTACACCTTCTACATAGAGAACATGTTCTACACATTCTACATAGAGAACATGTTCTGCACCTTCTACATAGAGAACATGTTCTACACCTTCTACATAGAGAACATGTTCTGCACCTTCAACATAGAGAACATGTCCTACATGTTACATAGAGACCATGTTCTACACCTTCTACATAGAGAACATGTTCTACACCTTCTACATAGAGAACATATTCTACACCTTCTACATAGAGAACATGTTCTGCACCTTCAACATAGAGAACATGTTCTGCACCTTCAACATAGAGAACATGTTCTACACCTTCAACATAGAGAACATGTTCATCACCTTCTACACAGAGAACATGTTCATCACCTTCTACACAGAGAACGTGTTCTACACATACTACATGTTGTACATAGAGAGCATGTCCTTTATGTTTTACATGGTCTATGTAAAGAGCATGTTCTACATAGAGAATATGTTTTACATAGAGCACATGTTCTACATACTGAACAAGTCCCACATATCCTATATAGAGAACATGTTCTACGTAAAGAACATAGACAACAATAAGGAGAAGCAGCAGAAGTACGCTACCAGCTTACGATCTACAGGTCAGAGAATGATCAGAGATGATCTGTAAGTCAAACTATAAAACTGGGAGGACTAAAGAGTAATCATGTCTGCATCTTGAAAGGCAGCATGCATAAGATGTGTCCCTTTGGTAGAGAGCAATGCTCTGCACAGCCGCCGAGTGATAACCTTCTGCAGATGGGATAATGACACTCTGCATACCTGTGATCAGAAAGCTGTGAATGCTCAGGCGATATGAGGACAGCTACATGACAGACGAGCTCTGCAGCCCTGAGCATTCAATAGTAATATGCTGCCGACAGAAGGGTACAGTGTGGGGGAAATGGGGGATTCTGTACAGAGCTGAGGAAACGGGAAAGTTATTATTTCCTCCCATGCTGCAGTATGAATGGTAGTGTTTGGAAGGGGGGAGCGCAGGAAGGGATGAATGATCTGCAGAGCAAGGTATGAATGGAAGCATAGTATTGTGGAGGGGAAAGATATGCTGCATAGAAAGGGAGCGATGTTCTGCGGATGTCAGGACGGAAAGAAAATGTGAAAAGGAAATCATTAACACAATGCAACCCCAGGGGCAAGTTTGTAACACTCTTGGGTCTCAAAGATGGAAAGGTAATGATGGTTTTCAGCAATGAGGATGAAAAGGTAGTGACATCCTGCAGTCCTTAGATAAAGGAGAAAGCTGGGCAGAGTTGAGGGTAGAAGGGTAAGGATGCTCTGAAGACCTGAGGACAAAAAGATACTCTGCAGATGTGAGAACAGAGAAAATATATGATTATATCATCAAGGTCAGCAAATGTTCTGCAGCCCTCTGGGCAGGGAGGTAAGAATAATCTGCAGACCTTTAAGCTGAGGGGTAATGATGCTCTGCAAACCTCAGAGTCCTGAAGTAGTGATGCTCTGCAGAGAGTAAGCATGCAGCTTAGTGGTTAACTGGTAGGAGGATAAGGACAAGTTGCAGATCAATGATCAGAAGGTAGGAGGGTAATAACAGTCTACAGACTGCTGCTCAGAAGGCAGAAAGGTAATGACAGTCTGTAGAACGGTGCTCAGAAAGTAGGAAATTAATGGCTGCCTGCAGACTGGTGCTCAGAAGGCAGAAAGGTAATGAAAGCCTGCACATTGGTGTTTAGAAGGTAGGAAGGTAGTGACAGTCTGCAGATTCAAGTTCCAATGGCAGAAATATAATGCAGATCCCTGCTCATCGGTTAGAAAGGTAGTGACAGTCTGCAGATTTATGGTTAAAGGGTAGGGTGCCAAAAGGCAGAAAGGTAATGACAGTCTGCAGAACTGTGCTCAGATGGTAGGAAGGTAATAACAGTCTGCAGATTGGTGCTCAGAAGGTAGGAAGGTAATGACAGTCTGCAGAACTGTGCTCAGATGGTAGGAAGGTAATGACAGTCTGCAGAACTGTGCTCAGATGGTAGGAAGGTAATAACAGTCTGCAGATTGGTGCTCAGAAGGTAGGAAGGTAATGACAGTCTGCAGAACTGTGCTCAGATGGTAGGAAGGTAATGACAGTCTGCAGAACTGTGCTCAGATGGTAGGAAGGTAATGACAGTCTGCAGATTGGTGCTCAGAAGGTAGGAAGGTAATGACAGTCTGCAGAACTGTGCTCAGATGGTAGGAAGGTAATGACAGTCTGCAGATTGGTGCTCAGATGGTAGGAAAGTAATGACAGTCTGCAGAACTGTGCTCAGAAGGTAGGAAGGTAATGACAGTCTGCAGATTGGTGCTCAGAAGGTAGGAAGGTAATGACAGTCTGCAGAACTGTGCTCAGATGGTAGGAAGGTAATGACAGTCTGCAGATTGGTGCTCAGATGGTAGGAAGGTAATGACAGTCTGCAGAACTGTGCTCAGAAGGTAGGAAGGTAATGACAGTCTGCAGATTGGTGCTCAGATGGTAGGAAGGTAATGACAGTCTGCAGACTGGTGCTCAGAAGGTAGGAAGGTAATGACAGTCTGCAGAACTGTGCTCAGAAGGTAGGAAGGTAATGACAGTCTGCAGATTGGTGCTCAGAAGGTAGGAAGGTAATGACAGTCTGCAGAACTGTGCTCAGAAGGTAGGAAGGTAATGACAGTCTGCAGAACTGTGCTCAGATGGTTGGAAGGTAATGACAGTCTGCAGATTGGTGCTCAGATGGTAGGAAGGTAATGACAGTCTGCAGATTGGTGCTCAGAAGGTAGGAAGGTAATGACAGTCTGCAGACTGGTGCTCAGATGGTAGGAAGGTAATGACAGTCTGCAGATTGGTGCTCAGAAGGTAGGAAGGTAATGACAGTCTGCAGAACTGTGCTCAGATGGTAGGAAGGTAATGACAGTCTGCAGACTGGTGCTCAGAAGGCAGGAAGGTAATGACAGTCTGAAGATTGGTGCTCAGAAGGCAGGAAGGTAATGACAGTCTGCATATTGGTTTTCAGAAGGCAGAACTGTAATGACAGTCTGCAGACTGGTGCTCAGAAGGTAGGAAGGTAATGACAGTCTGCAGATCCATGCTCAGAAGGTAGGAAGGCAATGACAGTCTGCAGATTGGTGCTCAGAAGGTAGGAAGGTAATGACAGTTTGCAGACTGGTGCTCAGAAGGTAGGAAGGTAATGACAGTCTGCAGATTGGTGCTCAGAAGGTAGGAAGGTAATGACAGTCTGCAGATTGGTGCTCAGAAGGTAGGAAGGTAATGACAGTCTGCAGATCCATGCTCAGAAGGTAGGAAGGCAATGACAGTCTGCAGATTGGTGCTCAGAAGGTAGGAAGGTAATGACAGTTTGCAGACTGGTGCTCAGAAGGTAGGAAGGTGATGACAGTCTGCAGACTGGTGCTCAGAAGGTAGGAAGGTAATGACAGTCTTCAGATCCATGCTCAGAAGGTAGGAAGGCAATGACAGTCTGCAGATTGGTGCTCAGAAGGTAGGAAGGCAATGACAGTCTGCAGATTGGTGCTCAGAAGGTAGGAAGGTAATGACAGTCTGCAGACTGGTGCTCAGAAGGTAGGAAGGTAATGACAGTCTGCAGATCCATGCTCAGAAGGTAGGAAGGTAATGACAGTCTGCAGATTGGTGCTCAGAAGGTAGGAAGGTAATGACAGTCTGCAGATTGGTGCTCAGAAGGTAGGAAGGTAATGACAGTCTGCAGATCCATGCTCAGAAGGTAGGAAGGCAATGACAGTCTGCAGATTGGTGCTCAGAAGGTAGGAAGGTAATGACAGTTTGCAGACTGGTGCTCAGAAGGTAGGAAGGTGATGACAGTCTGCAGACTGGTGCTCAGAAGGTAGGAAGGTAATGACAGTCTTCAGATCCATGCTCAGAAGGTAGGAAGGCAATGACAGTCTGCAGATTGGTGCTCAGAAGGTAGGAAGGCAATGACAGTCTGCAGATTGGTGCTCAGAAGGTAGGAAGGTAATGACAGTCTGCAGACTGGTGCTCAGAAGGTAGGAAGGTAATGACAGTCTGCAGACTGGTGCTCAGAAGGTAGGAAGGCAATGACAGTCTGCAGAACTGTGCTCAGAAGGTAGGAAGGTAATGACAGTCTGCAGATCCATGCTCAGAAGGTAGGAAGGTAATGACAGTCTGCAGATTGGTGCTCAGATGGTAGGAAGGTAATGACAGTCTGCAGACTGGTGCTCAGAAGGTAGGAAGGTAATGACAGTCTGCAGACTGGTGCTCAGAAGGTAGGAAGGTAATGACAGTCTGCAGACTGGTGCTCAGAAGGTAGGAAGGCAATGAGAGCCTGCAGATCAGTGCTCAGAAAGCAGAAACGTAATGATAGTCTGCAGCACCATATTGAGTAAATAAGAAAACAATGATAAAATGTACATCAGTGCTTAGAACTTAGACAGGTAGTGATAGTCTGCAGATATGTGGCTAGAAGGTAGAAAGGTAATGACAGTCTGCAGATCAGTGCTTGGAAGGCAGGAAAACAAAGACATTCTGCAGATGTGTGGTTAGATGTTAGAAACGTAATAATAGTCTGCATATAAGTATTTCAAAGGTAGTGACAGTCTGCTGCTCAATACCGAGAAGGAAGAAAGGAAATGATGATCTGCAGATCAGTGCTCAGAGGGCAGGAATATGACAGTCTGGAGGTTTAAATATGGAAAAATATATTATAGGAATGATATTCCTTAAGAAACTTGATAGGATATATCAAGTATATAACAGATACACTCCAAATACCTGACAGTGAACAAGGACTGATGCTCTGCAGACAGGGTGATGGAATGCTATAAGAGTGATAGTCTGCAGAGCACAGGGTGAAAATCTACAGGAACAACAGTTTGCAGAGCTGAGAGTGAAAAAAAACAAAAACCTAAAGGAGTGATGGCATGCAGAGTGATAATATGCAAAGCTGAGGGTGAAAATCTATTGAAAGGATAGTCTGCAGAACAGAGGGCAAAAATCTATAGGAGGGATAGTCTGCAGAGCGAAGGATGGAAATCTTTAGGGGAGATGCTCTGCAGAGCGGAGGATAGAAATCTATAAGAGGGATGGTCTGCAGAGTGGAAAATGGAAATCTATAGGAGAGATGGTCTGCAACGATAAGGATAGAAATCTATAGGAGAGATGATCTGCAGAGTCCAGGGTA
Organism: Staurois parvus; assembly: GCF_062004578.1. Taxonomy (NCBI): domain Eukaryota; kingdom Metazoa; phylum Chordata; class Amphibia; order Anura; family Ranidae; genus Staurois; species Staurois parvus. The sequence goes on from NW_028319438.1 coordinate 2,248,720, forward strand.
AAAAGCTGTAGGAGAAATGATCTGCACAGCGGAGGGGGGAAATCTATAGAAGAGATCGTCTGCAGTGCAGAGTGAGGGATGGAAATCTACAGGAGAGATGGTCTGCAGAGCTAAGAATAAAAACCTACAGGAGTGATAATATGCAGAGCTGAGGGTAGAAATATACAGCAGAAATGGTCTGCAGAGCGGAGGGTGGAAATCTCGACAGTCACTCAACAGATGCAATTATGAAAATTTCCTTTTTCGGTGGAGAGGGGTAAAGCTCTTGCGAAAGCAAACTGATTAACCTTCTCAGCTCCAAGCACCAAAAAGGTACAAATTCCCTTCTAAAGGCAAAATTAGAAGAGAGCAATGTTTTTAGCATTTGCAACATAGCCGTGGTTGCGATGCTCTGCAGTGTCGCGTTGCACACCGGAAAGGAATGGCACAGTCTACCTGTTGCTGGTCTACAATTCACAAAAAATGAATGGTTTGGCATGAGAAGCAATGGGGAAAGGAGGGGGGAGCACTTAAAATGCACTTGGGGAGGTTAAAAAGCAATAGTCTGCAGAGGGCAGTACAATTAGAATGTAACAGTCTGCGATTCCCAGGGGTGCTGCGCAGCAATGTGAAGTAGGAGAGATAAGCTCTACAAGTGTCAGGAATAAACAGAGCGAAGTGCAGGGGCTGGTGTTTATAGAAGAATGGTGCGATGCTCTGCAGATATTGGTAAACAAAGGGAGGCAATCACATGCTTCTAATAAACCAAAATAATAGATAATAATCAGATTATTAGTAAAAAAAAATGTGTTGACTTACCATAATTCTGAGACACATGAGCTGGAGATGGTGACGACCAGGGAACAAGGGATGGAAAACTCAAAAGAAAAAAAAAATAAAAGGGTCAGAGAAATACGTATGAAAAGAAGGAGCTGAGGAATGAATAGGGACAAAAAAGACACATAAAGTGCAAAGAGGTCAGAGAAAAGTTCCAGGACTGACCAAAAACACAGACACACACTGAGACAGACACACAAAGTTCTGTGACAGAACAAATGGAAGGAGATCTCATGGAAGAGACATTTCCAGGACTGTCATTCACAAGGATGAAGTTCCATAACACTGTCATAGGGATACAATGTGACAACACAGAGTACACAGAAAGTTCCAAAGATAAAAACACAGACACACAGAAGGTTCTATCATTGGCAGAGACAAGGAATGACAGAGCACAGGAGAGATCATCTGAAAGGCTCCAAAGTGCCAGAGATGGTATTGGAATAGCAACTTCTGAAGATGCAAAAAGTCCCATCAAAGGCAGGAGAACCCAAAGGGAGAGAGAGGACAGGTATGGGGGGAGAGAGAGCATGGGGGGAGAGAGAGAGAGAATGGCAGGGAGAGCATAGGGGGGAGGGAGAGTGTGGTGGTGAGAGATAGAGGGAGGAGGGCGGGGGTAGTGAGAGTGGTGGGGAGAGAAAGAGTGAGGGGGGGGGGGGGGGTAGTGAGAGTGGTGGGGAGAGATAGAGGAAGGAGGGGGGGGAGAGTTTGTGGGAAAAGAGAGAACCGGGAGGGGGGGGAGAGAGAGTTTGTGGGGAAAGAGAGGACGGGGGGGGGGGGAGAGAACAGTACTGGGAGAAGGAGAATAGAAAGGGAAAAGAACAGGGGGGGGGAGGTAAAGGAGGGAGAGAACAGGAGGAGAATGATAACAGGGAGTGAGAAAGAGAACAAGGAGGAGAGAGAAAATGGGGAGGGAGTGAGAGAGCAGGATAGAGAAAGAAAAGGAAGGAAAGAGAGAACAGAAAGGAGAAAAAATAGGGAATAGAGAGAGGGCAGGGGGAGAGAGAAGAAGAGAGGGAGAAAACTGGGGGAGAGAAAGAACAGGAGTGAGAGAGAGAATGGGGGGGGCAGGGGGGAGAGAGAAAGATCGTGGTGGGGGAATGGAAGGGTGAGAGAGAACATGGAAAGAGACACAAAACAGAGGGACAAAGTACAGAGGGGCAGAAAATGGAGGGGGGTGGATTAGAGGAGAGAGAACTGGAGAAAGAGATAGAACAGGGGGGGCAGAGAGAACAGGGGGGATAGAGAGAACAGGGGGGGCAGAGACCAAGGGGAGAGAGAAAGAGTGGGTGGAGAGAATGGAGGAGAGAGAAAAAGAGTGGGTGGAGAGAATGGGGGAGAGAGAGAAAGAGTGGGTGGAAAGAATGGGGGAGAGAGAGAAAGAATGGGTGGAGAGAATGGGGGAGAGAGAGAAAGAATGGGTGGAGAGAATGGGGGAGATAGAGAAAGAATGGGTGGAGAGAATGGGGGAGAGAAGAATGAATGAAAAGGTACAGGAGAACATGAAGGGTACAGATAACGGGGGGGGAGAGGAAATAGAGAGGACAGAGAACAGGGGAGACAGAAAACAGAGGGGAGAGAGAGCAGGGGGAGGGAGAAAGGGGAGGGCAGAGAACAGGGGGAGAGAGAATAGGGGGTCAGGGAACGGGGGGGGGCAGAGACCAAGGGGAGAGGAAGAGAGGGGAGAGAGAACAGGGGGAGAACAAAAAGGGGGAAAGAGAGGATGAGGGGACAGAGAACAGGAGGGAAAGAGAACAGGGGGGGAGAGAGAACAGTGGGAAAAGAAAATGGGGGGGGCAGAGAACAGGTGGAAGGAAAACAGGGGGAGAGAGAACAGAAGGAGAGAGAACAACAGGGAGAGAGAACAAGGGGAGAGAGAACAGAGGGAAAGAGAACAGTGAGAGATAGAGAACAGGGGGAGAGAGAACAGAGGGAGAGAGAACAGCGAGAGAGAGAACAGAGGGAAATAGAACAGCGAGAGAGAGAGAACAGAGGGAGAGAGAACAGGGGGAGATAGAACAGATGGAGATAGAACAGAGGGAGAGAGAACAGGAGGAGAGAGAACAGGGGAAGAGAACAGCAAGAGAGAGAACAGGGGGTGGGAGAACAGAGGGAGAGAGAACAAGGGGAGAGAGAACAGAGGGAGAGAGAACAGAGGGAGAGAGAACAGGGGAAGAGAGAACAGGGGGAGAGAGAACAGGGGGAGAGAGAACAAGGGGAGAGAGAACAGAGGGAGAGAGAACAAGGGGAGAGAGAACAGAGGGAGAGAGAACAGAGGGAGATAGAACAAGGGGAGAGAGAACAGAGAGAGAGAGAACAGGGGGAGAGAGAACAAAGGGAGAGAGAACAGGGGGAGAGAGAACAGAGGGAGAGAGAACAAGGGGAGAGAGAACAAAGGGAGAGAGAACAGGGGGAGAGAGAACAGAGGGAGAGAGAACAAGGGGAGAGAGAACAGAGGGAGAGAGAACAGGGGAAGAGAGAACAGGGGGAGAGAGACCAGGGGAAGAGAGAACCGGGGGAGCGAGAACAAGGGAAGAGAGAACAGAGGGAGAGAGAACAGGGGGAGAGAGAACAGAGGGAGAGAGAACAGGGGGAGAGAGAACAGGGGGAGAGAGAACAGGGGAAGAGAGAACAGGGGGAGAGACAACAGGGGAAGAGAACAGGGGGAGAGAGAATAAGGGGGGAGAGAACAGAGGGAGAGAGAACAAGGGGAGAGACAACAGGGGAAGAGAGAACGGGGAGAGAGAACAGGGGGAGAGAAAACAGGGGGAGAGAGAACAGGTTGGGGAGAGAACAAGGGGAGAGAGAACAGAGGGAGAGAGAACAGGGGGAGAGAGACCAGGGGGAGAGAGAACAGGGAGAGAGAGAACAGGGGGAGAGAGAACAGGGGAAGAGAACGGGGAGAGAGAACAAAGGGAGAGAGAACAAGGGGAGAGAGAACAAGGGGAGAGAGAACAGAGGGAGAGAGAACAGGGGGAGAGAGACCAGAGGGAGAGAGAACAGGGGAGAGAGAACAAGGGGAGAGAGAACAGAGGGAGAGAGAACAGGGGAAGATAGAACAGAGGGGGACGGAGAACAGGGTGAGAGAGAACAGAGGGGGACAGAGAACAGAGGGAGGGCAGAGAAAAGAAGGGGACAGAGAACAGGGGGAGAGAGAACAGGGGGAGAGAGAAAACAGAGGGGGACAGAGAACAGAGGGGGACAGAGAACAGTGGGAGAGAGAGAACAGGGAGGACAGAGAACAGGTACATAGAGAGACATGGCAGAGAGGTATGCAGGAAGAAGGTGGATGTACAGGGCAAGGCTGGAAATCTGCAGTACAGATGAAATATGTGACTCATCCAGAGGAATAGGGGTGGAGAGAGAAATCAGAGACACATAGAGACAAACAGAGAGATGAGTGGAGGACAATACTGGGACACCAGGGACTCCTTGTCACCTACTCAGCACCACTCTGAATGTACACAGTGCTGTACACAGGGAGGACCCCTTTCCCTGCCTGACCCCCCCCCCCCCATCACCACCACCACATACACACATGTGTCCTTGCCCTCATCTCTCACCCTGTATTTTATCTGTCACTCTCAGGCCTGCTACACAAGTGGAGACAGACGCAATGCTGCCGTCACCGGCCACATCCGTCCCCTCATCTGCAAATGACAGAAGGGGGGCGGTGGGGGGTGGGGGGGGAGGGGGATTAGTGATTCATGCTTGTTGTGTTCCCTAAAATGTGTACATAAATACATATACATAGATATATATGTGTGTACACATCCTTCTATGTCAGCTCTATCATCCATGTATCTATTATTCTACCAATTGTATACCAAGCTGTATACTGGTCACTACAGTTATCTGTCAGTAATCTGCTTGTATTCTATCTATCTATCTATCTATCTATCTATCTATTATCTATCTATCTATCTATCTATCTATCTATCTATCTATCTATCTATTATCTATCTATCTATCTATCTATCTATCTATCTATCTATTATCTATCTATTATCTATCTATCTACCTATCTATCTATCTATCTATCTATCTATCTATCTATCTATCTATCTATCTATTATCTATCTATCTATCTATCTATCTATCTATTATCTATCTATCTACCTATCTATTATCTATCTAATATCTATCTATCTATCTATCTATCTATCTATCTATCTATCATCTATCTATCTATCTATCTATCTATCTATCTATCTATCCCTTATCTCTCCATCTATCTATCTATCTATCTATCTATCTATCTATCTATCTATTATCTATCTATCTATCTATCTATCTATCTATCTATCTATCTATCTATCTATCTATCTAATATCTATCTATCTATCTATCTATCTATCTATCTATCTCTAGCTCTATCTATCTATCTATCTGGCCATCAATCTACTTATCTATCATCTATCTATCTGCCAGCTGATCAGTGTGCATACAGGTCTCCATCTATAGTCATCCCTCAGTTATCTGTATATGTATCTATACAATTATCAATGTATCTATTTTCTATCTACCAACTGATTGATCTGTATACTGACCTTTACCTATAGTTATCTGTTTGTCTATCTACCTATCTATTTATGTATCATCTATGAATGTATCTATTTATTTATGTATTTATCTATCTATGTATTTATCTATCCATGTATGATTGTATGTATTTATCTATCTATGTATTTATCTATCCATGTATGATTGTATGTATTTATCTATCTATGTATGATTGTATGTATGTATCTATCTATGTATGATTGTATGTATTTATCTATCCATGTATGATTGTATCTATTTATCTATCTTTGTATTTATCTATGTATGCATGATTGTATGTATTTATCTATTTATTTAGGTATATATCTATGTATCTGTCTCTCTCTCTTTCTATCTTACACCAGCTGATCAGTCTGTTTATCGGTTTCAGTCTATACAATTATCCTTCTGTCTCTTTATATACTTATCTACATTCTTTATTTCCTCACCCCTCCATTAATTGTTTCTGCCACTGCGTCATCCAATTTATATCTATTATCCCAGTCATCTAATGACTTACCTGTTATCTGTCAAGACGCACAACCAGGAAACACACACACACACACACACACACACACATATATATATATATACACACACACACATGCTAAATACATGCTATAATAAATAAACACACACAGAAAAAAAATGATGTATGTATATATATATATATATATATATATATATATATATATATATAAAATAAATATACACACATGCATACTTTCTATATTAAATACACACACACAGGGTGTCGGAGATGATGCTGGTGGTGGTGGGGGGGGGGCACTGCAGAGGTCTCTGGAGATCAGAGGCGGTGCAGAGCTGTGCACAGTAGACAGGGTGGGGGGTTGGGGGGTGCAGAGACTATACATCAGTATAAATAATAGATCTTATTATTAGAATGATCACAGCTGACCTCTGATGACAATCATTATATCCCCCCCCCCACCTTCCTCCTCCCCTCCCCCAGTCCCTGTGTTGGGGAGAAGACATCACATAGCAGCACACACTCACATACATGTCTGGGAGCAGCAGCCAATCAGAGGAGCTCTGCAGCCTGGAGTAAATCTGGAAGCTTCATTCATGAAATTCTCCTCTCTCATTGACTCATTCATGGTTTTTTTTTTTTCCTCCCCTCTCATTCACCCTCCCCCCTGCCCTCATCAGCCATTGGCTGCGGGCATGCGCACTGCCGCTCCCCCTCACCTCCAGCCAGCCGAGGATTCTTATGAATGAACATTGACGTCAGAGCGGTGGGCCGGGCCGGTAGGGGTCACGTGGCGAGGGGCTGGGTAGGTATTTAAAGCGGCCGCCGCTGTCCCCGGTGCTGAAAAACTGCACAGAAGAGTGAGAGAGACACACAGAGCGAGAAATAGAAGAGAGAGATCCCGGGAGAGAGAGAGCCGGGAGACTGCGGGCAACAAGTGAGAGCTCCACTCCTACACCCTGCATGTGTGTCACCCGTGCCTGGCCGCATCATTACCACCCAAACTTTGTCTATAGCTCTCTGTATGGACAGGTTAGAGCCTTGTGTCTTGTTTGGAAGGGGACAATATATATATATCATTTTATAATTTGATGTGATTGAGATATATATATATATACACACTAAAAGAATAATAATATAAAAATATATATATATACATATACATATATATATATAAATACATATATATATATATATATAATTTTAGTTTGGTGTGTGATATATATATATATATATATATATATATATATATATATATATATAAAAATAATTATATTATTATTTTAGTGTATATATATATATATATATATTTATTTTTATTTATTTAAATTATTATTTAATTATTTTTGTATATATGTGTTTGTGTATATATATTCCCCTTAATCTTGTTGTATATGTTCTTTTTAATATATATAAATATATATATATATATATATATATATATAGTCATATGTACATATGTATACATTGTAATGACTGCAACATGCAATCATCAACTTTAACATGTGTGCGTGTGTGTGTATATATATATATATAAAAGCACACACAGTGTTTGATTTTCCTTGCTTAATATAACGTCTACACCATATTTAATAAAGATCATTGAATATGGTTTGATGATGGCTTGATCATAAATATATATAATCTCTCTCTCTCTCTCTAAAACCCCCTCTGTCTCTCCCCCCCCCCTCTCTCTCTCTATAAAACCCCCCTCTCTCTGTCTGTCTCTCCCCCCCCTCTCTCTCTCTCTATAATCTCTCCCTCTCTCGACCCCCCTCTCTATATATATATAAATATAACCCCCCCTCTCTCTCTATCTATCTATCTATATATATATATATTAGCTCTTTCTCCCCCCCCCCCTCTCTCTCTCTCTCTCTCTCTCTCTCTATATATATATATAATCTCTCACTCTCTATTTATATATAAAATCTCAAGTCATATCATATACACATATAGTATATTACTTTTATTTACTTTTTTTTTTTTTACCTTACCCAGTCTTGCATTCTGTTGTACTGTGTATTTATACTAGTTGTTTTGTCTTTTATAACACAAGGGGTTAAAAAGTTAAATAAAAAATGCATTTTGGGGGAACTTAAAACAATTGGATATGATTTAGATGTGAATTCTAGCAGGATCAACCAAAAGGTCTTAGGATGTGTGTATATATATATATATATATATATATTTCCAAACACCTGTTCCATGTAAAAGTTTACATGCCGGAATCCATACGCTTGCAGCGCCAGACGCTGATCTAATATTTGTTCGGCGTCACCGTAAAATCAAATTGCCAATTGTTTGTGATAGAAGTGACGTGGGCTCCCTAATCAGACCGGAGAGGTTTAAATGCAACTAATGAATGGGGGAGAGTAATGACGCATGTACTGACACATCTTATTATCATAAGAGCATTAGCCTTTTGCCTTTCCTGCTCCCGATACATTTACATTCTCATATACATGGACACGCAGGGCTGCAGCAACATCTGCATGCACTGGGGGGTGGTGGGATGGGAGGGGGACACATTGCCATAAGTGTGTCTGGATGTGTGCACCTGGTATCCAATGAGATGTGTGACGTGCCGCCCCTCGTTGGAATTAAAGTTGTTAAAGTGTTGGCAGAGGCGATAATAGTGTTCGGAGATGGAATTCTGAATGAGAGGGAATGAGAGAGAGAAAAGCATCAGGTGGAAGAAGTCAAAGACGAATGGATGAGTTTTGTATGTGTCGATGTAGGAAAAGACGTTTTGATGTTCATAGGGATCAGATTATGGCCAAGAACGAGGGCTATAGAACCTTAGGTTGGCTTAGGTTGGCTTAGGTTGACCATTGTGGAAGTCTGATTTCAGAGCAATGAAATCAGTCATTGGCAGTTCTCTTTTCTAGGAGAAAATGGAACCGTTCCTTGATTTAGAACACCCTAGATTAAGCACTTCTTGAATTCAACTTCTTCATTATCACCATCAAGGATTGGCCGATAGGTGATATCCCACCTTTTTTTGCTAACAATTTGAGCGGCGTCACCATCCTTGGTGGCAATTTGATTTGTGTGTAATGGAACAAATCACTGAAGTAGTCTCTAATTCTAGGAATGTGTTCTCATCCCCGGGGAGCAAAGTATGTTTAGTACTTTGCTCCATCTTCCTATGTGTTATATAAGGCTAGCTGTGAGGTCAAACAAGGCACCCCTCCTGCCTTTACAGCCATTCGTCAACGCAGATCTCAAGAAGACAGCTGTTTTGACATGGGCACCTTTTTCCTTCTCCAAGCACTTGTCCAAGACAAATGTCTCCCAAGGAGCGTAGAGGGAGGGGGGCTTAAAAGCTAAAATGTCCACGGTATATGGGTGAGTTCTTGGAGATAGAGAAAATGTTGTCTGTAAAATTGACAATGCAGCTGGCAAGGAGATGGTTGGATGGCAAGGAGATGGTTGGATGGCAAGGAGATGGTTGGATGGTAAGGAGATGGTTGGATGGCAAGGAGATGGTTGGATGGCCATGGAAGAAGGAGGGTGCCCTGTCCAAACCTCACAGCTGGCCTTAGACAGCATATAGGAAGATGGTACAAAGTTCTACATGTACTTCATCCATTGGGGAACAGGACACATTAACAAAAATGGAAGTGAGACTTCTTTAATGGAAAAAGGCCATTACCCCTTCGTTTAAAATTGCCCACGGATCCGTGGATAGGCAATATCCTACTGTTTCGCTGCCACTTTGACCATCCTTGGTGGCCATATGACTTGGTTGTGATCCAACCAGTCAATGACAGTTTTAATGACAAAAGGGAACTACTCTTTGGCCCAAAAGTGCCCATTGATAAGTTTTTCTCTTGAAGCAAGACTTAACTATACATTGTAACACTGAAAATGCCATCACACTAGAACAGGAACGTTAGGGCTGAGCTTACCTGGGCCATTTTATTCTTGAATGACTTAACCACTTGTTGAAGACCAATTCATTTGCAGCACGATTTCAGCGAAGGCTGAAAGCAAGAGTTGAAATTGTTTAGCAGCATGAAATTAAAATCACCCACGTAGTTTTAGAACTGGAGACCCAACAGCTCATTTATCTGACAGGTCGCAGATCAGTAATGGTCCTTTATAGTAGTACGAGTGATAGTCGTTACTAGTCCAAAATGGGTACATTTGGCATATTTGTCCACCTCCCGTTGGAGACGTAAAGCTGATTCTCTATCCTCTGGCATTGCTTGTGCTCCATTGCAAGCTCCCCTGCGCTCAGTATGTCAGGAATTCTGCACAAGACCATCAGAGACTGTGCACGCTTGTAGCCGAACAAGCACACATGATAAATAGAACATGTAGTCCAGCAGGTTAAACGGTTTCATGTATTCATTGATCTAGATCTTACGTATTCCCAAGCTATTTTTGAAGGAGATACTCACACAAGTCTCTGCCGATCAGTGTTGACACTCTAGTATTTCACAACAGCCATACAAGGACAAACGTTCATACTCTAGGGAGGATTTAGGTCAATGCCAATTACCTTCACAACATGTTTTTGGAATGTGGGAGGAAACCGGATCCTTGGAATGAGACTTTAATGACCATGAGGAGAGCCTACAAATGCCATGTAGACAAGGTCCCTAAGAGGACTAAGCTGTGTTCCAATGTTATTATATTATCGTAGATATGATCTTTCATAAAGGAATGTATTTAATTTTGTGTAAAAATAAATAAATGAATAAATAAAATGTTTTATTGTAAAGCTGGATGCTACCCAGGTCTGACACCTGCCTTGCATATCGTTAGTTATAGTTGGGTAGCACAGGGGTGTATTTAGTTTTTGTGCTGCCCTAGGCAACACAAAATTCAGCTCCCCCCCCCCCCGCCCCATAGCGAGACCCTGACACCGACCAACACCCCCCTCCCCCATGAAGAGAGCCTGACATTGACCAGCAACACCCCAGCCCACCCAGCCCACCCGAGATAGCCTCCCACTACCACTGCCCCCCCCCCAAGCACTGGCAACACCCCCCCCATGAAGAGAGCCTGACATTGACCAGCAACACCCCAGCCCACCCACCCCACCCGAGATAGCCTCCCACTACCACTGCCCCCCCCCCCAAGCACTGGCAACACCCCCCCCCCCATGAAGAGAGCCTGACATTGACCAGCAACACCCCAGCTCACCCACCCCACCCGAGATAGCCTCCCACTACCACTGCCCCCCCCCCCAAGCACTGGCAACACCCCCCCCATGAAGAGAGCCTGACATTGACCAGCAACACCCCAGCTCACCCACCCCACTCGAGATAGCCTTCCACTACCACTGCCCCCCCCTCAAGCACTGACAACACCCCCCTCCCCCATGAGGAGAGCCTGACATTGACCAGCAACACCCCAGACCACCCACCCCACCCGAGATAGCCTCCCACTACCACTGCCCCCCCCAAGCACTGGCAACACCCCCCTCCCCCATGAAGAGAGCCTGACATTGACCAGCAACACCCCACCCCACCCGAGATAGCCTCCCACTACCACTGCCTCCCCCCCCCAAGCACTGGCAACACCCCCCCCCATGAAGAGAGCCTGACATTGACCAGCAACACCCCAGCCCACCCACCCCACCCGAGATAGCCTCCCACTACCACTGCCCCCCCCCAAGCACTGGTAACACCCCCCCCATGAAGAGAGCCTGACATTGACCAGCAACACCCCACCCACCCCACCCGAGATAGCCTCCCACTACCACTGCCCCCCCCCCTCAAGCACTGGCAACACCCCCCTCCCCCATGAAGAGAGCCTGACATTGACCAGCAACACCCCACCCACCCCACCCGAGATAGCCTTCCACTACCACTGCCCCCCCCCCCAAGCACTGGCAACACCCCCCTTCCATGGCTCAGAACATCCCCGGGAACAAGAGTCAGGCTCTGCATACCCCATAAAGCAGCACGCAGCCTCTTTCAGATCCCACCTGTTCCCTATGCTGCATGTGTCCCATCTTCCAATCCCTTCTTTTGGGGAGGCGGTGCTGCCAAACCGACCAACACCCCCCTCCCCCATGAAGAGAGCCTGACATTGACCAGCAACACCCCAGCCCACTCACCCCACCCGAGATTATTGTTATTATTATACAGGATTTATGGCGCCAACAGTTTGCTCAGCGCATTACAATATAACGGGAGACGATACAGCAACAATACAGTTCAATACAAGAGGGATAGGAGGGCCCTGATCCTGGGAGCTTACAATCTAGGAAAGCCTTCCACTACCACTGCCCCCCTCCATACACTGGCAATACCCCCCCCCCCCATGGCTCAGGACATCCCAGGGAACAAGAGTCAGGCTCTGCATACCCCATAAAGCGGCACACAGCCTCTTTCAGATCCCACCTGGTCCCTATGCTGTGTGTGTCCCTTCTTCCATCCGTTCTTTTGGGGAGGTGGTGCTGCCCCCTTGAAAAAAGCTGCTGCCCCCCTGAAAAATGCTGCCCTAGGCGAATGCCTTGTGGTAAATACACCCCTGGGATAGCATAGAGAACAATACTAGGGAGAACATCTTATTTATTTCAGATACTTATATAGCGCCATTAATTTACGCAGCACTTTACATATATATTGTACATTCACATCAGTCCCTAACCCTCAAGGGGCGTACAATCTAAGGTCCCTAACTCACATTCATATATACACATACTAGGGACAATTTAGACAGGGGCCAATTCACCTACCAGCATGTCTTTGGAGTGTGGGAGGAAACCGGAGTACCCGAAGGAAACCCACGCAGGCACAGGGAGAACATGCAAACTCCAAGCAGGTGGTGCTGTGGTTGGGATTCGAACCAGCAACCCTAGTACTGCCAGGCGGAAGTGCTAACCATTTAGCCACTGTGCTGCCCTAATCTTATGCACCTGCCTGGAGTTTGCATGTTCTCCCTGTGCCTGCATGGATTTCCTCCGGGTATTCTGGTTTCCTCCCACTCTCCAAAGACATGCTGGTAGGTGAATTGGCTCCTGTCTAAGACTGTATACGTACAATACTGTATATAGAAGCGCTGCTTAAATTGACGGTGCTATATAAGTACCTGAAATAAATAAATAATAATGTATATCTTAGATTGTAAGCTCCCAGGATCAGGGCCCTCCTATCCCTCTTGTATTGAACTGTATTATTGCTGTATTGTCTCCCGTTATATTGTAAAGTGCTGAGCAAACTGTTGGCACCATAAATCCTGTATAATAATAATAATATAAAGCCTGTATAATAATAATAATAATAATATATAAATCCTGTATAATAATAATAATATATAAATCCTGTATAATAATAATAATATAAATTCTGTATAATAATAATAATATAAATCCTGTACAATAATAATAATAATATAAATCCTGTATAATAATAATATATAAATTCTGTATAATAATAATATATAAATTCTGTATAATAATAATAATAATAATATATAAATTCTGTATAATAATAATATATAAAGTCTGTATAATAATAATAATAATATATAAATCCTGTATAATAATAATAATAATATAAATCCTGTATAATAATAATAATAATATATAAATCCTGTATAATAATCATAATATAAATCCTGTATAATAATAATAATAATATAAATCCTGTATAATAATAATAATAATAATAATAATATATAAATCCTGTATAATAATCATAATAATATAAATCCTGTATAATAATAATCATAATAATATAAATCCTGTATAATAATAATATAATATATAAATCCTGTATAATAATAATATATAAATTCTGTATAATAATATATATAAATCCTGTATAATAATCATAATAATATAAATTCTGTATAATAATAATAATATATAAATCCTGTATAATAATAATAATATATAAATCCTGTATAATAATAATAATATATAAATCCTGTATAATAATAATAATATATAAATCCTGTATAATAATAATATATAAATCCTGTATAATAATAATAATATATAAATCCTGTATAATAATAATATATAAATCCTGTATAATAATAATAATATATAAATCCTGTATTATAATAATAATATATAAATCCTGTATAATAATAATAATAATATAAATTCTGTATAATAATAATAATATATAAATCCTGTATTATAATAATAATATATAAATCCTGTATAATAATAATAATATATAAATCCTCTATAATAATAATAATATATAAATCCTGTATAATAATAATAATAATATATAAATCCTGTATAATAATAATAATATATAAATCCTGTATAATAATAATAATAATAATAATAATAATAAATCAAGCGCAAAGCTTCGCAAACATTGCTGGCCATGTGCCTGAACTCACAGGCTTTAAGCTGCACTTAAGGCATCTTAAAATGTGCTTAAAGCATGCCCAAGTGGCCTTTCAGTCAATACTACTTTAGCATACCTAAAGTGCTGTTGCTGCTCTCTGAATCAGGAGCCATCAATGTCACGGATTATGGGCTTTCCCCTCCCCCCATGAGAGGTAACAATCCTTTCACCTTATGCCAATAATAAAGCTGAAACAATATGCAGGAATTTGCACTCGGCCGGCACAATCACAGATCCATCACCGGCAGATCACACTTGTACCCAGTGGCGTCATTTCTGCCTGTCAATGTTTTGTGACAAGGGAAAATTGATTGGCTACGCTAAAACGTAGATGAAGCACCGACGGCTCAAGTACAGTTAGGTAATGACAGAGGTATCCCAATATATACCAGGCTTAGATACAATAGATTCAGTGATAGAGAACATAGGGGTATAGAGGAGATGATAGAGAAGATGGTATAGCATAGGTGATAAAGAAGATAATGGTGTAGAGTAAGGTGATAGAGAGACAGAGTAGGTGATAGTGGTTTAGAAGAGGTAATAGTAAACAGAGTGATTTAGAGAAGATGATAGAGAATATAGTGGCTTAGATGAGGTGTAGAGACTGTAGTGGTATAGAGGAGGTGATAGAGAAGATAGTGGTATAGAGAAGATGGTAGAGAAGATAATGGTATAGAGGAGATGATAGAGAAGATAGTAGTATAGAGGAGGTGATGGAGAAGATAGTGGTATAGAGGAGAAGATAGTGGTATAGAGGAGGTGATGGAGAAGATAGTGGTATAGAGGAGGTGATAGAGAATATAGTGGTATAGAGGAGATGATAGAGAAGATAGTGGTATAGAGGAAATGATGGAGAAGGTAGTGGAATAGAGGAGATGATAGAGAAGATAGTGGTATAGAGAAGATGGTAGAGAAGATAGTGGTATAGAGGAGATGATGGAGAAGATAGTAGTAAAGAGGAGGTGATAAGAGAAGATAGTGGTATAGAGGAAATGATGGAGAAGGTAGTGGAATAGAGGAGATGATAGAGAAGATAGTGGTATAGAGGAGATTGTAAAGAAGATAGTGGTATAGAGGAGGTGATAGAGAAGATAGTGGCATAGAGTAGATGATAGAGAAGATTGTGGAATAGAGGAGATGATGGAGAAGATAGTATAGAGGAGGTGAGAGAGAAGATAGTGGTATAGAGGAGATGATAGAGAAGATAGTGGTATAGAGGAGGTGATGGAGAAGATAGTGGTATAGAGGAGGTAATGGAGAAGATAGTGGTATAGAGGAGGTGATGGAGAAGATAGTGGAATAGAGGAGGTGATAGAGAAGATAGTGGTATAGAGGAGAAGATAGTGGTATAGAGAAGGTGATAGAGAATATAGTGGTATAGAGGAGATGATAGAGAAGATAGTGGTATAGAGGAGATGATGGAGAAGATAGTGGTATAGAGGAGATGATGGAGAAGATAGTGGAATATAGAAGATGATGGAGAAGTGGTATAGAGGAGATGATAGAGAAGATAGTGGTATAGAGGAGATGATGGAGAAGATAGGAGTATAGAGGAGGTGATAAGAGAAGATAGTGGTATAGAGGAAATGATAGAGAAGATAGTGGTATAGAGAAGATGGTAGAGAAGATAATGGTAGAGAGGAGATTGTAGAGAAGATAGTGGTACAGAGGAGGCGATGGAGAAGATAGTGGTATAGTGGAGGTGATAGAGAAGATAGTGGAATAGAGGAGATGATAGAGAAGATAGTGGAATAGAGGAGATGATAGAGAAGATAGTGGTATAGAGGAGATGATGGAGAAGATAGTGGTATAGAGGAGATGATGGAGAAGATAGTGGAATAGAGGAGATGATGGAGAAGATAGTGGTATAGAGGAGATGGTAGAGAAGATAGTGGTATAGAGGAGATGATAGAGAAGATAGTGGTATAGAGGAGATGATGGAGAAGATAGGAGTATAGAGGAAATGATAGAGAAGATAATGGTATAGAAAAGATGGTAGAGAAGATAGTGGCATAGAGAAGATGGTAGAGAAGATAATGGTAGAGAGGAGATTGTAGAGAAGATAGTGGTACAGAGGAGGCGATGGAGAAGATAGTGGTATAGTGGAGGTGATAGAGAAGATAGTGGTATAGAAAAGATGGTAGAGAAGATAGTGGTATAGAGGAGATTGTAAAGAATATAGTGGTATAGAGGAGGTGATGGAGAAGATAGTAGTATAGAGGAGGTGATAGAGAAGATAGTGGCATAAAGGAGATGATAGAGAAGATTGTGGAATAGGGGAGATGATAGAGAAGATAGTGGTATAGAGGAGGTGATGGAGAAGATAGTGGTATAAAGGAGATGATGGAGAAGTTAGTGGTATAGAGGAGATGATGGAGAAGATAGTGGTATAGAGGAGGTGATAGAGAAGATAGTGGTGTAGAGGAGATGATGGAGAAGATAGTGGTAGAGAAGATAGTGGTATAGAGGAGGTGAAAGTGAAGATAGTGGCATAGAGGAGATGATAGAGAATATAGTGGTATAAAGAAGATGTTGGAGAAGATAGTGGAATAGAGGAGGTGATAGAGAAGATAGTGTTATAGAGGAGATGATAGAGAAGATAGTAGTATAGAGAAGATATTAGAGAAGATAGTGGAATAGAGGAGGTGATAGAGAAGATAGTGGTATAGAGGAGGTGATGGAGAAGATAGTGGTGTAGAGGAGGTGATGGAGAAGATAGTAGTAGTATAGAGATGATAGAGAAGATAGTGGTATAGAGAAGGTGATAGAGAAGATAGTGGAATAGAGGAGATGATAGAGAATATGGTGGTATAGAGGAGATGTTGAAGAAGATAGTGGTATAGAGGAGGTGATGGAGAAGATAGTAGTAGTATAGAGATGATAGAGAAGATAGTGGTATAGAGAAGGTGATAGAGAAGATAGTGGAATAGAGGAGATGATAGAGAATATGGTGGTATAGAGGAGATGATAGAGAAGATAGTGGAATAGAGGAGATGATAGAGAATATAGTGGTATAGAGGAGATGTTGAAGAAGATAGTGGTATAGAGGAGGTGATGGAGAAGATAGTAGTAGTATAGAGATGATAGAGAAGATAGTGGTATAGAGAAGGTGATAGAGAAGATAGTGGAATAGAGGAGATGATAGAGAATATGGTGGTATAGTGGAGATGATAGAGAAGATAGTTTAATAGAGGAGATGATAGAGATGATAGTGGTATAGAGGAGATGATGGAGAAGATAGTGGAATAGAGGAGATGATAGAGATGATAGTGGTATAGAGGAGATGATGGAGAAGATAGTGGTATAGAGGAGATGATGGAGAAGATAGTGGTATAGAGAAGGTGATAGAGAAGATAGTGGAATAGAGGAGATGATAGAGAATATGGTGGTATAGAGGAGGTGGTGGAGAAGGTAGTGGAATAGAGGAGATGATAGAGAAGATAGTGGTATAGAGGAGATGATGGAGAAGATAGTAGTATAGAGGAGGTGATGGAGAAGATAGTGGTATTGAGGCGGTGATAGAGAAGATAATGGTATAAAGGAGATTGTAGAGATGATAGTGGTATAGAGGAGGTGATGGAGAAGATTGTGGTATAGAGGAGGTGATGGAGAAGATAACAGTATAGAGGAGATGATGGAGAAGATAGTAGAATAGGTGAGATGATGGAGAAGATAGTGGAATAGAGGAGACAATGGAGAAGATAGTGGTATAGAGGAGGTGATAGAGAAGATAGTGATATAGATGGAGAAGATAGTGGAATAGAGAAGATGATGGAGAAGATAGTGGTATAGATGAGATGATTTAGAAGATAGTGGTATAGAGGAGGTGATAGAGAAGATAGTGATATAGATGGAGAAGATAGTGGTAGAGAGGAGGTGATGGAGAAGATAGTGGTTTAGAGGAGGTGATGGAGAAGATAGTAGTATAGAGAACACAATGATTTAGAGGTCAGAGTGACATGGAGCTGGTATTATTACAAAAGAAAGCAAAGCACTGAGATATCCTACCATGATAGGATTTCAATGCAGTCGTGTTTCCATCCCTGATTCATAGAGCATGAATGATTAAACTGGAGCTCTGGGGATACCCGAGGGTTGCGCCCCATAGGTGTTTCCTCTGCTGATATACTGTACCAGCCCCACCCTCTTCTGCCTCACAGTCAGCAACGGGTGACTATGACTCAAGCAACAATCAATAGATGCAGATGTTGGATCCGAGGGTCTGGTCTCTGAATTTCTCATCAGATTCCCCCATGTAGGACAAGCTGAAAAGATGACACCATGGAGCCATTAGGAGACACCATATGCCTCTCGATGACATGGAGCCATTAGGAGACACCCTATGCCTCTCGATGACATGGAGCCATTAGGAGACACCCTATGCCTCTCGATGACATGGAGCCATTAGGAGCCACCATATGCCTCTCGATGACATACAGGTCAGATACAAATGGGAAAATATCTCATTAACATAACAGTCTGTTATAAAGGTAAGTAATGGCGCTCCGAAACCCCCCCCATGTTGGTGTCTCAAGGATCTACAGTAAACAGTGAAATACGATCTAAAAGAGGATTGGTTAAAATTCCTCCCCCTCCCGATATTGAATGCAGCGGGGCATCCCCATTGTGTGTAGTAACAGAGGGAAATCCTTCCCTCCAATTGGAGGGGGTAGACTCCCACACACCTCTGCAGTGTCTGATGCAGCAGCCTTGTGTACCGAGGTGGGGGGATGGAAAAGGGAGAAAAAAAAAAAGGAGGAGGCTTCAGCATCTTCATCCAAGGTTCCTATAGAAACAGCACATTTTGCAGATAAGATGCCTCTCGAGGACCCTGTTCCCGTATCCACATACACCCCACAATCCGGGTGACCGCACTCACCAGTGTATGTTTATGGGCCAAGCGTACAAATGGGATCCTGTAACAGATCAAGAGTTAAGGCGATTGTGGGGAAGGGAGGAGGGAAGGAGAGCAAATGTGACAGGGAAATCCCGGATTGTCAGGCCACGCACGGTACGTGACACTGATCCAAATACAAGAAGACGTTGGATGTTCCCTGACAAGTGACAAGCCGCTCCCTTCAGAGACATTTCTCTTTAGAAGGCTTTTCCTGAGTAGGAACAGGAATGGAGACGCCTGAACGCACGTTTTGTTGCATTGTGCACAATCCTGATAGAGAAAGAACTACGGAGCATAGAAATATGAATTGACATCAGGAGCAGCACACCAAAAAGTATGAAAAAGTTGTTTTGGTCCACTAAGCTTCTTCCAGGTCTAGGGCAGGGGTCTCCAAACATTTTAAACAAAGGGCCAGTTTTATGTCCTTTTGGCTTTAGGGCGGGCCAGATGGTGGCCAGTGGGAGTAAATAATGCCCAATCCTTACCCATTGTTGGTATCATTGGGAGGAATAGTGCCCCATCATTGGTGTCAGTGGGAGGAATAGTGCCCCATCATTGGTGTCAGTGGGAGGAATAGTGCCCCATCATTAGTATCAGTGGGGAGGAATAGTGCCCCATCATTGGTATCAGTAGGGAGGAATAGTGCCCCATCATTGGTATCAGTGGGGAGGAATAGTGCCCCATCATTGGTATTAGTGGGAGAAATAGTGCCCCATCATTGGTGTCAGTGGGAGGAATAGTGCCCCATCATTGGTGTCAGTGGGAGGAATAGTGCCCCATCATTGGTATCAGTGGGAGGAATAGTGCCCCATCATTGGTATCAGTGGGGAGGAATAGTGCCCCATCATTGGTATTAGTGGGAGAAATAGTGCCCCATCATTGGTGTCAGTGGGAGGAATAGTGCCCCATCATTGGTATCAGTGGGAGGAATAGTGCCCCATCATTGGTGTCAGTGGGAGGAATAGTGCCCCATCATTGGTGTCAGTGGGAGGAATAGTGCCCCATCATTGGTATCAGTGGGAGGAATAGTGCCACATCAGTGGTATCAGTGGGAGGAATAGTGACCCATCATTGGTGTCAGTGAGAGGAATAGTGCCCCATCATTGGTGTCAGTGGGAGGAATAGTGCCCCATCATTGGTATCAGTGGGAGGAATAGTGCCCCATCATTGGTATCAGTGGGAGGAATAGTGCCGCATCATTGGTATCAGTGGGAGGAATAGTGTCCCATCATTGGTATCAGTGGGAGGAATAGTGCCCCATCATTGGTATCAGTGGGAGGAATAGTGCCCCATCATTGGTATCAGTGGGAGGAATAGTGCCCCATCATTGGTATCAGTGGGAGGAATAGTGTCCCATTATTGGTGTCAGTGGGAGGAATAGTGCCCCATCATTGGTGTCAGTGGGAGGAATAGTGCCCCATCATTGGTATCAGTGGGAGGAATATAGTGCCCCATCGTTGGTATCATTGGGATGAATAGTGCCCCATCATTGGTATCAGTGGAAGGAATAGTGTCCCATTGTTGGTATCATTGGCATGAAAAGTGCACCATCATTGGTGTCAGTGGGAGGAATAGTGCCCCATCATTGGTGTCAGTGGGAGGAATAGTGCCCCATCATTGATATCAGTGGGAGGAATAGCGCCCCATCATTGGTATCAGTGGGAGGAATAGTGTCCCATCATTGGTATCAGTGGGAGGAATAGTGCCCCATCATTGGTATCAGTGGGAGGAATAGTGCCCCATCATTGGTATCAGTGGGAGGAATAGTGCCCCATCATTGGTATCAGTGGGAGGAATAGTGCCCCATCATTGGTATCAGTGGGAGGAATAGTGCCCCATCATTGGTATCAGTGGGAGGAATAGTGCCCCATCATTGGTATCAGTGGGAGGAATGGTGTTCCATTGTTGGTGTCAGTGGGAGGAATATTGTCTCAAGGGCCAGATAAAGCCAAGTAAAGGGCTGCATTTGACAGTTTGGAGATCACTGGTCTAGGGAAACTTTTTGCATACTATGGGCACCCCTGAATGTGGGTACAATCACATGGATGATATACCAGCCTTTCTCAACCCTTTCAACATGAAGGCACCCTTGAAATAACATTTCAGTCGTAGAGAACCCCTGCCAATAATTACTACGTCTACATCTCATGGTATATTTACAAGATGCAAATAGAAAAACAAAAAACAGGGCGCACCGACCTAGTGCATTATCGTTTAAAAATATTTATTGAAAGAACAAAGTAAGTATGATACTCACAATGGACATAAAAACACAGGCATATCACACCGAACAAGATGTTTGATCCAAACAGCATCTGAGTCCATACGATGGAACCCTGGATGACCAACTGGCTAACGCGTTTTGAGGACAGAATCTCTTCCTCAGAGCCAGTTGGTCATCCAGAGTTCCATTCCATACGAGACTCCGAAACGTTGCCTTGCTGTAACTATGTGATGGTTTATTAAAACCTTTGGACCCATATTGGTGATCCTCGGTGTGTTGGTGACATTGTCCCTTGCTGATTTTGTTCGGTTCCAGCCGACGGTCACTGCAGCACCCACTTATACACACAGCCATTTTTAACGCAGGAACGTGTGCGTTTGGATTATACACTTGCCTGTGTCCTTGCCCATACTCAAAAAAGCCTATAAAAAAGGTACCAGGGGCATTTCATGGGGCCCCCTACTGACCCCGGGTCCTCAGGCAGTGCCCGAGTGATCGAATGGTCAGTCCACCCCTGGTTGCAGCTGTCCTCCGTCGACTTTAATCCCAACAACTGGTAGCTCAGTTCTTGGTTTTGCCGGACAGAAAGCAGTGACTGTCAGACTCTCTGCACTCACTGTAGCACCACTCAGGAGAGGCTGGATCAAGCTCTCGGCAGTGCGTTGAGAGGCTGAACCAGCTGCAATAAGACACCTAAGTGGATCCTGACATTATTGTCGGGTTTCTTCCAGAGCTTGGAGCAGATCTATAATGCCAGCTGACTTTAGACCTCTGTCGTCTGATCATGGTCACAAGTAAGTGTACTCTTGTGACCCAGACAGGAAGTATTGCTAAGTAGGCTTCCAGCAATACCTATTCACTTCTTGGTGTGGGAAAACTGATTGCAATGACCCGCACTAACATTAACCAGGTCAATCATACTGCTTGCTGAGCACTTCTCCAGTTGCACACCTCTGGCCAAAAATGTTGAGGTGGAAATTTCTGCCTCCAGGCGGAACGACTGGAGTGCTCAGGGAATATTCTAATTAATAATACACCGATCGTAAACATTATCTGCTACTCCATATGGCCAAAAGTTTGAGAATACCTGATTATTACATTTTCCTATATGGCCAAAAGTATCTTGATACACCCCCCCCAAAGTGATTGAGTTCAAGTCAGGGGTGGACTGACAACTCATGGGGCCCTTGGGCAATAGGGGATTATGGGGCCCCTGTGTCCTCGCCCACACCCAAAACAGCCTATAAAAAGGTACCAGGGACATTTCATGGGGCCCAAATAATAAAGAATAAAGTTTAGAGGTTCAAATATATATTACTGTATCACCCAATATATGGCTTCCATCCAGTAGCCAAAAAATATGCAGACCAACAAAGAGATTTGTGAAAAGAGATTCACAAGAAAGCGGCTACACTATGGACAGAATGCGATACTCGGAAAAATTTCCAAAAAATTATGCTTTATTAAACATTAATGATAAACAATAGGGCAATCACCCTGGTTTACCATCACCTCAGTATGAGACAATACACACAGACCTAAAACCATTTTAGACCGTTTTAGGTCTGTGTGTATTGTCTCATACTGAGGTGATGGTAAACCAGGGTGATTGCCCTATTGTCTATCATTAATGTTTAATAAAGCATAATTTTTTGGAACTTTTTCCGAGTATCGCATTCTGTCCATAATGTAGCCGCTTTCTTGTGAATCTCTTTTCACAAATCTCTTTGTTGGTCTGCATTTCATGGGGCCCCCTACTGACCCCAGGCCCTCGGGCAGTGCCCGAGTGCTCAAATGGTCAGTCCGCCCCTGGTTCAAGTGTTTCCAGAGAAGAGTGCCATCAATGCTACAACACACAACAACATTTTGGATAATTGTACATTTCAGCCTTTTGACAACAGTTTCTTTTTACGTATGGCCATTCTGTTCACAAAGCAAAACCATTAAAGACATGGTTGAATGAGTCTGGTGTGGAGGAACTTGAGTACTGATCCCAACCCTACTGAACACCTTTAGGATGAACTGGAGCCCAGATTGTGAATCAGGCCTTCTCACCTCACAAGTGCTGTTTTGGCTGAATAGGTAATGGAACGGGATGTCCAACAAGGTGATATAGGTGTGATGGTCAGGTGCCCACAAACTACCTATAGTTAGTGATGCAATGGCAGCATGGCATAGCATCTAAGAGTTGTGGCCATTATCAGAGTTTGTGGACTCATTCTGCAAGCTTACTTAGATCAGTATCATCCCATTGAGATTTTTTTCTTAGGGTTTCCTCACAATCCAAAAACACACTGGTATGTCAGTTGGTGTTCACCTAGTCTGACAATACTGTGGTATGGAGTTTAGATGGTAAAGTTAGGAACAAGAACTAATCGAAGCAACTTGTTCAATGTACAAAGTGCTACAGAAGAGTCGGTGCTACATTGTGGTGGGTTGCCAGTCCCTGGCTTTCTATATATCTTGGATGATCCAGTAGCAAGAGCTCCTTGCCATAATTTCCAGCTCTTTTCCTGTCCACCTGGGAGATTTGGGTATTTTTGCCCATCTTGATGTGTTCCAGCTTCTTTTCTATAATATAAAAACGATAAAAACCCAGCAGGGATGGCGGGAACCGCCCATATTGACCAGGTATGCAGAGCTGGGAACTCAGCACCGAGATCTCTCTAGTAGAGACCCCAAAGATCTGCTAGGATGTGTAAGGTGGTTTAATATGCTAGCAGAACTAAAATACCAGTTTTGGATGGACGCACCCTTTAGACGAAAACATCAAACAGCTTAATACACACGTGGAACGTATAATGGTTAAACTTGAAGCATGCTTTGTCAATAATCATGGCAGAATTGCATTGCATTTGGGGTGCCAGTAAAGAATAATGGCACCTAACCGCTCGTTGCACGTTCTGCTGTGATCTGGAATCATGGGCAGATTCGCGGAGATTTTGCCTGTGATTTCAAATCGAAAAATCTTTACAGGGCAGTAAAGTGGCTGTAAGACTCAGACAAGAAATATGAACAAAGCATATCAATCTATAGCAGTGGTTCTCAACCTGTGGGTCGCGACCCCTGTGGGGGTCGAACGACCCTTTCATAGGGGTCCCCTAAGACCATCAGAAAACACATATTTCCGATGTGTAAAGAGAAGCTACTGTGTAGAAAGCAGCTACTCTGTTAAAAGCAGCTACTGTGTTGAAAGCAGCAGTATTGGAGGTAAAACGACACTTCATGAATTATAATTACTGGGTAAATAATTTTATGGTTGGGGGTCACCACAACATGAGGAACTGTATTAAAGGGTCACGGCATTAGGAAGGTTGAGAACCACTGATCTATAGTGTGTACATATCTCAATTAAGAGCACGGAGTGTCATTTCTGTCTGCTGCCTCCTTCCTCTGCTATCAGCATCAGTCACTTTTTTTTGACACCAAGAGAAAAAATGGTGACAGGGGAGGGACCTCCAGCAGATTGACAGTCTCAGCTCTGTTCCTGTGAGGGTGGGGGGGGGGTGTCCCTTCCCTTCAATCAGCTATCAGAGCTTTCCTCATTGAGCTCTGCAATGTGTAATTTCAGCTATCTTACCCCTTTTGTTCTGTCTCTCTGACAAGCTTTATAAATTCTGGACTTTGAACAGATGTAGAGAAAAGAAGACTGCAGACACACAGGTACAACTTATGTAGGAGGATTTGTTTCATCTCTGCGTATCGCCTGAGGCCAATCACTTCACTGGGTATATGTAAGGGTTACCAACCACTTTAATGTAAACACTGGTAGGTAGTTCGAACCATGGGCGGACTGACCATTCGTGCATGGGGTCAGTAGGGGGCCCCATGAGATGCCCCTGGTACCATTCATAGGCTTTTTTGGGTGTGGTTTGAGTGTGGGCGAGGACACAGGGGCCCCCTGATCCCCTATTGCCTGGGGGCCCCATGATCCCCTATTGCCCGGGGTTCCCATGAGTTGTCAGTCCGTCCGTTCGAACCTGAGCACTTGCTGAATGACTTCTGCAAGCACCACCTGAGGATGATAAAACCCCCATGTGCCCAACAAGCGACTGTCTAGGGAACAGATTACTTGAGTAAAATTGTTTGGAGAAAAGGTGATCAGCACAGAAAACAGAATACCCCTTCCATTGCTAATATTTGTTACAATGATATATTGAACGGAAATATCTTTCGTGGTTGTGGGTGAGCAATCGTGTCGGTAATTACTGGAGCCTTTGTCGTTATTGATGAGAAGTATGCCCATATATGGTTGAGCCGGAACGTAACAGGAACTGCAGATGTCTAGAACATAAAAGGTTAATGGCTATCAGGATAAATGTGTATTCTTAGTGTCTCAACTGATGGCACTCCTTAATGTGTAGTAAGGCAGAGTCTGTGAATAGTGCAGTATGCTATGCATGTCAAGGACAGCAATTGATCGAAGAGAAAAAAAATAGCTGCGTGTAATAACAATGATGTGTGTTAATGAAGAGATGTAAAGAAAAGGTGGATGGTATGTGAGACTGGGACACGGGATGATGGTGCAAGGTAGAATGGAGATTGCGAGAGATACAAGAAACAAGAAAACAGAGCTAGGGCTGCTTGGCTGTGCTATGAGGTCTTCTCAATTAAG
This sequence comes from Staurois parvus, assembly GCF_062004578.1. Taxonomy (NCBI): domain Eukaryota; kingdom Metazoa; phylum Chordata; class Amphibia; order Anura; family Ranidae; genus Staurois; species Staurois parvus. The sequence goes on from NW_028319438.1 coordinate 2,274,637, forward strand.
GAAAGACCTTGGTAATTCTGCATCAGCATGAATGAGAGAATTTAGAGGAACCTGCAGAATTTCTTGGTGGGAGGGGGACGAGATGTAGGAGAGACCTGCAGAATTTTATAACGGGAGGAGACACCTGCAGGATTCCAAAAAGGGAGGGGGTTTGGGAAAGACCTGAAGGATTTCCACATTGGGACTCCCTCTCTCATCCCCTTCCCCCCACCCTCCACCTCCACACTTACTCCTACGCAGACACAATACATCTTCTTTCCTCTCCCTCTGTCTGTGCTAGCACAGCACTTTACCCCCGCCTCCTCTCTGGTCCACCACTGATGTGTCTTGTTTCCAGGAAAGGAATTTTTTTTTTCTCAATAGTGAGTTAAAATCGTGTGATGCTTCAATGCTTTTATCAACCAATAAATGTCTTTTTCTCTCTCTCTCTCTCTCTTTCCCTCCTTCATCCTCATTTATAAATGTTTTCGTTAATTGATTTGATCAATATTTAATTCTGTTCACAATTATGTTATTACTTTATCTTCCTACCCCTCCGCTTGTTTTACAATTTACGTTATCCCCGTTCCCACTTTACCTTCCTTGTATTGACCCAGAAATGTTCCACGCTCCCCCCTTCCTTCTCATCCTAACCCTCACCCTTGTACAGTCCTCCATTTTTCATGCCATCCCTGTGAGCGGAGAACACAGCTACCAAGCAATCCACCAAACCACACACAGTGACTCTGGGCATTCTCTCCAACCAGAGAGACACGAAGAAACACCACTTGCCCAAAGCCAGCATGGTGAGGGGAAAGACATCCAAGAAAGAGCAACCACTGAGGTCAAGTCTGAATCTATTTCTGATGATGGAGATGAATTATTTAAAGACATAAGTCCAAAAGCTCTTGCGGCTGTCCTTCTTCAAGCACTCAACACAGAGGAAGTGGAGCAGACTCCTCAAAATGAGGAGGAGAAAACATCTGTAGATGACCAAAAGATTGTCAAACAGGAGATTGACAAGATAGATGAGAGTGAATTAACAGAAAGAGTGAGGAGCAGAACAAGAAGTTCTGATGATGAAGAGCCACTGAGTAATCAGGGAAAGTTAGATGAAGGAGGAGATATGGAAAGTGTGAAAGCCCTGCTGCAGGAGCTTGAGGCTTTTGAACCCCTTCCAAAAAGAGAACAAGAGCCTACTCAGAATGACAGCCCAGAGAGTGATGATCTACAAGAAATAAGACAGCTCTTAGGATTTGGAGAGCAAACAGAAGAGGATAAGAGGAGTCCCCTGAATCCTGTGCCACACACCTCCAGACGACTGGGGGAAGAAGAAGAGGAAGAAGGAGAAAAACTTGCCAATGTAGCTCAGGATCTTCTCCTTCAGTACCTAATAGATGAAGGAGAGAATGAGGAAGAAAAGGAAGATGATGCAGAAGATAAAGAAAATGAACAAGACTACCAAAGTGAGAACTTTGGGGAGGAGCAACGGCCTTTATTTGAGGACGAAGAAGAGGCAAATACACTGGAGAAAAGGTCAAATGAAGATGATGATGAAGTCGATCCTCAGACTATTGATAAACTGATAGAGTTATCTAGCCGCTTACATCTTCCTGCTGATGACGTAGTGGATATCATCAATGATGTGGAAAAGAGGAAAAGGAGAAGGATGAAAAAGAAGAAAGCAAGAGATGATTTCATAGCAAGAAGAATTGAAAGAACCAGAACTCCCCCCCAATCTTGGCCAGATTCACCAAAAGCTACTTACTATCCTAGAAGAAGACCAGAACAGGAGCCCTCCTGGAATAAGGTATCAGAAACAACCTGGAAGAAATCATCAGATCCAACCTGGAATAAGAATAAATTGTCACCATCCACCTGGAGCAAGCTGAAAGGGCCAATCTGGACCAAGTCATCAAGGCCTAGTTGGAATAAGGTGTCGGAGCCACTCTGGAACAAGGCGTCAGACCCAAACTGGAACAAGATGCCAGACTCAAACTGGAACAAGATGCCAGATTCAAACTGGAACAAGATGCCAGATTCAAACTGGAACAAGATGCCAGATTCAAACTGGAACAAGATGCCAGATTCAAACTGGAACAAGATGCCAGATTCAAGCTGGAACAAGATGCCAGATTCAAGCTGGAATAAGATGCCAGATTCAAGCTGGAATAAGATGCCTGACTCAAGTTGGAATAAGATGCCTGACTCAAACTGGAATAAAGGATCAGATTTAAACTGGAATAAAGTTCCAGACTCAAGCTGGAATAAATTTTCAAAGCCAAGCTGGAATAAGTTGCCAGATTCAAGATGGAATAAGGTACCTGATTCAAACTGGAATAAACTGACAGACTCTGGCTGGAATAAAGTATCTGAGTCAAACTGGAACAAGGTGCCGGACACAAACTGGAATAACATGCCAGAACCAAGCTGGAATAAAGTTTCAGACTGGAATAAGGTGTCAGACTCAAACTGGAATAAACTTTCAGATCCGACTTGGAATAAGATGTCAGAACCAAACTGGAAAAAGCTGTCTGACCCAAGCTGGCATAAGGTATCAGAATCAAGTTGGAATGAGATTCTAAAACCCACCTGGAATAAGATGCCCCCATCCAGCTGGAACAAGTACTTAGAACCGGTCCCACGTAGATATCGTTCACGCCCATTCCCTTTTGCTAGCTATATGCAGCCTCGAGCCTTCCAAACCCCTCCCCGATACTACTATAAGCCACCTGTCCCACCAAGCAGTGACTACTTTGATGAAGACCAGGATAAGCAGGAAGAGATGGAGAACTATATTGAGAGGCTCCTGATGACCCACCCTGAGGTCTTCCAGTGATATAGTCCCAGTCCTAATCCCATTCAGAATCGACTCAACCCTGACAGTGAATCCAGTCCAACTCCATTCATAACAACTGCTGAGAAAATTAACGGACAAATATCCATTTGCATCCCTAAGTGATCTTCACCCAGATGGGTGCCATCCAATCCAAAACAACTCAACATTCACTGATGAATTATTTGTCTAGTAGATTCCACATTTCAGTGCCTGAGCGTATCAGTGTAATGACTGATTCCACAATATCACCTTTGCTGTCCAGTATTACCTTAGAGTACTACATTATTTGAAGGTGATTTTACATACTGTTTTAATGGTTCGCCATTTGACATATTAGTAATCCAGTCAATTATTTTCTTAGAGGTATGCCTAAAAAACTGGAGATCTGGCGGTGATCAGGAAATACTGTAGTATTTGTATACCTATTACTCTGTAAAAGTTCCCCAAATCCAAAATAGCGTACCCTCAAACACAATATTCTAACGTCGGGGTACTTGGTACTCATATCTTAACTTTTGCACTAAATTATTTCACTTTCTTGATATTCTGTAGAAAATTCGAGACTGTGAAAGATTGTTCTTCAACCCTTAGGAAGATGGACTCAATTTATAGATGAGGTATGCAAGTATACCTGTCATGTACAGCCATTCTTTTTGACATGAATGCACATGTACAGACTACTAATTCACAAGAGTAGTGACCACATGCCTCCTGTTCCAAAGATGTAATCAGTTTTATGAGCTCTGGGCATACCATGATTAGCCCCACAGAATGCTTAGGGCTTAATGCCAAGTTTACAATCCCTATTATCTATATTAGATGGATCTGGGGGCCTCCTCATATTGTTGAGGTGGCTTCTTTGACTTCCACTATGGCCATGAAGGTCCAGCTTAATCCTTGCATGCGCATCAATGAGATGAAGAGGATTCCAAACATTAGTGCTTTTTTTTTTTTTTCAGCAAAAATGTCACTCCATGATATCAACACTGTGTGCCGAAGATGACATTGGTGCTGATTCAGGGCTTGTTAATGTTCAAATATATTATTACATTGTGAATTTACAGTCTGTATTCTCAAGCATATACAATGGCTTTCAGTACAACAGGTATGATGCATACACTTTAAGGGTTAAATCCTGATACTGTAGGAAGTGAGAGATAAAAGAGACTCTCTGTTCTGAGCACAATATTTGTAAGCCCACCCTCCCTGCAAAAAAAATAAAAAATGATAAAAATATGACAGAGTTTAAGCCCTTGGAGTCCATAGCCCCCCACAGTCCCTGCCTGAGTTCCCCCTCTTCTCTGGACTAGCTCTGGTTGCATGTGCCCCGTCCCACCTCCCCTCCATCCGGTGTCTTGGCTGCTGTAGCCTTGTTCTGTGATACTGTTGGTATTTTCCTTGCTAATAAAAGAGCTTTCTCTCCGCTCCTGTTTGTACATATCATATGAATACTTTTTTGCTAAGGAAATAAAGCTGACTATTTTATTACGAGTTATGGTTGTTATTTTGGCCCATAAACAGCCTGTGGGCCTGGGGAATGATGAAAAAAAAAAAAAAAAAGAGAGAAGGGGTGGGATATGATCATTCAAAGGTACACTCTGGCCGAAATTAAACATTCACAAAAAAGCAGCCTTTAAAGGACAGTAATAATACTTACCAGTCCCATCACCAGTGCATCCCATTTGTGAAGCTTTCTGTAGTGGATGTAGATCTGCAAGAGACAAAATCTTGGAGTCATTAATTTTTTTTCACTTATTTTATTTATGTCATTATATTTTGGACATTCAGATATTTAGATAAAGTGATGCTACTGTGATACGACTTCCTATTAGAGCAGTGGTTCTCAACCTTCCTAATGCCGCGACCCCTTAATACAGTTCCTCATGTTGTGGTGACCCCCAACCATAAAATTATTTACTCTTTACACATTGGAAATGTGTTGTTCGATGGTCTTAGGTGACCCCTGTGAAAGGGTCGTTCAACCCCCAAAGGGGTCGCGACCCACAGGTTGAGAACCACTGTATGAGAGGGTGGCTACATTCTCTATGGTCCCACTGTTAGTAGGTGGAAAGATGGAACGGTTCAGGAGCTCACAGGGGACATTACAAGGAAGCACAAAAACACATTCAGAAATTTCATGAAAAAATATTAGTGCCAACAAACAGTAAATAACCTTTAAAAGAAACTCTCTCACTGACCTCTGTAACTGCAGCCAGTGTGGAGCAATTAATCCTCAAACCTCACAATAGAAGCAGTGAAATTGTTTAACTTGAGACACGCTTTCCTCCACCTATGCACCTGCACTGTGTTTACAATAATTAGAAGACTGGTAGACAGCCAACACATTGCTGGGAGGGTTGCATTTTCTAATATTTTCATATTTTTAGGAATCAGTAAGTAAACTATAAAACAAGCCCTCACTGACATTTAGAGGGTGGCTACATTCTCTATGGTCCCACTGTCAGTAGGTGGAAAGATGGAACGGTTCAGGAGCTCACAGGGGACATTACAAGGAAGCACAAAAACACATTAAGAAACAATTTCATGAAAAAATATTAGTGCCAACAAACAGTAAATAACCTTTAAAAGAAACTCCCTCGCTGACCTCTGTAACTGCAGCCAGTGTGGAGCAATTAATCCTCAAACTTCACAATAGAAGCAGTGAAATTGTTTAACTTGAGACACGCTTTCCTCCACCTATGCACCTGCACTGCGTTTACAATAATTAGAAGACTGGTAGACAGCCAACACATTGCTGGGAGGGTTGCATTTTCTAATATTTGCATATTTTTAGGAAGCAGTAAGTAAACTATAAAACAAGCCCTCACTGACATATGACGCTGTAAGCACAGTGGAGCGATTTATCTTCACACTTCGCAGCGAAGATTCTTGATTTTCACTCTTTTTCTTAAACTTAGCTGATCCCTTTGAGCTGTGACTTGGTAGCCTGCCAGCCTCTTAATCTCTAATGCTGCCTTTTTCTACCTTTTTACCCCAGAGCAATCCCTAAAATAATTTTCAGGGTCTTGGGGAACCCTTACGAAAACCCACTCATCAGGTGTGGAAGGCAAAAATGCCCCTTGCATTAGTGGCCACAACAAGGAACACCCTGGTGGTAGTCAGAATGCAGACATTTTCAGACAGCTGTATAGATCATTGGTGCAATGCTGCTGCCTCTGTCAAGTAGCCAGAACTATCCAGGTACCAAAAAATGAGAAGTCAGGGAACCCCCAGCAACCTTTGGAGGAACCCCAGAGTTCAATGGAACCCTGGTTGGGAATGGTTGCTCTAATGTAACCACCGAGCAGGTACACTGCTTCTATTGTGAACTTTAAAGATGAATTTTTCCACAATATCTACAGCTACAAAAGGTAGTGAATGCTTGTTTCAGAGTTTATTAACTTCTTGGTAAAATATATAATCGACTGAATGTTCATAGGCTGACCCCTATTTTAATTTAGGCCTTGCAATACGTACAGGAAACCAGTCCTTATTTTCTCAAGGATTCAGCTTTTCATTTGACCAGGAAACTCCTTTATTCCAATATATTTTTAATACAAGAAAGCTATTTCCATACACGCACACTGCAATCTCTCTGGGGATTGTCACATGAAATCTGGAGGTATCAAGGTGTCTGTTCTATGTTCCTTAGAGCTGCTTCATCACAACCAACAGAACTTAGCCTTGGAAACGTGAATCCTATTAGTGACACATCAGGCAGAGAGAAAAGGAAGTTACAGATTTTCAGGTATCAGACCCACTCACCCCACATGTAAAGAGTTCTCTGGAACCTAGCTGTAGTACACTAAAAAATAACTCAAATTAAATTGAGCAAAGTTTCTGACTTAAATTTGAACTTCATGCAAACAGTATAATACATAGAGATATACATTTATGGGGGATGTTTTACCTGCTCAAAGGTTTCTTTTTTCTGTCCATCCACTCCTAAGAAATACACATCTCTGCTCCAAAACACAGACCTGTCTGGCAAGGCAGGAGAATCGATTTGTCTTTGCAGCGGTTAAGTAAAATTTACAGGTCTTGTCCCTCCTCCAGCCTGTTACTGGGCACTGAAAGGAGAAGCAGCAGACTGATGAGGTCATCTCTCCTTTCCCTCCTATCTCCTTGTTTCCTTCTATTAGCATGTTCCTTGTTAACAGCACGGAAGCACAACTGATTAGCTATTCGCGTCTTCTTAATCTGGACCCCAGGAACTGCAAGAGGCTGATACCAAGTCAAACCCAAGATCTTACATTTAATTTAATACATTTAATAATAGAGGAATGAATACTGAGCTGCAGGGGCGGACTGACCATTTGGAAACTCGGCACTGCCCGAGGGCCCGGGGTCAGTAGGGTGCCCCATGAGATGCCCCTGGTACCTTTTTCATAGGCTTTTTTGAGTTTGGGCAAGGACACAGGGGCCTCATGATCCTCTATTGCCCGGGGGCCCCATGAGTTGTCAGTTCGCCCCTGCTGAGCTGCATTAACTTGTGTCTTTTATTCCTGCCTGGAGTTTGGCTTTAACGTGTTTTTAAAGGCAACACTCTTTGTGTCGTGGATAGTGTAGGGAAGGGTTAGATCCCCAGGTTTGTATTGCTGTTTGTGTGCACCTTTACTATCTAACCTGATGACCATTGACCAAAAATTAGGGAAAATCCAAAATATTTACTTATTGACAAAATTGGTGGTGAGAGGAAATCTTCCAATGGGGACACCTTTTCCATAACAACTATCTAAGAGGGGTTTTCCTTCTCACATGAATCTAAGGGAAATCTGTACCCAAAATGAAAAAAAGTTATGCACTTTAAGCACAGCTGTAGAGTTTGCTGGCCTACTATCAGTGGTGTATTTAGGTTTTGTGCAGCCCTAGGCAACACAAAAATCGACTGCCCCTGCGGACACCAAACAACACAACCCACCTTACCCCTCCCATGGAAAGAGCCTGACATTGACCAACAACATCCCTGCCCCCCTCCAGAGAGAGCCTTCCACTACCCCCCTCCCCACCGGCAATAAGAGAGACACTCATCTTCATAGCTCCGGACAGCCGCAGGAACGAGAATCAGGCTCTACATACACCACCAAGCAGCCCGCAGCCTCTCTCGGATCCTACTTGGTTCCCATGGTGCACATGTCCCTTCTTTCATCTATTCTTTTGGGGGAGATGCTGCCTCCCTGAAAAATGCTGCCCTAGGCAAGTGCCTTGTTTGCCTTGTGGTAAATACACCCCTGCCTACTATAGAAGTTCCTTAACTGCTTGTTTTATTTAACAATATGATACGCTGAAGGAGAAAAAAACCTTAGCAGGTTCTCTAGGCACTTTGTATACAAGAATAATCTAAAATCTCAATTGATAAAATAAAATTTAAAAAAAGTCTTTTAAAGTCTGAGCTCTGTTGTACACCAGACTGCTATTGCCTGGTCAAACCCAGGTACAGTCACTGCTACCACTTAAATCACAATGTATTAATTAATACAGAGCTGCTTTCAATGATGTCTTTTATAACTCCTTCCTGAATAATGTCCACAAGTCTGGTCAACAAGGAAGGCCCTTCATTATTGGTTGGCATCACCTGAACAATGGCTGTCTTTAAAGATTCTCATCTATCAAGGTCATGGTATATCTCACACGCAGTGGCGGACTGACAACTCATGGGGCCCCCGGGCAATAGGGGATCATGGGGCCCCTGTGTCCTTGCCCAAACTCAAAAAAGCCTATGAAAAAGGTACCAGGGGTATCTCATGGGGCCCCTACTGACCCCAGGCCCTCAGGCAGTGCCCGAGATTCCAAATGGTCAGTCCGCCCCTGCTCACACGTGTTAAACACAAGGCCTACAGGCCAAATCTGGCTCGCCAGGCCATTTCATGTGGCCCTCACACCTCTCTTGCAGCTGCGGCACACCCCTGGTCTTAAAACCAACGTTGTCTCAACCCCACCATGTCTCATCAGTTGGCAGAAGAGAGGAGGACAGAACTCCTCCTACAGATACTGTGCCATTCTGTGCAGCCGCTGTACCCCCTTGTTTCCACCTCCAAGGGAGGGTAGGGGACTCTTGAAGTCTGATGTAAGGGGAGGATGGGGCGTTCTGGACATCTAGTCTTACAGATACAACTGTCCCTTTAAGGGCAACCATAATACTGATGCGGCCCACAATGAAATTGAGTTTGACACCCCTGGTATTTCTGGCATTATTTAGCCACATTCAACTGGACATTTTCTATAAAGTTGATGACTTTTGAAGTTTTATTGAATGTCAGATAGATAACCCAAACATTTATATCTACACAGGTAGCACCAACACCTTAATCCAGTCACCATGGAAAGGAAGATGTTGATTGTACAGGAACAGAACTGGAGCTGTGAGAGTTGGCTCCTTGGAATAATGACTCGTTTAAAGTCCCTCTTGTCATGCCAATTTTTTTTATTTACAGTACTTTTTGTGCCCGGTCATACCGGTGCGATTTCAGATGTGATTTGCAAATTGAAATCGCACTTGAAATTGCATTTAATGAATGTGAATGTCAGGGTCTTAGCATGTGCGACTTGCTGCAGTGCAATTTCTAAAGTAGTTCTTCCATTACTTCTTCTGCAGTTTATTGCGATTTCACATACATTATATTGCCAAAAGTATTTGGACACCTGCCTTTCCACGCACATGAATTTTAATGGCATCCCAGTCTTAGTCCATAGGTTTCAGTATTGAGTTGGCCCCGCCCTTTGCAGCTATAACAGCTTCAACTCTTCTGGGAAGGCCGTCCACAAGGTTTAGGAGGGTGTCTATGGGAAGGTTGGACCATTCTTCCAGAAGCACATTTGTGAGGTCAGGCACTGATGTCGGGGGAGGAGGCCTGGCTCACAGTTTCTGCTCTAATTCATCCCAAAGGTTTTCTATCAGGTTGCGATCAGGACTCTGTGCAGGCCAGTCAAGTTCCTCCACCCCAAACTGACTCCTCCATGTATCTATGGACCTTGCTTTGTGCACTGGTGTGCAGTCATGTTGGAACAGGAAGGGGCCATCCCCAAACTGTTCTCACAAAATTGGGAGCATGAAGTTGTCCAAAATGTCTTGGTATGGTGACGCCTTAAGAGTTCCCTTCACTGGAACTAGGGGGCCAAGCCCAACCCCTGAAAAACATCCCCACACCATAATCTCCCCTAACCAAACTTTACACTTGGCACAAAGCAGTCAGGCAAGTACCGTTCTCCTGACAACCACCAAACCCAGACACGTTGGATTGCCAGACAGAGAAGCATGATTTATCACTCCAGAGAGCATGTCTGCACTGCTCTAGAGTCCAGTGGCGGCATGCTTTACACCACTGTACCTGACACTTTGCATTGCACTTGGTTATGTAAGACTTGGAAGCAGCTGCTCAGCCATGGACACCCATTCCATAAAGCTCTCTACGCACTGTTGTTGTGCTAATCTGAAGGCCACACAAAGTTTGGAGGGCTTTAGCTATTGACTCTGCAGACAGTTGACAACTTCTGCGCACTGTGTGCTTCAGCATGCGCTGACCCAGCTCTGTCATTTTATATGGCTTACCACTTCGTGGCTCAATTGCTGTTGTTCCCAGTTGCTTCCACTTTGTTATAACCCCACTAACAGTTGACCGTGGAATATTTAGTAGCCAGGAAATGTCACGGATGGACTTATTGCACAGGTGACAACTTATCACGGGACCACGCTTGGAGTCACTGAGCTCCTGAGAGCGACTCATTCTTTCACCAATGTTTGCAGAAGCAGTCTGCATGCCTAAGTGCTTGATTTTGTATACCTGTGGCCATGGAGGTGTTTGGGACACCTGAATTCAATTATTTGAAGGAGTGTCCCAATACTTTTGGCAATGTAGTGCAGCTCAAGAAACAACTTGAGATGGATAAGTAGTTATAATTGAAGTCAGCAGCAGATGAGAAACAGAGAAAAAGTTTACATTACATTTCTCTAGTAGAAGGTTACATTGGGCTGGCATAATATGAGAGACTCAAATCTGCACAGTGACCATTTATAGGTGAGTTTAGAAAACGAAGGACCAGGAGATGTGTTTAGAGATTATGTTGGTCAATTACATACAGGTAAGCCATGGTGAGAAGGATCACCCCACAGTATGGGGGAAAATAACTGACTCTTGGCATAAAAAAGAGAGCATAATGTACAGTTGTGGCCAAAATTATTCAACCCCCACTGAAATTGAGTGTTTTGGCCAGTTTGACATTGCTTTTGATCATTCAGTCATCTTGCTTACATTTACATTAAAGAGGCACTTGTAGGTCAGACAAATATAACATAACAGTTATAATGAAATAACCACAAATGTCTTTTCTGTGCTCACAGCATTATCAGTTTTATTCAACCCCCAAGTGACATTCAATCTTAGTACTTAGTACAGCATCCTTTTACAGTTATAACAGCTTTTAAACGTGAAGCATAGCTTGACACAAGTGTCTTGCAGCGATCTACGGGTATCTTCGCCCATTCTTCATGGGCAAAGGCCTCCAGTTCAGTCACATTCTTAGGCTTGCGCACTGCAACTGCTTTCTTTAAGTCCCACCAGAGGTTCTCAATCGGATTTAAGTCTGGTGACTGCGATGGCCACTCCAAAATGTTCCAGCCTTTCCTCTGCAACCATGCTCTAGTGGACTTGGAGGTATGCTTGGGATCATTGTCCTGTTGAAAGGTCCAACGTCTCCCAAGCCTCAGGTGTGTGACGGACTGCATCACGTTTCCATCCAATATCTCCTGGTACTGAAGAGAATTCATGGTACCTTGCACACGCTGAAGCTTCCCTGTACCTGCAGAAGCAAAACAGCCCCAAAGCATGATTGACCCTCCACCATGCTTCACAGTAGGCAAGGTGTTCTTTTCATCATAGGCCTTGTTCTTCCTCCTCCAAACATAGCGTTGATCCATGGGCCCAAACAGTTCTAATTTTGTTTCATCAGTCCACAGAACACTATCCCACAACTTTTGTGGTTTGTCCACATGGCTTTTGGCATACTGCAGTCGACTCTTCTTATTCTTTGGAGACAGCAAGGGGGTACGCCTGGGAGTTCTGGCACGGAGGCCTTCATTACGCAGTGTGCGTCTTATTGTCTGGGCTGAAACTTCTGTACCCACATCTGACAAATCTTTTCTCAGTTCCTCAGCAGTCACACGGGGACTTCTCTCCACTCTACGCTTCAGGTAGCGCACAGCAGTCGAAGTCAGCATCTTCTTTCTGCCACGACCAGGTAGCGTTTCAACAGTGCCCTTTGCCTTGAATTTGCGAATGATGCTTCCTAAGGTGTCTCTTGGTATGTTTAACATCTTTGCAATCTTCTTATAGCCATTGCCCTTCCTGTGAAGAGAAATCACCTCTTCTCTTGTCTTCCTGGACCATTCTCTTGCCTTCACCATGTTTGTAACCACACCAGTAAATGTCTAGAAGGAGCTGAGTATCACAGTCATTTTAAAGCTGCCTAATTGGTGCTTATTATGCTTGATTGCTGCTCGGTGACATCCACAGGTGTTTTCAATACCTGATGGAAAGCACCTGTATGAACCTCTGTTCTTCAGAGTGGTAGTCTTTAAGGGGTTGAATAATTGTGGCAATGAAGAAACCACATAAGAACCATTTACTACTGTATTACATAAACAATTGATGTCATTTTAGTTGCATTTGGGTAGTTACAACGTCCTTGTAGGATTTGATTCTGAATACAATTCCAAATGTACACTATAGTCCCTAAACCCCTTTACAGCATTGGGGGTTGAATAATTTTGGCCACAACTGTATATGGGTAATGACTAAAGTGACATGGAGGTTAGGGGGAAAATAGGAAAGAGGGGAAAAGGGGAGAGGGCAAGGAGGGAAACGACAAGGGAGTAGACTAGAAGATAAAGATAGGAGGGAGACAACAGCATGTGAGGAACAGGAGGTGGATGGTGGGAAGATAAGGAAATGCTTCCATAGGGAATAGCTGGACAGGATGGATCCAGTGGAATTATATTAGTCTTGAATGAGGTCTTTGATATCCTGAGATTCTCTAAACACCTTCCAAGAGGCTCCATGTGTGCAATGTGATCTAGCACAGTGGCCCATTCCTGTAAGGTAGGAGCCTGTGTTGACCACCAATGAGGTGGAATAATCGCTTGAGCTACAGTGATAATAGAGCTAATAGAGCCAGAAAGCATTGGGAGATGTAACACGAGGAGAATCGGGGATGACAATGTTGGTGACTCTAGTGTAGATTCCAAGGATATTGTCGTAGAGCACATTGATGGAGGAGCAGACCCACCAAATATGGGATATTGTCTGTGGATGGGTTGACAATCATCAACATCAGACACTGAGGGGTAAAAATGGTAGAGACTAACTGGGCACCTGTACCAGCTTGAAAGGATCTTGAAGCTGGTCTTGTGAACCCTGCTGACCAGGGATACGTAGTGAGTTGGTCTAAAGGTTTTATCCCATTTCCTCCTGAAGACAGGAAGTACTCAAACTCTGTATTCTATTTTCCATGTAGTCAGGGAGATTAAGACAGGACAGAAGGATGATGTAGATGGCAGAGATAATGAGCAGGGGGGGAGAACCATGGAGTAAAAGGGTCTCAAATGTTTTCAGCTCCATAGACAAAATATTCTATTTGGAACCAAATGTGGGAACAAGGCAAGTTTTTGGTATGCCAGCCATTGTAGTAGAGCTGGGGGTTTTCGATCCAAGATAGAGTGGAGAAATGGTAAAGACCTTAAAGATCTGGGTTATACGCAGGGGTGGACTGACCATTTGGAAATCATACATACTAGGGGGGGGTACAACTGGGGGAATCAATGGTGGACAACAGGGGCGGACTGACCATTTGGAAACTCGGGCTCTACCCGAGGGCCCGGGGTCAGTAGGGGGCCACATGAGATGCCCCTGGTACGTTTTTCATAGGCTTTTTTGAGTTTGGGCAAGGACACAGGGGCCCCATGATCCCCTATTGCCCGAGGGCCCCATGAGTTGTCAGTCCACCCCTGGTTATACGGCAACGGGACAATTTCTCCCAGATTCTTTTCTGATATTTATATGACTTTCATTTGAAAATTACTGAAAAAAATGTGTTGTGTAGAGCAGGGAGGAGTGTTAAAACATGATCTGCCCTGGGTGTCAAATTCATAAGCCATTTTCTTTAGTCATTTATATAAAACCTCCTTCAACATAGAGCTACATGGGTAATTTTTTAGTAGTTCAATCAAATCTGCTATCGACTAATCATTATGCACAGAAATCAACTGCTAAAGTTGATCAAATTCAAAATCCTAACACTGACGTACAAAGCCGTCCACCATACTGCCCCGAACTACATCACTGACCTAATATCCAAGTACCGCCCAACACACACACTCCGCTCCTCACAAGACCTCCTTCTCTCTAGTTCCCTGGTCTCCTCCTCCAGGACTTCTCCAGGGTGTCACCCATCCTCTAGAACTCCCTGCCCCAACCCATCAGATTATCACCTACTCTCCTCTCCTTTAGGCGCACCCTGAAAACCCATCTCTTCAGGGAAGCCTACCCCACCCCCTGCTAACCTGCCGACCTCCTCCACTCTTCCTACCATTCCATCCCCCACAGCTATCTCCTCCTGTACCACTATCCCCTCCCTCCTAGATTGTAAGCTCCAAGGAGCAGGGCCCTCGATCCCCTCATGTTTTGCATTGTATTGGTATTGTTCTGTCACATGTTCTGTCCCCCTTTGTAATGTACAGCGCTGAGCGAACCATTGGCGCTTTATAAATACTGTATAATAATAATAATAATAATAATAATAATAAAGTGATAACAAATGGCCCTCTATTGTGTAAACTACAAAGGTAGCACGTAGTAGCAATTAAAACTTACAAGGTGGTCAAATAATCTGTTTGTTTACGATGAATCGATACTACATGCTATTACTTAGTTCCTGTGTTACACCATAGGAATCCATGGGTTCCATCTGTTTAAGGATCAGCTGATGCTCTTAGGGCTCTTGCACATGGACTGTCTGAGCCCATTCAGAGCAATTGCCAGTGTAATTCCTCCTCCCAGGAGAAAATACGCCAGACATTATGCTGAACGGGCTTAGTCAGCGCGTGTGCAGCCCTAAGAGATTAACAACTGGCAATTTTAGTAGCACAATTGAGCTACTAAAATCGCCCATTTACCTTTAGATTAAAAGAATAGTGTCCTATATATATATACAGTATATCCCACCTTAGCGCAATACAGGATTCTCCAAACTTTCCATATAAAGAACCAGTTTTAATGCCCCTAAAAATGTTTTTTTTTTTTGGGGGGGTGCTATGGCTACTGGGAGGACTATGGCCAGTGGGAGTAGAAAATTACTTGGCACCAGTGGAAGTAAATAATGCCACATCTTTAGTATTAGGAGAAGGAACAGTGCCCCATTGTTGCTGTCAGTGGGAGGAATAGTGCCCCATCAATAGAGTCAGTGGGTGGAATAGTATCCCATTCCTGGTGTCAGTGGAAGGAACAGCGCCCCATTGTTGGTGTCAGTGGTAGGAATAGTGCTCCATTGTTTGCGTCAATGGAAGGAAGAGTGTCACATTGTTGGTGTCAGTGGAAGGAATAATTAAGTGTTCTTCCATGGCAGACCACTTACTGTTATCTCACATATATATATTCTTATTATTATAGCCAAATTTACCACCCTAACTCCTCCCACAGTTTTTACACTACATAGACAGTAATATACCGAAACGTGCGGATTGTTCCCGATTGGTGTGCTATCACTTTGTGGAACGTTACGCCGAATGGTTCACAAAATATCGGAGTTTTTGTGGTGAAATTGGTCCCATAGGAATGAATGGCGGAATGTTCAAAACTAGAGTGGGAGCTGACAAAAGCTAGAGTGGGAGCTGAAAAATCAGGACATGATTTCTAAACTGCCATCACTCCCTCATTTTCAAGCCCACAAATCTTATATCAAAACGTTCAGCTATCCCTGCTGCCACTAAAAATGTCCACGGCTAAGCCATAGTCCTGATAGTTTTCACAATATGACCATGTGTTTGCAACTCACGCCGCCCATTGACATTCATTGAAACTCCACTCTAGCCACCTCAAATTTGAAGGGCAATTTCTAAACTGCGACTGTGCCTTCATTTTTAATATTTCAGAGACATACTATGCATCAAAATGTAGGTCTGGGTCTTGTGATTCTCACAATATAAAGCTCTTCGCTGTAGGATTTATAGTTTTTAAAACTATAAATAATTAAAAGTTGAAATTCATTTCTCACTCTATCAAGCTTGCCATGTGCACTTTTTAAATTTGATCAATTGGTTAGTGTAATGTTCACTATCTTTACTCACTCCAAATACTCCACACAGTTACTCTGCCCACTCCATAAAGTTACTCTGCCCAGTCCAACCTTTTCACAGTTACTCCAGCCACTCCAACCACACAACAGTTACTCAAGCCACTCCACCCAGTTACTCCGCCCACTCCAGTTGTAGACTACTGGTGGAGGCAAGAACACTTCACACAATTTCCCCAGAAATTGTAGCTTTTCTAGTTATTATTATTATTATACAGGATTTATATCGCGCCAACAGTTTGCTCAGTGCTTTACAATATAACGGGAGACAATACAGCAACAATACAGTTCAATACAAGAAGGAAAGGAGGGCCCTGATCCTGGGAGCTTACAATCTAGGAGGGAGGGATAATGCTTCATCGTTTGCGTCAATGGAAGGAATAGTGCCCAATTGTTGGTGTCAGTGGTAGGAATAGGGTTCCATTGTTTGCATCAATGGAAGGATTAATGCCCCATTCTTGGTGTCAGTGGAAGGAAGAGTGTCCCATTGTTGGTGTTAGTGGAAGGAATAGTGCCCAATTGTTGGTGTCAGTGGTAGGAATAGGGTTCCATTGTTTGCATCAATGGAAGGATTAATGCCCCATTCTTGGTGTCAGTGGAAGGAAGAGTGTCCCATTGTTGGTGTTAGTGGAAGGAATAGTGCCCAATTGTTGGTGTCAGTGGTAGGAATAGGGTTCCATTGTTTGCATCAATGGAAGGATTAATGCCCCATTGTTGGTGTCAGTGGAAGGAAGAGTGTCCCATTGTTCTTGTCAGTGGAAGGAATAATGCTTCATCGTTTGTGTCAATGGAAGGAATAATGCCCAATTGTTGCTGTCAGTGGAAGGAAGAGTGTCCCATTGTTGGTGTCAGTGGAAGGAATAGTGCTTCATCGTTTGTGTCAATGGAAGGAATAATGCCTAACTGTTGGTGTCAGTGGTAGGAGTAAGTGTTCCATTGTTTGCGTCAATGGAAGGATTAATGCCCCATTGTTGGTGTCAGTGGAAGGAAAAGTGTCCCATTGTTGGTGTCAATGGAAGGAACAGTGCCCAATTGTTGGTGTCAGTGGTAGGAATAGTGCTCCATTGTTTGCATCAATGGGAGGATTAATGCCCCATTGTTGGTGTTAGTGGAAGGAAGAGTGTCCCATTGTTGATGTCAGTAAGAAGAATAGTGCCTCATATCAGTGGGAAGAATAGTGCTCCAAGGGGCAGATAGAGGCAAGTAAAGGGCCACATCCCAGGCCGCAGTATAGAGACCGCTGGCATAGAACTTTGATTGCTGCTACTCTGCCATAATATTGGGGCAGCACAGTGGTTTCGTGGCACGTCTGCCTTGCCACACTGGGGTCATCAGTTAAAATGCCAATCACAACACGTACATGAAAGTCAACTTTATAAATAAACCGCGCTACTTCAAACCTTCCTAAACAAAATATAAAACATGACCATAACAGACATGCTAAAGCAATACAAAATACCATTAAGTAGTCATATAAACAGTGATTACATCCAAGAAAAAAGTCCCAGATAAAGTGTTCATGCAGGTGTAAACAAAACAGGTGCTCCGCTTCCCAGTGCTCCCATACAGACAGACACTCACCACAAGCTGTTGACCTACTATTGCTAGTCAGGTCAGTAGCCCTTGTGTTTGGGGATATACCCCTGAGTCCCCAATGGATTGTTCTTATGGGTCCTTCTTATATGATGTACCGTCATGCAAGCAAACAAAATACCAGAGAGGATCTCATAGTGTGAAACTGTTCAATCCCAATAAAAAGCATAGACGTATTGTAAAAAATTCACACTAGCATTTGTAAGTGCCTATGAGAACCAGAACTGGGTATGTATGTATTGCATAGGGAGGAAAATATAGCCGCGGCCAGGGGCGGACTGACAACTCATGGGGCCCCCGGGCAATAGAGGATCATGGGGCCCGCTGTGTCCTTGCCCACACTCAAAACACATCCAAAAAAGCCTATGAAACGTACCAGGGACATCTCATGGGGCCCCCTACTGACCCCGGGCCCTCGGGCAGTGTCTGAGTTCTCGAATGGTCAGTCTGCCCCTGGCCGTGGCTGTGCATAAATGCAACGTGTAAGAGCAGTTAGCGTTTTCAATCTTACATTGACAAATGAGCAAAGAGGAATGTTTTGGAAAAAAAATAGCATATAGAAGCAAATGCTCATAAACGTGCATATACCATCATCTCACGCCTGGACTATTGCAATACCCTTCTCACCGGCCTACCCAAACGAACGCTATCCCCACTCCAGTCGATCCTACACTCAGCGGCTAAACTCATCCACCTCACCAACCACTCCACATCTGCCTCCCCCCTCTGCCAATCCCTTCATTGGCTCCCGATTGCCCAACGCATCAAATTCAAACTGCTAACTCTGACCTACAAAGCCATTCACAACGCTGCTCCAAACTACATAACTGACCTGATACCCAAATACTACCCTACCCGTGCCCTCCGCTCCTCACAGGACCTCCTACTCTCTAGCTCCCTGGTCTCCTCCTCCCACGCGTGATTGCAGGACTTCTCTAGGACTTCACCCATCCTCTGGAACTCCCTGCCCCAATCCATCAGACTGTCACCCACCCTCCTCACCTTCAGGCGCACCCTGAAAACCCTCCTCTTCAGGGAAGCCTACACCAACCTCACCTAACACCCGACCTCACCTAACAACCTCCTCCACTCCTCCCACCACTCCATCCCCCACAGCCATCTCCTCCTGTGCCACCTTCCCCTCCCTCCTATATTGTAAGGTCGAAAGAGCAGGGCCCTCGAACCCCTCGTGTATTGTATTGTTACTGTCTTGTCTCATGTTCTGTCCCCCTTGCTACTGTACAGCGCTGAGCATACCCTTTGGCGCTATATAAATACTGTATAATAATAATAATAATATACTCGTGTGCAACAAACAACTATGAGCATTTTATATGCTGATTTTTCTGCTGGAGGTTCTGGTATTTTTTCTACTCCTGGTGTGCATCAGGGCTAGATCTAGCCTGTCCGATGTAGGGGTGCAGTAAAAAATGTCAGGGGGGCATTGGATCAGGCGGGGAAGAGGACAGGGGTCACTGCTGGCAGGGCAGAGGACGGGGCACAGTTCCTCCTCCCATCCCTGCACTGCACACAGCCTGGGCACAGGCAGCAGAACTCCCCACACAATGCATAAGAGATCAGTATAGTGTCAGTCAAGGCCAGTACAGTATAGTGTCAAACTAGGGATGGAAAGTATCAGATTAGGGCTGCATAATGGCATGTTATGGTTGGCTTTGGTGGGGTACAACTAAAATTGGGGGGGCATAGCCCACCCTAGAACCCCCCTAGATTCGGTCATGGTGTGCATGGACCCTAAAGCTGAACTGCATGAAAAACTGTTTTTTTTAAAGATATATTGAGCCCTTTGTTGTCAATGGCAGTCTGTTCCATATACAGAACATGGAAATGCAATTACAGGTGAAATTCCAAAAATTTGAATATCATGCAAAAGTTCATTTATTTCAGTAATGCAACTTAAAAGGTGAAACTAATATATGAGATAGACTCATTACATGCAAAGCAAGATAGTTCAAGCCGTGATTTGTCATCATTGTGATGATTATGGCGCACAGCTCATGAAAACCCCAAATCCACAATCTCAGAAAAAGAATATTGTGAAAAGGTGCAATATTCTCGGCTCAAAGTGTCCCACTCTAATCAGATAATTAAGCCATAACACCTGCAAAGGGTTCCTGAGCCTTTAAATGGTCTCTCAGTCTGGTTCAGTAGGAATCACAATCATGGGAAAGACTGCTGACCTGACAGTTGTGCAGAAAACCATCATTGACACCCTCCATAAGGAGGGAAAGCCTCAAAAGGGAATTGCAGAAGAAGTTGGATGTTCCCAAAGTGCTGTATCAAAGCACATTAATAGAAAGTTATGTGGAAGGGAAAAGTGTGGAAGAAAAAGGTGCACAAGCAGCAGGGATGACCGCAGCCTGGAGAGAATTGTCAGGAAAAGGCCATTCAAAAGTGTTGGGGACTTTCACAAGGAGTGGACTGAGGCTGGAGTCAGTGCATCAAGAGCCACCACACGCAGACGTATCCTGGACATGGGCTTCAAATGTCGTATTCCTCTTGTCAAGCCGCTCCTGAACTACAAACAACATCAGAAGTGTCTTACCTGAGCTAAAGAAAAACAGACCTGGTCTGTTGCTCAGTGGTCCAAAGTCCTCTTTTCTGATGAGAGCAACTTTTGCACCTCATTTGAAACCAAGGACCCAGAGTATGGAGGAAGAATGGAGAGGCCCAAGGACCCCGAGTATGGAGGAAGAATGGAGAGGCCCAAGGACCCCGAGTATGGAGGAAGAATGGAGAGGCCCAAGGACCCCGAGTATGGAGGAAGAATGGAGAGGCACACATTGCAAGATGCTTGAAGTCCAGTGTATTTTAGTAAATATAAACTGCTAAATACCTTTTCTTATCAGCAGTATAGAGCAGTCTTGTGACTTCTATCAGTGTCCAGCAGAGCTCTGGTTATAGCTTGTTTAATTCTCCTGTAGGAGGATGCAGGACCTCTGGCTGGACAGTCCTGATTGGCCCTGTGCTGATCACATGCACCCTTTCAAGAAAAAAAAACCTCTCTAGCAATACACACCAAACTCAGGTCAGTCAGGATCAAACAGCCTTTTTACACAACACAGAGGATTAACCCCTTAGGTTCCACAGTGAGTATAAAAAGCATGTCTTACTGCATCTACAGACTGATTGTACTGTTGTGGGTTTAGTAACACTTTAAGCCTAGATCGCATCTGAGAGTTCGAAGTCAGGATTTTACCTCTCCGGGAGGGTGGGGGGAAGTTGGCAGATGATGGAAGCAGGTTGGCAGGTGATCAGGCACTTGTAGGTGACAAAACAGAAGCATCATAATTGACCCATGTTTCCTAAGTAAGTAGATGAGTAATCTAACGCCTAAACCGGTAAGTGTGAACAAGTGGCTGACTGACAACTCATGGGGCCCCCGGGCAATATGGATCATGGGGCCCCTGTGTCCTCCTCCACACCCAAAAAAGCCTATGAAAAAGCCAATGAAAGGTACCGGGGGCATCTCATGGGGCCCCCTACTGACCTCGGGCTCTCGGGCACTGCCCGAGTGCTCGAATGGTCAGTCCGCACCTGGTGTGAACACAGCCTAACAGTGCAAAACAAATAAACAATAATCTAGGATGTTATCAGATATATTGGTTGAGTAGAGAGAGAGAGCACAACACATGTAACATGTATGGGCTGTGTCATTGCTGGTTACACTGTAGGTTGTATTGACAATGCAATAAACCTGAGAGGAGATGGTGCATATCAAAGCGCACTAATTCAGTAATACAAGGAGGAATGAGCTGGGAGATCGTAGAGGTAGATGGGTATACAAATTTAGACAGCCCGTATGTGGGGTTCGCAAACACTGTTACTTCTGTAGACACCCACTTTAGTAACAAAATTGCAGCAACTAGTGTAGCGCTAGACTCCAAAAATATTTTTAAGATAATACAATATCAAAAACTATAACAAGTGTAAAAACTAAATTATCTTGTGAAACAATAAACCATATCTTGTGGGACTGCTACAACATATGTGTCATCCCACAAAAGATTATTCAAGTGAGTCCAGTAAAGTAGAAGTCCTCCAAAAGAAGTGCAGTGCTGACAGATCTTCTTAACCTCCCTAGCGGTCTGATTATGTCAGTATTTCTGTGCTCAAAGCGGTACATTGTTTTCAATGGAAATGTGTTGTTTTTTTTTGTTGTAGGCCTGTAATTCTTAGGAATAACTCACTGAAATCTGTCCGAACAAGAGTCTAATAAACATCCCGGGTATGTTAACATTTGAAAAACAAAATAATAAATTATAATATAATAAATAATCATAAATAATAATAATATAATAATAATACATTTAATTCAATAATATAATCAAACCAAAAACACTGAAATGTGAAATATAGTGCCAAGTTCGCACATCACTGAGCAAAGTCGCAGAATCGTTTTCAGTGTCTGATGAGGAATTTCCCCCACGAATCATTATCACTCAATTCTGCAAGTGGTTCTGATTTACTATCACTGTTCTCTAGCCGGGCTAAAACCGCTTTTGACCTAAAGGGACGCTTTTTGGACGCCATGGACGTTTCTCAGTTTCCAGGCAGAAAGAACAGTAAAAATGCAGGCAGGGCGCCGGACAAAGCACTCGGGACAAAATGTATGTGAAATTGTTTGATACAGAAATGGAATACTATCAGATTTTAATGTATTGAGTGAATGTCACATTTTGAAATTTTTCACTTTCCTGCCGGGTCCACCCCCTGTGTGTCCTGTACGTCCCGACGCTCGCAGGGAACAGAACCCAGAAGACAGATGCCGGCATTGGCCGGAGGAGATGGCCGGGGACGCTGCAGGGAGGAGATTGCAGGAGCGCAGGACAAGGTAAGTTAAACAGGGATCACTGGAGAAGCGCTGCAGAGTATTCCCGAGTGTAGTTCGGGTTACCGCTTCTGGTACTGAAAGGTAACCCCGAGATACACTCGGGAATACCGCCGGGGGGTTAAAAGCACCCGGTTTCGGTGAGATGTGCAGAGGAGATCAGCAGATTACCAGATATAGCCCATTACTCTTAGAGCAAATGGTCTAACAGCGCTTTTAGGGCTGTTGCGGCCAACCTCTGCCAATGGACAATCAGTGCTCCAAATTCAGGATCCACAGTGACTCTCAATATGTCTTAAAAGTAAAAGACACGGAACTACCCATAGTGTAAAACCATATAAAACTAATTTATTGAGCAAATAAAAAATGTACACTCACATTGCATTGCAGCCAATATTGGCCAAAAAAGCGCATCACCCTCAGAATGTACAGAATCCCGTGGGCTGCTCCAGGTTCGTCTCAAATCAAGACGCCCATATAATGTCCTCAACATGCTTACAATCTAAGGCCCCATCTCTTCATTCATATATGGACATACAAGGGATAATTAACCTACCAACATGTCTTTGGAGTATAGGAGGAAACCACAGTAACCAGAGAAAACCCACACAAAGCACAGGAAGAACACATTCAATACTACTAAGCCACTGTGCTATACAAATATATTAGAAACGGTAAATGTGAATTCAAGCGTGGACTGTGATAGGTTGTCACCTGTGCAATAAGTCCATCCGTGACATTTCCTGGTTACTGAATATTCCACGCTCAACTGTTAGTGGGATTATAACAAAGTGGAAGCAACTGGGAACAACAGCAACTCAGCCACCAAGTGGTAGGCCACGTCACATGACAGAGCGTGGTCAGCGCATGCTGAAGCGCACAGTGTGCAGAAGTCACCAACTGTCTGCAGAGTCAATAGATAAAGATCTCCAAACTTCATGTGGCCTTCAGATTAGCACAACAACAATGCGTAGAGAGCTTCATGGAATGGGTTTCCATGGCCGAGCAGCTGCATCCAAGCCTTACATCACTAAGTGCAATGCAAAGCATTAGATGCAGTGGTGTAAAGCACGCTGCCACTGGACTCTAGAGCAGTGGAGACGTGTTCTCTGGAGTAAACAAGTAGGTGCTATGACCAGAGATAATCCTCACAGAGGTGGAATGTCGGTGCTCTGGCTCTGTGTGTCTTCTCAGCACAGATGCAACTGAATGATGAGGATTTGCATAGACGGCACTCATCTTCCAAAATAGTAAACTTTATTGAGGGAGTAAAATGTTCATGTAAAATGACTTACGTGTTTCGGCAATAAGCCGTAGTCATAGCCATAAACTCTAGAGTAATGAATCATGCTTCTCTGTCTGGCAATCCGATGGATGTATCTGGGTTTGGCGGTTGCCAGGAGAACGGTACTTGCCTGACTGCATTGTGCCAAGTATAAAGTTTGGTGAGGGGGGATTATGCTGTGGGGTTGTTTTTCAGGGGTTGGGCTTGGCCCCCTAGTTCCAGTGAAGGGAACGTTTAAGGTGTTAGCATACTAAGACATTTTGGACAATTTCATGCTCCCAACTTTGTGGGAACAATTTGGTCCATAAAGACATGGATGAGCCAGTTTGGGGTGGAGGAACTTGACTGGCCTGCACAGAGTCCTGATCTCAACCCCATAGAACACCTTTGGGATGAATTAGAGTGTAGACTGTGAGCCAGGCCTCCTCCCCCGACATCAGTGCCTGACCTCACAAATGCGCTTCTGGAAGAATGGTCCAACCTTCCCATAGACACCCTCCTAAAACTTGTGGACGGCCTTCCCAGAAGAGTTGAAGCTGTTATAGCTGAAAAGGGCGGGGCCAACTCAATATTGAACCCTACAGACTAGGACTGGGGGGCCATTAA
The DNA here is from genome assembly GCF_062004578.1 of Staurois parvus. NCBI lineage: Eukaryota > Metazoa > Chordata > Amphibia > Anura > Ranidae > Staurois > Staurois parvus. The sequence goes on from NW_028319438.1 coordinate 2,299,129, forward strand.
AGTTCATGTGCGTGTAAAGGCCGGCCGACCAATACTTTTGGCGATATAGTGTATATGTGGATATTTGACTTTTAAAAAAAACCCATACAGTATACTCTCTGTGTAGTTCTATTGACGTCCCTCCTTTATTTGTACGGTCTTGTTACTTGTTTTGGTCGTGGATGTATAGGAAGGACATTTCTTGTGTCTGATTGCTTTGCTTACATCTTTCATTTTCCCTTCCATCCTCTAGTGCCATCCTTGTACTCATCACCGATAAAAGTGTCACTGTGTGTATTTATTTAATTGTAGAGAGTTCCTGCTTATTAATAAATTGATAAATCCACAGGGGAGCAGATTGCTCTAGATGGGAAACGGTGTCGTTAATTGTTCCCTGTGGTGTTTGGTTTAATACGAGGATCACAGTTACAGCACAGAGGGGGAATTTGTTCATATTTGGAAACAGGTCCCAGTAAAGGTTTGTTAACATTAACCTGTCACTATGCCAAAGGGTGAAGGCAATATAATACACACACATCAAGGTGTGCTGCATTAACTTTCCAGCAGGATTTTTTTTGCAGAAGAGACATACTATGGGGGCTATTTATACAAAAATGTTTATAGTCATTCGTCCAGTGAATCTGCATGTACAGTTGTGTTCACAATAATAGCAGTGTGTTGAAAAAGTGAATAAAGCTCAAAATCCTTCTAATAGCTTTTATTTCCATCCACACAAATGCATTGGGAACACGACACATTCTATTCCAAATCAAAACATGAAGAAAAATAGATCAAATTTGTGTTGTTCCTCTAAAAAAATTGAAGAAAAGTGAATATTAGACGGTTCAAAAAACTAGCAGTGTTTGTATTCTTCTTTACAAACTCAAACATTCACTATATAAACTGAAAAATGTTTGAAGATTTTGCTTTCCTTTGAATGACTTCATGAATATTTGGTTGTAGTCGCACTGTTTCTGAGAACTGCTGTACATCTGTGTTGCATGGAGTCACCCAACTTCTGGCCCCTGTGATCAGGTATTCCAGCCCAGGATGATTGGACCACATTCCACAGTTCTTCTCTATTTCTTGGTTTTGCCTCAGAAATGGCATTTTTGATGTCACCCCACAAATTTTCTATTGGATTAAGATCCGGGGATTGGGCTGGCCACTCCATAACGTCAATCTTGTTGGTCTGGAACCAAGATGTTGCACGTTTACTGGTGTGTTTGGGGTCTTTGTCTTGTTGGAACACCCATTTCAAGGGCATTTCCTCTTCAGCATAAGGCAGCATGACCTCTTCAAGTATTCTGATGTATTCAAACTGATCCATGATCCCTGGTAGAGATGAGCGAATCGAACATGACGAAGTGGAATTCGTTCCGAAGATTTGGAAAAATTCTATTCGCGACGAATCCGAAGATTAGCAAACTTCGGATGCACGAATCGAATTTTCCCAAAAATGGCGGCGACATGTGTGGCGACGGAGAAAATGGACAGAGAAGATGGGGCGGGGATCTCTGGGAAGGCGCGCAGACAAGGCGCGCTGACCCATAATGCATTCATGACATGTGATCGCATTAGCCAATGAGCAGCCAGCCAGCACTGTGTAATGGTGGAGCTATAAATCGCGGCCATCTTAGAATTCTCCATTAGCCTCCGGTCATTCAAGAGAGACAGACCTGTGTGTATTAAGGGACAGAGTTAGGGCCACAGAGACTTTAGGGCCACAGAATCGTTACTCAGGGACACAGAATCGTTACTCAGGGACACAGAATCGTTACTTAGGGCCACAGCTATCAAAGAATCGAAAATTTAAAGTGACATACACCCTTTTTTTTTTTGGTGGCTGTCGTGCACAGTTGGTGCTGCAGTTTGCCGATTGTGCAAAATAAACTGACTTTCTGCTTCACAACCACTATTGTACGTTCAAAGAGTTAGATCCATTTACACGCCGGGTGGCGGTAATATTTTTTGGGTGATTAGTGCATTCCAGTGACACAAACGTACAGTTTCCAGCCAACGGCAAGCTGCAATTGACCGATTGTGTACAATAAACTGACTTTCTGCTTCACAACCACTATTGTACGTTCAAAGAGTTAGATCCATTTACACGCCGGGTGGCGGTAATATTTTTTGGGTGATTAGTGCATTCCAGTGACATAAACGTACAGTTTCCAGCCAACGGCAAGCTGCAATTGACCGATTGTGCTAAATAAACTGACTTTCTGCTTCACAACCACTATTGTATGTTCAAAGAATTAGATCCATTTACACGCCGGGTGGCGGTAATATTTTTTGGGTGATTAGTGCATTCCAGTGACATAAACGTACAGTTTCCAGCCAACGGCAAGCTGCAATTGACCGATTGTGCTAAATAAACTGACTTTCTGCTTCACAACCACTATTGTACGTTCAAAGAGTTAAATCCATTTACACGCCGGCTGGCGGTAATATTTTTTGGGTGATTAGTGCATTCCAGTGACATAAACGTACAGTTTCCAGCCAACGGCAAGCTGCAATTGACCGATTGTGCTAAATAAACTGACTTTCTGCTTCACAACCACTATTGTACGTTCAAAGAGTTAAATCCATTTACACGCCGGCTGGCGGTAATATTTTTTGGGTGATTAGTGCATTCCAGTGACAGAAACGTACAGTTTCCAGCCAACGGCAAGCTGCAATTGACCGATTGTGTACAATAAACTGACTTTCTGCTTCACAACCACTATTGTACGTTCAAAGAGTTAAATCCATTTACACGCCGGCTGGCGGTAATATTTTTTGGGTGATTAGTGCATTCCAGTGACCTAAACGTACAGTTTCCAGCTAACGGCAAGCTGCAATTGACCGATTGTGCTAAATAAACTGACTTTCTGCTTCACAACCACTATTGTACATTCAAAGAGTTAGATCCGGTTTTATTTTTGGGGTGCTTATTGAATTAAAGAGTATGTCAGACAACACGCAGAGGAGTGGCAGAGGAGGCAATGTTTCAGGAGCGAGCAGACGTGGCAGCAGAGGAAGGGGTCGAGGCAGCACTAGTCGCAGCCAGAGGCCAGTGCTCCCGGTGTCATCCAGCGGTCGTGTCTCCACCGACAACCCTGCCGTCATCGATTGGTTGACTCGGTCGTCTTCCTCTTCCCAGGTCACCTCTGACACCTACAGCCAACGGTCGGTGGGTACGTCAGACACAACCGTTAGTTGGCATGGCCCGGGAGCAAGCCCACTGAAATCACGTGTCCTCTACCTGCCCCTGTCCTTTGGTGTTCCCTCACCAAGCGAAGTATCGCATGCTGTGGGCTCAGCCCCACTGTACAGTGAGGAAGAGCTAACAGAGGGCGGTCAGGAACGGGGGGAGACATCCGCCTCTTCAGCAGCCAGGCGAAGAAGTACTGGCGAGGAGAGTGGCTCGGTAGCCGGTCTAGAGACAGGTCTGTCTCCTGACCCACACGCAGCCGAGGGGGCTAGTAGTGAGGCGGAGACCCTAATTGATGATGATGAGGCTGATCGCACTTGGCAGCCTCGTCGTCATCAGGCTATTGCTTCCGCATCATCAGGAGAAGAGGGTGCCAGCTTGCCAGCGAGCAAAACAGTCGGTGGTTTGCCCAGGAGGCAGCAGGGTCGCAGCAGTGTCAGTGGAGCCAAACGGCCACGGAGTAGAGCACCAGCTCCACTGCAGCCTACCACCACGGCCAGTAGTGGTGCCAGTGTGCACGGAGGAAGTAGCAGTCAGCCAGTGAGGAGTAGCGGGGGCAAAGTTTCCTACTCGGCGGTGTGGCAATTTTTCGTCAAGCCGCCCGAGGAAGTAAACGTAGCCGTATGTCGACTATGTGGCCAGAAAGTCAAGCGTGGCCAGGGGGCCAATGTTGGGACTACAGCGTTGCGTCAGCATATGCAGCGTCGCCATTCGGTGGCCTGGGAAAACCGTGATAAAGATACGGCGGTTCTGCCTGCCCCAGCCCCCGCTCCATCACCCGCTCCGTTACTTGCTCCGTCACCCGACGTCAATCGCCCTCTATCAGCCAGTCAAGGCTCCAACACCTCTGCTGAGGGGAGTTGTCGCTCGTTGCCATCTTCCGCTCGTTCAGATGCTCCTTCTCCTGCTACTCCTCTTCACGGATTCCGTCAGCAGTCTTTCTTGGAATCCGTTTCCAAGAGACAACAGTTTGCGAGCACGCACCCGACGGTGCAGAAGCTGAACGTCCTCCTGTCCAAGTTGCTGGTGCTGCAGTCCCTCTATTTCCAAGTGGTGGACTCAGCACCTTTCCGAGAAATGATGGCTTGTGCCGAGCCGCGGTGGAGAGTGCCAAGCCGGCATTTCTTCGCCAAAAAGGCAGTGCCAGCCCTGCATTCACATGTAGAAGAGATGGTGGGCCAGTCTTTAAGCATGTCGGTCTCTGCCAAAGTGCATGGCAGCACCGACGTGTGGAGCTGTAACTACGGTCAGGGACAGTACATGTCATTTACGGCCCACTGGGTGAACGTGGAGCCGGCACAGCCGCACCAGCAACTTGGACAGGTCACGCCGCTTTTGCCTCCACGTTTGCACGTCCTTGGTCCAGCAAAGATGTCCGCCTCTACCACCTCTTCTTCCGCCGTGTCCTCAGCCGCCACCCCCGTGCCAAGTCCCATTACCCGACCGGCATATCAGTAAGTACGACGGTATATGATCTTCTTCGCACCCACGGCATCACCTCATAGAATCTCTGCATTGCATCTGCAATCACAACGCTGACTTCCCGGATCGCCACTCAGCCATTGGACTCTTGACACACTGCTGCTGGGGGGACTTTTTAACCTAGGCCTGTGTATGGCCTTCAATTGAAGCTGCTTCCGCTCCGCCACTCTGCCATTGGACTCTTGATAATCGTCTCCCCACGCTGCTGCTGGGGGGACTTTTTAACATAGGCCTCTGTATGGCCTTTAATTGAAGCTGCTTCTGCTCCGCCACTCTGCCATTGGACTCTTGATAGTCGTCTCCCCACGCTGCTGCTGGGGGGACTTTTTAACCTAGGCCTGTGTATGGCCTTCAATTGAAGCTGCTTCCGCTCCGCCACTCTGCCATTGGACTCTTGATAGTCGTCTCCCCACGCTGCTGCTGGGGGGACTTTTTAACATAGGCCTCTGTATGGCCTTTAATTGAAGCTGCTTACGCTCCGCCACTCTGCCATGGGCCTCTTGGGTATCCCAGAAGCTGCTCAGCGGGTCAGGGCAATAAAGCTCCCGGTTCGCAGGTTGTTCCGTCTTATGGATGGAAGTACGACGGTATATGATCTTCTTCGCACCCACGGCATCACCTCATAGAATCTCTGCATTGCATCTGCAATCACAACGCTGACTTCCCGGATCGCCACTCAGCCATTGGACTCTTGATAGTCGTCTCCCCACACTGCTGCTGGGGGGACTTTTTAACCTAGGCCTGTGTATGGCCTTCAATTAAAGCTGCTTCCGCTCCGCCACTCTGCCATTGGACTCTTGATAGTCGTCTCCCCACGCTGCTGCTGGGGGGACTTTTTAACCTAGGCCTGTGTATGGCCTTCAATTGAAGCTGCTTCTGCTCCGCCACTCTGCCATTGGACTCTTGATAGTCGTCTCCCCACACTGCTGCTGGGGGGACTTTTTAACATAGGCCTCTGTATGGCCTTCAATTTAAGCTGCTTATGCTTCGCCACTCTGCCATGGGCCCCTGTACCGCCTCCTCTTGCTGCTGCCAGGTCCAGAGTGTGTCATGGGTCCCTGTACGGCCTCCCATTGCTGCTGACTTCATCGCCAGACTCTGCCATGTGCCACTTTCAGGTCTCCTTACACTGTTGGTGGGTTCCATTTTGTGATAGGGTGCTGTATGGCCTTCCATTGCTGCTGCCTCCACCGCCACCCTGCGCCATGTGCCTCTGTCGTCTGCTCACGCTGCTGACGGCTTCCGCTTTTTAACCGAGGCCTGTGTTTGGCTTCCGAATACTGCTGCATCCACCGCCACCCTGCGCCATGTGTCTCTGTCGTCTGCTCACGCTGCTGACGGCTTCCGCTTTTTAACCTAGGCCTGTGTATGGCTTCAGAATAATGCTGCCTACACCGCCACCCTGCACCATGTGCCTCTGTCGTCTGCTCACGCTGCTGCCAGGTCCATACTGATTCATGGCCCCCTGTACCGGCTCCTCATGAACGTGGTTCAGCGGGTTTGCATCACTTAACGGCAAATCGTTGACAAACGCTGGGACGTTCAGTGTTGTGCGCATTAAGCCAGACACCAAAGGGCAGCACAGACCTGTTATTACTCGCTCAAGCATGGCTGAACAAAACCAGTCTCTACCACAAATTGGACCCAGACCTGCCCAGGGTCTCGTAAGTAGATTGCACGGAGGAGTAGAGTTTGTTATTGGAATTAACTGTGAGGGACTTTTAAACCTAGGCCTGTGTATGGCCTTCAATTGAAGCTGCTTCTGCTCCGCCACTCTGCCATTGGACTCTTGATAGTCGTCTCCCCACGCTGCTGCTGGGGGGACTTTTTAACATAGGCCTCTGTATGGCCTTCAATTTTAGCTGCTTACGCTCCGCCACTCTGCCATGGGCCCCTGTACCGCCTCCTCATGCTGCTGCCAGGCCCGTAATCTGCCATGGGCCCCCGTACCGACTCCTCATGCTGCTGCCAGGCCCGTAATCTGTCATGGGCCCCTGTACCGCCTCCTCATGCTGCTGCCAGGTCCAGAGTGTGTCATGGGTCCCTGTACGGCCTCCCATTGCTGCTGTCTCCATCGCCACACTCTGCCATGTGCCACTTTCAGGTCTCCTCACACTGCTGCTGGTTTCCATTTTGTCATAGGGTGCTGTATGGCCTCCCATTGCTGCTGCCTCCACCGCCACACTGTGGCTCCACACTCTGGTTTTGGCCCCGTGACTGCCCAAATGAGTGAAGTGTGCGGTGATTCTAAGATCGACGGCACTCATCTGCATGTCATACTGACTGACAGTATTATTTCTCTTCCCCAGCAGACTCCAAGGGCATTTAAATTAAAGGTACAGTGTTCTGCACTAATATAAAGGCTCTCTGAAGCCTAGAAACACCCTTTTTATAAGTTAAATTCGCAGCGAATATATTCGGCTCGAAGCAAATTTATTCCGCGAATTCGGCGAATCAGCCGAACCGAATTTTTGAATAATTCGCTCATCTCTAATCCCTGGTATGCGATAAATAGGCCCAACACCGTAGTATGAGAAACATCCCCATATCATGATGCTTGCACCACCATGCTTCACTGTCTTCACAGTGTACTGTGGCTTGAATTCAGTGTTTGGGGGTCGTCTGACAAACTGTCTCCGGCCACTAGACCCAAAAAGAACAATCTTACTTTCATCAGTCCACAAAATGTTGCGCCATTTCTCTTTAGGCCAATCAATGTGCTCTTTGGCAAATTGTAACCTCTTCAGCACGTCTTTTTTCCAACAGTGGGACTTTGCGGGGGCTTCTTGCAGATAGCTTGGCTTCACATAGGTGTCTTCTACTTGTAACAGTCTTCTACTTGTAACAGTACTCACAGGGAACTTTACACCTTCTTTCATCTTCCTGGAGCTGATTGTTGGCTGAGTCCACGCCATTTTGGCTATTCTTCTATCCATTCCAATGGTAGTTTTTCGCTTTCTTCCACGTCTTTCAGGTTTTGGTTGCCATTTTAAAGTATTTGCGATCAGAGCCCGATATCGGTTGTCCAGCTCTATCTCCTGCTGGACCAGCCTGTCCAACTCAGTCACCTATTGCTCCTGGGGTCACTCTCCCAGGAATGGCATCCGTAACTTTTGATGGTCCCTGGCCCGTTCCCCTGGGGTTGGATAGCACTTGCCCTTGTACATACCAGCAATCTGAAGGGCTCCACTCCAAAGTACCACCCGAATCCGCTGCCTGAGCTCCAGGTACTCATCCACAGACACAGTCCTGGGGTATGTTGCAAGAACAATCCGCAGCAGCCCTGGGAACTCTGATGCTAGGTCCATATCTCCACTGGGGTGACCGATGTCTACTTTCCTGATCTTGAATCCTGGTTGTGGTTTGGACGTGTTCACAGCCAGGAAGCACAATCCCACTGCTTTCCACCAATTTAACGGAACCAACCCCAGACTGCGCTTGGGTACTTCCGTTAGACTACCGCTTCCCCATCCGAACACCGACAACAGACACCACAGCAGACCATACAAGACTAGACAACACCAGTATTGAAGTAAACCAGGAGTAGACACTTTATTTGAACACAGATACAAGATATATACACTCAGGGAACAAATCCTCCCTCCCTGCATAATGTCACAGGGCGGGGACAATCTACATTTAGTAACAAGAGACACACAAGTATTCAAACTGCACAACAGCAGACAGTCCCAACAGGAGGGAGGGCTGCTGGAGACACCCCTCCACTAAGCTAATACACATAAACACATACATCCCATAATAGTTTGTTCCCAAGCAAGACACACAATAGAACAATGGGATGCAACCACATAACACCAAACAATCCACAACCCCCACCCCACCTATCTCCTAGACATGTCTACACAATATTAGGACAGATCACCCTGTACCCCTAACAGGCACAGGGAGACTTACACATAAGAGGGATATGGGGAGCTAAGACAAGGCTCTCCCCACCTCTCCAAAGTAAGCTGGGTTCCATGGGCCCCCCCACCCAAAGTGACTCCCGTCACAGAGCTGTACATACACAACTTGCTTGCATTCTAATCCTGCTTTGGTGCAGCACAGTTGGGGCTTACATCATCCCATACTGGCCAATCAAGATGGCCCAAGATGTTGAACCAGGAAGAAGACCGGGAGAGGTTGTTGGTATTGACAAGAGAGCTTGACTGGAGCAGAGCTGAGTTTAGTTCAGATTTAAGGTAACTATTCATTTTAAATGGCCTGGTTGCACAAATTAACGCACAAAAAATTGGTTGCGTGATCATGTGATCAAACATCTCCTTGTACCCTACAATTAACAGTGGGGCTTCTGAAGTTGCATAAGCTTTTTTTCTTTTAAACCATGAGAATTAATGGAAACATTGTAAGCACCCAAGCAGTGTTATAATTTGTCTCAGACCTGGTCACTATCACTTTTGCTGGACAGATTCATCTAAATGTAAATGTGAAAAAAACATAAATAAAAAGTTAAATAAATGTAAATACCCCAAATATTTGGCACATTCTTCCTGTTCAAATCTCCTAATTGAAATATCAGGAAGTCCTTACGTTATTGGCGGTATTACTACCACATCATTGATTGCTAAGACATTAGCTGCTGAAAGGTTTGGGATGGAATTTTGGGGGGACCCCAAACCTTTTTTTGCATGGAGTTCGCGCTTAAAATCAATACCAGACCCAAAGTTATCGAAGCCTATAGCCTGGCTCCCCCGTCAAATGGATTTCTTTTCCCCATTTGGTACATGCCCCCCCTGGCAGTGCTCAGCTCTCCATGTCCTTTGAAAACTCCTTGCCTTTTAGCCTTGGAAATGGACAGAATTTATTACAGTATATATCTCATTGACTCATTACTACTAAATCCTATCATTACAGGTATTAACCCCATGCACTTATCAGATCTCAATTTTTTTTTTCTATCTAGAGCTCCTAATTCTATTTAACTGGATCAGTGTTTCTCAAGCTTTTTCAGTCAAGGCACCCCATCCTAAAATGTAAAAAACTAAACTTACATAATGCAGCAACATCCACCCATGAAGGACACCCAAAATTAGAAGTGATTTATTCTTCCAAAGCAAATACACTTCTGCAGACTGGTACTGACCAGTATTCCAATGTTTCTCTTCTCCCTCAGTTTCTCTCACTCATCTAATGTGACCCCCATGCTGACAGTGAGAGACAGGGGAGGGGCAAACAAGGATGCTGTGCAGACACCCAACATCCTCCTTGATCAACCGGTGACAGCATTGGTTGTTAGGATGCCAGCAGATAGAAGGTTGTAATGATGCACAATGAAAATCTGTGGCTTTGTGTAACTAAAAGGCAGGCTTGATCCTTGATTTTGACTTGTATACAATTTTTGGGGAAATTGTAGGCATTTCTGTAAAGGCACCCTTGAAAACACCTGAAGGCACCCCAAAATGCCTTGGCACCTTGTTTTAAAAAGGCTGAATTGGATAACATATAGCACTGTTTGCTTCAGAAGACAAAAACAATATGGTTAACTAAAGAGATAAGTAGGATAATCAAGAAAAAAAAAAATGAGCATATAGGAGGTGTAGCTGACAGATAAAAGTATAAGAATAGACAAAAGGGGGCCAAACACACTATCAGTGCTGTCAATGCACAGAAAGAGGAGGAAATTGCTAAATCTATTAAGAAAGGAGATAAAACTTTTTTAGGTACATTAGTGATAGAAAGAAAAAATCCTATGTGATCACTAAAATGAGAACTGGGTACAACACTGATGTTAAGGGAGACCTAGATGTAGCAAATCACTTAAACAATTACTACAATAATAAGTTGGGACATCATATTGGTTCTAGTAATGATGGTTCATTTTTAGGATGTCCGGAGACTGGAGGTAGCAGAGGAACTGGCTTGATTAACGATTAAAGTGTTACTAAACCCAAGACCCTGCATTCACTATATCTGGTCTCCCCAGACCCTGCATTCACTATATCTGGTCTCCCAGGACCCTGCATTCACTATATCTGGTCTCCCCGGACCCTGCATTCACTATATCTGGTCTCCCCGGACCCTGCATTCACTATATCTGGTCTCCCAGGACCCTGCATTCACTATATCTGGTCTCCCCGGACCCTGCATTCACTATATCTGGTCTCCCCGGACCCTGCATTCACTATATCCGGTCTCCCCGGACCCTGCATTCACTATATCTGGTACTCCGGACCCTGCATTCACTATATCTGCTCTCCCTGGACCCTGCATTCACTATATCCAGTCTCCCCGGACCCTGCATTCACTATATCCAGTCTCCCCGGACCCTGCATTCACTATATCCAGTCTCCCCGGACCCTGCATTCACTATATCCGGTCTCCCCGGACCCTGCATTCACTATATCTGCTCTCCCCAGACCTTGCATTCACTATATCTGGTCTCCCCGGACCCTGCATTCACTATATCTGGTCTCCCCGGACCCTGCATTCACTATATCCGGTCTCCCCGGACCCTGCATTCACTATATCTGCTCTCCCCGGACCCTGCATTCACTATATCTGCTCTCCCCAGGACCCTGCATTCACTATATCTGCTCTCCCACAGTACACACAACATGGAAATGCAATTATTTTAGTAAATATAAACTGCTAAATACCATTTCTCAGCAGTTAGAGCAGTCTTGTGACTTCAGCAGAGCACTGGTTAAAGCTTGTAGTTGGAGTTTTCTTTCTGCTCAAGAAGAATACAAAACCCCTGACCTCTGTCTGGACAGTGCCAATTGGCCTTGTGCTGATCACATGCACTCTCCCAAGAAAAAAAAACCTCTCTAGCAATATACACTAAGCTGAGCATGTGCATGTGACTATGAGTTCAGTCTGTCTTATCAGGTGGACATTTGAACAAGAGGAGGGGCAGGGAAGACAGGATCAAACAGCCTTTTTACACAATGCAGAGCATTAACCCCTTAGGTTCCACAGTGAGTATAACAAGCATACTTTACTGCATCTACAGACTGATTGTACTGTTGTGGGTTTAGTAACACTTTAATAAAGCAATGGGCCCTGATGGTATTTATCCCAGATTTCTAAGAGAACTTCAAGGTATAGTTGTTGGATCATTAACTGATCTTTTAAATCAATCTCTTCTAACAGGAACAGTTCCCCATGACTGGAGGACAGTTAATATTGTACCTTTCCAAAAGAAAGGCAGCAAGGTAGAAGCTGGCAATTACAGGCCAGTGAGTTTACAATCGGTTGTAGTCAAGTTAATGGAATCACTCCTGAAAAGAAGGACCATTGATCATTTAAAAACACACAACATGCTGGATCCAGAGCAGCATGGCTTTACCGAGGGCAGATCATGTCAGACTAATCTGATTGGATTTTTTTACTATATTACCAATGATTTTGACCAGGGTGGTGCTGTGGACTTAACATATCTTGATTTCAGTAAAGCATTTGATACAGTTCCATGTAATGATCTAATACAAAAGTTGTACAAGCTAGGACTTAGCCGTTGGGTGGTTCAGTGGATATGCAGGTGGCTATAGGATAGATACCAGAGTGTGGTTGTAAATGGGGTTCACTTGGAACAGAGACCAGTCAGTAGTGGTGTACCCCAAGGCTCTGTACTAGGTCCTGTTCTATTTAATCTATATGTAAGTGATATAACTAAAGGTTTGTTGGGTAAGGTATGTACTTTTGCTGATGACACAAACGTGTGTAATAGGGTTGATATCCCTGGAGGTATATGTAACATGGAACATGATTTGGCATTGCTGGGAGATTGGTCAAAAAGTGGAAATTGCAGTTCAATGTTTCTAAATGTAAAATAATGCACCTAGAGAAAAAGAATCCCTTGAGAGAGTACAAAATTGGGGGTACATTGTTGGCCAACACTACAGAGGAAAAGGACTTGGGGGTACTTATTTCAGATTGCAAAATGAGCAGTGTCGCCAGGTAGTAGGAAAAGCGAATAGAATTCTAGGATGCATCACTAGAGGGGTCCCCAGCAGGAGGAAGGAGGTCCTGATTCCCCTATATAGATCTTTATATCACTAGAGGGGTCACCAGCAGGAGGAAGGAGGTCCTGATTCCCCTATATAGATCTTTATATCACTAGAGGGGTCACCAGCAGGATCAGTGTCACTACTGGTAGCATGAGGCAATACCTGGACCCTACAGAGGTTGCACAGACAGTCCAACTTCTGCAGGATGGCACATTAATACGTGCAATTGCCAGAAGGTTTGCTGTGTCTCCCAGCACAGTCTCAAGAACATGGAGGAGATTCCAGGAGACAGAAAGTTGCTCTAGTAGAGCTGGACAGGGCCGTAGAAGGTCCTTAACCCATCAGCAGGATCGGCATCTTCTCCTTTGTGCAAGGAGGAACAGGATGAGCCCTGCCAGAGCCCTACAAAATGACCTCCAGCAGACCACTGGTGTGAATGTCTCTGAACAAACAATCAGAAACAGACTTCATGAGGGTGGCCTGAGGGCCCAACATCCTCTACTGTGCCCTGTGATCACTGCTCGGCACCATAGAGCTTTAATGGCATTTGCGATTGAACAGCAGAATTGGCAGGTCCGCCACTGGCACCCTGTGCTTTTCACAGACACAGATGAGAGCAGGTTCACCCTGAGCACATGTGACAGATGTGAAAGGGTCTGGAGAAGCCGTGGAGAACGTTATGCTACCTGTAACATCGTTCAGCATGACCGTTTTGGTGGTGGGTCATTGATAGTCTGGGGTAGCATATCCAAGGAGGAATGCACAGACCTCTACAGGCTAGACAATGGCACCCTGACTGCCATTAGGTATCGGGATGAAATCCTTGGACCCATTGTCAGACCCTACGCTGGTGCAATGGGTCTTGGGTTCCTCTTGGTGAATGACAATGCCTGGCCTCATGTGGCGAGAGTATGCAGTTCCTGGGGGATAAAGGCATTGATACCATTAAATGGCCCCCATGCTCGTCTGACCTAAATCCAATAGAAAACCTCTGGGATATCATGTTACAGTCCATCTGATGCCTCCAGGTTGCACCTCAGACTGTCCAGGAGATCAGTGATGCCCGGGTCCTGATCTGGGAGGAAATCCCCCAGGACACCATCCGTTGTCTCATTAGGAGCCTCCCCTGATGTTGTCAGGCATGCATACAAGCATGTGGGGGCCATACAAACTACTGAGGAACATTCTGAGTTGCTGCAATGACATTTCAGCAAAATGGACTAGTCTGTTGCATCATTTTTTCACTTTGTTTTTTGGGGTGTCTTTGAATTCAGTCCTCTGTAGGTTGATAATTTTCATTTCCATCAAACAATGGGGCATCCTTACGTCCCTAACACATTACTCAGTCCATATCAGTATAGATATCCAGCAGGATATTTTTCCCCATTGAGATCTGATGTGTTTTCAAAGTGTTCCCTTAATTTTTTTCAGCAGTGTATCTTTTTCCGCTGCAATTGAACTGCTTTTATTTCTCTATACAGGTCTATGGAAATGCAATGCAAAGACTTGGTAAAAGCATCATACAGTAAATGAATATCAAAAGGAATCAATTTTTCTCCGAAGGCGGCTGAAAGCATGTCTTTTCTTGCCTGTTTTTGATTCGATTTGGAGGCTGACATCCAATTTCATTTCACATGCCTTCATTTAAGTTTTATCCACATTTACATGCAGACAGAACTGTCCAGCTAAAGTTAAACCAATATGACCAATACCCAACAAACCTAAAAAAAGCTCCCCTGTTGCTCGGTGAACACTGACAAGTGAATCTCACATCACACTCTATTCAATTTTCAAATTAAACTAGTGCAGCACAACTCCTTTCACTCCCCCTTCTCTACATATATATTTACAACAGATATATAACTAAGTGATGAATGAATTAAAAAAACAATGAATTCAAAGTAACATAAAAGTCCAATCCTCATGAAAGAGTTCAATGAAAGCGCCATGGAATGTAGAGGGGGCAATTGAAATGTGAAATATAACTTCCTTCTCTTCCTCTAGTGGTCAGTGCACCTCGACCACACCAGGTGAAAAACCTGCTCAATATATATATATATATATATATTGCTCAGGAGAAATGAGTACGCACCAACAGATTTGTGAGAACACATTTACTTTCAGAATCAACATTTTCTATGGGACACTATACTACAAAATACTCCCACAAATGCGGGCCATTGATTGCAAACCATGCGGCAAAAATGAATACACCCCAATGAAAGTCTTAGGAGCAAAGCTAAATTTTAGACAACAAAATCCTGATTAGCAATAATTCAACTCCAGGTGAGTCTAATTATTCATTAAACAGGTGTCCAGCAGACAGTTGATTATAAAAGGGCGTTACTTAACAAAGAAAACCCCTCCCATTTCATGCTGTCAGCAATGGCACCACATGGAAGAAAAATGTCATAAGGCCTAAGAAAGAAAATGATTTCTTTACACAAGAAAGGTGAAGGTTACAAGAAGATCAGCAAAGCTTTACTTATCAATCAGAATACTATAGCAAATGTGATACAAAAATTTAACAAAGATGGAACTGCAACCATCTCACAGAGACGTCCAGGCTGTCCATGGAAATTAACACTTCGACAGGAGAGTCTTCTGATGAGGAAGGTTGAAGAAAACTGCCATGTAATTTAACTGCAGTTAGCTAAAGAAGTAGAAAACCAAACTGGGGTAATTGTTTCCCATGACACAATATGGTGTACACTGCAGAGGAATGGCATGCATGGGTGTCATTCACGAAGGAAGCCTCTCCCAAAGCCCATGCACAAAAAGGCCTGCCTAGAGTTTGCCAGGGCCTATGCTGAAAAAGAAGACTACTGTGATTCTGTACGCTGAAGTGATGAGACCTATATATTTGTTTTTGGAACTGATGGCTTCAAAACTGTACGGCATAAAAAAGGTGAGGAGTAGAAAGAAAAATGCATGGTGCCTACAGTGAAACATGGTGGTGGCAGTGTCCTTCTGTGGGGCTGCATGAGTGCTGCTGGTGTCGGGGAGCTTCATTTAATTGATGGTATCATGAATTCACAGATGTACTGCTCTATTTTGAAAGAGAAAATGCTCCCATCACTCCGTGCCTTCGGTCCTTGTGCACTTATCCAACATTACAATAGTTCAAAACACACATCTAAGGCCACTGTTGCATTTCTGAAGAAGAACAGGGGGAAAGTGATTCAGTGGCCAAGTATGTCTCCTGATCTGAACCCAATCGAACATCTATGGGGAATTCTGAAGAAACAAGTTGAGCATCGCTCTCCATCCAGCATCCAGGCTCTAAAAGAGGTCGTTCTTGAAGAATGGAAAAAGATCGTTGTTGCAATATGTCGCCAACTTGTTCATTCCATGCCTAGAAGACTTAGTGCTGTCCTTAGAAATAATCGAGGTGATACAAAATACTAGATGGAGTAGTTTTTGTTGTGTTGTGTATTCATTTTTGCATCAACAAATTTGAGTAAAACAGAAGATTTTGTAATCTAAGTTATATTATTAACTTTACTTTCATGTAACAAGCGACACAAATGTTCTCTAAAATTCAGTTTTGTCACAATTTTGGAAATTGTTCTTGTGTTCATTGAGCTCTTGATTAAAACTTTACTTTTCAGAAAGGATGTACTCATTTATGCTGAGCACTGTATATGCACTCATCTGGATATTGACAACCTCCTCTGAATGGGAACCACAGTCTTCCTCCAGGTTGATTACGCCCTCCTTATACTCAGACAACCATCGATATGGACCCCATGCAACAGAAAGACCACAACATAGTGCTTTCCATTTAAAACTTTATTGCATCGCTCGCAATAAAATAACACTTCCAAATAATAAAACATGTATCGCTTTAAAATCAGTTCACACATTGCTCACCACTCGGCTAGCAAGATAGTGGTGGTGTGATGTCACGAGCTCAGCTCCTCCTCCCTAGATGCGTTGCACCCTCCCTCAGTAGCTACTCAGTAACTACTGAGGAAGCTCTGAGGGCTGAGGCATTACATGGCCGCTATCTATTTACTTGGCACAGACTAATTTTTCATATTTTACCAAAAATTGGGTGACATATTCAGTGGTGTATTTAGGTTTCATGCTGCCCTAGGCAACACAAAAATTGCCCCCCCCACCATGGAGAGACCCTGACACCGACCAACATCCCCTCTCCCCCATGAAGAGAGCCTGACATTGACCAACAACACCTCAGGCCCCCCACCCAAGAGAGCCTTTTACTACCACCGTCCCCCATACACTGGCAAATGGCCCCCTACTCCAGCAAGAGATAAGACACTCACCTTCACAGCTCCGGACATCCCCAGGAACAAGAGTTAGGCTCTGCATACACCATTAACAGCCCGCAGCCTCTCTCAGATCCCCGTGCTGTGTGTGTCCCTTCTTCCTTTCCTTCTTTCAGGGGATGGTACTGCCCCACTGAAAAAAGCTGCTGCCCCCTTGAAAAATGCCGCCCTATGCAAATGCCTTTTTTGCCTTGTGGTCATATTGCCTTCTGGACATATTGAGGGTTATTTACTAAAACTGGAGAGTGCAAGATCTGGTGCAACTCTGCATAGAAACCAATCAGCTTCCTGATTTTTTTTTGTCAAAGCTTAATTGAAGAAGCTGATTGGCTACTATGCATACTGTAGCTGCATCAGATTCTGAGTGCACCAGTTTTAGTAACTCATCCTCATTGTGATTGTATGCACTCAAATTACCATTAGTGTATTTTTTACTGAAAATGTGTGCTTGATAAACTGTTGTGCTGATAAAAATTTCATTGTCCAGGATCTCTGCTTTCAGAAAATATATATTTGGTGGTTTTACCCAGGGGCAGACTGACAACTCATGGGGCCCCCGGGCAATAGGGGATCATGGGGCCCCTGTGTCCTTGCCCAAACTCAAAAAAGCCTATGAAAAAGGTACCAGGGGCATCTCATGGGGCCCCCTACAGACCCCGGGCCCTCGGGCAGTGCCCGAGTTTCCAAATGGTCAATCTGCCCCTGATTTTACCAAATCTTCAGGCCTAAAAAATGCAAGAAATGGCACTGGCAGTGTAAGGGTTCAAAGTACCCCCCACCCACGACAATGTTTTGTGCCAGCACCAGGACTTCGCTGTTCTCTCAGAGGCTTCTGGTGCTGAAACCACTGGCAGTCAGTGACAGACAATATCCAGCATTAAGTCCAGAAACTGAAACGATCAATTTCAGGGTTTTCAACCCTGCAGATCTCTCCATAGGACATTGAGGCATTTCTTATCAACACACAGGCTCAGGCAGAGCTGTTGAAGCGTTTCCAGCCTTTCCCTACAGCAATAGGACACTCCTATAGTGACCTATTGCTGGCTGATTGAATTATTGGAAATGAAGGAAATCTCAGTAGTGGATGAGTGGGGAAAGGTTAGAATTTCTGGTTTTTATTTCTTACTTTTTTAAGGGCAATTCTCCTTAACAGGTAAACAGACTGCAATCAAAACCCAACAGAGGATCTACCCATATACCATTTTATGCAGAATTAGAAGAAAACTATTTTGGATAGAGTCCTAGTCCAAGGCCTATTTCTATTCTTGTTGGCAGTGTGAGTCAAGATGAAAAACAAACACAGAAAACTTTGAGACTACAGTACAGGATTGTTTGCAGATGCTTCTAACAGCATCCTATCAGCACAGACATATATTCTATAATTTATGACTCCATTATGGTTGGAGATGCTATAAAAAGATCTAGAGGTCTTTGCTAGGAAAACAGCTAGAATTATAAATAGACGCTCAAAGGATACCTGTCACTACACATGCTGGCCAGAAGACAAGCATTAAAACCCGTAAAGAAGAGATAAAGTACTTACCTCCTCTGCCACCCATGCTGCTAAACGCAGCTCCATTGCTGAGAAACAAATATTAAAATTAAATCAAACCAACATGGAATTATCAGCTTACAAAAAGATTGACAGAAAATCTTTAACTTGAAATTTTTAATATTGCAGTGCTAGGAGTGAGAAGGTCCGTTAATCAAAATCCAAGTGTAAATATTCCTTCACCTCCAAAGAACAACTCACCAGACCTTGAAAAATATTCAGAGGTCAATTTGTGTTTCAAGTGACACGATTCCAAATAGTGAGACTTCAATGCCAGGAGTGGAAATTAACCACCACAGACATACGGAACATGGAGGACAAGTTTCCAAATTAATTATAGGTCAATATAAGCTTATATAGCATATATCCAGCCCACAGATTGCATCATACCTCAGTAGCTGTCATCCATTGGCCTCTGCATTTTGCAAATACCTCACGTACCTTAGATTACAGTAGGTCTTTGCTCAGCTTCGAAAAATCATAGTTTGATGGGTAAACCTTGAGAGTACTTTTCACAATAACAGATAAGAAGCACATGGAAGGTCTATCAGACTATGAGTTCTTGAGTCTCAGCCAGGTCAGCAGGAGGAACCAGACATCATCCAGGGACAGCATGAGGAGACAAGCATCATCCAGGGTGAGCAGGAGGAATCAGGGATCATCCAGGGTGAGCAGGAGGAACCAGACATCATCCAGGGACAGCATGAGGAGACAAACATCATCCAGGGTGTGCAGGAGGAATCAGGGATCATCCAGGGTGAGCAGTGAAAGGATCTAGATAACCTCCATTTTGTTAATATACACCATTTTAAGTATTAAGTTAGCTTTTTGCAGATATATTAGAAGTTTAATGAAACTGTTTTAGTTATTCAAGGATGTATCAACAGAAGCTAACATGACCCTGACAATGTCTTTGGTTGTTTCTCAGAAAGTTAGCCAAAACAATTTGTACCAAGAAATGTATATGTCATGTTTCATGTAGTTAGCTCATGATGGAAATTTACAAGTTACAGTTTTTGAAACTCGCTCCCCCCTCCCTGATTGTTTCTGTATTCTATATAATCTTAGTAATGTCTAATAAACTTTGAACATCTCTGAACATAAGCTGCCGTTATTTCCGTGTTCAAGGGGTGTTCCCAGAATTCTGCTGATAAACTAGGAATCTCTCCACAGACCGGGGGTCTCTGAGGGGATAAAGAAAATCATCCTTTCAAGCAGGAGGAACCAGGGATCATCCAAAGTCAGCAGGAGGAATTAGTTCTCATCAAGGGGTCAAAAGGAGGAACCAGGCATCATCCAGGGTTGGCAAAAGGAACCAAGCAGTATCCACAATCAACATCTACTTTATGGACAAAAGTACTGGCACAGAGTTCATATGAATCCTGGTGCCTTGTGCAGTTCTTGGCATTGCTCACAGATCAAGATCAGCAAGAGGAACAAGGCATCATCTAGGGTCAGCAGGCATTCTCCAGGGTCAGCAGGAGGAACCAAACATCATAGAGGATCAGGAGGAGGACCGAGGCATCATATAGAGTAAGCAGGAGGAGCCAGACATCATCCCGGGTCAGCAGGAGAATCCAAGTATCATATAGGATCAGCAAGAGGAGCCAGACATCATCCAGGATCTGCAGCAGGAAACAGGCTTCATCTAAAGTCAGCAGGAGGAACCAGACATCATCCAGGGTCGGCAAGAGGAACCAAGCAGTATCCACAATCAACATCTACTTTATGGACAAAAGTACTGGCACAGAGTTCATATGAATCCTGGTGCCTTGTGCAGTTCTTGGCATTGTTCGCAGATCAAGATCAGCAAGAGGAACAAGGCATCATCTAGGGTCAGCAGGAGGAAGCAGGCATTCTCCAGGGTCAGGAGGAGGAATCAAACATCATAGAGGATCAGGAGGAGGACCGAGGCATCATATAGAGTAAGCAGGAGGAGCCAGACATCATCCAGGGTCAGCAGGCGAAACCAAGTATCATATAGGATAAGCAGGAGGAACCAGACATCATCCATGGTCAGCAGCAGGAACCAGGCTTCATCTAGAGTCAGCAAGAGGAACCAGACATCATCCAGGGTCGGTAAGAGGAACCAAACAATATCCACAATTAACATCTACTTTGTGAACAAAAGTACTGGCAGAGTTCTAATGAATCCTTATGCCTTGAGCAGTTCTTGGCATTGTTCACAGTTTAGGGTGAGCAGGAGGAATCATGCATCATTCAGAATCAGCAGAAGGAACCAGTCCTCATCAAGGGTCAACAGGAAGAACTAGGCATCATCCAGGGTCAGCAGGAGGATCCAGGCATCATCGAAGGTCAGCAGGAGGAAACAGGTATCATCCAGGGTCAGCAGGAGGATCCATGCATCATCTATGGTCAACAGGAGGATCCAGGCATCATCCCGGGTCAGCAGAAGGAACTAGGCATCATCCTGGGTCAGCTGGAGGAGCCAAGCATCATTGAGGGTCTATAGGAATAACCAGGAATTATCTGGGGTCAGCAGGACAAACCATCCATCGTCAAATATCAGCATCTACTTTGTGGCCAAATTGCTGGCTCAGAGTTTATGGGATTTCTAGTGCCTGTGCAGTTCTTGGCAGTGTTCACAGACCTGCTGTCTTCTGCAGCTTGTGATTTGCTGCAAAGTTACAATGTACAGTCTGATCACTGAGGGAAAGGAGACTGGGGAAATGCTTCCTCTTGCCTGCAGGAGTGATAAAAGGTGGAGCTTTTCTGTAACAATGACGCTATTTCTGTATATTGGGTCATTAGGAATGTAGGTAGGTGTAAAAGACTTCTAGATTATCCAGTTAGGTGTTCAGTAATACATAAATGCTTTTTAAGTAGTACTTCAATGTGTCTATCAGCCTACTAACAGTATTGGTGCCTGTAGAGCGGGTAGGGGGAGTGTTCAGTTAGCGCTTTGTCTTAGGCGATTGTTTTCCCGGTGCAGGCTCAGCTAAGGGTTATCATGGAGGACTTAAAGCAGACCTTCATTTTTAAAATACATTTTTTGCTACTGGTTCCTCCCCTTCCTCTTCTACAATTGGAAAAAAAATGACTCAGTTTTTGAATAGTTTATTACCAATTTGTGCTGCAGTCCACCACCTCCTCCTTTCTCACCAAGGCAAGAATAATGTAGGGAACCCCTTCTCCCCACTGCCTTCTGGGGTGTCCACATCACACATGCCAGTAGACAGTTTTACGAAGGGGCGTAGGTGCATTGTGAGATTCTGCAGCTGCTCTCTGCCAGGTAATTGCCAACTGGCAGAGAATCTCAGTATGTCTTTACAATGTCTCAAATGCCAGAAACCAGCAGCTTGTGTTTGCATGTGCAAGAATCCCCCACTCATGTGCTGCAGTTCTCTGTCAGGTCCTAGGCACTTCACAATGGTGGCGAGGAAGAGGAGTGGAGGGCCAGGAATATCACAGGAGTTACAAAAGTCCATCCAGTTCAACCGTTAAAAAAAAAAAGTTATAATCCTGTACCCACAGTTGATCCAGAGGAAGGAAAAAAAACAGCAAAGCATGATCCAATTTGCTCCTGCAGGGAAACAAATTCCTTCCTGATCCCCCGAGAGGCAATCGGATATTTCCTGGATCAACGTTACCAATAAATGTTATATCCAGTTATATTCTGTGTATCCAAGAAACAATCCAGGACTTTTTTAAAGCAATCCACTGAGCTGGCCAGAACCAACTCTTGAGGGAGTTTATTCCACATTTCCGTGTTTGGAGATTAAATTTATTTTCCTCCAGATGTAAAGCGTGCCCCCTTGTCCTCTGTGATGACCTCAGGAGGAATAACTACACCGAGTTCACTATATGGACCACTGATGTATTTATACATGGAGATCATATCCCCCCTTATGTATTATACATGGAGATCATATCCCCCCTTATGTATTATACATGGAGATCATATCCCCCTTATGTATTATACATGGTGATCATATCCCCCCTTATGTGTTATACATGGTGATCATATCCCCCTTATGTATTTATACATGTTCATCATATCCCCCTTATATATTATACATGGAGATCATATCCCCCCTTATGTATTATACATGGAGATCATATCCCCCTTATGTATTTATACATGGAGATCATATCCCCCCTTATGTATTTATACATGGAGATCATAACCCCCCCTTATGTATTATACATGGAGATCATATCCCCCCTTATGTATTATACATGGTGATCATATCCCCCCCCTTATGTATTATACATGGAGATCATATCCCCCTTATGTATTATACACGGAGATCATATCCCCCCCTTATGTATTATACACGGAGATCATATCCCCCTTATGTATTATACACGGAGATCATATCCCCCCTTATGAATTATACACGGAGATCATATCCCCCCCTTATGTATTATACACGGAGATCATATCCCCCCTTATGTATTATACACGGAGATCATATCCCCCTTATGTATTATACACGGAGATCATATCCCCCTTATGTATTATACACGGAGATCATATCCCCCTTATGTATTATACACGGAGACCATATCCCCCCTTATGTATTATACACGGAGATCATATCCCCCTTATGTATTATACACGGAGATCATATCCCCCCTTATGTATTATACACGGAGATCATATCCCCCTTATGTATTATACACGGAGATCATATCCCCCCTTATGTATTATACACGGAGATCATATCCCCCCTTATGTATTATACACGGAGATCATATCCCCCCTTATGTATTATACACGGAGATCATATCCCCCCTTATGTATTATACATGGTGATCATATCCCCCCTTATGTATTATACATGGTGATCATATCCCCCCTTATGTATTATACATGGAGATCATATCCCCCCTTATGTATTATACACGGAGATCATATCCCCCCTTATGTATTATACACGGAGATCATATCCCCCCTTATGTATTATACATGGTGATCATATCCCCCCTTATGTATTATACATGGTGATCATATCCCTCCTTAATCTTCTCTTCTCAAGAACTCATCTATGTGGTCTTTTATTAAATTCTCCAGAATCTTCCCAACTATAGAAGTTAAACTAACAGGCCTATAATTACTTGGTAAAGATTTTGACCTCTTTAAAAGGATAAGTTTAGCCAGAGCTCTTTAGGCTGTATTCTCCTATGGATCAGGGGAGTGCAGTTCATTCTGAACTCCCGTGTCCTATTTTCAGCCAACAGCGGGCTGAAGCAGTTGACATCGACAGAACAGGTCCACCCAGAACCGTGGACTAGCACCTGGCTCAGCCTCTCAGCAATCCTCTGAGAGCCTAAGAAAGCCCCTTCCATCCCCTCCACAGCCCAGTGCTCCAGTGAGTGCTGGGGGGGGGGGGCGGCAGAGCAGAGAGCCAGAGACTGACAGTCCCAGCACTCTGCACAGGGTGGAGAAGAGAACTGAGTGATCGCAGTCTTTGATCGTTCAGTTCTCTGTACAGAGCTGAAGGGGTACAGATGCAGCATTGGATCGATGCTGCATCCACCTAGCTGAGTATAAGATTTATACTTCTCTTTTAGGGATGCCAAACCCAGCAAACTTTTCCCTCTTTCAGATGATTCCCCATCCAAGCTAACAGCATAGACTGAGAAATCTCCATTGCCGTCTAATGTACTCAGGCAGCCGTGGCAGCCCTGGCTGCTTAAATATCCCAACAGTAGAGCTGATAGGATGTGGTCACTGTTTGGCTGATAATTTTCCACCTGGCTCAGTAGATTTTTAAATCATGTGGTGCTCACAGGCCACCCATGGCCTAAATTTACTTTCACTTTAAATAAAGGGAGTATTTGCACGGTTGGACAGTTTACAGTCGGAGTACGGGGCAATTGCGGATCTGTAAAGGTCTTAGAAGGATCAAATGTTTGGTGAAACAACTGAAATATGAGCCATCTACTGTATGGAGATCTGCAGCATTCTGCGCTGTGCTCTTGCAGTCATTTTTACAGGACGACCGTGCCTAGGGAGAGTAGCAACAGTGCTAAACTTTCTCCATTTGTAGACAGTCTGTCTTACCGTGGACACATGAACATCAAGGCTTTTGGAGATACTTTTGTAACCCTTTCCAGCTTCATGCAAGTCAACAATTCTTGATCGTAGGTCTTCTGAGAGCTCTTTTCTGCGAGGCATGGTTCACATCAGACAGTGCTTCTTGAAACCAGTAAACCCAAAACAGGTGTGTGTTTTTTAAGGGCAGGACAGCTGTCAGCAACACATCCAATATCATCACACTGATTGGAGTCAAGGTTGGCTCACTCCTGGCTCCAATTAGCTCTGGGAGAAGTCATTAAGCTAGGGCCTCACATACTTTTTCCTCCCTGCACTGTGAATGTTTACATGTTATGTGCAATTAAACCATGGCAACATCTAATGTTTGTGTAGTATTATGTTCAGCAGACTGTGTTCTTCTATTGTTGTGACTTAGATGACGTTCAGAGCACATTTTATGCCCAATTCATGCAAAACTCCACGTAATCCCAAGGGGTTCACATACTTTTTCTTGCAACTGTATGGAGATCTGCACAAACCCAAAATCGTATCCTAATTGGACTGAAAACTGACGGACGACGCAAAGGCTCCCCTTACTTAAAGTGAATCCCCCGTGTACAGTATCTAAGTACTTGTTCCAACAAAGCTGAGATCAGAAAAGTTAAATGGCTGTGTCAGAGAAACAACATATCCAGGAATCGTAGATACAGACGGATTTTCCGTTCCCCCCCAGGCTGCGGCGAGGACGCGGACTTCTCCGCTCCTCTCTGTTTGTTATGACTTAATACCTTTTGCCATCTTCCTCGGCGCTTGAATCACTCATCTTGCCCACAGCAGAGCAGGCTGTGACTCATTCCGTATTAATGATCTGTATCGGAATTCTCACTCATCTGACTAATGTGTGTGATGTTTTTATTAACCGTGACATACAGATCATTTCTTGCCTGCTTGGGTATTAAAGAGGAACGTACGCTCCGCAAACATCAAATGGCCGTTAGATTAAAGCAAAACTCCGCCAGGCACTATTTGCATCTAAACTGGCCACGTCGCTGTCTGCTGGCAGACGAAAACGAGTTCTGCTCGGATGATCTGCTGCCGTTTTACCCTTGTCTGTTCTGTGTATGCTGTGCCATCCATCATCGTGATGAGCTGGAGGGGGGTGGGCACAGACACAAAATTCCTCTGGGTAATCAGGACACTGTTTACTAGCAGAGCATTTGTTTTTTAAAGGTGAACTCTGGCCTTCCCTTCAGTCTTGCACAGTTGTACCGGCTCCTCTCCTGTCCTGAAATTATTAATCCAACGCAACAAACACTTTTCTCCTGCGCTAGGAAAGGGCTCAGTAGACCCAATAGGAATGTTCTGGAATATGCTCTGCTTGCTGCCCTCAACAGACCGGGGTGGTCCAAATCCACTGGATGCAAATGCAGAAACAGAAAAAGGGCGCCCCGAGCTAGTGCATTATCGTTTAAAATATTTATTGAAGAAACAAAGTAAGTATCATACTTACAATAGACATTAAAAAACAGGCATGTCAAACTGAACAAGATGTATGATCCATACAATGGAACCCTGGATGACCAACTGGCCAACGCGTTTCGAGGCCACAACCTCTTCCTCAGAGCCAACCTGTTCAGTTTGACATGCCTGTGTTTTTATGTCTATTGTATGATACTTACTTTGTTTCTTCAATAAATATTTTAAACGATAATTCACTAGATCAGTGCACCCTTTTTCTGTTTCTCCATTTGCATCTACTGAAATTATTAACTCTGATCTCACTGCACACTGTGTGCTTCTCGAATTGTGCACTAGAAGGTGCAGCAAGTCAGCCACCTCATTTCCTGGCCGAGGGATGTCCAGCATCATCTATCTAGTTCCTACCCAGCCTGGCCGTCTATAATCCATACTTTTCTTTTATTGGATTTCAGTTCTTTTAATCATGGAGACCTAGCATCACAGGTGGATGCTACCTAGGGCGGTCTGCACACAAATGGGAAAACCCACTTCTTCAGCCTACATCCGCCCATCAAGAGCCAACCCACTGCTTGCATCATGGCTGAGGACTCATGAGAGGAGTATGGTCCCTCCCACCAGCCATGATCTACCTGCATTGGATAGAAAAACACAGAGAACCACACCCGGAGGTAAGGTCACTGGATCTAAATCAGGGAATGTAATGAAAATGGAAAGTTAAAAAAAATAAATCCTCAATAGCACGTTGATAAAGGGAGGAACCAGGAAAGACAATTAAACTACAACTTTAATTGTAACACTACCCAGTTTCTCTTATGCTGAGTGGATTGGGACAGGGTTTGATCCCTTGACAGACCTACTGTATGTCGTTGTTCGTTCACACTTGCCACAAGCTGCAATCTTCCTATCCCTCAATCTATGGGTCCAAAACTGAGCTCAGGCCACACGGTTTAGTGTGTCATGTTTTGTATCTCATGTCAATGCATGTAGTGTTCACACCGCTGTCGCTGGGACATTCTAGAGGTCCCACAAAGTATTCAAGATATTCTCCAACCCTAGGAAAGGATATCCACTGTGTTCTGCCTACTGACAAAACAGGTAGGCACAGGGCCTTCCAGCTACAATATCTGACTTCGATGCAGGATCTGAGGTGCACCTAGATCCATGAATCCATTTCCCTGTCTAGAAAAGCTTAGATGAACTGGTTGCCAAGGCATTGTCCTCTTTACATTGTCCAGTGTAGGATCCACTCTACCTCCCTGTGGTAGGAAGGACTCCCAATCTCTCAGTGGTGAAGTCACGGCAGAGCCTAAACGGTATCCAAACCAGGCGCCCTGCCCAAGGAGGGATCTTATGATGTGGAACAGTAGCCCCAAGAATAACTGTTCTCCCAAGAGATAAGCCTCTTGGATACAGATGAAAAAACTACCCCCCCCGAAAGGTTGGAGAAAGGTACACAGGCTGTAGACTTTTGTAGCAAGAAGCAAAGTTTACTAACCGGACCCACAGGTGACAGCAACCAGTGCTAAAAACTGATGGAAGCCATATCCAGTTGGATCTTGCAGGTGTTGGGCCCTTTGGGAAGATGCTGGCTACAAGAATCCACAAAGCTGACTCTCTTCACAGGATGTAGTTTGAGCATCCCACAATGGAGATGCCAGAAAATGCTCTAGGCTAAATACAGGATTCAGTGTTTCAAGGTGTAGCAGGTGTGACACCAAGGACCCAGATCCTCATCCAAGTAGGGATTAGTCAGAGCTGGTCCTGATCAAGGGGCCTCTCTGGAGGGGAAGGGTGCTGAGGAGTACCAAGAACCATGAAGAGCATTTATATACCAAGGCCTGGGGGTTTTACGTAGGGAAAATGAGATGGGCCAGATGGGGGCACAGCACCAGACTGCATTTTCACATGGACTGGTGAAAGGAGTGTAGGGATTACAGAACCCAAGGAAAATAGGAAGGTGGATTAATCTGTACAGTAGCACAGGGGAGAGAAGAGGGAGCAGTTAAAGGGGTGCACCAGACGCAGAGAATTAACCTGTGAGCCTAAAGTGGTTTAGTCAGCCTGCCTTTTGTTGACATTAAGGCACACCTTCATGCAGACATCGTTTCAGGGGGCTTAACTGAAGAATTAAGTCCCAGTTTGGCTTCTTTACAGCATTGGTGCCACATCCTCAAATTGATAACAAAAAGTATAAATTTTATTGCATTACAAAACATCAATCTTAAAAAAAAAACAAACAAAAAAAAAAAAACAAAAAGAAAAATGGCTGACAAATTCTTTTACAGATCACTCATCTACACCATCAGCTGTTTTCTCTATCCACATATGGAACATCATGTGTACCAAATTATACCAAATTGTATATGAAAATGTCAAATGTGGAAACTCAACGCATTTCAATCATCAAGATCTTCTTCAGGGGAGTGATCGTCTGTTACCTAGTATATAAAGAAATTCAAACCGTATTAATTCACCAAATATAAATAGACAATATCAATTTATAATGAGATTGTTTGAATAGCATTGGAGGATAACTATTTTTAAGATTGTTTTTATTGATGTTTTGTAATACAATAAAACTGATACTTTTTTTTTTTTATACACATATTGTGTAATTTTGGATGCCTAATGTATGAAGAGTATTTGTTTTCAGAGGATTTAGCCGGTCTCTGACTTCAAGCCTTGAGGGTTGAGAGTCAAGCTCTGAAGGCCTGAGGGCACCTACTACAGGAGTAAAAGGATGGAATTCAGTTGACCTCTTCCTAGATCTCCTAACATACCCTATGGCCACCAGTGAATTCACTGTATCAAGTTTAGAGCCGGCATCCTTCGAAGGTCAAGTGAGCCAGATACGGCATCAGTGTCCTAGTGGAGAGATCCTTTTTGAAGACTCTATCCCTACTGTGCCACAGTTTAACACAGCAGTTCTCAACCTTTTCAACACGGAGGAACTCTTCAAATAACATTCTGGTCTTAGGGGCTAAAAATTACAATGGCTACAACTCATGATACTTCAGTGTGATGGTCAGCAGGAAGAATGCTCCTTATACTTTTGGTAATTGAGAAGAATTCCCAGATAGTTAAAAGGATCAAATGGCGTAAGTGGGAATTTATCTAAGAGGGAGAAATGTCTCATTGCTGAAGGAACCCCTAACAACCTCTGGAGGAGTCCTAGGTTTCTATGGAACCCTGGCTGAGAAACCCTGGTTTAGCAGATTAAGGTCAAAGCTGATATGGCATAGAGGCCAGAACCTGACAAAAAAAATTGGGATTTAGGGTTTTCAACTGCCTGTCAATCCTTAAAAGTTAAGCACACCCTCTGGTAGTATTCCTGTTAAGGCGCGTCACTGGTGGATCAAAAATGGGTATAGACAACCATTTAACAAATTGCCTCTTAAAAGGGATCAGTTATAACACACATTTTGCATAGAGAATAAGTCAAATAGTAGTTGTGGAAAAGTCTTTGCAGTTGTAGGAGCTCTAATAGGCCCAAGGAAAGAGACAGCAGGCTGATCCTCCAAGTGTAGGGTAGTGCGTACTGCATCAATAAGGTCCAGAAAAAAAAAAACCCTTGCTTGCAGCACTGCGCAAAGCAGGCCAATATGACATTTAAAAATGAAAAATTGCCTTTAATATTTTAATATCACTTTAATGCAGCTCTGTAATCATGAAGACATCATTAAATATTTATACGTCTAAATGCAAACAGTGTACGTGGATGGATCTGCTGCATCAGCTTCTTATAATCCCTGTATAGCAGGGCTCAGACTTGAAGAAGGTGAAGCAGCCCAATGAGCAATTTATTTGCGCTGAAGTGCTCATACACCAACAAGAGACATGCTGATAGGAAGAAATAGCAGAATGACAAGGAATTGTCCCTCTCGGTCTACTGCTTCTTCTTCCACAGGCTGGTTCTTTCTTTGAGGATGTGCTTGGCGCGTAACGCGTAAGGAGGAGCCTACGTACACCGTGACGTCACGCCGTCGGAGCACAGTGGAGCTCCGGCGGCCACTACTCTTTTCAGGACGGTTAGTCCTTCTGTACACTTCAATTTTTGTATCGGATGCATCCCTTTGCTACTGTCACTTGCTTCCAATAAATGCTGTTTTATCAAACAATACATCACCATGGGCACCTTTTTTTCTTGACCCCTTGCGGGGAGCATCTATTTTTTAGACACTATAACCCGCTCTACCCAGTGAAGGAGTCTTACCCTTTGATGGAGTTGTGCCTGGTTCTATGTGCCATCCGTGGATCCATTCTGCCTGAGGGAATCTACCTATCTTCACCACCCAGATGACCAATTTCTGAACTGTAGGATATCTACACTGCACATTTAATGTGCACATCTGGTTAGTGCGCATTTCTCACTTAATTTCATTTACATTGGGACTATTATTATACATGTTTTATTTCAACATTTTATTTATTATTTTCATTTTGCTTTTATCTTAGCGCTGCACTTTTTTTCATGTTTTTGTGAGGATTGTTATTGGGTATCCTGTGTGCCTAGCTGCTTCATTTGAAAAGCACTCACTTATTTTATTTTACTTGTAGACCTGTACTTAACTGCATCAAAAGAAAAACCAGGTCTCCTACCTTCCCAGCCAGGGCTGTGCGTCAAACCTGTGTAAATCTCAGGACTTGATTGACAGAAACAGCTCCTGTATATGTATTTTATCTCTGTATTTATCTGTTTGCCTAAACGTCAGCTTTAAATCTCCCTGTTTTGGTTGGATAGTGCTGGATTGAGTCACTCACCAGCTCCAATAGTTAAGATTTCTCTACAGCAGATTAGGTCTCTGCACACAAGAGTGCTAAGCAATTCAGATGTGACAAAGCCGTTCTCAGGGAAGGTGATGAATGTGTATTAGGCTGCCTATACAGCTGTGACATCATGTACGGCTATGGAAACACAAAGATTCTGACATTTGTACAAAATAAAGAAATGGCATTGCAAAACAAAAAAAAAAAAAAAAAAAAAGACTTGTAGAATGTTAATGTGATAGTCTTTTACATAAAGCTGCAGTTTAGGAGTGGCATTTTTTCCATACTTACATTGGTTGAGCTTGGACCAATGTAAGTACGTATGTTCCGTACCTTTGGGATCTCCGTGGAAGCTGGAAATCACTATAGGAGGCACTGCTACTCCAGCCATCTCCACTTGCTTCCGGGTCCGGTAGCAAGCATTTGATCTGCTACACTGTAAACACAGAAGGTCACTCACTCCGCATGGATGCCATTGCATTTTCTTAACCTCCCTGGCGGTATTCCCGAGTGTAGCTCGGGGTAAAGTTTCAGCACCACAAGCGGTAACCCCAAGCTACACTCGGGAATACCCTGCAGCGTTGCTCCGGGATCCCTCCAGCACTTACCTTGTCCTGCGCTCGGGGGTACTGACCATTTGGAAACAAGAGCACTGCCCGAGGGCCCGGGGTCAGAGTAGGGGGCCCCATGAGATGCCCCTGGTACCTTTTTCATAGGCTTTTTTGAGTTTGGGCAAGGACCCCGGGGCCCCATGATCCCCTATTGCCCGGGGGCCCCATGAGTTGTCAGTCCGCCCCTGTTCTCGAGTGTAGCTCGGGGTAAAGTTTCAGCACCACAAGCGGTAACCCCGAGCTACACTCGGGAATACACTGCAGCGTTGCTCCGGGATCTCTTCTTCTCTTACCTTGTCCTGCGCTCCCGCGATGTCCCCCCTGCAGTGTCCCTGGACATCTACTCCGGCATCTGTCTTTTGGGTTCAGTTCCCTGCGAGCGTCGGGACGTACGGGTGACAGAATGGGGGGAAATTGAAAAATGTGAAAAAGTGACATTCACTCAATACACTAAAATCACATAGTATAACATTCCTGTATCAAACCATTTCACATACATTTTGTCCCGAGTGCTTTGTCCGGCGCCCTGCCTGCATTTTTACTGTTCTTTCTGCCTGGAAACTGAGAAACGTCCATGGCGTCCAAAAAGCGTCCCTTTAGGTCAAAAGCGGTTTTAGACCGGCTAGAGAACAGCGATAGTAAATTAGAACCACTTGCAGAATTGAGTGATAATGATTCGTGGGGGAAATTCCTCATCAGACACTGAAACCGATTCTGCGACTTTGCTCAGCGATGTGCGAACTTGGCGCTCTATTTCACATTTCAGTGTTTTTGGTTTGATTACATTATTGAATTAAATGTATTAATATGATATGATTACTATTTATGATTATTTATTATATTATAATTTATTATTTCGTTTTTCAAATTTTATCATACCCGGGATGTTTACTAGACTCTTGTTCGGACAGATTTCAGTGAGTTATTCCTAAGAATTACAGCCTACAATAAAAAAACTACATATTTCCATCGAAAATAATGTACCGCTTTGAGCACAGAAATGCTGACATAATCAGACCGCTAGGGAGGTTAAGAATATCTGTCAGCACTGCACTTCTTTTGGAGGACTTCTACTTTATTGGACTCACTTGAATAATCCTTTGTGGGATGACACATATGTTGTAGCAGTCCCACAAGATATGGTTTATTGATTTATTGACGCCCTGCAGCGTCCCCAGCCATCTCCTCCGGCCAATGCCGGCATCTGTCTTCTGGATTCTGTTCCCTGTGACGTCGGGACATACGGGGGACGGAACCGGCAAGAAATTGAAAAATTTCAAAATGTGACATTCACTCAATACACTAAAATCTGATAGTATTCCATTCCTGTATCAAACCATTTCACATACATTTTGTCCCGAGTGCTTTGTCCGGCGCCCTGCCTGCATTTTTACTGTTCTTTCTGCCTGGAAACTGAGAAACGTCCATGGCGTCCAAAAAGCGTCCCTTTAGGTCAAAAGCGGTTTTAGACCGGCTAGAGAACAGCGATAGTAAATCAGAACCACTTGCAGAATTGAGTGATAATGATTCGTGGGGAAATTCATCATCAGAACAATGAACCAGCAAACACAAATGCTCCTGCGCTTGGGGATGGACTTGATGCAGGCTGCTACCGCATTAAGAATGTCCTGGAACACGCACACCTTGCTGCCCGCAACAGACCGGGGGAATCCAAATATACTGAATGAGGAAAGAACAAAGAAAGGGCGCACAGGCCTAGTGCATTACCATAAAAAATGTTTAATAAGAAATAAAGTATGTGTTGTACTCACAAACGACATTAAAGTCAAGGCACATCATAAAAGAACAGCTGGGTCAACACCGCGCTGAGTAACACTCCACAATGGGGAGAGTAGTCATGCAATAGGCTGATGTGTTTCGAGGTCTTTCCTCTTCTTCAGAGCCACTGCAACCGATTTCGCGACTTTGCTCAGCGATGTGCGAACTTGGTGCTATGTTTCAAATTTCAGTGTTTTTGGCTTGATTATATTATTGAATTAAATGTATTATTATTATATTATTTTTTATGATTATTAAGTGTTCTTGCATAGCAGGAACACTTATTATCTCACAAATATATTCTTATTCTTATTATAGCCAATTTTACCACCCTAACTCCTCCCACAGTTTTTACACTACATAGACAAGTAATATACCGAAACGTGCGGATTGTTCCCGATTGGTGTGCTATTACTTTGTGGAACGTTTTGCCGAATGGTTCACGAAATATCGCCGTTTTTGTGGTGAAATTTGTCCCATAGGAATGAATGGCGCAACTAGAGTGGGAGCTGACAAAGCTACAGTGTGGAAGGAAAAATCAGAACATGATCTCTAAACTACCATCACTCCCTCATTTTCAAGCCCACCTACACATATCTTATTTCAAAACGTTCAGCTATCCCTGCTGTCACTCAAAATGTTCACGACTAAGCCATAGTCCTGATAGTTTTCACAATATGACCATTTGTTTGCAGCTCACCCCTCCCATTGACTTTCATTGAAACTTCACTCACAGCCACCTTAAATTTGAAGGGACATTTTAAACTACGACTGTGCCTTCATTTGTAATATTTCAGAGACATACTATACATCAAAATTTAGATCTGCTTCTTGTGATTCTCACAATATCAAGCTCTTCGCTGTAGCATTTATACTTTTAAAACTACAAGTGTTTGAAGATGGCAATCGCCAGTGAAGTTGGCAAGTTGGAGCAGTGTGTTTTGAAAAGCCTTTCTCAGCTTCCTGTGACTGAGTGAGTTGCTATAGCAACCAACCATGACTGACCAGGCAGCTGAGTCACCGAGGCTGGACTGTGAGCTGCAAAATACAAGTTGAAATGCATTTCTCACTATCAGGCTTGCTATGTGCACTGCTTACATTTCATCAATCACTTGGTTAGGGTTAGGTCACAGCCACTTGAAATTTGAAGGGACATTTTTCAACTGCAACTGTGCCTTCATTTTTAATATTTCAGAGACATACTATACATCAAAATTTAGCTCTGCTTCTTGTGATTATCATAATATTAAGCTCTTCGCTGTAGCATTTACACTTTTAAAACTACAAGTGTTTGAAGATGGCAATCGCCAGTGAAGTTGGCAAGTTGGAGCAGTGTGTTTTGAAAAGCCTTTCTCAGCTTCCTGTGACTGAGTGAGTTGCTATAGCAACCATTTGTTTGCAACTCACCCCTCCTATTGACTTTCATTGAAACTTCACTCACAGCCACTTGAAATTTGAAGGGACATTTTTCAACTGCGACTGTGCCTTCATTTTTAATATTTCAGACACATACTATACATCAAAATTTAGCTCTGCTTCTTGTGATTCTCACAATATCAAGCTCTTCGCTGTAGCTTTTATACTTTTAAAACTACAAGTGTTTGAAGATGGCAATCGCCAGTGAAGTTGGCAAGTTGGAGCAGTGTGTTTAGAACAGCACTTCTCACATTCCTGACTGAGTGAGTTGCTATAGCAACCAAAGATGACTCACCAGGCAGATGAGTCACCAGGCTGGACTGTGAGCTGCAAAATACAAGCTGAGATGCATTTCTCACTCTATCAGGCTTGCCATGTGCACTGCTTACATTTCATCAACCATTTGGTTACGGTTGGTTGCAAGAACACTTCACACAATTTCCCCAGAAATTGTAGATTTTCTAGTTTATAATATTATAATTTATGATTTCGTGTTTCAAATTTTATCCTACCCGGGATGTTTACTAGACTCTTGTTCGGACAGATTTCAGTGAGTTATTCCTAAGAATTACAGGCCTACAATAAAAAATAACATATTTTCATGCAAAAAAAAGTAGTTTTGAGCACAGAAATACTGACATAATCAGACCGCTAGGGAGGTTAGCAAGGCCTTCTCTGATTAAACAATGTGGAGAGGTGGGGTGGGGTGATATCCTGATCTCCACCTCATCCAAATCAGAATCGTCTCTGCATTAATTTAGAAAAGGCAAAGTGTTCTTTAAATGGTGCCATGCCGAGCAGATGAATACCTGTATAGGACAGGGGTGCTCAACTCGTGGCCCGTGACCTCATGCTCTGGGATGGAAGATTGCGGGTTGCAGATCTGCCATCCCAGAGCATCAGAGTGCATGGAATCTGTGGCGGAAGCGAGTGGCCGAGGAGGGAGAAAGAGCTGCACAAGCCAATGCTTCCTCTGGAGCTCAAACTTCTGTCCCAGACAGAGCAATACCAAGTGTGCTTCACTTGGGACCTTTGTAGCAGCCTGGAGACAGAGCAATGGCAGCAGAAGCTGGAAGAGAAAACTTCAGTGTATTACATATCACATAGTTCTGTAATGAGCATACAAGAATTTTTAAAAAAGGTTATTAACCTCTTGACGCCAGCCGAAAGCAAATGTGCGGCCTCCCGGCGTCTAGGCCTAGACGCCGAGCAGCCGTACATTTGCGTTCTATTAAAAAACAGACATATGTGCTGAGAACGTGCGCCCAATGGACTGCAGACATAGTACAGGAGATGACCAGAGACTGCAGACACAGTACAGGAGATGACCAGAGACTGCAGACACAGTACAGGAGATGACCAGAGACTGCAGACACAGTACAGGAGATGACCAGAGACTGCAGACACAGTACAGGAGATGACCAGAGACTGCAGACACAGTACAGATGACCAGAGACTGCAGACACAGTACAGGAGATGACCAGAGACTGCGGACACAGTACAGGAGATGATCAGAGACTGCAGACACAGTACAGGAGGTGACCAGAGACTGCGGACACAGTACAGGAGATGACCAGAGACTGCAGACATAGTACAGGAGATGACCAGAGACTGCGGACACAGTACAGGAGATGACCAGAGACTGCAGACACAGTACAGGGGATGGCCAGGGACTGCAGACACAGTACAGGGGATGGCCAGAGACTGCAGACACAGTACAGGGGATGGCCAGAGACTGCAGACACAGTACAGGGGATGGCCAGAGACTGCAGACACAGTACAGGGGATGACCAGAGACTGCGGACACAGTACAGGGGATGGCCAGAGACTGCAGACAGTACAGGAGATGACCAGAGACTGCGGGATGGCCAGAGACTGCAGACAGTACAGGAGATGACCAGAGACTGCGGACACAGTACAGGAGATTGACCAGAGACTGCAGACATAGTACATTGGATGACCAGAGACTGCGGACACAGTACAGGAGATGACCAGAGACTGCAGACATAGTACAGGAGATGACCAGAGACTGCGGACACAGTACAGGAGATGACCAGAGACTGCAGACACAGTACAGGAGATGACCAGAGACTGCAGACACAGTACAGGAGATGTCCAGAGATGTCAGGTACTCATGGAAAGGTCCCAATCTTCTCTTTCGATCGGGACCTTTCCTGATCATGTGACCGCCGTGACGGCGTGTCACATGACCCTAAACCCCGCCTCCCGGCTTCTGAAACCCTTAAAAGGTCGGGAGGCGCCGCAGCGAAGGGGTTAAGCTGCTTTCACACTGATCAACATGTGCAGCGCAGTGCCCCTGTGGCTTTCTTGCAGGTTAAAATATTTTTTTATAAAAACACCTGGTCTGGATTACATTAATTGATTTTGGGACATTCACAATATTTTTCATATATATTTTTTTACATTTTTTTTAAATTATTTATTTGGTTTATTATTATATATTCTTTTATTTATCTCACAATTTTAATTCTTAATATATCACGCATTTTTATTTAAAGTGAATTCATTTTTATAATTGATCATGCTTTTGGATTAAGCACAATATTAAGGGGATTAATTATATTAGAAAATTAACAATTGTAGGCGATTCATATTTCACATTTGGAGCGCGACACAATTATATTTAATCTTTTTTCCTGCAGGTTAGCTGCAGTGAGCCATAGACTTCTATTCCATTCTGCGGGTTTGGTGTGCTTTCTGAAAGCGGAGCAGAACGCCTGGATGCAGAAGTTTTTGTGCGCTTTCGGGAAGTGCACCACACCTGCCAGTTATAACACTTCACTGCACTCACAGTGCGGGTAAACCGCAGCAAATCAGTGTGAAAGTAGCCTTGTCGGGAACTCAGAACAGTAAGGGCTCGTTTATATTTGCAGTTGGGGGGAGTTAAAACCCCATAGTTGAGACGTGATTTTTACCACACACCCCTAACCACTGGTGTAGCATCACTATGGGTTGCAACGGGGGCCTTCCTGTCATATTCGGTTATACACTTGGACAGGAGGGGCAGTATATACAGGAACCGATCCTCTCCATTTTTCTCCTGCAACTGCTGAAATCCAGCTTCTCTTCCTCTCCCTCCCACCGGCACATAGTGAATGCAGGAGGAAAAAAACGTTCATTATGTTATTCAGAATAAAAATGTTGAAATTCTGAACCACTTCATTTCATTGTGGCCTGCAAATGGTTACCAAATCGCTTAAGTAGCCTCCGGTCTTCAGAAGCTTGAGCATTCCTGGTATAGGAGATCACTCCCCTTTTGTGGTGAATTTCAGCTCAATTACTATCCCGCAGGTTTGGTACATCCACACTTACAATGGTCCAAGCTGGACCACATGAACCGATGTCAAAATCGTCATACCTAAACGTCAGCTTTTGTGAACATGAATTTAAAGCAAATGGAAAAGTAGCAGGTTTTCTTGACAGGCTACCAACCCCCGATACCTTCTCCATGCTCCTATTCCAGTGTGTCTCATCCCCTGTGTAAGCTCTGCATTGGCGCTTACACAGAGTTAATGACTCTGCCTCCAGAGATCTTAGGACAGTTTAGGATTCCAAATCTTGTTGAAGTGTTTACTGACATCTGGGATCTTCAGCACTGCCAGGATCCCACTGTAAGAATCTGGACATCACTCAATCTTGTCCTCAGTTATCAATCACCAGGTTGCGGCTGGTGATTACTTGCCGGTGATCGAGGAGCATTACCGACGGAGGGAGAGAACTGTATGTAAACAATACAGTTTCTTCCCGTCAGCTCCAGCACACTGCTTTGTATGGCTCTGCATAGCACACACACATCACACAGTAAAACAGCACACAGTTAACCCCTTCCTCCCCAGTGTCATTAGTACAGGGTCAGTGCTTTTTATTAGCACTGATCACTGTATGGGTGTCATTGGGGATGTCAGTGACACCAAATCAGTTCCCCTGCCA
This sequence comes from Staurois parvus, assembly GCF_062004578.1. Classification (NCBI taxonomy): domain Eukaryota; kingdom Metazoa; phylum Chordata; class Amphibia; order Anura; family Ranidae; genus Staurois; species Staurois parvus. The sequence goes on from NW_028319438.1 coordinate 2,337,607, forward strand.
GTGTCAGAATGCCCACTGAAGTCTCGCTATAAGTCGCTGATCGCCGACATTACTAGTAAAAAAGAAAATCCCAGTCTATACACCGCCATTTGTAAACGCTATCACTTTCACATAAACCAATTAATTTACATGTATTGGGATTTTCTTTTCCAGCAAAGATATGTACCAGAATACATTTTGTCCTAAATTTATGACAAAATTTGATTTTTTTTAACTTTTTTACTTGACATGTTTAACAGCAAAAAGTCAAAAATATAGTTTTTTTCTCAAAATTGTAGGTCTATTTATAGTGCAAAAAATAAAAAAAACGCAGAGGCGATCAAATACAGTGGGGCAAAAAAGTATTTAGTCAGCCACCAATTGTGCAAGTTCTCCCACTTAAAAAGATGAGAGAGGCCTGTAATTGGCATCATAGGTAGACCTCAACTATGAGAGACAAAATGAGAAAACAAATTCAGACAATCACATTGGCTGATTTGGAAAGAATTTATTTGCAAATTATGGTGGAAAATAAGTATTTGGTCACCTACAAACAAGCAAGATTTCTGGCTCTCACAGACCTGTACCTTCTTCTTTAAGAGGCTCCTCTGTCCTGCACTCATTACCTGTATCAATGGCACCTGTTTGAACTTGTTATCAGTATAAAAGACACCTGTCCACAACCTCAAACAGTCACACTCCAAACTCCACTATGGTGAAGACCAAAGAGCTTTCGAAAGGACACCAGAAATAAAATTGTAGACCTGCACCAGGCTGGGAAGACTGAATCTGCAATAGGCAAGCAGCTTGGTGTGAACAAATCAACTGTGGGAGCAATAATTAGAAAATGGAAGACATACAAGACCACTGATAATTTCCCTTGATCTGGGGCTCCACGCAAGATCTCACCCCGTGGGGTCAAAATGATCACAAGAACGGTGAGCAAAAATCCCAGGACCACACGGGGGGACCTAGTGAATGACCTGCAGAGAGCTGGGACCAACGTAACAAAGGCTACCATCAGTAACACACTACGCCGCCAGGGACTCAGATCCTGCAGTGCCAGACGTGTCCCCCTGCTTAAGCCAGTACATGTCCGGGCCCGTCTGAAGTTTGCTAGAGAGCATCTGGATGATCCAGAAGAGGATTGGGAGAATGTCATATGGTCAGATGAAACCAAAATAGAACTGTTTGGTAGAAACTCAACTCGTCGTGTTTGGAGGAGAGAGAATGCTGAGTTGCATCCAAAGAACACCATACCTACTGTGAAGCATGGGGGTGGCAACATCATGCTTTGGGGCTGTTTCTCCACAAAGGGACCAGGACGACTGATCCATCTACAGGACAGAATGAATGGGGCCATGTATCATGAGATTTTGAGTGCAAACCTCCTTCCATCAGCAAGGGCTTTGAAGATGAAACATGGCTGGGTCTTCCAACATGACAATGATCCCAAACATACCGCCCGGGCAACGAAGGAGTGGCTTCGTAAGAAGCATTTCAAGGTCCTGGAGTGGCCTAGCCAGTCTCCAGATCTCAACCCCATAGAAAACCTTTGGAGGGAGTTGAAAGTCCGTGTTACCCAGCAACAGCCCCAAAACATCACTGCTCTAGAGGAGATCTGCATGGAGGATGGGCCAACATACCAGCAACAGTGCGTGCCAACCTTGTGAAGACTTACAGGAAACGTTTGACCTCTGTCATTGCCAACAAAGGATATATAAAAGTATTGACATGAACTTTTCATATTGACCAAATACTTATTTTCCACCATAATTTGCAAATAAATTCTTTCCAAATCAGCCAATGTGATTGTCTGGATTTGTTTTCTCATTTTGTCTCTCATAGTTGAGGTCTACCTATGATGCCAATTACAGGCCTCTCTCATCTTTTTAAGTGGGAGAACTTGCACAATTGGTGGTGACTAAATACTTTTTTGCCCCACTGTACCACCAAAACAAAGCTCTATACGTGGGGGAAAAAAAAAAAAAGACGTACATTTCATCTGGTTACAGTGTTACATGACCGCGCAATTGTCAGTAAAGTAATCCAGCGCCATAACACAAAAAATGGCCTGGTCAGGAAAGGGGGTAAATCCTCTGGAGGGCAAGTGGTTAAGGTGGTTGTAAACGTTTACATATACCCAGCAAACTGACTGGCCTCAGCTGATACACAGAGATAAAACAAATCCACCAACATAAAAGTTACACTTGGTACAAAATCTTTTCTGAATTTCCAGAGGCAGCGGGTGGGGATCTGATTACACAGTGAACAGCTCAAAGAGAGCTGAGTGTAATCTGAGACTTGAGGGGAGGGATTCCTCCTTCCTAAAGCAGGGCCCTCGAACCCCTCGTGTATCACATTGCAGTTTTCGTACTGTCGCATGTTCTTTCTCCCTTAGTAATGTACAGCGCTGAGCGAACTGTTGGCGCTTTATAAATACTGTATAATAATAATAAAAAAATCTTATAAAAAAACAAAGAGCTGAGACTGTCAATCACAGACTGTGTAGTGGAGCTCTTCTCCTGTTCCCCTCAATGCCTTGGAGTTGGCACAACCTGTCAAAAATGACTCACGCAGATAGCAAACAGAAATCACGCTCGGTGCTTTGGACTGAGGCAAGTGCACACTATAGAAGGATATGCTTCGTTCATTTCTATCATGCCAGAGGTTTACAACCACCTTACCATGACCATTGGAACTGGAGGGACTTGATTTATTAAGCGGACCCTGCATTTTAGTGCAATGGCCTCTTTAAAGAACGCTTTTAAACATTTGCAGATTCGGGTGACCCACAGCCTTTCCATTGGCAGCAGAACCCCCGGCTCACACTTCCCAAATTACCCTGAAATGGACACAGAGAAAACATACAAGCGGCAGTTAGTAACTTAGCAGCACTCATGTTTTATTTCAGAAGTTTGAGTGAAGGGAGGGAGGCCCTTGTAGCAGAGGCTGATGGGAGTAGTGATGATCCTTGAACCAGACAGGACTGTGTGGCAGGAGTGTTCAGGAGAGACGAGCAAGTGCAGAAATATACAGACAAATGCCCACCACCATGTGTGAAAATCAGACCTAAAGGGAGTTGGCCGAGGTGAGCTCCGGCAACAGACAACGTACAAAATAGGACTGCGTAAAAAGTGCCTCCGTAGCATTAATTCATTAAAAAAAATTATAAAATAAATTTATAATAAAATAGAAAAAAAAAAAAAAAAAACAAGAAAAAGAATGTGGATGGGTGCTATTGGTCCCTTTTTAGAAAAAGTGAAGCAGTCATTTTACCTATGGGGCATCTAATGCCTTATCCAGCTAGCTAGTATTTAGCAAATTTAAAAAGGTTGCGTCTTTGGCAAGCTCAAAACGTTCAAATAAAACGCTGACCATTTCTTAAAGATTCTCCAGTGACAATTTTAGCTTTGGTATTCGTATGCTGGTGGGAAAGCCAGAGCACGTGACAGCTGTGACCCAGAGTTTGAGGACTGCATTGTGGCCTTCAAGAATCACATATCTCCTAGATTGTAAGCTCCCAGGATCAGGGCCCTCCTAACCCTCTTGTATTGAACTGTATTGTTGCTGTATTGTCTCCCGTTATATTGTAAAGTGCTGAGCAAACTGTTGGCGCTATATAAATCCTGTATAATAATAATATATTCCGGAAGGACACAAAAACAGTTGATTTACTAAAACTGGAGAGTGCAAAATCTGGTGCAGCTTTGCACAGAAACCAATCAGCTTTTAGTTTTTGTCAATGCTTACAGTGGAGCTCCACCCAAAAGGGGAAGTTCCACTTTAAGGACTGCTTCCCCCGCTCCCCATTAAGGATGGGAACCTTTGGGGGGCGGGTGGGGGGGGGGAGTGGGTACCCGAATTTGACAGGCACCCGCTCCCACTTCCGGTCCGATCGCCTAGGCCAGGGGTAGGTAACCTGCGGCTCTCCGGCTGTTGCAGGACTACAAGTTCCATCGTGCCTCTGCAAGTCATAGCTGTAACTGTCAATTTTGCAATGTCTCATGGGAAATGTAGTTCCACAACAGCTAGAGAGCCGCAGGTCGCCTACCTCTGGCCTAGGCGATCGGAAGCGGAAGGTGTCCTCCCTCCCTGTAGTCTTTTGGGACAGGTGACAAGTCCCAGAAGACTACAGGACCATTTATGAAGCGTAGGGCTACTCGCACATGTGCAGTGGGTGAAGCCGAAAGCTGTCACAGCTGGGTGCACACACTGAAGATGCCGGCCTCCTGGAATACAGGATGGCCGGTGAAATGGGCTGCGGGACACCAGGGGACCGAGGGACAGGTAAGTGGCTGTTTTTTTAAAAGTCAGCAGCTACAGTTTTTGTAGCTGCTGACCAGGGGCGGACTGACAACTCATGGGGCCCCCCGGCAATAGGGGATCATGGGGCCCCTGTGTTCTTGCCCAAACTCAAAAAAGCCTATTAAAAAGGTACCAGGGGCATCTCATGGGGCCCCCTACTGACCCCGGGCCCTCGGGCAGTGCCCGAGTTTCCAAATGGTCAGTCCGCCCCTGGTGCTGAATTTTATTTTTTGACAGGTGAGTGGAACTCCACTTTAAGAAATATATAAAGCCAACATTTCATATTCCTGATATGTACCTGCTGTGCCATGTACTTGTATAAAAAAATATCCTGTTCTCTTTGTATTACTTCCTTTGTGTGAAATCCTAGGTTTAGTGGAACTCCGCTTTAATTAAACAAGCTGAAGTTAGAAGATATAAAAATTCTTCCTGCGCCAAGGAAACTACTACAGGATCTACCCTGCTGTTGTGTCATGTGATAAAACACAAACAATAACTGATATAAAGAGCGCAAACATAGACCTCTAAATACAATCAATATATAAAGTGCGTACTAATATATCCTAAATCATATTAATAGTGAAAATCCATCATAATAGTAAACACCAAAAGTTCATGAAATATATAAAAAAGTTCGTGAAATATATCCATGTAAAGATAAAAAATCCAAAATTCTTCAGATGCAAAGAAACTTTGTGAAATATATCCGTGTAAAGATAAAAAATCCAAAGTTTCTTTGCATCGCAAGAATTTTGGATTTTTTATCTTTACACGGATATATTTCACAAACTTTTTTATATATTTCACAAACTTTTGGTGTTTGCGTACTAATAAATCGTAAATCATATTAATAGTGAAAATCCATCATAATAGTAAACACTAAAAGTTTGTGAAATATATAAAAAAGTTTGTGAAATATATCCGTGTAAAGATAAAAAATCCAAAATTCTTGCGATGCAAAGAAACTTTGGATTTTTTATCTTTACACGGATATATTTCAAGAACTTTTGGTGTTTACTATTATGATGAATTTTCACTATTAATATGATTTACGATATATTAGTACGCACTTTATATATTGATTGTATTTAGAGGTCTATGTTTGCGCTGTTTATTTATATCAGTTGAAGTTAGAAGATGATTGGTCACCAAATTTTGAACTCTCCAGTTCCAGCAAACCAACCCCATAATCCTTCAGAAACTCATCTGACTTCCGAAAGCACCCCGAGCTATGGTAAGCGGCTATCTGTTGGGGGTCAAAGCTGCCATTATGGAAGCCTTCCATGCAATAATCCCGAACTGAAATTGTGGGTGGAGAACTTTAGAGAAGTGTGCAAGCTGCCATTTTTGATCTCCTGAAAATGCTCGTCGCCTTAGAACAAGAATACAACCCCTGAAATCAGAACTGCCGGTCTGCTTTGAAACAAAAGCACCTGAAATCAGCATGGCAGCCAGACAACTTGCATTTTCAGAAGGAAAGATCAGCAACGACAGCGTCCACATGTCTATCTTTACAGGTTAACTTTTACCATTCGATTCGCAGAATGGCTGCCCGTCTGAAGGTGGAAGGTCAAGCTGAACAAAAGCAACTACACACTGTGACATACACGGTTACCTAGACAAAATCCTAGCTGGCACTGGTGTGTGTGCTGGTTATGTAGACGAGTCTCTGCAGTGACTGGGAAGAAAGGGAAATGGGGATTGGGGGGGAGGGGGATTTGCTGGATTTGGGTTTTAAAAGTATTCGGGGGTGAAAGAAAATAGGAAGGAGGAAGGGGGTGTTGGTGGTCTTTGTCTATCAAGCCAGTCCCATTTCCTCTAGCACGCTGCGCGGTGACTCATCCTCCTGCAGAGAAAAGAGAGAGAGAGAGAGAGCAGGGGTCAGACGAGAGAGAAAAATACATTGCAGCACATTACAGAACGCAGTGGGCTTTAATAGCCTGACGCAAAGAGCAGCGATGTGCGGTAACCCATAGCAACCAGATGTTCGCTTTTATTAGCCAAACTATACTAAACTGCTGAAATCTGATTTTCCATGGCTTGATGCTGATCGCTCCAAATAGTCTCTCTTTCTTTTGTACAGTAAGTGAAACCCATTTATTTTTTCTTGAACGAGAACACTTTCAAAAACAGCTTAGCTCACATGTGTCAAACACAAGGTCTGAGAGCCGAATCTGCCCCCCCCCCCCTCCCCAGGCCATTTCATGAGGCCCTCGCACCCTTGGCTTTTTTTTTTTTTTTTTTTCAGCCGGAACTCCGTTCTGCCACCTCCAGCTCTAGCCCTCCTCTCCTCGGCCACCACAGTCACTTGTAAACATGGAAGCTTTCAGTGTTCACAGGGACAGCTTTCCTCTCGGCAGCACTCACAGATCCCTGCCTGGCCTCACAGATCCCTGCCTGGCCTCACAGATCCCTGCCTGCCCTCACAGATCCCTGCCTGCCCTCACAGATCCCTGCCTGCCCTCACAGATCCCTGCCTGCCCTCACAGATCCCTGCCTGCCCTCACAGATCCCTGCCTGCCCTCACAGATCCCTGCCTGCCCTGCACTCGCAGCAGGGACAAGGGAGGTGCAGATGCAGTGTAGGATGGGGCATCACACGCTGTGATCCCCATCTGTGCCCAGATGCGCAGTGCCGACCAATAACCTCCCTGAAAGTGAGAGGCGGAGTCACCAACACTGCAAGAGATACTAGAGCCAGGCCGAGGAGGGGAGAGGCAAGGAAGCTTTTTTGGGGGGGGAGATGAGATGAGGGCTGTAGAAAGATATATGTACAGGGGTTGGGGATGGGGAAGAGTGGTGCAGAGGTCAGAGACAAGAAGGGATGGAAGTGAGATGTGGACAGCCTGTGAAAGAGAGCTGAACCCTGCACTCTGCGCACGGCCCATCCCCGAACCCTGCACTCTGCGCACGGCCCATCCCCGAACCCTGCACCCTGCGCACGGCCCATCCCCGAACCCTGCACCCTGCGCACGGCCCATCCCCAAACCCTGCACCCTGCGCACGGCCCATCCCCAAACCCTGCACCCTGCGCACGGCCCATCCCCAAACCCTGCACCCTGCGCACGGCCCATCCCCAAACCCTGCACCCTGCGCACGGCCCATCCCCAAACCCTGCACCCTGCGCACGGCCCATCCCCAAACCCTGCACCCTGCGCACGGCCCATCCCCAAACCCTGCACCCTGCGCACGGCCCATCCCCAAACCCTGCACCCTGCGCACGGCCCATCCCCAAACCCTGCACTCTGCGCACGGCCCATCCCCAAACCCTGCACTCTGCGCACGGCCCATCCCCAAACCCTGCACTCTGCGCACGGCACATCCATAAACCCTGTGCACCCCTGTACGCTGCACTCTGTGCATAGGACACCCCTGAAACTGCACTTTGTACATGGCACATCCCTGGTAAAGTGCCCTTTAAGACCCTCCCACCGTGCAATTTGGCCACAACTACCATGATTCAAAGCAGTTAGGCAGGGAGGCATGGTTGAGTTCCTGCACCTATCCTTTGAAAGAAGCAAAAAAAAGAAAAGAAAAAACCCTGGATAATGGAGTTTCACACCCCTGCCTTAGCTCCTCTCATTTCCAGAGGTTAGTCTAGAAATAATAGGATACTTGTACTCTCTTTACAATCTTTTTCTTGGAGACAACTAAGGGACACAGGAACTGTCAGATTATACTGCAGCCTACTGGACGTTTGGACAATGGCCAACAAAACAACTGTAGGCTAGCCTCGAATAACTCCTCCCCCTGACATAGCAAAGCTACTCCAAAAGCATGGTTATAAGCCTGTGTCCCTCAATGGGCTTCAAGAAAATTTTATGGTGAGTGCAAAAACCCTATTTTCTTTTTGGTCCATAACGGTTGAGATATCCAAAAGCAGTCCAACTGAGGGGTGGCCAACAGCAAACAAAACCGTAACAGGCCCGCTAAAGATAGAAATCTGGGGACCGCCTTCAGCTTAAAATTGCTGCCTTAAAGAAGAAGTTCACCTTTCATAACATGTCCCACCCATATTCATGTTATGATTGGACTGCTCCACGCACCCCTCAATCCCTACTGTGACAGTTAGTGAAGGATCTTCTCCCTCCTGCTGTCACAATTTTAAAAAATGCGGCCGTGTGGGGCTCCCCCCTGCCCAGCCCCGTCACTCATTCATAGTATTCTGTGAATGGGAAAACTACCTGTCCTGGCAGCCTTTGCGGTTGTTGGCTTGTAGTTTTCAATAAACTACCACAGCGTTCCACATTGCCATGGTAGTTCATTGAGCCTTCCTGTCAGTATCTGCTTGCCCGTACGGAATGTACAAGCAAGCAGATATACTGACAGGTAAAGGGAAGCCCTGCATGAAACCAGCAATCTGCTGATAGCTGGTGCAATGCTTTAGAGGCTCCGCAAACAAAATATAATAAATGCACATTTTTTTACCTGCAAAAAAATGTGCATTTATTATTTTTTGTTAAAAGGTGAACTTAACCTTTAAAAAGGACCTCATGCCTGAAGATGGCATCAGATGAGACCTGAACCTGATAGAACTTGGAAAATGCTTGAAGAAAGGACCACGAGGCAGCCTTGCAAATCCGGGAAGCAGTAGCCTGATGCTGAAGAGCCCAATTAGCACTAACAGATCTACTAGAATGTGTCTTAACAGAAACCCTCCCTGTAAGCCTTGATAATGTTCTGTTTGAGCTACTGAGAAATAATTGGATGATATGCTGGTTTACCTTTATGAAGAACATCTGGAATGACAAAGTCAAGTCTTTCTGAAGGAAGAAGTGGTGCAGAGATAAACTCTCAGAGACCAAACTACATCCAACAGAGGGAAATCTCCTTCTGGTGGACTGGAGATGGCAAGAGGGATAGAAGCACGATAACCTGATTAAAGCAAAACGGTTGAAACTACCTTAGGTAGGAAGTTCAACAGCACCTTGTCCTTTTACATCACCAGAAATGATACTTTGCAGGATAAGGCTGTCAGGTCAAACATTTACCTTGCAGTGATGATGACTACAAGAACCTCCAACTTATGGGTATATCTCTGATGGGTTCAAAAGGAGATTTTTGAAGTACAAAGAGAACCAAAGTTCAGATTCTATGGAGTCACAAGAAAATGAACAGGTGGAGCCACCCTGAACAAAAATGTTATCAAAGGAAAGAAAGGTCAATGATCTTTGTGACAAGATAGCAAAAGCATATTAATAGCGTTGAGGGCCAAATTGTAAGAAGGCGAGGATACTTCCACCTCAAAATGTCCCGGGGTAAGATCCTCAAAGCCAAATAAGTGTGGTTTTGATGGTTATAGACCTTGCGAAAAATAGACTTCCTAGCTTTTTAGCATCGAAGGAGAATTGATTCAGAGAAGCTCCTTTCTCTCATAACCCGGACTTCAACAGCCAGGTCGTTAAAGCCATGAACCATGAAACAGCATTGAAAAAGAAAAAAATGGTCCTTGAGAAAGAAGATACTCTTGATCTGAAGAGCCAGGAGTCTTATCAGGCTGCAGTACCACATCTGCCAGGGTCAATCCAGAGCTATAAGAATAACCGCAATGCTCTCCATATTGATCCTTCAAAGCAGACAAGAAAGGAACTTCAGGGAAGGAAAATGCATTGAATAGGGTGTACTGGTCAACCTGGAGACAAATCTGGCCAGCTTGTAGTTGAACCTGGAGTACCGAAGGTTCACATCCAGTGCCTCCATCTACAACACAGTTACTGAACACCTTAGGTTGTTGGGGCCACTCCCTTGGGCCCAGACCCTGCTAGCTAAGGAAGACTGCCTGCCGATTGTCCATGCCTGGCTGGAAAACAACATTCTACAGAGAAAGGATCTGCTTCTGGTGTTTCAGTGATGGTTAATGTAGACAACTGCTTTGGCATTGTTTGACTGAATCTTGACCAGATGACCCTCTGGTCAGACAGTTCACTGCTGAAGGGACAGTAAAAGTGCCTGAAGGTCCAGGATTGGAAGAGGAGACAACTGCAACATCCAAATTCCCTACACTGCCTGCCCTGGCCTCCTTTCCAACCCAACAACTAGCATATATCATTAGGATCTTCCAAAACACAGGAAGGGAGCACCACATTAATGAGCGCTGAAACAGTCTATCAGTTTGGGAGTGATTGCAAAAGACTGACAGGTTCATCCAGCTAGGACTGGAGAGACTCTGCATCAGATTCTCAGCAACTGATGGCTTGGTGTCTGGTAAAGCTATGGACGGATTAAATCTAGAGTTGACAGATGAAGCTGTGAGGTCACTTTTCTTGCCGATTGGCCAAAAATCTCCTTAGACAGAACAGAACAGAAGAGGTGGCCACACCCAACAAAGCTAAGGAAAACTTTGAAGATGGCATCGACTCTTGAAGCAGAGGGCACAAAGATTCAAAGCTGCAAAAGTTGGTCAGACCAGCAAGCAAGCACACTGCCATCAGCTATAGAGCTTCATTAGCTATTTGAGATGTGTAAACTAGGGGTACCTGAACAGTACAACAACTTGCGGCATTGGGGGGTTAAGTGATCCATTTTCACTTACACCTGAAAGCCTATCGCCTGCTGAAAAAAACCTAACACACTGTATTTAAAATCCCACTCTACCAACTGCAGTTTATAAACGGAGCTGGTAGACAAGGGCTTAAAGCGGAGCTCCACTCAAAAGGGGAAGTTCCTCTTTAAGCCTTCGTCCCCCACTCTCCATTAGGGATTGGCACTTTTGGGGAGCGGGTACCCGAATTTGACAGGTACCCACTCCCACTTTCGCTACAATCGCCTAGGCCAGGGGTGGGCAACTGTGGCCCTCCAGCTTTTGTAGAACTACAAGTCCCATGAGGCATTGCAAAACTGACAGTTACAAGCATGACTTCCAAAGGCAGAGGCATGATGGGACTTGTAGTTCACCCACAGCTGGAGGGCCACAGTTGCCCACCCCTGGCCTAGGCGATCGGAAGCGGAAGTTGTCCTCCCCCCTCCCTCCCTGTAGTCTTCTGGGACATGTAACAGGTCCCAGAAGACTACGGGCCCATTAACAAAGCGCAGCGCTTCTCGCACATGCGCAGTAGGCACCCGGCTGTGAAGCCGCAAGCTGTCACAGCCGGGTGCCCACACTAAAAATGCCAGCGCCAGCGAGAGACGATGGCTGGTGAAACCAATGGGGGCGAGGACACTGCTGGACAGAGGGACAGGTAAGTGGCTGTAATTTAAAAGTCAGCAGCTACAGTTTTTGTAGCTGTTGACTTTTATTTTTCTTTTCAGGTGGAACTCCGCTTTAAGATTGCACAAATTATATAACACTACTTAAACCAAATAAACAAATGAAATAACCATTCCACAATATAGTGCCTAAATAATGCAATAAAGTGTCCATATGCAAATGAAAAGTCACTTAAAAGATCCTTAGTGGGATGCACTACATGAAAAAGTGCTATCTGAACTGTGTTTTACAACAAAGTGCTGTTTAAGCCGTGCTCTTCAACAAAGTGCTAGAGAGCTCCACAAAATATGACCACCCACCACAGGTAAGTCATATAGCGCTTGATGTCAAAACAGAGGGATTGCCATCCATAACAAACCCGGAACATTCGCCTTTTAGCACATCAATGATGGAATACATTCAAGGGTAAATAAAGCATATGGAAGACAAAGGGAATCCGCCATAGTGTAAAACTGCTCTATTTTGGTAAAAGACAAAAACTCACAATGGTCCCCACTCACATTAAACAGTGCTATTCCTTGCACTAAGGGTGAGAAATGAATCCATTATTGTCATTCCATCTCCTTCATAAAAAAAAAAAAAGTCTTCACACAAGGATAGCTAGTTACCATTATATGTTACTCCCTGGCTTCACATGCGGGTGCACTCTGGGTGATGAGGCCACCTCTGGCTGTGCACCAACGCGTTTCATCACTTTATCAAGAGGCGTTGAATGAATATAACGGATTTATTTCTCATGATGTGCAATATATCCTTAGTGCAAGGAATAGCACTGTTTAACCATATGCCGCCCAGGCACTGTATAAATACGGCGGCAGGGCGGCACGGCTGGGCAAATCCACGTTTTAAAACGTGTGTTATGTAAACAAGTAGGGGGCGCGCGAGGCGCGCCGCCGCCCTATCTGTCCCGCCAATCACAGCCGCGGATGTCAGTCGCCGGGTCACAGCCGGTCGTTACCGGCTATGTCCCGGCGATCGGCGGCAATCGCTGACAGAGAGCACAGCTGCAGTAGCTGTGCTTTCTGTCAGTTCCCTGACAGCTCCAGGACACGCTGATCGGGACAGAAGAGTTTCTCTCTCCCAATCAGCGGTGTTTCCGGCAGTACACACCCCCGCCCCCTAGTAAAACACTCCCCTCACACAGTTAACCCTTTCACTGAATAATAAACTTAACCCCTTCCTCCCCAGTGCCATTAGTACAGCGTCAGTGTTTTTTTTTTTTTTTTGCACTGTCTCACTGTATTGGTGTCACTGGGGATGTCAGTGACCCCAAGTCAGTACCCCCCCCAATGTCAGAATGTCCGCCGCAGTCCCGCCATAAGTCGTAATCGCTGCCATTATTAGTATAAAAAAAACCTAAAAATCCCAGTATCTTTCCCGCCATTTGTAAACGCTATAACTTTCACGTAAACCAATTAATTTACACGTATTGGTTTTTTTTTTTTTAGCAAAGACATGTCGCAGAATGTATTTTGGCAGAAATTTATGACTAAATTTGATTTATTTTTTTTTTACTGGACATGTTTTATAGCAAAAAGTCCAAAATATTGTTTTTTTTCCTCAAAATCGTCAGCCTTTTTTTTTATAGCGCAAAAAATCAAAAAACCGCACAGGCGATCAAATACCACCGAAAGAAAGCTCTATTTGTGTGAAAAAAAAGGACGTAAATTTCATTTGGGTGCAGCATTGCATGACCGCGCAATTATCAGTTGAATTAGTGCAGCGCCGAGTAGCAAAAAGAGGCCTGGTCATTAAGGGGGGGTAAATCCTCTGGAGGTCAAGTGGTTAATGTAAGTAGGGATCATTGTGAGTTTTTTGGCTTTTAATAAAATATAATCGTTTTACACTTTGACGGATTCCCTTTGTCTTCTGTATGCTTTACATGTGAATGTATTCCAACATTGAAGAGCTAAAAGGCAAATGTTCCAGGCTTATTATGGATGGTAAATCTTCTGTTTTGACATTTGCACTATATGACTTACCTGTGGTGGGTGGACATGTTTAGTCGGTGAGTTTTCTGGTGTAGTGGTGGTGGAGCTCTCTAGCACATTGTTGAAGAGCGTGGCTTAAGCAGAACTTTGTTGTAAAACACAGCTCAAATAGCACTTTTTCATGTAGTGCATCCCACTAAGGATCACTTAGGTGACTTTTTATTTGTACATGGATACTTTATTGGATTATCTGAGCCCCTTATTGTGGAATGGTTATTTCATTTGTTTATTTGGTTTAGATTAGCGATGTATAGTATAATTTATTAATGTACATACATCCAACAGGGTGCTGACATCTAGCTGCTGTATCAGTATTACCCTAGCACTGGTGATATTATTTAGAAAGTGCATAGCCTCCCTAGCGGTCTGATTATGTCAGTATTTCTGTGCTCAAAGCGGTACATTTTTTTGCATGGAAATATGTTGTTTTTTTATTGTAGGCCTGTAATTCTTAGGAATAACTCACTGAAATCTGTCCGAACAAGAGTCTAGTAAACATCCCGGGTATGATAAAATTTGAAACACAAAATCATAAATTATAATTTAATAAATAACCATAAAAAATAATAATATAATAAGTTTAATTCAATAATATAATCAAACCAAAAACACTGAAATGTGAAATATAGCGCCAAGTTCGCACATCGCTGAGCTCAGTCGCAGAATCGTTTTTCAGTGTCTGATGAGGAATTTCCCCCACGAATCATTATCACTCAATTCTGCAAGTGGTTCTGATTTACTATCGCTGTTCTCTAGCCGGTCTAAAACCGCTTTTGACCTAAAGGGACGCTTTTTGGACGCCATGGACGTTTCTCAGTTTCCAGGCAGAAAGAACAGTAAAAATGCAGGCAGGGCGCAGGACAAAGCACTCGGGACAAAATGTATGTGAAATGGTTTGATACAGGAATGTTATACTATGTGATTTTAGTGGATTTAGTGAATGTCGCTTTTTGACATTTTTAAATTTCCGGCCGGTTCCTTCCCCCGTACGTCCCGACGTCGCAGGGAACGGAACCCGGAAGCCGGATGCCGGCATCAGCCAGAGGAGATGGCCGGGGACACTGCAGGGGGGACATCGCGGGAGCGCAGGACAAGGTAAGTGCAGAAGAGATCCCGGAGCAACGCTGCAGAGTATTCCTGAGTGTAGCTCGGGGTTACCACTTGTGGTGCTGAAACTTTACCCCTACACTCGGGAATACCTCCAGGGGGGGTTAATGTCCTGGCTCCAGTAACTCAGTCCCTGCTAACAGTGTGACCCATGGGCAGTGCCCTCTCACCATTCCCTGGGGTATTGCTGTGAATTATAACTGTAGAAAGGGGCCCCCCTCAGTCTCTCCACAAAATGCCTCCAGAGATTCGGGAATACCGCCAGGGAGGTTAATCTTCACACTACTCCTTTGTAATATTTTTAGGACTTTCAGTTCTGTAAAGTTGGGGTTACCTACTAATTTAAAGTGAAGCAGTGTGTAAACCTGAGGAATTGCTTGCATGCGTAATGCCAAAAAATCATAAAGGGCACACAGCAAACCTAAAATTCCCCTTCAGCTCAGACATTTGGTTATGACCTGTCACCCCCCTGTTGTGAGGGATGCTGAGCCTCACTGACCAATACGAGCTGTTCTCTGCGATGAGGCAGTGATCAACTGCTGGATGTGGATGTCTACATTTGTCACCCCTAAGTGACAAGGTCCAAATTGGGCCCAAAGTGTCAATATTTTGTGTGGCCGCCATTATTTTCCAGCACTGCCTTAACCCTCTTGGGCATGGAATTCACCAGAGCTTCACAGGTTGCCACCGGAGTCGTCTTCCACTCCTCCAGGACGACATCACGGAGCTGATGGATGTTAGAGAACTTGCGCTCCTCCACCTTCCATTTGAGGATGCCCAACAGATGCTCAATAGGGTTTAGGTCTGGAGACAGTCTGGGCACAGCACCACCCTGATGTTATTCACCTACCCTGGGCTGTTCTCTCCAGTACCATCTTTAAGAGGGATTCCGGGCAGATCTTCATTGATTTATATACTGTGCATTACCCATGCGTATCTGGTGAGTGCGCATTTTAACTATTTGTTCGCCGCTCACATGGACTGCTGAATAACATATTACCAGGAATAACGTTGTCACCTTGCGTCGCAACTTCAATATTTATATTTTCTATATATTTATTATTCTTTTATTGACTTTTGGTATTATATTGAATATTATTCATATTATTTGATTTATAGTGCTGCACAATTTTACGCATATTAGGTCTGGAGACCTGCTTGGCCAGTCCATCACCTTTAACCTCAGCTTCTTTAGCAAGGCAGTGGTGGTCTTGATGGTGTGTTTGGGGTCGTTATGTTGGAATACTGCCCTGCGGCCCAGTCTCCGAAGGCAGGGGATCATGCTCTGCTTCAGTATGTTACAGTACATGTTGACATTCATTATTTTGTAAATAAAATATTTACAAAAATGTGAGGGGTATAATCACTTCTGTGAAATACTGTACTTACGAAAATGTTAAATAAAACCGTTCCCTTTTCATTACATAACTTATTTTAGACCCAGTCACATCATCACTGGGTCTCTGTGCAATGCAGGCAGAACATGGCTGGTGGGAGGGACTGACAGGGTGCTATACATAGCTTCCTGAAAAAGTTGACAGCAGCCTGCCTCAGTACTCCTCTTAAGAGCCCACTGCACTAATGCAAACAGCGGGTAAGCACTTGTAAGGAGTTGTGCAATATCAAATGCCTTGATGGGTGCATATCATTCTGGAGGAGTTGGTGTTCAGGTGCATTTGCATGCAGTCTACTCTAATGCCCACATGTGATGCTGAGTCTCCATGACGTTCAGGACAGCGATAGATGATACTAGAAACCCTGCAGTCAGGAAATGAGGTGGGCTCTATCTGGCTGCAGCTTCTAATGAACACTGAGAATCTCAGTGTGCAGTGAAATCAGAGCAAGCAATTTCAAAAGGAAAAGAATTGTACAACACGTCAGGCTCTTGCACACTCTTCCCTGCAGCTTTCTGCTTGTTCCCCTGTACAAGCTTTCATTTAGCAAGCTGGAGGAAGAGTGTACGGACTAGGAGTGCGCTGATCAGCCCACGTGGTCAATTGAGAACTAAAAGCCATCTGCTGTGTTGGAAGATGACACTTGTAGTTTATTCATTTACAGATTGCTGTGAATGAGGCAGCACAATGGGGCAGCACAGTGGCTAAATGGTTAGCACTTCCGCCTGGCAGTACTAGGGTTGTTGGTTCGAATCCCAACCACGGCACCACCTGCATGGAGTTTGCATGTTCTCCTGGTGCCTGCGTGGGTTTCCTTCGGGTACTCCGGTTTCCTCCCACCTCCAAAGACATGTTGGTATATTAATTGGCTCCTGTCTAAATTGTCCCTAGTATGTGTATGTATGAATATGAGTTAGGGACCTTAGATTGTACACCCCTTGAGGGTTAGGGACTGATGTGAATGTATAATATGTATGTAAAGCGCTGCGTAAATTGACGGCGCTATACAAGTACCTGAAATAAATAAATGAATGACACAGATACGTGGCCCAATTTTAAATGTAACAGTGGTTGTGGGGGAGAGGTTACCCCGCTCGCTGTCAAAAGGGAAGGGGTGAGAAGGGTGAGTGGGACAGGTATTGGGACATGTAAGATATTAACCAATTCAATACCCCTTCCTGCCCAGGCCAGTTTTCAGCTCTCGCACTTTGAATGACAATTGCGTGGTCGTACCACGCTGTGCCCAAACTACACTTTTATAACTTTGGTCACCAAAGTAGAGCTTTCTTTTGGTGGCATTTAACACCTTGACGCCGAGCACACGCAAATATGCGGCCTCTCTGTGTCTGGAACTTGACGCCGAGCGGCCGCATATTTGCGTGGAATTAGAAAATACAAATGTGCTGAGAGCACACGACCTGCGTGCTCCCAGCACATATGTTCGTGATTCATGGAAAGGTCCCGATCTCCCCTTTCGATCGGGACCTTTTCCGATCATGTGACCGCCGACAGCGAATCACGGCGGTCACATGACCCTAAAGCCCCGCCCGCCTCCCCTCTTAAAGGGCCGGGCGGCGCTGGCGCTAAGAAGTTACTCACCACTGGGTTTTATTATAGTTTGCTAAATTAACGAAAAGAGACCGAACATTTTGAAAAAAAAAACAAAACAATAAAATTTTGCAAAAAAATAATTGTTCTTCATAAATTTAGGCCGAGATGTATTCTGCTACATGTCTTTGGGGAAAATAACCAAAATTAGGATGTATTATTTAGTCTGTAGGAAAGTTATAGAGTTCACAAACTATGGTATAGATCTGAATATTGATCAATCCTGAAGTACTGACAGCCAATCTAATTTCTTGAGGTCCAAGAATGTCAGAATAGTACAGATATCCCCCAAATGTCAGAACAGTACAGATATCCCCCAAATGTCAGAACAGTATAGATATCCCCAAATGTCAGGACAGTACAGATATCCCCCAAATGTCAGAACAGTACAGATATCCCCCAAATGTCAGAACAGTACAGATATCCCCCAAATATCAAAACAGTACAGATATCCCCCAAATGTCAGGACAGTACAGATATCCCCCAAATGTCAGGACAGTACAGATATCCCCCAAATGTCAGGACAGTACAGATATCCCCCAAATGTCAGAACAGTACAGATATCCCCCAAATGTCAGGACGGTACAGATATCTCCCAAATGTCAGAACAGTACAGATATCCCCCAAATGACCCCTTTCTGCAAAGTAGACAGCCTGAGGTATTTAGTAAGAGGCATGGCGAGTTTTTTGAAGTTGTAATTTTGTCATTTTTTTGAAAAATGAAAAAATAAAAAAAACACAAGTACATTGTATAACTAGTGTGGTGGTGATCAGGGACACTGACTGGTGACAGTAAAGAAAAATAACAAATTTTGTTCAATTTTATATTTATTACATTTTTTGTAATTTTTTTCAATGATTTTTTTTTCAGAAACACTGACTAGAGTACTACACTGCTCAAAAAAATTAAAGGAACCCTTTGAAAACACATTAGATTTCAATGGGGAAAAATATTGTGCCAGATATCTATACTGATATGGACGGGGTGATATGTGAGGAACGTAAGGATGCCCCATTGTTTGATTGAAATGATCAACCTACAGAGGACTGAATTCAAAGACACCCCGAAAAACAAAGTGAAAAAATGATGCAGCAGGCGAGTCCATTTTGGTGAAATTTAATTGCAGCAACTCAGAATGGTCCTCAGTAGTTTGTATGGCCCCCACGTGCTTGTATGTATGGCTGACAACGTCTGGGCATGCTCCTAATGAGACGATGGATGGTGTCCTGGGGTATTTCCTCCCAGATCTGGACCAGGGCATCACTGAGCTCCTGGACAGTCGGAGGTGCAATCTGGCGGCGTCTGATGGACTGAATCATGATATCCCAGAGCTGTTCTATTGGATTTAGGTCAGGAAAGCTTGGGGGCCATTCAATGGTATCAATTCCTTCATCCTCCAGGAACTGCCTGCATACTCTTGCCACATGAGGCCGGGCATAGTTGTGCATCAGGAGGAACCCAGGACCCACTGCACCAGCGTAGGGTCTGACAATGGGTCCAAGGATTTCATCCCGATGGCTAATGGCAGTCAGGGTGCCATTGTCTAGCCTGTAGAGGTCTGTATGTCCCTCCATGGATATGCCTCCCCAGACCATCAGTGACCCACCACCAAAACAGTCATGCTGAACGATGTTACAGGCAGCATAACGTTCTCCATGGCTTCTCCAGACCCTTTCACGTCTGTCACATGTGCTCAGGGTGAACCTGCTCTCATCTGTGAAAAGCACAGGGTGCCAGTGGTGGACCTGCTAATTCTGCTGTTCAATGGCAAATGCCAATCGAGCTCTATGGTGCCGGGCAGTGAACACAGGGCCCACTAGATGTCGGGCCCTCAGGCCACCCTCATGAAGTCTGTTTCTGATTGTTTAGTCAAGGACATTCACACCAGTGGCCTACTGGAGGTCATTTTGTAGGGCTCTGGCAGTGCTCATCCTGTTCCTCCTTGCACAAAGTAGCAGATATTGGCCCTCCTGATGGGTTAAGAACCTTCTATGGCCCTGTCCAGCTCTCCTAGAGTAAATACCTGTCCCCTGGAATCCCCTCCATGCTCTTGAGATTGTGCTGGGAGACACAGCAAACCTTCTGGCAATGGTACATATTGATGTGCCATCCTGAAGGAGATTGACTGCCTGTGCAACCTCTGTAGGGTCCAGGATTCGCCTCATGCTACCAGTAGTGACACTGACCCTAGCCAAATGCAAAACTAGAGAAAAACAGTCAGAAAAGATGAATGGGGGAAAAAAATGTCAGTGGCCTCCACCTGTAAAACCATTCCTGTTTTGGGGGTTGTCTCATTGTTGCCCACCTACTGCACCAGTTGTTAATGTCATTAACACCAAAGCAGCTAAAACTGATTACCAGCCCCCCTCTGCTACTTACCTGACCAGATCAATATCCCAGGAGTTTCACTGACTTGACACTATACTCTGATTAAAAATTGTTCCTTTCATTTTTTTTTGCACAGTGCATAATGTTACCATAGTAATATTGTACTACTCTGGGGAAGTGATCAGTAGTTTTTTTCTTTTTACACGATGATTGCTTTCAGCAAAGAATTTTCTGATTGGTCACAGCGGTCACATGGTACTGGCAACAAGCCGGTACATTGATCTGTCATCAACTGTGTCCGAGGTACACAACAGGTGACCGATCTCACCACAGCGTGGAACCGTGGGCACGTGTGATCCGGGACGTCATAGGATGTCCACCCGGATGGACGAGAGTCCCGCTCAGCCTTCATTTTGCTATTGCCCAGGCGGGAACAGGTTAAACCCTAAACATAATTATACAGGACGTGGTTATTACACTTAAACATTTTGTTTACCTTAATGCATGATTAGCATTGATAATCGCCCCCCCCCCCCTTATACTTACCTGAGCCCTTATTAAATCCAGCAGTGTGTATGTCTGCAGCTCTTCTCGCTGTCTCTTCCAGGTCTCATGGGCAGCAGGAGCCATTGACTCTCCTTGCTGTGAATCAAAGCCAGTGACGAGTGAAGGGGTGGGGCCAAGACCAGATGTCTGTGTCTATAAGTGCAGATATCTGGGATCAGAACCGAGTATGGAGGTGGACCCCCCCCCCCCATAGGAAGTGTTTTCCTATAGGGTACCACTGAGGAGGAGCCAAGAGCTCCAGCAGAGTATCCAAGAAGAGGATTTTCGGGGGCCGTTCTGTGCGATTTAATTGCACAGAGCAGGTAAGTATAAACCTTTTTACTATTTTAAAGAAGTTCTAATGACTTTTTACCTTAATGCACTGCATGCATTAAGGTAAAAAAAAAACAAAAAACTAAAAAAAAAAAAAAACACACTTCTGCATGCCCCCTACCCCAGGACCCCTTAAATATGCCCTAGCCCGATCTCAATCCAACGCTGTGCACAAGAGCAGCGGCTCTCTCGGCCTCCTCATTAGCGAAGAGACAGCAGTGGGAACCAAAGGCTGTCAATCACAGCCAGTGAGGAGGGAGGGGCCAAGCCGCACTCTGTGCATCTACGGACACATGCAGCGCAGCTTGAGAATAAGCACGCACGAGTGCCCCCATAGCAATCAGCTTGCAATGGGGGCACTCAGCGGGGGGGGGGAAGCCAGGAGCGCAGGCAGAGGACCTGAGAAGAGGAGAATTGGGGCCGCTCTGAGCAAAACCATTACACAGAGCAGGTAAGTAGAACGTATTTTCTATAAAAACATAAATATTGCTCCTTTACAATCACTTTAGGTTTAGTGCAGGGGTGGGCAACTGTGACCCTCCAGCTGTTGAAGAACTACAAGTCCCACGAGGCATTGCAAAACTGACAGTTACAAGCATGACTCCCAAAGGCAGAGACATGATGGGACTTGTAGTTCACCAACAGCTGGAGGGCCACCCCTGGTTTAGAGCATCGGTCAACTTTAAAAGGAGTCGGTGAGGATAAAAAGGGGAAGGCGCCATGGCTACTTGGCAGTTCCTGCATTGTCTGCACTCTTCTGCTTTTACTTTGCCAGCTAGTGATGGCAGATCATGACCACGGCCCCGGAGCCTGCACCTTTACCAGAGAGTGGTCACTGCACTCCGATGGTTTTCTTTAACAACATCACAGCAATAAATACATCAACTTAATACAAAGATTTTCTTTTTCCCTTTTTGTTGAGTGCAGGTAGGTAAACTCGAATGTATAAAATTTCATCACTATCGCCAGGTGCTTCTATTACCCAAAATCCTCAGAACAGCTATAATCTCTGCACCCCCCCCCCCCCCCCCATATAATTCAGCCCCCTCCTTCCCTCCATTCTGCCTTCTCATTACTCTCCCTTGTTACTTCGGCGCCTACCACCCATTCATCATTTCATTCAACCACTTTCTCCGTATCATTGAACTCCACAGCGTGCACCTGATCCCCCCTCCTCCACCTTCCCCAAATCTGTGCCCCCCTCCGCTCAGACAGCCATAATCTCCCCGCCACACATGCTCGAGCTCTCCCTCCCCCCCCCCCCCCACCGCCCCCCTGCTCCAGTGTGGAAATTTCTTGTGATGAAAGTGAGTGGGTGGGAGTCACTGAGCTGTGACAGGACAAGAGATGTGTGATTCATCCACTGCAGAGAAAAGGAGGAGGGAGCAGGGAGACACAAAGAGAATGGAAAGGAAAAAAAAGAGCCAACTGAACAGCTGAGCAGAGAGACTAATGGAGGCCGGGGACGTGAGAGGAGAGAGAACTCAGAAAACTTGTCACCTCTTGTAACATGTCTGATTGCTCGATCGCTTTCAGCACGCTCTTTTTCGACGTGTCTTGGATTTCGCCCCCCATCAGGAACTCGTCCAGGATGAAGTAGGCCTTCTCAAAGTTAAAGATGATATCCAGCTCACACACCTGTAGGAAAGAGAAAAAGAAAGGAAACAGGTTAGGGTGATAAAGGAGTACATAAAATGCAGCAGTGTACCATTCAAAGAGACCCTGTTACCTTGCTCATACAAAGTCTTGGTAAAGGCAATGCCCTCCCACCACCACCCATGTCACAGTTGCCATCGAGATATCCTGTGATGTCACCACTTCAGTCATGTGACAGGTGCTTGGGAGCTTCGAGATTGGCCGCTAGGTCTGAGCAAATGCTTGACGGGAGGTGGTCACATGCTTCCACATAACCCAAACTACTGGGTATTCTGCAGTGGCAGTCATGGAAGATGCCATGGAACACTGGAAAGGCAAGAATAAAATAGACGGAGGGGGGCATCTTTATGCAGACCATCACTTTGCCTATTACGGCAACATATATTCACCTCTCCAACCCTACACTGCCATTCCTTCCTCTATCACAGTGGTTCTCAACCTGTGGGTCGTGGCCCCTTTGGGGGTTGAACGACCCTTTCACAGGGGTTGCCTAAGACCATCGAAAAACACATATTTCCGATGTGTAAATACAACCGTTCCTAACCCCGGAAACCACTAAGCAACTTATTCACTCCCTTGTCATATCACGCGTCAACTACCGTAACTCCCTCCTCATTGGCCGACCTCATCGCAGGCTATCCCCCCTCCAGTCTATCATGAACGCTGCTGCCAGACTCATCCACCTTACTAACCATTCTGTATCCGCTCTCTGCCAATCCCTCCACTGGCCTCCACTCAGTGTCCTCCATCCCTCTCTGCCAATCCCTCCACTGGCCTCCACTCAGTGTCCTCCATCCCTCTCTGCCAATCCCTCCACTGGCCTCCACTCAGTGTCCTCCATCCCTCTCTGCCAATCCCTCCACTTGCCTCCACTCAGTGTCCTCCATCCCTCTCTGCCAATCCCTCCACTGGCCTCCACTCGAGTGTCCTCCACCCCTCTCCTCCAATCCCTCCACCCCTCTCTGCCAATCCCTCCACTGGCCTCCACCCCTCTTTGCCAATTTCTCCACTGGCCTCCATTCAGTGTCCTCCACCCCTCTCTGCCAATCCCTCCACTGGCCTCCACCCCTCTTTGCCAATCCCTCCACTGGCCTCCATTCAGTGTCCTCCACCCCTCTCTGCCAATCCCTCCACTGGCTCCCAGTTGCCCAACGGATAAAATTCAAAACACTAACAATGACATTTAAAGCCATCCACAACACTGCCCAATTTACATAACCAATCTTATCTCTAAATATCACCCAAACCGTACACTCCGCTCCTCACAAGACCTCTTACTCTCTAGCTCCCTTATCCCCTCCTCCCATGCTCGTCTCCAAGACTTCTCCAGGGCGTCACCCATCCTCTGGAACTCCCTACCCTAATCTATCAGACTATCACCTACTCTACTTGCCTTTGGGCGATCACTGAAAACCTTTCTCTTCAGGGAAGCCTATCCCGCCCTCTGCTAATTCTGATATCCTCTACTCTTCCAACCACTCCATCCCCCACAGTGACTACCTACTGTACCATTCACCACTCCCTCTTAGATTGTAAGCTCCAAGGAGCAGGGCCTTCTAATCCCTCTTGTATTGAACTGTATCGTTGCTGTATTGTCTCCCATTATATTGTAAAGCGCTGAGCAAACTGTTGGCGCCATAAATCCTGTATAATAATAATAATAATAATATATAAATCCTGTATAATAATAATAATACTAATACTTTGCAATGAACTTATGATGAAAAGTCAGCATCTTGATAATATCCACAAGCAAACCTTCTTTATTTCCAAGAAACTACCAGCTGAAAACACATTTATATTTTCAGTAGATTTTATGAACTGTTCCTTAAAAATCTTTCCTTCCTCTATGACAACTATGACCAAAATACCCAGTGTCAGGGTATGAACATCTCCCAGTCACATGGCAATGACCTGCGTGCTCCCAGCACATATGTTCGTGATTCATGGAAAGGTCCCGATCTCCCCTTTCGATCGGGACCTTTTCCGATCATGTGACCGCCGACGGTGAATCACGGCGGTCACATGACCCTTAAACCCCGCCCGCCTCCCCTCTTAAAGGGCCGGGAGGCGCTGGCACTAAGAAGTTACTCACCACTGGATTTTATTATAGTTTGCTAAATTAACGAAAAGAGACCGAACATTTTGGAAAACAAAAACAAAACAAATATGTAAAGCGCTGAGTAAATTGATGGCGCTATATAAGTACCTGGAATAAATAAATAAATGTATCCAAACTCAGGACCAGGGTCAGGAACAAGAGAAATTAAAACAAAAAGGATAATAGACACTAATACAGAACCATGAAATACATCATATTTGGACTGTTCTGCAATGTATAAATCTGCTTGAAAATATCCTAACATATCACAAATCTACAGCAACAAAGTTCCACCTTTCATAAATATAAATCTGTCCTTGAGCTCCACTCAGTGACTTTGCCTAGGCTGAGATGACGTCATGAGTCTGCACCAGGCAGGCAGAAATATTCTCTCATTCCCCCTCCCCGGTCTTTACATAGACAGTACAGTGTAACTTTGTAGAAAGTCACAAGGTGGTAAGCTGAAGCAGAGGCTGAACAGTGTGAGACGTTTGTAAACACAGCCACCATAATTCACATGACTGAGCCAGTATCTCAAGTCAGGAGGTAGATGCTGATCCAGAATGATGCCCAAACAAAGATGGCTCGGTCCTTCTGAACAGGAAAGCGGATAACGGCATTGTTGCAAGGTGTATGGTGATCTCTGTGAGAGGTAATAAATACAGGTTACGTTCAAGTATGTATCCTTAAAGCGGAGTTCCACTCAAAAGTGCAAGCTCCACTTGTTTGGCTCCCCCCCCCCCTCCACTGCCATATTTGGCACCTTTTGGGGGGAGCAGGTACCTGGGTTTGCCAGATACTCTCTCTCACTTCCGGCTCAGTTCGCCGTGGCAAAGTGAGCCAGAAGTTCCGCCCCCTCCTCCATCCCACAGTCTCCTGGGAAATTTCACATGTCCCAGGAGACTGCCGGACCAATTAGGAGGTGCAGCGCGACTCGCGCATGCGCAGTGGGCACCAGGCTGTGAAGCCGCAAGCGGTCACAGCCTGGTGCCCACAGTTGAGATGCCGGCACCGTGGAGGAAAGAAGGGGAGAAGGGACCTCGTGGGTGAGCACATTGCTGGACCCTAGGACAAGTAAGTGTGCGTTTATTCAAAGTCAGCAGATACAGTTTTTGTAGCTGCTGACTTTTAATGAACATAAAAATGGCTGGAACTCCATTTTAACTCAAAGAATACCTTCTAATGTTCTCAGCCTCCATTTCTTTTTTGCTTCTGTGATCCAACTTCCTGTTAGAGGGTGACTACATTCATTCTCCCCTATATGTAGAATGTAGCCACCCTCTCTTGCTCACTCCCAGGATGGACTATGGGATCTGAAATGTCTATAGAGCAGTGCACATGACTGCAACATTATTATTATTATACAGGATTTATATATTATTATTATTATACAGGATTTATATATTATTATTATTATTATTATACAGGATTTATATATTATTATACAGGATTTATATATTATTATTATTATACAGGATTTATATATATATTATTATACAGGATTTATATATATTATTATACAGGATTTATATATTATTATTATTATACAGGATTTATATATTATTATTATTATACAGGATTTATATATTATATTATTATTATACAGGATTTATATATTATATTATTATTATACAGGATTTATATATTATTATTATACAGGATTTATATATTATTATTATTATACAGGATTTATATATTATTATTATTATTATACAGGATTTATATAGCGCCAACAGTTTGCTCAGCGCTTTACAATATAACGGGAGACAATACAGCAACAACACAGTTCAATACAAGAGGGATAGGAGGGCCCTGATCCTTGGAGCTTACAATCTAGGAGGGAGGGGCTAGTGGTACAAAAGGTAATTACTGTGGGGGATGGACTGGTAGAAGGAATAGAAGATTCCATTATTAGCTGAGGGCAGGATACGCTTCCCTGAAGAGATAGGTTTTCAGAGATCACCTAAAAGTGGGCAGAGTAGGCGATAGTCTGATAAATTGGGGTAGAGAGTTCCAGAGGATGGGGGAAGTCCTGGGGACGAACATGGGAGGAGGAGACAAGGGAGCTAGAGAGCAGGAGGTCGTGCGAGGAGCGGAGAGTACGGTTTGGGTGATATTTGGAGACAAGATTGGTGATGTAATTTGGGGCAGAGTTATAAATGGCTTTATATGTTATTGTTAATGTTTTGAATTTTATCCATTGAGCAATGGGAAGCCGGTGGAGGGATTGGCAGAGAGGGGTGGAGGACACTGAGTGGAGGCCAGTGGAGGGATTGGCAGAGAGGGATGGAGGACACTGAGCGGAGGCCAGTGGAGGGATTGGCAGAGAGGGATGGAGGACACTGAGTGGAGGCCGGTGGAGGGATTGGCAGAGAGGGGTGGAGGACACTGAGTGGAGGCCGGTGGAGGGATTGGCAGAGAGGGGTGGAGGACACTGAGCGGAGGCCAGTGGAGGGATTGGCAGAGAGGGATGGAGGACACTGAGCGGAGGCCGGTGGAGGGATTGGCAGAGAGGGATGGAGGACACTGAGTGGAGGCCGGTGGAGGGATTGGCAGAGAGGGGTGGAGGACACTGAGTGGAGGCCGGTGGAGGGATTGGCAGAGAGGGGTGGAGGACACTGAGTGGAGGTCAGTGGAAGGATTGGCAGAGAGGGGTGGAGAACACTGAGTGGAGGCCAGTGGAGGGATTGGCAGAGAGGGATGGAGGACACTGAGCGGAGGCCAGTGGAGGGATTGGCAGAGAGGGATGGAGGACACTGAGCGGAGGCCAGTGGAGGGATTGGCAGAGAGGGATGGAGGACACTGAGCGGAGGCCAGTGGAGGGATTGGCAGAGAGGGATGGAGGACACTGAGCGGAGGCCAGTGGAGGGATTGGCAGAGAGGGATGGAGGACACTGAGCGGAGGCCAGTGGAGGGATTGGCAGAGAGGGATGGAGGACACTGAGCGGAGGCCAGTGGAGGGATTGGCAGAGAGGGATGGAGGACACTGAGCGGAGGGATTGGCAGAGAGAGATGGCAGATATGGAACGGTTAGTAAGGTGGATGAGTCTGGCAGCAGCGTTCATGATAGACTGAAGAGGGGATAGCCTGTGATGACACTTATTCTGAAATATGAACTGTCTGTACTGCTCTGTTCCCTCCACACTGTCTGCTTTAACCTTTAAAAACTCCCACAATTGCACTGCAGCCGGTCGTGGCACAGCCCCATTCACTTGAATAAGTTGCGATCGGTGGTGGTACTGCATAACAGAGAGCAATTTTTGCCGCAGAATGTGCACAACACCCTCCGGTGGCTGTGTTGGGTTTAGAGGGGGGCAGTAAAACCGCAGCTCAGTTGCCTATTTTGTTACTGACCCTCGGCCACAAGTGTGAATGAGCCCCCCCCAGGCAGTCGTATGTGTCCACAGCTACCTGTATGCACTAACCAGCAGAGGAGATTCGTCCAGCAACACCGTTTAGCCTGGATGGAGAAATCTATGGATTATCTCTCAGCTCCCACAAAATGTATATGGCTAGCAAGAAAGTGCGAACAACAACCAAAGGAAGCATTATGAGGAGCCAGGACAAAAGGTAGACGGGAATAGGACCGCATAATGAGAGGGATACAACGGCACGGGGACGACGGAGAGTGTGTTGTCAAGCATGATGGAGGGATTCAAGGACAAGCTGCAGAAAATCTGCTGGTGGATGTATAAAATACGAGGCGTTTAACCCACATCTTCTCAACAAAGACGTCTTCTCAACCACGTGTACATTCAAGGATGAATGCACTGATCCCTTTTGACAACTCCCCCCCGTCCTGACCTAAACGCCATGCTGCCATTGCTTCATTGGTGTGCATGTAGAAAGGAAGTGGCAGTAAGAGGTTGCAGGAGATCACCAGCGCTAAAGATGAAAATTAGGACTTTATCAAAACGTATTTGTCTTCTTCAGTAAAACCTTGGATCTTTCCAAGCAGCTCATCGGGCCATTCCTTTTGAGTACACATATAGCTGTGATTTGCTGCAATGCAATCTATGAGTCGGCCGACTGATCAAAAATAAATGCACCCCCCGCGTGGTCAATATCTTTCAACGGGTTTTAACCTCCCTAGCGGTCTGATTATGTCCATATTTCTGTGCTCAAAGCAGTACATTTTTTTGCATGGAAATATGTATTTTTTTTATTGTAGGCTGTAATTTTTAGGAATAACTCCCTGAAATCTGTCCGAACAAGAGTCTAGTAAACATCCCGGGTATGATAAAACTTGAAACACGAAATCATAAATTATAATATAATAAATAATCATAAAAAATAATAATATAATATTAAATTTAATTCAATAATATAATCAAACCAAAAACACTGAAATTTGAAATAGAGCGCCAAGTTCGCACATCGCTGAGCAAAGTCGCAGAATCGTTTTCAGTGTCTGATGAGGAATTTCCCCCACGAATCATTATCACTCAATTCTGCAAGTGGTTCTGATTTACTATCGCTGTTCTCTAGCCGGTCTAAAACCGCTTTTGACCTAAAGGGACGCTTTTTGGACGCCATGGACGTTTCTCAGTTTCCAGGCAGAAAGAACAGTAAAAATGCAGGCAGGGCGCCGGACAAAGCACTCGGGACAAAATGTATGTGAAATGGTTTGATACAGGAATGTTATACTATGAGATTTTAGTGTATTTAGTGAATGTCACTTTTTAACATTTTTAAATTTCCCGCCGGTTCTGTCCCCCGTACGTCCTGACGTCGCAGGGAATGGAACCCAGAAGACGGATGCCGGCATCGGCCAGAGGACATTGCAAGGGACACTGCAGGGGAGACATCACGGGAGCGCAGGACAAGGTAAGTGCTGGAGGGATCCCGGAGCAACGCTGCAGTGTATTCCTGAGTGTAGCTCGGGGGTTACCGCTTCTGGTGCTGAAACTTTACCCCGAGCTACATTCGGGAATACCACCAGGGGGGTTAAAGTGTATCAAAACTCAAACACAACAGTATATTACAGCAGATCCATCCTGATATGTGGTGGCTGCATTTGATTTCTATTGTCAGGCTTATTTTTTTTCACCTGGTGATACTGCCGGTGACACACACTGGGGTTGATTTACTAATGCAGGCCATACATGGGTCGAATTCCGAACGATTTTTCGTCCGAAAATCAAAAACGTTGTTGGCTCGGTAATCCGATGGTGCCGAGTTTGAAAATCGGCTGACCAAGTCATAAAGTTCACCCTATGTAACAGGCGAAAACTTCTGTTCCTTTCAGGTCACGGCTCATGCGCACATTCTTTTTGGAAAAACGATCGTATGATTTGACCATCATGGAGTCAAAAATTGGTCGTTTTTCACAAATTTTCCAGCATGCCCGATCACTGAAAAGGGGAGGAACCACGAAAATCGGCTGGTGCCATTGACCCACTAACAGAGCGAAAAACGGCTGATTATTCTTAGGTCCGATTTTCGGATGAAAAAAAATCGGTCGGATTTCGACCCGTGTATGGCCGGCATAAGACTGGAGAATGCAAAATCTGATGCAGCTGTGCATGGGAGCCAATCAGCTTCTAACTTCAGCTTTTTAAATTAAGCTTTGACAGATACCGTATATACTCGAGTATAAGCCGAGTTTTTCAGCACATTTTTTGTGCTTAAAAACGGCCCCCTCGGCTTATACTCGAGTCAACGTCTCCAGGTGTGGGCGGGATGACATGCCGTCCCTGTCATCTGGACACACCCCCGGGATCAATCCTCGCCGGTGATTGGCCGCCGGAACTGTAGCTCAGGAGAGGCACACAGGCGCCCAATCACCGGCGAGGAGGTGGAGCTTGGAGAGGAGGAGCCGAGCGGCACCGCGAAGATCGAGCGAGTGAAGAGGAGGAGAGCGGCCGGAGAAGGAAGACATCTGACCGGTAAGTGTGTACCATGGGAGAGGGAGGGAGCGAGCGAGCCCAGGCTGGAGCAGGGGTCACTATTCCTCTCCCCACTGACACCAACGATGGGGCACTATTCCTCCCCCCACTGACACCAACGATGGGGCACTATTCCTCCCCCCACTGACACCAACGATGGGGCACTATTCCTCCCCCCACTGACACCAACGATGGGGCACTATTCCTCCCCCCACTGACACCACCGGTTTATACTCGAGTCAATCGTTTTTCCCAGTTTTTTGTGGTAAAATTAGGTACCTCGGCTTATATTCGGGTCGGCTTATACTCGAGTATATACGGTATGTGCGGTGTCCTTGCTGCTGCAAATATGCATTATGTGGGCAACAGGTCAAAAAGGTTGTTAGATTTGGAAATTAAAAGTTTTCTCGCCCAAGTAGCTAATCTACAAATTGCTGTATACATACAATAAACATGTTACGGCAAAGCAAGCAAGTAAAAAGCATGCAAAGCAAGCAAGTAAAAAAGTGTGAATGCAACAAAAAAAGCAAAAAAAAAAAAAAAAGCCTTCTGGGTGCAGCCCCTCCCTTTTTACTTATCTGAGCATGATCCTGATCCAGCGCTGCACTGGCGGTCCCTGCTCTCTCCACTCAATGGATAGAGGCTGACAGCCCGAGAGGAGAGAAATGCCGATAACCAGCATTTCCCTGTTTACATGTGATTGGACACAGCTGATCACATGATCGAGCCGGCATCTTCGGCTCTTTCCGTGGATCGGCAATCCGCTGTGTCCTAGGGACACAGAGCACCGCGCTATGCACTCCGGGAGCCACGCATGCACGGTTAGAATGGAAGGACGTCATATGATGTTCTCTCAGAACGAGAGAACCACCTTGCGTCCCTCATATTACTATATGGCGGGCGGGCGGGAGGCGGTTAAAGTGAAAGGAGGACTTCGGCTTTACGTTTTTTCTTTACCTTCCCTCGTTATTCAATTAGAATGATTCACTTAGTCCTTCATTTGAATTGACAGGTTGACTTTACTAAGCAACATCCACCAGATCCTCCACCTGATGAGATCACCGATGGCAGTGTTTATATAAAGCCGCGTATGCTCTCTCCGCACAACAAGCAGGATCGCTGCAGGCGCTGATCAAAAGGTTGACTGAGAAGCACGGCGAGGGGAAGACATCAAGAAAGGATGCCAAGGGTACAGCAGGTTTGCTGAAAGGTACATTAAAAAACAAGAGGCATCGCAATATGTCACTGCATCTAAACAAACGCTTCTGTGTTTCATGTCACAGACAAACAGTAGGAGCATTACTCACAAAGAATTCCTATGAAGTAGGGACTTGGCGTTCCCTCTACGATGGCTACATTACACAAGTTTAGAAAACCTTGATCCCCCAGCTAGTCTAGTCCCTGATTGATGCGGTCACCTTATCCATTAGTGCCAAAATAACAGTGGGGTGGGGGGGAGGGATAGCTTCTTGACACAGGCACTGATATCTCCTACAATGATCTATCGCTCCTTCCCCTGGTACAGCCAGTACAAAATATTCCACCTGTCCAGTTATGGGGCGAGAAAGTGACCCTTTCCCATGTGGTGGGCTTCACAGTGGCTAAATGGTTAGCACTTCCGCCTGGCAGTACTAGGGTCGTTGGTTCCAATCCCAATTTGCATGTTCTCCCTGTGCGGGTTTCCTCCGGGTACTCCAGTTTCCTCCCATACTCCAAAGACATGCTGGTAGGTGAATTGATTCCTGTCTAAATTGTCCCTAGTATGTGTATGTATGAATGTGAGCTAGGGACCTTAGATTGTACACCCCTTGGGGGTTAGGGACCTTAGATTGTACACCCCTTGAGGGTTAGGGACCTTAGATTGTACACCCCTTGAGGGTTAGGGACCTTAGATTGTACACCCCTTGAGGGTTAGGGACCTTAGATTGTACACCCCTTGAGGGTTAGGGACCTTAGATTGTACACCCCTTGAGGGTTAGGGCCCTTAGATTGTACACCCCTTGAGGGTTAGGGACTGATGTGAATGTACAATATATATGTAAAGTGCTGCGTAAATTGATGGCGCTATATAAGTACCTGAAATAAATAAATAATGTGGTGGTGCTAAAGTCTAGTAGACATTTGCTATGCACAGACACGGTCCCTTGATACTTCGCTACACCCCCACTGTCCCCATGATGTCACTGCTTCTTCTAGGCCAGGGGTAGGCAACCTGCGGCTCTCTAGCTGTTTTGGAACTACATTTCCCATGAGGCATTGCAAAACTGACAGTTACACCTATGGCTTGCAGAGGCATGATGGAACTTGTAGTCCTGCAACAGGTGGCGAGCCGCAGGTTGCCTACCCGTTCTAGGCTCTAACACCATAGGACACCAGGTATTTTGTTTTGGTGGGGGAGTACGATGGAAGAAGGAGCAGTGGGGGAGCACCGATGAGGAGGGTACCAGTGGGTGGACAGGGTTTTACTGAATGGAACAAAGTGAGTGCTTCTCAAAAAGTGTTCACCTTTACAGAAAATCTGTTAAGGTGACCTATCATCAGACCCCTCCCCCCTCCTTACCCCTCAGTCCTGCTGTACTTACCTCCCATGATCCTCAGCTGTCAGGGCTCCCAAAAGACAGACTCTCTGTGAGCTGAAATCCCTGCTATTTTCTCTCCTCTCCATACTGCATTGTTAGACACGCTGTGCCTGCGTGGCTTGCCTCCATGTACTCCGGTTTCCTCTCACACACCAAAGATGCTGGTAGGTTAACTGGATCTGGTCTAAATTGGCCCTAGTATTTATTTTTTTTCATGTACTTATATAGCACCGTCAATTTACACAGCACTTTACATATATATTGTACATTCACATCAGTCCCTAACCCTCAAGGGGTGTACAATCTAAGGTCCCTAACTCACATTCATACATACACATACTAGGGA
The DNA here is from genome assembly GCF_062004578.1 of Staurois parvus. Taxonomy (NCBI): domain Eukaryota; kingdom Metazoa; phylum Chordata; class Amphibia; order Anura; family Ranidae; genus Staurois; species Staurois parvus. The sequence continues at coordinate 2,370,978 of NW_028319438.1, forward strand.
CAATATAGACAGGATCCAATTCACCTACCAGCATGTCTTTGGAGTGTGGGAGGAAACCAGAGTACCTCGAGGAAACCCATGCAGGCACAGGGAGAACATGCAAACTCCAGGCAGGTGGTGCCATGGTTGGGATTCGAACCAACAACCCTAGTACTGCCAGGTGGAAGTGCTAACCATTTAGCCACTGTGCTGCCCAATGTGTATGTATGAATGTAAGTTAGGGACCTTAGATTAACATAATAAACCTTTTTAGTGTTCAAAAACAGTGTAAAGCATGAACCCCCCCAAAAAAAGTCCATAAATACTTCTCCAATTTCTTGAAAAAAATCACTGTATCAATATAATAAACCTTTTTTGTGTCCATAAACAATGTGAAAAACCACCCAAAAGAAATCCATAAATCCTTCTCCAATTTCTGTAAAAATCTCTGTATGACTTCAATAATTGCCGTGCACCTCCAAAGAAAACTAAAAGTGCATTATCCTCAAAAATGATTAAATACATAAGTAATTACCCAAAATAATTCCTTATTGATTTCGTGCACCAATCACACAAATCGTGACCACACTAGTGATAGTGAAACACTGTGCACTATTATTATATACACTTCTCCATGACAATCAGTGTACACTTCTAAGTGGCTTCATCACCCTTACCATAATGCAAAAATGAGTAAAAAGCTCATTATATTCAGTGATTTTTTAAAAGAAATTGGAGAAGTATTCATGGACTATTTATGGACAATATACAGTTGCAAGAAAAAGTATGTGAACCCCTTGGGATTACGTGGAGTTTTGCATGAATTGGGCATAAAATGTGCTCTGAACGTCATCTAAGTCACAACAATAGAAGAACACGGTCTGCTGAACATAATACTACACAAACATTAGATGTTGCCATGGTTTAATTGCACATAACATGTAAACATTCACAGTGCAGGGAGGAAAAAGTATGTGAGGCCCTAGCTTAATGACTTCTCCCAGAGCTAATTGGAGCCAGGAGTGAGCCAACCTTGACTCCAATCAGTGTGATGATATTGGATGTGTTGCTGACAGCTGTCCTGCCCTTCAAAAACACACACCTGTTTTGGGTTTACTGGTTTCAAGAAGCACTGTCTGATGTGAACCATGCCTCGCAGAAAAGAGCTCTCAGAAGACCTACGATCAAGAATTGTTGACTTGCATGAAGCTGGAAAGGGTTACAAAAGTATCTCCAAAAGCCTTGATGTTCATGTGTCCACGGTAAGACAGACTGTCTACAAATGGAGAAAGTTTAGCACTGTTGCTACTCTCCCTAGGCGTGGTCGTCCTGTAAAAATGACTGCAAGAGCACAGCGCAGAATGCTGCATGAGGTAAAGAAGAATCCCAGAGTGTCAGCTAAAGACCTACAGAAATCTCTGGCACATGCTAACATTTTTGTTGACACATCTACAATAAGGAAAACATTAAACAAGAATGGAGTACATGGGAGGACACCACGGAGGAAGCCATTGCTGTCCAAAAAGAATATTGCAGCACGTTTGAAGTTTGCAAAAGAGCACCTGGATGTTCCACAGCACTACTGGCAAAATATACTGTGGACAGATGAAACCAAGATTGAGTTGTTTGGGAAGAACACACAACACTATGTGTGGAGAAAAAAGGCCCAGCACACCAACATCAAAACCTCATCCCCACTGTGAAACATGGCGGAGGGAGCATCATGGTTTGGGGCTGCTTTGCTGCCTCAGGGCCTGGACGGATTGTTGTCATTGATGGGAAAATGAATTCCAGAGTTTATCAAGACATTTTGCAGGAAAACGTAGGAAAAAATAATAAGTAGGATTGCCTTTTTAGCATAGGAGAAATGATTGGCACAGTTTTAAATTGCAAAGTGAAGTGTGGTTGAGAGTTCAAGATTTGTCTAGCCAAGCCCCCCCCGCTGCAGTGTCCTAACTGTGCCTACAGTGACCCACCAAGACACCGGTGTCCATAGAATTTTTTACACTTGCTGACCAGCCCTGTGGCATTTTTAACTCTCACGGACCACCGCCCCAGGGCAATCTCTTTTTACCACTACTGACCACCAACCCTGGGGCATTTTTTACTCTCACAGACCACCAGCCCCGGGGCAATCTCTTTTTACCTCTCAAGGACCTCCAGCCTCGGGGCATTTTTTCACTTCCCACTGGCCTTGTATACATCCTGTACTGTATTAAAATAACAACATTAATAAGTAACACAGGACTGCTTTATGAATGTATGGCATGGGCCACTTTAATCCCCCTCCCCCTTTATAATGGCCATACACACCAATATTTTGTCCATTTTACGGCTTGTTGCTACAGTCTACTGTGCCAAAAAGTGATATTTCACTTCTTGGTAGATAATAGAAAATGAACTCCCAGACAGTTTTTTTTTTTTTTTTTTTTTAATAAGATCTCCACCGAGATAGGATTCTGCACAACTGCTGTGCCCACCAGGGGCGGACTGACAACTCATGGGGCCCCCGGGCAAAAGGGGATCATAGGGCCCCTGTGTCCTTGCCCAAACTCAAAAAGCCTATGAAAAAGGTACCAGGGGCATCTCATGGGGCCCCCTACTGACCCCGGGCCCTCGGGCAGTGCCTGAGTTTCCAAATGGTCAGTCCGGCCCTGGTGCCCACTAAGGCCCCTTCACACTAGCAGATCGATCCGCTATGAGGCGGCGGGAGTAAATCATATGTTTTCATTTACACCCGTCTACTTCTGATCCGGTAGAAACATACAAATAGGGATTGGTTCCCCATCCGTCTGCAGAAGAGATTAGATGGCAGTCGGATATAAAACAGAAAGGGGGTCCATTTACATCCAACCGCCCATAGAGGAGAGTGCGCTGTGTCTGCTCTGCTTATGTATGGACCAGCCATCCGCATGTTCAGTAGGGACCAGCGGACAGATCCCCCACTGAGCATGCGGACTCCAATGGAGCCTAAGAGCCCTTCCCACCATCACTGCTGGATCGAGATGTCTTTTAAAATTACAGATAATTTAATAGAAGGAGCTGGAACACACAAAGGTGTCCAGGAACACCCAGAACTCCTAGGTGGAAAGGAGCCATTATGATGGGGAGATCTCACTGTTGAGGTGTCCAAGATTTTTCTGAAGCCAGAGCTTCCACCTAAACTTAAGTATCACTTCTGGGTGGACTACCCTTTCTATCATGTCAATGAGGACTGCTTGATACAAAACTAGTGCATTGAAAGACAAAATGCTGGCATTAAAGTGTTATTAAACCCACAACAGTAAAATCAGTCTGTAGATGCAGTAAAACATGCTGGTTATACTCACTGTGGAACCTAAGGGATTAATCCTCTGCCCTGTGTAAAAATGCGGTTTGATCCCAACATCTCTGATCCTCCCCTTCTTCCAGTGTCCCAAACATATCTCCTGAATCATATGGAGACACTCTGCATATGCTCAGTTTGGTGTGCATTGAAAGAGAGGGTTTTTTTTTTATTTTCTTGGGAGAGTACATGTGATCAGCACAGGGCCAATCAGCACTGTCCAGACAGGCGTCATGGGGTTCTGCATCCTCCTAGAGCAGAAAGAAAACTCCTCCTACAAGCTTTAACATGTGCTCTGCTGGACACTGATAGAAGTCACAAGACTGCTCTAACTGCTAAGAAAAGGTATTTAGCAGTTTATATTTACTAAAATAAATTAAATTTCCATGTTGTGTGTACTGTGGGAGACCAGATATAGCGAATGCAGGGTCTGGGGGAGACCAGATATAGCGAATGCAGGGTCTGGGGAGACCGGATATAGTGAATGCAGGGTCCTGGGGAGACCGGATATAGTGAATGCAGGGTCCTGGGGAGACCGGATATAGTGAATGCAGGGTCCTGGGGAGACCGGATATAGTGAATGCAGGGTCCTGGGGAGACCGGATATAGTGAATGCAGGGTCCTGGGGAGACCGGATATAGTGAATGCAGGGTCCTGGGGAGACCGGATATAGTGAATGCAGGGTCCTGGGGAGACCGGATATAGTGAATGCAGGGTCCGGGGAGACCGGATATAGTGAATGCAGGGTCCAGGGAGACCGGATATAGTGAATGCAGGGTCCTGGGGAGACCGGATATAGTGAATGCAGGGTCCTGGGGAGACCGGATATAGTGAATGCAAGATCCGGGGAGACCAGATATAGTGAATGCAGGGTCCGGGGTGACCAGATATAGTGAATGCAGGGTCCGGGGAGACCAGATATAGTGAATGCAAGGTCCGAGGAGACCGGAAATAGTGAATGCAGGGTCCTGGGTTTAGTAACACTAACTTTATTGCTGGTCCAGCTTGACACAATACATGTAGTGGTAGCTGTGATATTTGGGGACCTGTTCAAACAGCTTCCACTGTGCACACTGACCACAAGAGATCGACAGGGGGTTACTTTCTGACTGGATGAGGATAGATTGTGATGTCATCCACCCTTCCTCTCCGCCTCATCCAATCAGAGATTGCTTTGTGTGCATTTAAACAAATCCAAGGTGTTTTCTGAAGTGGTAGTGCCAAGTCAGTAACCCCTGTGTACAGTGTGCAGAGGGGAAGCAGGACCCCAAAGATCGTGGCTATCACTGTGTGCAATGAGCAGCCCTTTGGATATGACATATGGATGATTACATTGTGCCAAGCTGGACCAATGCAAGTTGGAAATAAATATAATTCCTGAAGTTCTACTTTAATCAAATTTAATGCCAAAGGTCAATTGGAAGCAGTCAATTGCTGCTGTGAGAGATGGAATTGTGCTTTCAGCCCCGATTAGTTTGACTGAAAAATGACAGAAATAGCACCTTCTTATTGCTAATAAATTATGGACGGACGACAAATTATGCCTGAGTAGCCTTGGCCAAAATAATCAAAATTTTCCAGACCACTCAACAAGTTTCAATTTTGATTGAAAGATGTGAGAAATCGGTGAAGGGGGATCAACAGTAAAAAAGAGGATCTACATTTGCTTGATTCAACAGATTTAGAAACAATTCTGCAAACAATGGGACTGATACGCATTTAGAGACGGTCAGTCCAATTTTCATACACCAACCTTGCGCAGCACTCGCCGTTTACAATGCTCGTTCTTTCACCACCCCAACAAACCATATCACATTGGTCAGAGAGGAGGCGTCATCCAAAAAAAAAAAAACACTTTACAAGATTGGACAGGATGTTTGTGTCCTCTAAGATTAAATATGTGCGTAATGCTCAGATCTGACTCATATTTTAATTATATGTTGCAGAGACATGAAACTGTCCATTACTGAGCAAGAATAACTCTGCGATACAATGAAAGCTGCGTGGAAGCGCAATTACAAAAACTATTGGCTAGACTCCGTAAGAGACTTGCAAAAGAAGAATGAAGACGACATAATGTGACGCCGTTCTATTGGGTTATAGAAAAATAGCGGTACAGGTAATGCTTGTTGCCTGAAACGTCGCCTTGCATTGGGTTGAAGTCCCAAGTTCTAGCCGGCATACCCTGTGGGTGTTGGTAGTCAGGTGCCAATGGTTTGGTTTGCCGGGTGGGCACCGCTACAGTCTGCTCACAGTTTAGCAGAAGACAAAACACGTTTTCTTTGCTGCCAATTTATTTATTTTTTTAGTTACATAGTTAGTCTGGCTGAAAAAAGGCAAAAGTCCATCCAGGTAAACCATTTAAAAAAAAAAAAAAAATGTATCGTATACTCAGTTGATCAAGAGGAAGGAAAAAAAAAAACCCCAGCAAAGCATAATCCAATTTGCTCCTGCTGGGGAAAAAAATTCCTTCCTGATCCCCCAAGAGGCAATCGGATATTTCCTGGATCAACTTTACCTATAAATGTTTTATCCAGTTATATTCTGTGTATCTAGGAAAGCATCCAGGACTTTTTTTTAAAGAAATCCACTGAGCTGGCCAGAACCAACTCTTGAGAGAGTCTATTCCACATTTTCACAGCTCTCACTGTGAAGAAACCTTTCCGTGGAGATTAAATGTATTTTCCTCCAGATGTAAAGAGTGCCCCCTTGTCCTCTGTGATGACCTCAGGGTGAATAACTACACCGAGTTCATTATATGGACCACTGATGTATTGGTGATCATATCCCCCCTTATGTATTATATATGGTGATCATATCCCCCCTTATGTATTATACATGGTGATCATATCCCCCTTTATGTATTATACATGGAGATCATATCCCCCTTATGTATTATACATGGTGATCATATCCCCCCTTATGTATTATACATGGAGATCATATCCCCCCTTATGTATAATACATGGTGATCATATCCCCCCCTTATGTATTATACATGGAGATCATATCCCCCCCTTATGTATTATACATGGAGATCATATCCCCCCTTATGTATTATATATGGTGATCATATCCCCCCTTATGTATTATACATGGAGATCATATCCCCCCCCTTATGTATTATACATGGTGATCATATCCCCCCTTATGTATTATACATGGAGATCATATCCCCCCCTTATGTATTATACATGGAGATCATATCCCCCCTTATGTATTATACATGGAGATCATATCCCCCTTATGTATTATACATGGAGATCATATCCCCCCTTATGTATTATACATGGAGATCATATCCCCCTTATGTATTATACATGGAGATCATATCCCCCCTTATGTATTATACATGGTGATCATATCCCCCCCTTATGTATTATACATGGTGATCATATCCCCCTTATGTATTATACATGGTGATCATATCCCCCCCCCTTATGTATTATACACGGTGATCATATCCCCCCCCCTTATGTATTATACACGGTGATCATATCCCCCCTTATGTATTATACATGGAGATCATATCCCCCTTATGTATTATACATGGAGATCATATCCCCCTTATGTATTATACATGGAGATCATATCCCCCCTTATGTATTATACATGGAGATCATATCCCCCTTATGTATTATACATGGAGATCATATCCCCCCTTATGTATTATACATGGAGATCATATCCCCCCTTATGTATTATACATGGTGATCATATCCCCCCTTATGTATTATACATGGTGATCATATCCCCCCTTATGTATTATACATGGAGATCATATCCCCCTTATGTATTATACATGGAGATCATATCCCCCCTTATGTATTATACATGGAGATCATATCCCCCCTTATGTATTATACATGGAGATCACATCCCCCCTTATGTATTATACATGGAGATCATATCCCCCCTTATGTATTATACATGGTGATCATATCCCCCCTTATGTATTATACATGGAGATCATATCCCCCCTTATGTATTATACATGGAGATCATATCCCCCTTATGTATTACACTTGGAGATCAAATCCTAGGTGATTGCAGTGGAAGTGGGTACCTGTCAAATTTATGTACCTGCTCCCCAAAGGTGCCAATCCTTAATGGGGAGCGGGGAGGCAAAGCATTAAAACGGAACTTTCCCTTTTGGGTGGAGCTCCGCTTTAATCAGAGATATGCTGCTCTCTTCTTGGTGTCCTTTCGATGAATGGTCTGCGATTACCAAGATTTAATTGGGCCTGCTTCTTTCATAGTGGGCTGTGAAATGATCTTTGATGATCTTTCATTTTCTCCTCTGCCAAAACGGGCAAACTAATTCCAGTGTAATAACCTGCACATAGAAATGAGGTTTAAACACACGCTGCTAAAATATTTACTTTCACTGAATTGATTTAGCAAATATCTAACAATGTTTAATAAAATGCAATGCAAAATATATAAAATAGTGCATCTCACAGATAACACGCTGTTAACACGGATTTATCCAGCAGTTCCACGTATCGGTGGATTAGCTCGGGGTCAGCAGCTCATTTTCCTGATTCTATGCAAGAATGTAAAAAACCTTTATGCTCCGTTCACACCTATGCAGTTTGCTTTTTGTCTGTTTTGCAGTGCTTTTCGCAGTTTGTTTGGCGTTTTTACCTCGTTTTGTTCAGTCCCTGGCGCTTTCCAAAAAACGCAGCAGCTGAAAAAAGCATAGATGTGAATATGTTCCATAGGAAACCATGTTAAATGGACTGTAGTGCATTTCTGCAAAAAAACACTTCAAAACGCATCGGTGTGAACGGAGCCTCCCCCAATATTTACCTGAGCCCCATCTCAATCAAGTGATGTGCACGATAGTCACAGCCAGAGGGGAGGGAGCATACCCCAATATTTACCTGAGCCCCATCTCAATCAAGTGATGTGCACGATAGTCATAGCCAGAGGGGAGGGAGCCTCCCCCAATATTTACCTGAACCCCATCTCAATCAAGTGATGTGCACGATAGTCATAGCCAGAGGGGAGGGAGCATCCCCCAATATTTACCTGAACCGCATCTCAATCATGTGATGTGCACGATAGTCATAGCTAGAGGGGAGGGAGCATCCCCCAATATTTACCTGAACCCCATCTCAATCAAGTGATGTGCACGATAGTCATAGCCAGAGGGGAGGGAGCATCCCCCAATATTTACCTGAACCGCATCTCAATCAAGTGATGTGCATGATAGTCATAGCCAGAGGGGAGGGAGCCTCCCCCAATATTTACCTGAACCCCATCTCAATCAAGTGATGTGCACGATAGTCATAGCTAGAGGGGAGGGAGCATCCCCCAATATTTACCTGAACCGCATCTCAATCAAGTGATGTGCACGATAGTCATAGCTAGAGGGGAGGGAGCATCCCCCAATATTTACCTGAACCCCATCTCAATCAAGTGATGTGCACGATAGTCATAGCCAGAGGGGAGGGAGCCTCCCCCAATATTTACCTGAACCCCATCTCAATCAAGTGATGTGCACGATAGTTACAGCCAGAGGGGAGGGAGCATCCCCCAATATTTACCTGAACCCCATCTCAATCAAGGGATGTGCACGATAGTTACAGCCAGAGGGGAGGGAGCATCCCCCAATATTTACCTGAACCCCATCTCAATCAAGTGATGTGCACGATAGTCATAGCCACAGGGCAGAGAGCAGGGGGCGGGGCCAAGCAGTGCTCTGTGTGTCAACAGACACAGAGCGGGGCTCAGCGGTGAGCAAGTGGGGGCACTTTGTAGGGGGGAGGAGCCAGGAGTGCTGGCAGGGAAACCAAGAGGAGGATCAGGACTGCTCTGTGCAAAACCATTGAACATAGCAGGTAAACATAACATGTTCGGTTTTTTTTTAATTTTTACCCTTCGAATCACTTTAACTGTGTGTACACTCTGGGTTTTAATTTTTTTTTTCCCCCTTTAAAATGACAGTCCCTATAAAAGTAAAATGGACATGTTGAATCTTGTAGGCCCGGAACATTAGGACTGCAGCTTCTATACACAAACCCTTCATCCTTTTCTTTCTACTCCCACGTCTGGTTACTGCTCTTACTTCCCAGCCCCCCCCCCCCCCCCCCCCCAATCCCCAGGCATAGTGCGTCTCACAGATAACACTTACGCTGCCAAAATATTTGTCCAGCAGTTCCACGTATCGGTGGATTAGCTCCAGGGTCAGCAGCTCATTATCCTGATCTTCAACCGCACAACAGAAATACAGGCTGGCATATCTAGGAGAGAAAGCTTGGATTTAAAGAAGGAGATAAACAGGAGGTGGGTGGGGGTTGGGGGGGGGGGGGGGGGGGGAGAAGTGTGCCGGAGGTCAGTACATCTAGACTGAATCTTAATAATGGTCATATAGAACATTCAAATAATGGTTTAAAAATGCAGTGAGAAGAAAATCAGTTATTTTATTAAAAGGGGAAATAAAATATTTACAGTAGTTATAATAGACACAGTAACAGTAGGCAAAGCAGCAGGTGCAAAACTTGGCCAAAGAAAAAAAAAAAAAGCAACCCTAAAACCCCCCCCCCAAAAAAAAAACAAAAAAAAAAAAACGCATGTAGTAAAGAACCACCTCTTAAAGTGATTGTAAACCTTGTATATGAAAAGTAAACAAGAGCATATCCTTCTATACTGTGTGCTTGCCACAATCTAAAGCACTGAGTGCGATTTCTGTCTTCTCAGCCAATCCTCTGCTATTGGCTATTGAAACCACAGAATGGCAGAATATGACCCCCGTCACCCACTCTAGCACATAGAAGGTGAATGAAAGCCTCTGCTGTGCATGTTTCCCTATGAGACTGTGTAGAGTGGGATGTATTTCTACCCTCCACTTAGGTGTCATATTACACTCAGCTCTCTGCTGTGCAGTGTGTGACATCAAATCCCTGTCCTCTGCCTGCTGGAGTTGAGAAATAGCCTTTGATCTGTGTGCTTTAAAACAGGGGTCTCCAAACTTTCTAAACAAAGGCCAATTTACTGTCCTTCAGACTTTAGAGGGGCCAGACGCTAATCTAGAGTATTATGGTAAGGAACTGAGCCCCCTCGTCGGCGCCAGTGGGACGAACAGCGAGAGCCCCCTCGTCGGCGCCAGTGGGACGAACAGCGAGAGCCCCCTCGTCGGCGCCAGTGGGACGAACAGCGAGAGCCCCCTCGTCGGCGCCAGTGGGACGAACAGCGAGAGCCCCCTCGTCGGCGCCAGTGGGACGAACAGCGAGAGCCCCCTCGTCGGCGCCAGTGGGACGAACAGCGAGAGCCCCCTCGTCGGCGCCAGTGCAAAGAACAGCCAGTGTCCCATCGTCGGCGCCAGTGCAAAGAACAGCCAGTGCCCCATCGTCGGCGCCAGTGCAAAGAACAGCCAGTGCCCCATCGTCGGCGCCAGTGCAAAGAACAGCCAGTGCCCCATCGTCGGCTCCAGTGCAAAGAACAGCCAGCGCCCCATCGTCGGCGCCAGTGCCCCATCGTCGGCGCCAGTGCAAAGAACAGCCAGTGCCCCATCGTCGGCGCCAGTGCAAAGAACAGCCAGTGCCCCATCGTCGGCGCCAGTGCAAAGAACAGCCAGTGCCCCATCGTCGGCGCCAGTGCGAAGAGCAGCCAGTGCCCCATCGTCGGCGCCAGTGCGAAGAGCAGCCAGTGCCCCATCGTCGGCTCTAGTGCAAAGAACAGCCAGTGCCCCATCGTCGGCGCCAGTGCAAAGAACAGCCAGTGCCCCATCGTCGGCTCCAGTGCAAAGAACAGCCAGCGCCCCATCGTCGGCGCCAGTGCCCCATCGTCGGCTCCAGTGCAAAGAACAGCCAGCGCCCCATCGTCGGCGCCAGCGCCCCATCGTCGGCGCCAGTGCAAAGAACAGCCAGTGCCCCATCGTCGGCGCCAGTGCGAAGAACAGCCAGTGCCCCATCGTCGGCTCCAGTGCAAAGAACAGCCAGTGCCCCATCGTCGGCGCCAGTGCAAAGAACAGCCAGTGCCCCATCGTCGGCGCCAGTGCAAAGAACAGCCAGTGCCCCATCGTCGGCGCCAGTGCAAAGAACAGCCAGTGCCCCATCGTCGGCGCCAGTGCAAAGAACAGCCAGTGCCCCATCGTCGGCGCCAGTGCAAAGAACAGCCAGTGCCCCATCGTCGGCGCCAGTGCAAAGAACAGCCAGTGCCCCATCGTCGGCGCCAGTGCAAAGAACAGCCAGCGCCCCATCGTCGGCTCCAGTGCAAAGAACAGCCAGCGCCCCATCGTCGGCGCCAGTGCCCCATCGTCGGCGCCAGTGCAAAGAACAGCCAGTGCCCCATCGTCGGCGCCAGTGCAAAGAACAGCCAGTGCCCCATCGTCGGCTCCAGTGCAAAGAACAGCCAGTGCCCCATCGTCGGCGCCAGTGCAAAGAACAGCCAGTGCCCCATCGTCGGCGCCAGTGCAAAGAACAGCCAGTGCCCCATCGTCGGCGCCAGTGCAAAGAACAGCCAGTGCCCCATCGTCGGCGCCAGTGCAAAGAACAGCCAGTGCCCCATCGTCGGCGCCAGTGCAAAGAACAGCCAGTGCCCCATCGTCGGCGCCAGTGCAAAGAACAGCCAGTGCCCCATCGTCGGCTCCAGTGCAAAGAACAGCCAGTGCCCCATCGTCGGCTCCAGTGCAAAGAACAGCCAGTGCCCCATCGTCGGCGCCAGTGCAAAGAACAGCCAGTGCCCCATCGTCGGTGCCAGTGCAAAGAACAGCCAGTGCCCCATCGTCGGCGCCAGTGCGAAGAACAGCCAGTGCCCCATCGTCGGCGCCAGTGCGAAGAGCAGCCAGTGCCCCATCGTCGGCGCCAGTGCGAAGAGCAGCCAGTGCCCCATCGTCGGCTCTAGTGCAAAGAACAGCCAGTGCCCCATCGTCGGCGCCAGTGCAAAGAACAGCCAGTGCCCCATCGTCGGCTCCAGTGCAAAGAACAGCCAGCGCCCCATCGTCGGCGCCAGTGCCCCATCGTCGGCTCCAGTGCAAAGAACAGCCAGCGCCCCATCGTCGGCGCCAGTGCCCCATCGTCGGCGCCAGTGCAAAGAACAGCCAGTGCGAAGAACAGCCAGTGCCCCATCGTCGGCGCCAGTGCAAAGAACAGCCAGTGCCCCATCGTCGGCGCCAGTGCAAAGAACAGCCAGTGCCCCATCGTCGGCGCCAGTGCAAAGAACAGCCAGTGCCCCATCGTCGGCGCCAGTGCAAAGAACAGCCAGTGCCCCATCGTCGGCGCCAGTGCAAAGAACAGCCAGTGCCCCATCGTCGGCGCCAGTGCAAAGAACAGCCAGTGCCCCATCGTCGGCGCCAGTGCAAAGAACAGCCAGTGCCCCATCGTCGGCGCCAGTGCAAAGAACAGCCAGTGCCCCATCGTCGGCGCCAGTGCAAAGAACAGCCAGTGCCCCATCGTCGGCGCCAGTGCAAAGAACAGCCAGTGCCCCATCGTCGGCGCCAGTGCAAAGAACAGCCAGTGCCCCATTGTCGGCGCCAGTGCAAAGAACAGCCAGTGCCCCATCGTCGGCGCCAGTGCAAAGAACAGCCAGTGCCCCACTGCGGCGCCAGTGCAAAGAACAGCCAGTGCCCCATCGTCAGCGCCAGTGGCAGAAATGATGCCCCACTAACGGTGTCAGTAGGGGGAATAGTGCTTTGTATCAGAAGGCAGAATAGTGCCCCAAAGGTCGGATAAACATATGCAAAGGGCCACATCTGGCCCTCAGGCTGCAGTTTGGAGACCACTGCTTTAGAAGGGTGTAGAGAAAAGAAATAATACAAAAGGGATAACAGGTGCATGGTGTGGCAGTCCATGTATATTTGATGGGTTCCAAATGGGCAGGGGTAAAGGTAGTCCAGTAGGCACTAAGGGCAAGCTGCGTAGGAGCGAAGCAACACTCTGCAGAAGGGAAACAAAGAAACACAAACGCCTCTAAGTGTGTACTGTGAAGGTATTTAATAAAAAGATAAGTAGTAACTCACATCTTAGAATTTAAAAACAGGCTTATGGGTAAGAGGGTGAGACGGCTGTAGCCAGATGTTGTTGTATGTCTGATCCAGAGAGGAGATCAATGGAGTCCGTCAGCAGGTGGTGCTGTGCATGTGCAACATGGATGGTAAGCCTGGTGGAATCTCCAAGGTATCTGCCAGCAGATGGTGCTGTGCATATGCAGCACGGATGGTGGGGCTTGGCAGAGTCTCCAAGATGTCCAGGATCAGCACATGTGGCGTCTGACGTCATCAAAATGCTAGGCATCCTCTCTGGATCAGACACACAACAACCTCTGGCTACAGACGTCTCACCCTCTCACCCATGAGCCTGTTTTTAAATTCTAAGATGTGAGTTACTACTTATCTTTTTATTAAATACCTTCACAGGACACACTTAGAGGCGTTGTGTTTCTTTGTTCTCCTTTGTGTAAAGAAAAGAAAGCTACAGATAGACAGGTAAATAGCCAGGAAGGTGCCTCTAAGTGCAGTAAGCAGCCGTTTATTGAGTAGTAAAGGTTAAAGCACTTACAAGATAGCAGTCAGATAAAAGCTCATCAGGTATAATGCCAGGGAGACACACTGAGCCGACCAGCTGTAGTGAGTGTGGTGGAACGCACGGGCAAGATGGCTGCTGTACTTCCAGGAAAAGCATGGAACACACATGCCGGACGTGACATCAAGGGGGCGTTAACACGTTTCAGAGGATGTGCAGACACTCCTTCCTCAGACGTTGCGGGCAAGATGGCTTCCGTACTTCCAGGAGAGGCCTGGAACACACATCAAGGGGGCGTTAACGCATTTCGGAGAATGTGCAGACACTCCTTCCTGATACTGCGAGCAAGACAGACGCCGTACTTCCAGGAGAGGCGTGGAACACAAACGCCGGACGTGATATCAAGGGGGCAGTAACGCGGTTCGGAGCACGTGCAGACACTCCTCCTTGGCATTATACCTGATGAGCTTTTATCTGACTGCCATCTTGTAAGTGCTTTTAACCTTCACTAACTGCTGCATACTGCACTTAGGAGGTGCCTTCCCTGCTATTTACTTTACTAGAGTCTGCTTCCACTCTTGAAGGGCTGCTCCAGTGCACAGTGTGCTCCCATGTCATCTGGTCTCCTTTCCCTCCACTGGATGCCCAAGATCCTTTTCTCCTGGAGGTCACACCAGTGCAGAGAGCCCTACAAACACTGTTACAGATAAACAGGTACAACTTATATAGGACGACTTGTTTCATCTCTATGTGTCACCTGAGGACAGTTACTTCAGTTACTTTAATAAAGGGTTTGTAAGGTTGCATATTCAGTAGGAATGAGCTCAGGAGTGTTTCAATCCTAATCCCAACAAACCTGAGCAATCCCACTAGGAAGCGGTCACCTGTAATGTACCAATCACAAGTGACCAAGGCTTTCTCCGCCCCACATCGACATGTAAAATGCAGCTGGGCAGGGCAGGGAATGGCTCGGCCAAGTACAGGTGACAGCTTCCTGGTGGGATCACTCAGGTGGGTTGGGACTAGGACCTGAGCACACCTGAGCCCATTACTAATCTTCAGTATGGGGTTGTTTTGGGCACATACTGGGGGGGGGGAAATACAAAAAGAAACATAAGCAGTATATTCCTGCAGTTCCCTCCGTTTTCTCATCTATAGACCCTGCAAGTAGAGAAAAATACCTTTTGATCTGCCAGGAACACATAAGGAGGTTAACCACTTCCCGTGTGGCCCATTTACATAAACGGCTGGAAGGGAGCAGTGCAGGGGTGAGTGGCTGTTTTTTGAGACAGATAAAACTTTATTTTGGTGGTATTTATTCACCACTGGGATTTTTTTTTTTTGCTATATAAATAAAAAATCCAAAAATTTTGAAAAAAAAAAAAAGTGTTTTTCTTATAAAATTTTGCAAATAAATAACCTTTCTTCATAAATCTTGGCCAAAATGTATTCAGTTATCTTTTTATAAAAAAAAAAAACCCAAATTGGTTTATAACCAAAAATTATGTTTCTAAATTTTTTTTTACATTTTTATTTTTTTATATTATTATTTTTTTTTTTTTTTACGTACTGTCACCCTAGCAGTACAGTGTCACCATGGTGACACTGTACTACTTGTGGGGTGTGATGAAGATTTAATTTTTTTTTACACTGATTGCTTTTAAACCCATAAAGGCTGTAAAAGCAATAATTTCTCCTTCTCTCCGGCTGCATTCTTGCAGCCATTGAGAAATACTGTGAGAGCTGTGATTGGTCACAGCTTGTCACATGGTACAAGGCTGTTGTGAATAGCCTTGTACCATGTGACCTCTGATCATTCACAGATTTCACACATAGTAAGCAATGTCAGAAGTGACATCTTGCTTACTACTCTTCATGTGATCACTGATTGGCCAATCAGTGATCACATGATCGGGACCTCGCACAGAGGTCCCGTACAACTGTTGGTGTACCACTGTGTCCGGAGGACACAGTGGGCACCGGATCGTGGTGCTGTGCGCTCCCAGGGAGCGAACACAAGCAGGGATCGGGGAGGCCGTTTATTTACAGCCATCTGCCCCTGCACTGCTCCCATCCAGCCGTTTATATACATGGGCCGCACGGGAAAAGATTAAAGTGGTTCTAAAGGTCAAAGGTTTTTCACCTTAAAGCATTTTCTGCATTAAGGTAAAAAAACCTTTCGAGTGCAGCTTCCCTCTGGCCAGCCCCTCATACTTACCAGAGCCTGATCTCAACCCAGAGCTGTGCCTGAGAGCAGTGACTCTCTCTCTCCTCACTGGCTCAGAGACAGCAACAGGAGCCATCGGTTCCTTCTAATGTCAATCACAGCAAGTGAGGAGGGAGCGCGGGGTATAGACACAATGAGTGCATACTACGAGGGAGTGGTGTAATGCGCCGGCCTGCCTTGTCCGTGTCAATAGATGCAGACAGGTAGGCTTGGGAGCGAGCCCGCAAGATTGCCCCATAACAAGTAGCTTGCTATGGGGGAACCTGGCAGGGAGGGGGAGGAGCTGAGACCCCAGAAGAGGACGATCGAATCTGCTGTGCGGAAAACCACTGCACAGAGCAGGCAAGTAAGATATGTTTGTAAACCTAGAAATATTTTTGTAAGTAACAATCACCTTAAACCGAACAAAAAGTGTGATCATGACAGTAAAATGCTCACGTACAAGTATTCCATCCTAGTTATCAGCATCATATCCCACAATTCTATAGGAAAAGATGTTATCCTGCAACAGTTAGGCAATTAAGTGCAACATTTAATCAACATTGTCTATGTCTACTTCTGTTCAATATGTGCGACACAGATGGACTTCCTACGTGAGTCAGCAGCAAATGGAGGGATGTCACAGCCAGGCCCCTTCTGTTACCATGTGAGGAGAAAGAACACAGCAAGTTATGATGTGAAAGGATTGACAGTAATGCGATTTATGCACAGTATTCCACAATGATTCATGCCTGGACCCCTCATGGATTGTAGACAGCACAACTAATGATGACCCTTGCCTTAACGTATATGTGATCCCTCACCTTGTAAAACAAACCCATTCAGTTTAACATCTAAATTATATTATATAATATTATCTATATTTAATTATATTAAAAACAGGATGGATAAAAATCAATGATTTTTTTAACCACTTCCCGACCGGCCGTTGCATATAAACGGCCAGACGGTGGCACTGCAGTGTCGGGTGACCGTTTATAAAAGGCCTCCCCGCACCCTGCTTGTGCGCGCTCCCACCGCGATCCGGTGCCCGCTGTGTCCTCCGAACACAGTAAAACACCGATCGTCGGACGGGACCTCTGTACGAGGTCCCGATCATGTGATCACTGATTGGCTAATCAGTGATCACATGCAAAGTAGTAAGCAAGATGTCACTTCTAACATCATTGCTTACTACGTGTGAAATCTGTGAATGATCACAGAGGTCACATGGTACAGGGCTATTCACAACAGCCTTGTACCATGTGACAAGCTGTGACCAATCACAGCTCACTCAGTACTTCTCAATGAGTGCAAGAATGCAGACAGAGAGAAAGAGAAATGATTGCTTTTACATCCTATATGGGTGTAAAAGCAATCAGTGTAAAAAAAAAAAAAATCTTCATCACCCCCCACAAGTAGCACAGCGTCACCATGGCTTACTAAGTCATTGCTTACTACGTGTGAAATCTGTGAATGATCACAGAGGTCACATGGTACAAGGCTATTCACAACAGCCTTGCACCATGTGACAAGCTGTGACCAATCACAGCTCACTCAGTACTTCTAAATGAGTGCAAGAATGCAGACAGAGAGAAAGAGAAATGATTGCTTTTACATCCTATATGGGTGTAAAAGCAATCAGTGTAAAAAAAAAAAAAAAAAATCTTCATCACCCCCCACAAGTAGTAGTGTCACCATGGTGACACTGTACTACTTGTGGGGGGTGATGAAGATTTTTTTTTTTTTTTTTTTTTTTTACACTGATTGCTTTTACACCCATATAGGATATAAAAGCAATCATTTCTCTTTCTAGCTGCATTCTTGCACTCATTGAGAAGTACTGAGTGAGCTGTGATTGGTCACAGCTTGTCACATGGTACAAGGCTGTTGTGTGAATAGCCTTGTACCATGTGACCTCTGTGATCATTCACAGATTTCACACGTAGTAAGCAATGACGTAGTAAGCCATGGTGACACTGTACTGCTAGGGTGACAGTATGTAAAAAAAAATAAAAATAAAAAATATAAAAAAATAAAATAAAAATGTAAAAAAAAAAAAAAAGGTTTAAAAATTATAATTTTTGGTTATAAACTAATTTGGATTTTTTTTTTTTTTACTAAAAAGATAACGGAATCAATTTTGGCCAAGATTTATGATGAAATATTATTTATTTGCAAAATTTTATTTAAAAAAACACTTTTTTTCAAAATTTTTGGACTTTCATTTACATAGCAAAAAAAAATAAATAAATAAATGAATAATTGCCACCAAAATAAAGCTTTATCTGTCTCAAAAAACTGGTAAAAAATTCATTTGGGTACAGTGTTGCATGACTGCGTAATTGTCATTCAAAGTGTGATAGCGCTGAAAGCTGAAAATTGCCCTGGTCAGGAAGGGGGTAAAAGTGTCCGGTCTGGAAGTGGTTAAAGCAAGGGAGGAAAAAAAAAAAAAATCAGATTTTTTTTTTTATTTAAATTGGATTTTTTTATTTTTATCAAATTTATTTTAATAAAATGCCTTTGGAGTAAAAGTCAATCTAAAGATAGTTTTCTATTTAGGATACATTAATAATTTAGTTTATTCAGCATGAAATGGAGCTTGGTTATGTAGCATGAGGCTGTATATTCTGCAATATTTACATTTTTGGTAAACTCAATGAATCCAAACTTATGATGTGTATTAAGAGTTCGTGGACACGAGTGGGGGGTTGGGGGTGGATGATGGGTTGGGGTTTGGTCTGAAGCAGGCACAATCCTTATCTATGTAAAAAAGAAACCTGCTATCTGGAAAGAGGCAGGGGTGGGGAAGAGGAGGACTGCTACTTTCACTTTTGAGTTAAGGTCAGCTTTAAAGTGGAGCTCCACCCAAAATAGGAAGTTACGCTTTAAGGACTGCTCCCCCGCTCCCCATTAAGGATTGGCACCTTTGGGGGGCTGGGGGGAGCGGGTACCCGAATTGACAGGTACCCGCTCCCACTTCCGGTCTGATCGCTAGGCGATCGGAAGCGGAAGTTGTCCTCCCTCCTTCCTCCCTGTAGTCTTTTGGGACACGTGACAGGTCCCAGAAGATTACAGGACCATTCCAGGGGAAGGGGAAGTTCCGCTTTAAGGACTGCTCCCCCGCTCCCCATTAAGAATTGGCACCTTTGGAAGGGAAGGGGGGAGCGGGTACCCGAATTGACAGGTACCCGCTCCCACTTCCGGTCTGATTGCCTAGTCGATCGGAAGCGGAAGGTGTCCTCCCCCCCTGCAGTCTTTTGGGACACGTGACAGGTCCCAGAAGATTACAGGACCATTCCAGGGGAAGGGGAAGTTCCGCTTTAAGGACTGCTCCCCATTAAGGATTGGCACCTTTGGGGGGCAGGGGGGAGCGGGTACCCAAATTGACAAGTTCCCCGCTCCCACTTTCGGTCTGACCGCCTAGGCGATCAGAAGTGGAAGGTGTCCTCTCCCCTCCCTCCCTGTAGTCTTTTGGGACACGTGACAGGTCCCAGAAAACTAGAGGACCATTACACCCAAAAGGGGAAGTTCCGCTTTAAGGACTGCTCCCCCACTCCCCATTAAGGATTAGCACCTTTGGGGGACGGGTACCCGAATTTGACAGGAACCCGCTCCCATTTCCAATCCTATCGCCTAGGCGATCGGAAATGGAAGGTGTCCTCCCTCCCTGTAGTCTTTTGGGACACAAGACAGGTCCCAGAAGATAAAAGTCAGCAGCTACAAAAACGTTTAAAAATCAGCCACTTACTTGTCCCTCGGTCCCGTGGTGTGTCCCCCGCAGCCCGTTTCAACGGCCGTCCTAGATTCCAGGAGGCCGCCATCCTCAATGTGGGCACCCGCTCTGACAGCTTGCGGCTTCACAGCCGGGTACCCATTGCGCATGTGCGAGTAGCTCTGCGCTTTGTGAATGGCCCTGTAATCTTCTGGGACCTGTCACGTGTCCCAAAAGACTACAGGGAGGGAGGACACCTTCCGTTTCCGATCCCCTAGGCGATAGGACTGGAAATGGGAGCGGGTACCTGTCAAATTCAGGTACCCGCCTCCCAAAGGTGCCAATCTTTAATGGGGAGCAGGGCAGCAGTCCTTAAAGCGGAACTTCCCCTTTTGGGTGGAGCTCCGCTTTAAGGTCAGCTTTAAGAAATATGTAAAGCCAACATTTCATATTCCTGATATTTTTTTAAAATGTTTCATTTATTTCAGGTACAATTTACGCAGCGCTATATATATATATATATATATATATATATATATATATATATATACACACACACACACACACATATATATATATATATATATACACACACACACACACACACATATATATATATACACACACACACACACACACACACATATATATATATACACACACACACACACACACACACACACACACACACACATATATATATATATATATATATATATATATATATATATATATACACATATATATACATACACATATATATATATATATATATATATATATATACACACACACACATAGTACATTCACATTAGTCCCTAACCCCCAAGGGGTGTACAATCTAAGATATGTACCTGCTGTGCCATGTACTTGTATAAAAAAAAAGTATCTTTTTCTCTTTGTATTGCTTCCTTTGTGTGAAATCCTTGGGTGTTACTGCCAGTCTCTCTGCTTTCCTAAGAAGAAACTGACCACACCAGGCATGAGAGCACAGCAGGGTTAGTTTACTAGCTATGCTGCTGCCTGCTCTCCTCCAATGACCCGACTTGTGCTGACAAGCCCCCCCCCCCTGCATAGCCATTGACTAGGAAGACCAGTGTACTGCTAGTTCTCTAGCTGTGCTGGGACTGAGCCTGCTCTCCTCCAATGATCAGAAATGTCCTGACTAGGAAGATGAGTGTGCTGCTGTTTCTCCACTCCCAGCTCAATGAGCTGCTTACGCAGCTGAGAACAGAGGGTATGTGGTCAACAGGGGATAAAAAAAAAAAAAAGGGTATCCAAAATGTTATTTATATCTATACACAACTGTTTTGCTTTTCATTTCTATTTTAAACTGAATGGGGTGTTTTATAAAGTAAGGGTTTACGTATGCTTTACCAATTCAATACCGGGCAATTTTACACCTTCCTGCCCAGGCCATTTTTCAGGTTTCGGCGCTCTCACATTTTGAATGACAATTGCGCGGTCATACAACATTGTACCCAAACTAAAATTTTATCATTTTCTTCACACAACTAGAGCTTTCTTTTGGTGGTATTTAATCACCGCTGGGGTTTTTATTTTTTGCTAAATTATCAAAAAAAGACTGAAAATTTTGAAAAAAAAACAAAACACGTTTTTCTTTGTTTCTGTTATAAAAGTTTGCAAATAAATAATTGTTCTTCATAAATTTAGGCCGAGATGTATTCTGCTACATGTCTTTGGTGAAAATAACCCAAATTAGGATGTATTATTTAGTTTGTAGGAAAGTTATAGAGTTCACAAACTATGGTATAGATCTGAATATTGATCAGTCCTGAAGTACTGACAGCCAATCCAATTTCTTGAGGTCCAAGAATGTCAGAATAGTACAGATATCCCCCAAATGTCAGAACAGTACAGATATCCCCCAAATGTCAGGACAGTACAGATATCCCCCAAATGTCAGGACAGTACAGATATCCCCCAAATGTCAGGACAGTACAGATATCCCCCAAATGTCAGAACAGTACAGATATCCCCCAAATGTCAGGACAGTACAGATATCCCCCCAAATGTCAGAACAGTACAGATATCCCCAAATGACCCCTTTTTGCAAAGTAGACAGTCCGACGTACTTCATAAGAGGCATGGCGAGTTTTTTGAAGTTGTATTTTTTATGTCATAATTTTTCGGAAAATGAAAAAATGCAAAAAATTATTTTCACAATTTTTTTTTTTACATACTGTCACCAGTGCAGTACAGCGTCATCATATAACTGGCATGGCGGTGATCAGGGACACTGACTGGTGACAGTATGAAAAAAATATATATTTTTAAAAAAAAAATTTATTATTTTAAATTTTTTATTACTTTTTTTTTAAGATTTTTTTTTCATATTTCACTATGACCAAAGTAGTACAACGGTACCATAGTAACACTGTACTACTTTGGGGAAGTGATCAGTATTTTTTTTTTTTTTTTACACAATTTTCTTATAGCAAAGAATTACTTTGCTATAAGCAAGCATTTACCTGAATGACATCGATTCATTCTGGGTTTTTTTTTTTTTGTGCTTAGCTGTGATTTGGCCACAGCTAATCACATGACATGTGCATGTGATTAGCTGTGACCATTCACAGCTAGACACTAGTATACAATGGATGGCATGAATGAAGCCAACCATTGTATACAACTGTCATGTCACCCGCTGTGATTGGTCACAGCAGGTCACATGGTACCGGCAACGGAGCCAATACTCAGATCGGTCATCGGCCGTGTCCGAGGTACACGGCCGGTGACAGATCGCGCCGCTGCGCAGCTCTGCAAGCGCGAAAAGTGCGCATGTGCGGGAGGACGCCATTTGGCGTCCAACCCGGAAATCCAATACATTTTTCCGTCCGCCTTTTGGCTATTGGCCGGGCATGTATTGGTTAATGTTTATGTCCCATTATGGAGATTTTGCATCACGTATTGTTCTGGAGACACAACGAGATGTGAGAGGAAATCCATTCTTAGACAGTTTGAAAAATCCCCCTCACTTCCTGTTCCGGTGACAACTGTAACATTTGGGACTTTGTCACCTTTTCTTCCAGTGACAATGATCGAGAACAGATAGATCAGATGAATCAGCTTGTGGGGAGTCTGACCTTTCTATAATCGATCCAAAACTATACCAAAATGTTTTGGCTACAGACAGAAATTTATATGATAAGATTTTTGAAATATATTAATTTACCATTATACCTTGCAGTGACACAAAGGATTGTTTTCTGTGAAGGACACGCATATAGAGTGCCGATTGTAGAGGGTCCTCACCTTTTATAGACCACCTTCAAGTCCTTCCACTCCAGGAAACTGCACATTTTCGGTTTGCGGCTGAGCACCGTCTGCATTAAATCTCTCACCAGCTTCTTCTTGTCCCGCTCTGAAGTGGCGACGTACCATTTCTGCAGGCGCAGCTTCCCCTGCCGGCTGAACAGCAGCATAAATCGCATCTACAAGACAACCACCAGAAATGTCACATTACAACCAGGATGGATGTTGGATGAGCGATGAGCGCCCTCTACTGCCCAACCTGAGTATTGGCAGCAGAAGGCGGGATTGGATTTTGCCATCTATGACCGCACAGAACTGCCTCTCGTTCCATCGTGAAGGATTATTCCTCATTTCAGGACAGTGGTTGGAGCCATACAAATCAGTGCTGTACATCCCAACAGCCAAATGTACATCTAGAAACGCTGGTGTATAGTGCCCAGACCCTACTGCACAGAAGCACTGCACTGATGATGCCCAAAAAGCCAGGAACAGCTCTAAGCAGTTTAAAATAAATGGCCCTATGATACCAGGCTATTCTGCCCAATATCAGAGTGATCACCGACACTTCATACTCATGAGAACGCATCCTGTCCATTCACTAGGCCGTGATCTTCTTGCACTGCATAGAGAAGCAGAGGGATCCAGTGATAACATCATTGGGTCTAAAATAATTGAAATAATGACATCTGATGTAAGGGGGGGGGGGGGGTGTAGGGTGCTCTTAAGCATCTATTACTGATACAACCGTCCCTTTAAAGGGCAACCAAAATGCTGATGTGGACATCGATTAAATTGAACCCCCCCCCCATCTATAGGGTGTACTCGTCTCAATTCAGAGCACTAAGCGTCATTTCTGCCTGCTGCCTCGTTCCTCTGCTATCAGCATGAGTCACTTCTGACAAGTTTTCCTGACACCAAGAGAAAAATGGTGGCAGGGGAGGAATCTGTAGCACACAGCCTGTGATTAACGGCCTCAGCTCTGTTCCTGTGTGCTGTGTGAAGGGTGGTGTGTGTCTTCCCTCCAATCAAATCTCACTGAGCTCTGCACAGTTTAAATTCAGCTCTCCACCCCCTGCTTTCTGAAAGCTCACACAAGCTGTAGAAATTCTGCACGGATGTAGAGAACGGATGACTGCAGTTAAACAGGTACAACTTATATAGGAGGATTTGTTTCATCTCTGTATCTGAGGCCAGTCACTTGACTGGGTTTATTTAAAGGTTCACAACCACTTTAATGAATACAGAAAGGTTTTATCTAAGCCATTCGCTGACACCGTATATCATATATCAGCAGCAGTATGGGGGCTTTACACAGACCCTCAGCTGCGACAGCAGCCAAGAGTGTATGTAAATCTGACAAGCCGTCAGGTTGGCGGTGACCAGGCTCCACTAGCACATCTGCAGGCCCAGGAACCCCACAGCAGGTACCTCTCAGGAGGGGAAGAATGTGCATTACAATACTTCTGGGTTTGACTGTCACTTTCTCCGGCTGCTATGGCTGGGAAGAAGTGAATGGAGCAAAAAATCTGCTTAACTAGCTTCAATGGAGGGCAGGGGAGACATCAGGGGTCTAGATGACCCCTGATGTTTCAATAAAAAGAACCTTTCACAACAAAATTTTATCACATTGGGGACTTACAGTTGTGCTCAAAAGTTTGCATACCCTGGTAGAAATTGTGGCATTTTGCCATTGATATTGAAAATATGACTGATCATTCCAAAAAAATGCTCTTTTATTGAAGGGTGATGATCATATGAAGCCATTTATTATCAAAGAGTTGTTTGGCTTCTTTTTAAATTGTAATGATAACAGAAATCACCCAAATGGCCCGGATCAGAAGTCTCCGCCCCCCCCAGCATCAGAAGTCTCCGCCCCCAGCATCAGAAGTCTCCGCCCCCAGCATCAGAAGTCTCCGCCCCCATCAGAAGTCTCCGCCCCCATCAGAAGTCTCCGCCCCCACGGAATGTTTGGCCTTGGTACAGACACACAAGGTGACACACACGGGTAAAATGCCAATTAGAGGTTAATGTCCCACATCTGTGGCTTCTTAAATTACAATTAGTGTCAGTGTATAAATAGTCAATGAGTTTGTTAGCTCTTACGTGGAAGCACTGACTAGGCTAGATACTGATCAGAAAAAAACTGTCAAAAGTCCTGCGTAACAAGGTAATGGAACTTTATAAAGATGTAAAAGGACATATAAAGATGTCCAAAGCCTTGAATATGCCAATCAGTACTGATAAATCACCTATTAAGAAGTGGAAAGTTCGGGGATCTCTTGATACCAAGCCAAGGTCAGGTAGACCAAGAAAGATTGCAGCCACAACTGATAGAAGAATTGTCCGGGATACAAAGGGAAACCCATAGGTAACCACAAGAAAAATACAGGCTGCTCTGGAAAAATACAGTGTGGTTGTTCTGAAGGAGCACAATATGACACTTGAACAAAAATGAGCTGCATGGTGGAGGTGCCAGAAAGAAGCCTTTACTGCATCAATGACACAAGAAGGCCTGGTTAGGCATGTCAAGGTGTTGTCAGGCATATTGTAGCCGGGCTTTTTTCTGGCATTGGTGCAGTAAAAGCTTCTTTCTGGCACCTCGACCAAACAGCTCATTTTTGTTGCCCTGATGATCAGTGTAAATGTCCCCTCTGCGGAAAGCTGATTACCGGCTCTCCTCTCCTCTGTCAGCATGACAGCTCGAGAGGAGAGAAATGCCGATAACCGGCATTTCCCTGTTTACATGTGATCAGCTGTGTCACATGACCGAGCCAACATCTGCGGCTCTTTCCGTGATCGGTGATCCACTGTGTCCGAGGGACACAGCGCACCGCCGATTGCCACGCTGCATGCTCCCTGAGCTACGCATGCACGGTGAGAATGGTAGGACGTCACATGACGTCCTCCCAGAATAAGAGAACCACCTTGTGCTCGTCATTGGACTATATGGCGGGCGGGAGGTGGTTAAAGGATAAGTTTTACATGTTCCTGCAGCTCTGCCTCGATCCCTCCTCCCTGTGACAGCGGGCCGGGGATCTTATCCCCACACCCACTGTCACAATCTGAAAACAGTGCAGTTGTGCGGGGCTCTGCCCACTTGGCCGTGTCATTCATTTACAGTTTCCTGTCAATTAATGAACTACAAACGTACCATCGGCCATTACAGCTGACTTGTAGTTCTCAATACACCGCGAGGGCGCCGGTGAGCACTCTCATAGTCTATTGAGCTTCTTCCTCTCAGGTAACTGCCTGCCTGTATGAGGTACAGACACACAGCTATGCAGAGAGTCTGCAGTACTCTCAGACTGCACCCGTGATCAGCTGATCGTGGGTGCAATGCTCTGCTGGCGCCTTAAATTAAAACAAAAAGAATTTATATATATATATATATATATATATATATATATATATAGACATATACACACACATATATACATACACACAGTGAGGAACAGAAGTATTTGAACCCCCTACGATTTTGCAAGTTCTCCCACTTAGAAATCATGGAGGGGTCTGACATTCACATTGTAGGTGCATTCCCACTCTGAGAGACAGAATTTAAAAAAAAATTCAGGAAATCCCATTGTATGATTTGTCTTGCACTGCTGAACATAAATATTTGAACACCTGAGAAAATCCATATTCAATTTTGGTACAGAAGCCTTTGTTTGCAATTACAGAGGTCAGACGTTTCCTGTAGTTCTTGACCAGGTTTGCACTGCAACAGGGATTTTGGCCCACTCCTCCACACAGATCTCCTCTAGATCTGTCAGGTTTCGGGGCTGTTGCAACACAGAGTTTCAGCGCCCTCCAAAGATGTTCTATTGGATTTAGGTCTGGAGACTGGCTAGGCCACTCCAGAACCTTGATATGCTTCTTACGGAGCCACTCCTTGGTTATCCTGGCTGTGTGCTTCGGTTCGTTGTCATGTTGGAAGACCCAGCCACGACCCATCTTCAATGCTCTGACTGAGGGAAGGAGGTTGTTGCTCAAAATCTCACAATAAATGGCCCCATTCATCCTCTCCTTAATACAGTGCAGTCGTCCTATCCCCTTTGCAGGAAAGCACCCCCAAAGCATGATGTTACCACCCCCATGCTTCACAGTAGGGATGGTGTTCTTGGGATGCAACTCATCTTTCTTTTTCCTCCAAACATGACAAGTGAAGTTTAGACCAAAAAGTTCTACTTTGGTCTCATCTGACCACATGACTTTCTCCCATGCCTCCTCTGGATCATCCAGATGGTCATTGGCAAACTTCAGACGGGCCTGGACATGTGATGACTTGAGCAGGGGAACCTTCCGTGCAATGCATGATTTGAAACCACGACGGCGTAGTGTTCTACCGACAGTGACCTTTGAAACTGTGTGTCAGAGCCTGGAATCAAACCTGGGCCTTCTGCAGTGAGAGACAGTGTTTCTTCTCACTGAGCCACCTGGAATGCTGGACAGCTCCCTTGACAATTCTTTGGATGATCCTGCCTTTGCCCCGTTTTGTCTTGAACCTTGAACTCCTTGCTCCTCCCATGAACTTCCTATAAAAGCCATGTCTCTGCACTTCCTGGTTGCCAGATTATTGTGCCTTACCAGCCAATATCCCGCTTACTGTTCCTGCTGCCGTCTTAATCTACGTTACCGACCTTTGGCTTGCTACTGACTACGATTCTGCCTCATCCTATCTACTACCATTGGTGACCGACCCTTGGCTTGTGACTGACTCCGCTTCTGTTTGATCCCTGAACTGTTTGATCCGCTTTTGGTTTCCAGCCTACTCCTTCCCTGGTGGGGTGATCCTGAGATCTGCGACCTGGCATTCACACGCAGCCAAATCCATCTCCACCATTAGGAGCTCTGGGGAAGACCGGTGGATGCTTAGACCCCGCACCTCAGGTGAGCCTGCGTCATTCCCAGGGTGGGCCGCTGGTGTACCAATCCTGCTGGTTTCAGGTAAGCCTTACAACTGCTGTAGCAACTGGTCTCTGAACCTGACCCAGATCATGACAGAATAATCTGGCCCAAAACATGGAGGCCGCTATAGCAAATGCCATGGCTCCTGTCAGGCAGCAAATTTCAGAGCTGCAAGAGTTTGGTGTTACCTACCAAGAAAAATTTTCTGAACTGCAAGGTATAGTAGAAAGGCAACAGGGAGAGATTCAGGCTCTGCAGAGACAACTGCTGAATCGAGATGATCCTAGCTCACATATGCCCCAGCCCCAACCAGCTAAGTTTAATGGAGACCGCCGCCAATACAGGGGTTTCCTTAATCAATGTCGTGTATATTTCCAAATGTACCCTGCTGCGTTTCCTTCAGAGAAAAAGAAGGTAATGTTTATTATTGGGCTTCTGACTGGGGAAGCCCTAGCTTGGGCCTCCCCTTATATAGAGCAGAACCATAGCATTCTGAATAATTTTGATACCTTTTGGACCGCAATGAATCAGGTTTTTGATGATCCCAACCGTTGTGCTACTGCCGAAGCAAAATTGCATAGTCTGCGGCAGGGTAGACGCTCGGTCGCTGAATACACAGCCGAATTCAGAAGTTGGATGGCAGATACCACTTGGAACCCTGCAGCACAAAAGAGCCATTTCCGCCAAGGGCTTTCTGAACAGGTAAAAGGATGAGCTTGCCAGAGGTGATACTCCTAATGATCTTGAGGAATTTATCCAATTGTGTATCCGAATCGATCAAAGGCTTACAGAAAGGAGGAAGGAGAGGCTGGGAATGTTTGGAAGTAATAGGGGCATGCATTTCTCTGCTAGTCCATTTGTTCAGCAGGATTCAAGAGTCTCTCTGGGTTCTAACACTCCTGAGCCTATGCAGGTTGATGCGATCAAGAGATCCATTTCCATCCAGGAGAAAGAGAGAAGACGTTCAGAGAACTTATGTCTTTATTGTGGGGATTCTGGTCATCATGCAATTAATTGTCCTAACAAGGTTAAAAGAACTATTGCTGTGACTGATGCGATTGAGCCTGAACACATAAACTCCATAAGCCAGTCTGTCTCCCCACTGATTTCTGAAGAGAATAAAGTGAACTCACTACTTTCTCACTTTGTTATCCCTATTAAAATTGGTATCTGAGGGCCGTGAAATCTCCTGCTCAGCTATGCTGGACTCCGGGGCGGGGGGGAACTTTATGGATATAGAGTTTGCCAACAGCAATAATATTGAAGCAAGAGACACATTTACCCCTATTGATATGGAGACAGTTGATGGGTCACCCTTATCTTCAGGATCTTCATAAAACAGTCCCCCTGAAACTGTTTGAGGCTGACTATTGTGAGACCATCAGCTTTCAGCTGATTACATCACCCAAGTTTCCCATCATCCTGGGCATTCCTTGGTTCTCCACTCACAATCCTTCCATCAACTGGGGAGCACGGACTATAGATTTTACATCCTCCCACTGTGAAAAACATTGCAAAAAACCTTGCCGACCAAGTTCATCACCGACCAAGGAAGCGCAAGGTGATATAGTGGCTACCCAGTCATATGACAACTTGCCCACACAGTACCATGAGTTCAAGGACATCTGTGACAAGAAGAATGCAGATCTATTACCCCCTCATCGCCTATATGATTGCCCCATTGAGCTGCTTCCAGGGGCAGAAATACCTTTTGGCCACCTCTTCAATCTGTCGGAACCTGAATTAAAAGTACTCAGGGTGTGGATCGATGAGAATTTGGAGAAGGGCTTTATTAGACACTCAACTTCTCCTGCGGGGGCAGCCCTGTTCTTCGTTGAAAAGAGAGACTCCACCTTGCGTCCATGCATTGACTACAGAGACATGAATAAAATTACTATTAAAAACCGCTATCCATTACCTTTGATCTCTGAAATGTTGGAAAGACTTCGCTCTGCCAAGATCTTTACCAAGCTTGATCTACGAGGGGCATATAACCTTGTCCACATTCGTCAAGGAGACGAATGGAAGACTGCCTTCAGAACTAGGTATGGGCATTTCGAGTCCTTGGTGATGCCGTTTGGACTTTGCAATGCCCCTGCAACATTTCAACATTTTGTCAACAATGTTTTTCGTGATCTGTTGGACCAATTTGTGATTGCCTATCTAGATGATATCCTTATCTTTTCCAATAATTGGGAGGAGCACAGCAAACATGTTTGCACAGTCTTTGAAAGATTAAGGAAGAATAGACTCTACATTAAATTGGAAAAATGTGAGTTTGAACAAACCCAGATCCAGTTCTTAGGCTATATCACTTCTCCAGAGGGCGTGAGCATGGATCCCGAGAAAATTAAAGCAGTGGTAGATTGGTCAGCACCTGGAAATGTTAAGGAAATTCAACGTTTCGTCGGGTTTGCCAACTTTTACAGGAAATTTATAAGAAACTTTTCTGAAGTGATAGCTCCAATCACACAGCTTACAAAGAAAGGGGTACCCTTTGTGTGGACCTCTGAGGCACAAGCTGCGTTTGAAAAACTAAAAACTCTTTTCACTTCTGCACCAATTTTGGTACATCCGGATCCTGAACTACCCTTTACAGTGGAAGTGGATGCCTCCAATTCTGCCGTGGGAGCGATCCTGTCTCAGCGAAGTGGTGAAAAGATGCAGTTTCATCCTTGTGCCTTCTTCTCCCGTTTGATGTCCTCAGTCGAAAGAAATTACGACATTGGGAATAAAGAGCTACTGGCAATTAAGGAAGCCTTTTCTGAATGGAGGCATCTGCTAGAAGGGGCTAATCATCCTGTAATTGTTCTCACGGACCATAAAAATCTGGAATTCATTCACTCGGCCAAGAGATTGTCTTCCAGACAAGCTCGCTGGTCTCTACTCTTTTCCAGATTTAATTTTGTTATATCATATCGACCGGGATCGAGGAATGGTAAGGCCGATGCCTTATCAAGGATGCTGTCCGAGCCTCCCCTGGAGGGCAACTCCGAATGTTCCATCCTAACACAAAAGAACTTCCTAGGGGCCACAAGTGCAAAGACATTCTTGAGTCTTCTCAAAGAGGGGTATGAGAATGACCCACTTCTCAATGATCCTCCTAGGGACATGAACCTGGTGTACAAAAATGGCTTTTGGATTCAAGGACATCATCTTTATGTACCTGAATCTGTTCGGGTGGAAGCTCTCAAGTTGGTTCATGATTCCAAACTTGCTGGGCATTTTGGAGTTACTAAGACTGAAGAACTGTTGTCACGTTCCTTTTGGTGGCCGGGGTACAAGAAGGATGTCAAACGCTATGTGGCCTCATGCTTGACCTGTGCACGCAATAAAACTCCCCGAGCCTCTCCTTTGGGGTTGCTTCAGCCACTCCCTGTTCCATTGAGACCATGGGGGTCTATTTCTATGGATTTTGTGGTAGATTTACCTCCCTCAAAAGAAATGACCACCATTTTGGTGGTGGTTGACCGTCTCACAAAGATGGCCCATTTTGTTCCAGTGAAGGGGGTGCCCACTGCTGAACAGACTGCAGAACTAATGGTTCGAGAAGTATTTAAACTGCATGGAATCCCTGATGATGTGGTGTCTGACAGAGGTGTGCAGTTTACTTCGAAATTTTGGAAAAGCTTTTGTTCAGCCTTGGGTGTTACAATCAATCTGTCCTCTGCTTTTCATCCCCAGTCTAATGGTCAGACTGAGAGAACTAATCAAACAATGGAGCAGTATCTTCGATGCTTTGTCACTTATCTTCAGGATGACTGGGTGGACTGTCTTCCCACTGCAGAGTTTGCATACAACAATTCTAAACATAGTTCCACCTCTCAAAGTCCCTTTTACTTAAACAACGGTTATCATCCAGTTTTTATTCCTGATCTCCCTATCACAACTCCAATTCCTGCTGTTACCAACAGACTAACTACATTGCAGGAGATTCAGGAGAAAATGATTGAGACTTTGAGGGAGGCTCAGGAATATTACAAAAAGGCTGCTGACACCGGAGAGCACTTCCTACATTTCATGTGGGTGACAAAGTTTGGTTATCAACAAAGAATCTGAAGGTGCATGTGCCATCTGCCAAGTTGGGTCAAAAGTTTGTTGGTCCTTTTCAGATTTCTGCTCAGATCAACCCAGTTACCTTTCGCTTAAAACTTCCTGACAGTATGAAGATTCACCCGGTGTTTCATGTATCGCTTTTCAAGCCATTTCATGAAAATCCTTTCTCTGGAAGAATTCTTCCACCTCCTCCACCTGTTGAGGTACAGGGCGAAGAAGAATATGTGGTGGAGAAGATTCTTGATTCTAGGATGTTTAGAGGAAAGTTGCAATATCTGGTCCAATGGGAAGGATATGGGCTAGAGGAAAATTCTTGGGAGCCTGAGGAAAATGTTCATGCTCCTAGACTAATAAGAGAATTCCACCAGAGGTTTCCCCACAAGCCTGGTCCTAAGACGTCCAGGGGACGTCCTGTGAGGAGGGGAGTACTGTCAGAGCCTGGAATCGAACCTGGGCCTTCTGCGGTGAGAGACAGTGTTTCTTCTCACTGAGCCACCTGGAATGCTGGACAGCTCCCTTGACAATTCTTTGGATGATCCTGCCTTTGCCCTGTTTTGTCTTGAACCTTGAACTCCTTGCTCCTCCCATGAACTTCCTATAAAAGCCATGTCTCTGCACTTCCTGGTTGCCAGATTATTGTGCCTTACCAGCCAATATCCCGCTTACTGTTCCTGCTGCCGTCTTCATCTACGTTACCGACCTTTGGCTTGCTACTGACTACGATTCTGCCTCATCCTATCTACTACCATTGGTGACCGACCCTTGACTTGTGACTGACTCCGCTTCTGTTTGATCCCTGAACTGTTTGATCCGCTTTTGGTTTCCAGCCTACTCATTCTCTGGTGGGGTGATCCTGAGATCTGCGACCTGGCATTCACACGCAGACAAATCCATCTCCACCATTAGGAGCTCTGGGGAAGACCGGTGGATGCTTAGACCCCGCACCTCAGGTGAGCCTGCGTCATTTCCAGGGTGGGCCGCTGGTGTACCAATCCTGCTGGTTTCAGGTAAGCCTTACAACTGCTGTAGCAACTGGTCTCTGAACCTGACCCAGATCGTGACACTGTGGTCCCAGCTCTCTTCATGTCATTGACCAGCTCCTCCCTTGTAGTTCTGGGCTGATTCCTCACCTTTCTTATCAGTGATACCCCACGAGGTGAGATCTTGCATGGAGCCCCAGTCCGAGGGAGACTGACAGTCGGCTTTAGCCTCTTCCATTTTCTAACAATTGCTCCAACAGTTGATCTATTTTCACAAGGCTGCTTGGTAATTACCCCGTAGCCCTTTCCAGCCTTGTGGAGGGCCACAATTATGTCTCTGGTGTCTTTTGACAGCTCTTCGGTCTTGCCCATGGTAGTGGTTGGTGTCTGACTGACTGTGGGGTAGACAGGTGTCTTTAAAGAGCTCAGACAGGTGCTACTAAGTTAGATTAATGAGTGGAGTAAAGGCGCAGTAACAGAGCCAGAATTCTTGCTGTTTCTTAGGTGTTCAAATACTTCTGTTCAGCAGTGCAAGACAAATACATTCTTTAAAAATCATACAATATGATTACCTGAATTTTTTTTTTTGTAAATTCTGTCTCTCAGAGTGGGAATGCACCTACAATGTGAACTTTAGACCCCTCCATGATTTCTAAGTGGGAGAACTTGCAAAATCGCAGGGTGTTCAAATACTTCTGTTCCTCACTATATACATACATACACACACACACACCCACACACATATATTTATTATACAGGATTTATATATTATTATAATACAGGATTTATATATTATTATTATACAGGATTTATATATTATTATAATACAGGATTTATATAGAGCCAACAGTTTGCTCAGCACTTTACAATATAACGGGAGACAATACAGCAACAATCCAGTGCAATACAAGAGGGATAGGAGGGCCCTGATCCTTCAATTAGAATATATATATATATATATATATATATATATATATACACATATACATACACACACACACATCATATATATACACACACACACACACATCATATATATACACACACACATCATATATATACACACACACACACACACACATCATATATATATACACACACACACACACATCATATATATACACACACACACACATCATATATATACACACACACATCATATATATATATATATATACATACATACATACACACATATATATATATACACACATACACACACATATCATATATATACACACACACACACACACACACACTCACATACATATATATATATATATATATATATATATATATACACACACACACATATAAATAACACATACATACACACACACATTTTGTACCCACAAGGAAACAAGCATTTATTTATTTTTTCCGCAGAAGGTGAACTTATCCTTTACGGTTTGATATGTTTGGTATTGAATTACTCAGCACAAGCTCATCTTTCATTTTTTTTTTCTTCCAAAATTGGGACATTTATTGTGTCTGTGTTCCCAAAAATTAAGTTTAGCGTTTTTTTTTTACTGGAAATTTGCACATTATACACAGCTATGCAAATGTTTTACATTAAAAAATATTGGAACTACCACCCTTTAATTCTCTAGGGTCTCTGCTTTTGGGAAATATATACTGTTTGGGAGTTTCGACTAATATTCAGGCTTAAATGTGTCCAAAGAATGCTTTTAAAATTAAAAAAAAAAAAAAAAAGTGAACATTTTAGAAGCATGCTGATGAAGCGGAGAAGCAGGAACCAAGGAAGACAAAACACCAGCAGATTAAACTTCAGTTTTGGTCCTCATGTGCCCGGATACTGAATACGGACATCTTCATGACTGGTCCATGACAGAGGTGTCACCAGTGCTCAGAGACCTGTTTGGTGACAATACAGCGACCAGTGAGGAAGGTATTCCTTGCCTTGATCCAGGCTGCCTTCTCCACCGTCTGGCTTGCTGACAATACTCAGAGGAGGCATTTCTGGTCCTGCTGGTAACACAGGTTGGACTTGTTCTTTATCTCCCTCATGGCAGGCTGCCTTCCACAAAGGTCTACGTAATTTCCTCCTACTGGTCCCTCAACCCTCCTCCGCTCTTCCCTTTTTTGTGCCTGCTCCTGCTTCTTCTTCCATATAAATCCCTATTAGACCCTGGCCTGTGGTTCCTTCCACCTTCTATCACTAGACTCACGCTTCCCCCCCCCCTTTCCGAGAGTACTACATAAACTGCCATGAAACTGATTGTAAACTTTTTTTTTTTTTTTTTTTAAATAAACATGTTATGTTGTATTTACCTGCTTTGTGCATTGGTTTTGCACAGAGCATCCCCAATCCTCTTCTGAGGTCCTCCACTGGCGCTCCTGGCTTTTCCTCCTTGCTGAATGCCCCCATAGCAAGTCATTTCCTATGGGGACTAACATGAGGGCTTGAAGCTGAGCCACTCTCTGTATGTCCACTGACACACACAGAGCAGCTCAGCCCCAGCCCTTCCTCTCGGCTGTAACTGGGGAGAGAGAGGGGGGAGGGGAGAGAGAGGGGGGGTAGAGAGAGAGGGGGGGGTAGAGAGAGAGGGGGGGGTAGAGAGAGAGGGGGGGTAGAGAGAGAGGGGGGTAGAGAGAGAAGAGAGAGGAGAGAGAGGGGGGAGAGAGGAGGGGGAGAGGAGAGGAGGGGGAGAGGAGAGGAGGGGGAGAGGAGAGGAGGGGGAGAGGAGAGGAGGGGGGGGGGGAGAGGAGGGGGGGGGGAGAGGAGGGGGGGAGGGAGAGGAGGGGGGGAGAGAGAGGAGGGACGGAGAGAGGAGGGACGGAGAGAGGAGGGACGGAGAGAGGAGGGACGGAGAGAGGAGGGACGGAGAGAGGAGGGACGGAGAGAGGAGGGACGGAGAGAGGAGGGACGGAGAGAGGAGGGACGGAGAGAGGAGGGACGGAGAGAGGAGGGACAGAGAGAGGAGGGACAGAGAGAGGAGGGACAGAGAGAGGAGGGACAGAGAGAGGAGGGACAGAGAGAGGAGGGACAGAGAGAGGAGGGACAGAGAGAGGAGGGACAGAGAGAGGAGGGGGAGAGAGAGGAGGGGGAGAGAGAGGAGGGGGAGAGAGAGGAGGGGGAGAGAGAGGAGGGGGAGAGAGAGGAGGGGGAGAGAGAGGAGGGGGAGAGAGAGGAGGGGGAGAGAGAGGAGGGGGAGAGAGGGGGGAGGGAGGGGGGGAGGGGGAGAGGGTGAGGGAGAGCGAGGGCTACTCTCAGGCACAGTGCTGATGTATTATGGGGGGGTGCAGGGAGGTGGACACAAAGTTTATTTATCTTAAATACAGAGACTGCATTAAAGTAGAACTATAGACAAAACTTTTTTCCCTTAATTTTAGAGCAAGGGAGGGTTATAACCCCTCTCAGATTTTTTTTTTTCTTTTTTTGCCATCTGTGTCCAACTGGGGAGATTTCCCTTCACTTCTGTCCCATAGCCAAACAATAAGTGAGAGGAAATACCTGCAAATTAAGGGAACTGCTTGGCCCCTCCCCCGCCTCACAGAACTAGTGACCTCATTGGAAGATTATCCCTCTATTACTTTTCTGGGGACAACCCAAAATTTGGGATTTTCTTTTATACTGGTAAACAGGAAAAATAGAGAGGGTGACTCTTCCTTACTGGGACACAGACTGCAATAAAATCTGACAGGTGATCTAATCCTTCTTCAGTCTATCAAATGAAAAAAAAAAAAGTTTGCCTGAAGGTAAAAATCTACATTTACAACCACTTTAATACATCTGCAAACCAAACAAAAAAGGTAGTTGTTGCTAAATAAGCTTCCAAAGAGCTGATGGTTCTCCTCTTACCCTCATGTAAAAAAGCATTGTGCCTGAGCGATCAACCACCCATGCGCCCCCCCCATACCCAGAAGTAGCAAGTGTTTTTGTCCTGGTGTTCAAATGGAGTGGAAGGGTAGAGAAGAGGCAAGTGAGTATGTCCAACTGACAGGGCTGCAATCAAAGAAAGTGTTGCCTTGTCATGCATTAGCAAAACCCAGGTTTCATTCATACTGGCGTCCTACAGAGCACACCCCATGCAAGGGCTGGTTGCATGAATCCCCATGCAGGCAGTCCCATTCACATCAATTGGGATCAAGTTCAGCTGATGCTCCCAATCTGACAGCTGTGCTAGTGCACGGGCCAGAAGGCTCACTGTAGTATGTATGTATATACACAGGTGAAACTCGAAAAATTAGAATATGGTGCAAAAGTTCATTTATTTCAGTGCAGCAACTTAAAAGGTGAAACTAATATATGAGACTCATTACATGCAAAGCAAGATAGTTCAAGCCGTGATTTGTCATCATGGTGATGATTATGGCTTACAGCTCATGAAAACCCCAAATCCACAATCTCAGAAAATGAGAATATTGTGAAAAGGTGCAATATTCTCGGCTCAAAGTGTCCCAATCTAATCAGCTAATTAAGCCATAACACCTGCAAAGGGTTCCTGAGCCTTTAAATGGTCTCTCAGTCTGGTTCAGTAGGAATCACAATCATGGAAAAGACTGCTGACCTGACAGTTGTGCAGAAAACCATCATTGACACCCTCCATAAGGAGGGAAAGCCTCAAAAGGGAATTGCAGAAGAAGTTGGATGTTCCCAAAGTGCTGTATCAAAGAACATTAATAGAAAGTTATGTGGAAGGGAAAAGTGTGGAAGAAAAAGGTGCACAAGCAGCAGGGATGACCGCAGCCTGGAGAGGATTGTCAGGAAAAGGCCATTCAAAAGCGTTGGGGACTTTCACAAGGAGTGGACTGAGGCTGGAGTCAGTGCATCAAGAGCCACCACACACAGACGGATCCTGGACATGGGCTTCAAATGTCGTATTCCTCTTGTCAAGCCGCTCCTGAACAACAAACAACGTCAGAAGCGTCTTACCTGGGCTAAAGAAAAACAGACCTGGTCTGTTGCTCAGTGGTCCAAAGTCCTCTTTTCTGATGAGAGCAACTTTTGCATCTCATTTGGAAACCAAGGACCCCGAGTATGAAGGAAGAATGGAGAGACCCAAGGACCCAGAGTATGGAGGAAGAATGGAGAGGCCCAAGGACCCCGAGTATGGAGGAAGAATGGAGAGGCCCAAGGACCCAGAGTATGGAGGAAGAATGGAGAGGCCCAAGGACCCAGAGTATGGAGGAAGAATGGAGAGGCACACACTGCAAGATGCTTGAAGTCCAGTGTGATTTGGGGAGCCATGTCATCTGCTGGTGTTGGTCCACTGTGCTTCATTAAGTCCAGGGTCACTGCAGCCGTCTACCAGGAGATTTTGGAGCACTTCATGCTTCCTTCCACAGACGAGCTTTATGGGGATGCGGACTTCATTTTCCAGCAGGACTTGGCACCACCCACACTGCCAAAAGCAAAACCTGTTTCAATGACCGTGGGATTACTGTGCTTGATTGGCCAGCAAACCCGCCTGACGAGTCTATGGGGCATTGCCAAAAGAAAGATGAGAGACATGAGACCCAACAATGCAGAAGAGCTGTAGGCCGCTATTGAAGCATCCTGGTCTTCCATAACACCTCAGCAGTGCCACAGGCTGATAGCTTCCAGGCCACGCCGCATTGAGGCAGTAATTGCTACAAAAGGGGCCCAAACCAAGTACTGAGTACATATGCATGCTTCTACTTTTCAGAGGTCCGATATTGTTCTATGTACAATCCTTGTTTTATTGATTGCATGGAATATTCTCATTTTCTGAGATTGTGGATTTGGGGTTTTCATGAGCTGTAAGCCATAATCATCACAATGATGACAAATCACGGCTTGAACTATCTTGCTTTGCATGTAATGAGTCTATCTCATATATTAGTTTCACCTTTTAAGTTGCTGCACTGAAATAAATGAACTTTTGCACGATATTCTATATTTTCAACTTTCACCTGTACATACATACCTCCCTCACACAGGTGTACGCTGGTAGTATGATGCTAAACAAACACCCACGCAGAAAGTGTGAAATAATGAAGCAAAAAACAAAATATTATAACATGAATAAGTAAAGAGCTTCCTGTCATCGACAAACCTAGGACAGGGCAGTTGGCAAGTGGTTAAAGTGTTACTAAACCCAGGACCCTGCATTCACTATATCCGGTCTCCCCGGACCCTGCATTCACTATATCCGGTCTCCCCGGACCCTGCATTCACTATATCTGGTCTCCCCGGACCCTGCATTCACTATATCCGGTCTCCCCGGACCCTGCATTCACTATATCCGGTCTCCCCGGACCCTGCATTCACTATATCCGGTCTCCCCGGACCCTGCATTCACTATATCCGGTCTCCCCGGACCCTGCATTCACTATATCCGGTCTCCCCGGACCCTGCATTCACTATATCCGGTCTCCCCGGCCCCTGCATTCACTATATCCGGTCTCCCCGGCCCCTGCATTCACTATATCCGGTCTCCCCGGCCCCTGCATTCACTATATCCGCTCTCCCCGGACCCTGCATTCACTATATCCGGTCTCCCCGGCCCCTGCATTCACTATATCCGGTCTCCCACAGTACACACAACATGAAAATGCAATTATTTTAGTAAATATAAACTGCTAAATAATTTTTATCAGCAGTTAGAGCAGTCTTGTGACTTCTATCAGTGTCCAGCAGAGCACTGGTTAAAGCTTGTAGGAGGAGTTTTCATTCTGCTCTAGGAGGATGCAGGACCCCTGACCCTCTGTCTGGATAGTGCTGATTGGTCCTGTGCTGATCACATGCACTCTCCCAAGAAAAAAAAAACAAAAACTCCTCTCTAGCAATACACACCAAACTGAGCATGTGCAGAGTGACTTCACATATGTCTTCTCAGGAGATAAGAGGGAGACACTGGAAGAAGGGGAGGATCAGAGAAGACAGGATCAAACAGCCTTTTTACACAATGCAGAGGATTAACCCCTTAGGTTCCGTAGTGAGTATAACAAGCATGCTTTACTGCAAATACAGACTGATTGTACTGTTGTGGGTTTAGTAACACTTTAACCTCTTCACACTGGCCACACACAAATGTGCGGCCTCCCGGCGTCTGGGCCTAGACGCCCGCACATTTGCGTGCAATTAACAAAAAACCTATGGGCTGAGAGTGCGCACCCTGCGCGCTCCCAGCACACGTCCACTACTCACGGAAAGGTCCCGGTCTGCTCTTTCGATCAGGACCTTTCCCGATCATGTCAACGCGTCACGGCAGTCACATGATCCCTAAACCCTGTCCCACCTTCTGAAACTCTTAAAGGGCCGGGAGGCGCCGGGGGGGGGAAGGGGTTAATAAATGTCCAAAGATAGATATAGATAGATATATATCAAAATGTCCCAAAAGGATTTTTCTTGGGATACCTGACTGCGCTCGCATATATTCTCCACTTATGGACCACCCAAATGCAATGTATTGCAGATGGGCAGCCAATGCAGGCAAAGCGATGTACCGGTACGTTGCTGCCTGGTTCAGGGGGCACATACCTGTCCCCCGCCGACACCCACTGTGATTGTACAAAGTGGGAGTCTGTCAGCAGTTCCCAGGCGGGACCTGCTGATCGGCTGTGTCCAATCATAGCCCAGAGCTCTGTGTTGACACCTCTGTACAGAGGGAATGATCTCTCTGTTTCTTATCTCTGTAAAGCGGGGATAAGAAACAAAGATCTGTTAGCCCTTTCCAGCCTTGTGGAGGTCCACAATTTTGTCTCTGGTGCTAAATAAAAAAACAATTTTTTTTTACGATTTTGGGCCAGTTTTTCTTTGATAATAAAAAAAAATAAAA
Organism: Staurois parvus; assembly: GCF_062004578.1. Lineage (NCBI taxonomy): Eukaryota > Metazoa > Chordata > Amphibia > Anura > Ranidae > Staurois > Staurois parvus. Next base: position 2,411,655 of record NW_028319438.1, read on the forward strand.
AATTAGGAGATATTCATTACCATTTACCACCAAATGAAAGCCCAATTTGTCCTGAAAAAAATGCGGTATAATCCACATGGATGTACAAAGTAGTTGTGATGATATGGACGGTTTTACTAACACATGTCAACGTTGCAAAATTGTGCTTAGGCATTTAGATGTGTTTTACCCTCAGGTGTGAAGGGGTTAAGCACCAGAAAGCCCCTTTCCAAAGGCATCCCAAAAATCACCCAAGGAGTTTACAGCAACTACAGAATATCAGACATACAATCCCTTCCATATCTCACCCATCAAATCAAAGAAACCCCAAAATATATCTGTTGTGTCCATGACCTGTAAAGTATATCTAACCCCCCCCCCCCCCAAAAAAAAAAAAAAGTTAATATTGCAGCTGACCAGCCCTTATGCAGGCCATAGATGGGGAGAAAAACTGCAGATTTTTCTTTTAAAAAACGAAAAATCGGTTGTTCAAGTGGCCGACGTTACCATCAATGGTAAAAAAAAAAAAAAAAAAAAAAAAAAAAAAAAAAAAAAATCGGCCGATTTTCTACCCGTCTAGAGCCAGCAAAAAGTGTCTCTGCAGAGAGCTCCGCTATTTCTGACAGTTCCTTGACATTTATAGAAGTTGCAACAATGTATCTATTTGTTTCCATTTAGGATACAGATGTTTTTATTCAGAAACAAATAGATACAATGTTGCAACTTCTATAAATGTCAAGGAACTGTCAGAAATAGCGGAGCTCTCTGCAGAGACACTTTTTGCTGGACTGGAATTCTTCTTATTTTCATCCTACTTCTTCTTCTTCTTCTTTATCCTCATCCTCTTCTTCATCCTCATCCTCTTCTTCTTCATCCTCCTCTTCTTCTTCATCATCCTCCTCTTCTTCTTCATCATCCTCCTCTTCTTCTTCATCATCCTCCTCTTCTTCTTCATCATCCTCCTCTTCTTCTTCATCATCCTCCTCTTCTTCTTCATCATCCTCCTCTTCTTCTTCATCATCCTCCTCTTCTTCATCATCCTCTTCTTCTTCATCATCCTCTTCTTCTTCATCTTCTTCTTCATGCTCATCCTCTTCTTCTTCTTCTTCCTCCTCATCCTCTTCTTCTTCTTCATCCTCATCTTCTTCATCATCCTCTTCTTCTTCTTCATCCTCATCCTCTTCTTCTTCTTCATCCTCTTCTTCATCCTCATCTTCTTCTTCATCCTCATCCTCTTCTTCTTCTTCATCCTCATCCTCTTCTTCTTCTTCATCCTCATCCTCTTCTTCATCCTCATCCTCTTCTTCTTCTTCATCCTCATCCTCATCTTCTTCTTCATCTTCTTCTTCATCCTCTTCTTCATCGTCTTCCTCTTCTTTTTGTCTTCCTCTTGCAGGTCACTGCTCATGCGCAGATTTTTTATCGGTAAAAAATCGGCCGATTTGCCCACTAATTGCCGCGAAAATCGGCCGATCGGCAAAATCAGCCGATTTTTTTCCAACTTTACCGAAAAAAAAAAAAGGCCAAAATACCGAAAAACGGCCGACCAAATCGCCCACTAACGATCCGAAAATCGGCCGATTTTATTTTCGGCCGAAAAATCGGCCGATTTTCGACCCATCTATGGCCTGCATTAGACGTGGTGGCTGCATTCATTTTTTTTTTAACCTTTTAAGGCCATTTTTTTATTCTTTATTGTTACCTGGTGATCCTGCCAGCAACACACTGCTTGTCCAAGTGTGACATCACTCACTCTTACTGTACTGACATAACAGTGATGTCACACTAGAACAGGACTACAGAACACCGCCCACTTTTCTCATCTCCATAATAAAGGGATGTGGTTTGTAGTCTGAAGAGAACTGATAACTTCCTGCACACTCTACCTCTGTGACTGTTAGCAGCTCATTGGTTTTCTGGCAGGATCAACAGGTATTTTCTTCCACTTACTGAACAGATAACAAAAAACACTTTCAATGGTGTATATATAACAGAGCAATGGGGATCAGATTAGGGACATTCATTGTTAGTGTTTACATGCACTTTAAAGTGTTACTAAACCCACATCAGTACAATCAGTCTGTATATGCAGTAAGACATGCTTGTTAGGGGGTTAATGCTCCACATTATGTAAAAAGGCTGTTTGATCCTGTCTTCTCTGATCCTCCCCTTCTACTGTCCCCAATCCATCTGCTGATAGTACAGAGCCCTAGAAGGCACTCGGCACACACTCAGTTTAGTGTGTATGGCTAGAGAGGTTTTTTTTGTTTTTGTTATTTTGGGAGGGTGCATATGATCAGCACAGGGCCAATCAGCACTGTCCAGACAGAGGGTCAGGGGTCCTGCAGCTTCATAGGACAGCCAGAGCAAAATTAAAACTCCTACAAGCTTTAACCAGTGATTGGCCAAACACTGATAGAAGTCACAAAACTGCTATATACTGCTGATGAGAAAAGGGATTAAGCAGCTTATGTTTACTAAAATAATTGCATTTCCATGTTCTGTGTACTGTGGGAGACCATATATAGGGAATGCGGGGTCCGGGGAGAGCGGATACAGGGAATGCGGGGTCCGGGGAGAGCGGATACAGGGAATGCGGGGTCCGGGGAGAGCGGATACAGGGAATGCGGGGTCCGGGGAGAGCAGATACAGGGAATGCGGGGTCCGGGGAGAGCAGATACAGGGAATGCGGGGTCCGGGGGAGAGCGGATACAGGGAATGCGGGGTCCGGGGGAGAGCGGATACAGGGAATGCGGGGTCCGGGGAGAGCGGATACAGGGAATGCGGGGTCCGGGGGAGAGCGGATACAGGGAATGCGGGGTCCGGGGGAGAGCGGATACAGGGAATGCGGGGTCCGGGGGAGAGCGGATACAGGGAATGCGGGGTCCGGGGGAGAGCGGATACAGGGAATGCGGGGTCCGGGGGAGAGCGGATACAGGGAATGCGGGGTCCGGGGGAGAGCGGATACAGGGAATGCGGGGTCCGGGGGAGAGCGGATACAGGGAATGCGGGGTCCGGGGGAGAGCGGATACAGGGAATGCGGGGTCCGGGGGAGAGCGGATACAGGGAATGCGGGGTCCGGGGGAGAGCGGATACAGGGAATGCGGGGTCCGGGGGAGAGCGGATACAGGGAATGCGGGGTCCGGGGGAGAGCGGATACAGGGAATGCGGGGTCCGGGGGAGAGCGGATACAGGGAATGCGGGGTCCGGGGGAGAGCGGATACAGGGAATGCGGGGTCCGGGGGAGAGCGGATACAGGGAATGCGGGGTCCGGGGGAGAGCGGATACAGGGAATGCGGGGTCCGGGGGAGAGCGGATACAGGGAATGCGGGGTCCGGGGGAGAGCGGATACAGGGAATGCGGGGTCCGGGGGAGAGCGGATACAGGGAATGCGGGGTCCGGGGGAGAGCGGATACAGGGAATGCGGGGTCCGGGGGAGAGGGGATACAGGGAATGCGGGGTCCGGGGGAGAGGGGATACAGGGAATGCGGGGTCCGGGGGAGAGGGGATACAGGGAATGCGGGGTCCGGGGAGAGGGGATACAGGGAATGCGGGGTCCGGGGAGAGGGGATACAGGGAATGCGGGGTCCGGGGAGAGCGGATACAGGGAATGCGGGGTCCGGGGAGAGCGGATACAGGGAATGCGGGGTCCGGGGAGAGCGGATACAGGGAATGCGGGGTCCGGGGAGAGCGGATACAGGGAATGCGGGGTCCGGGGAGAGCGGATACAGGGAATGCGGGGTCCGGGGAGAGCGGATACAGGGAATGCGGGGTCCGGGGAGAGCGGATACAGGGAATGCGGGGTCCGGGGGAGAGCGGATACAGGGAATGCGGGGTCCGGGGGAGAGCGGATACAGGGAATGCGGGGTCCGGGGGAGAGCGGATACAGGGAATGCGGGGTCCGGGGGAGAGCGGATACAGGGAATGCGGGGTCCGGGGGAGAGCGGATACAGGGAATGCGGGGTCCGGGGGAGAGCGGATACAGGGAATGCGGGGTCCGGGGGAGAGGGGATACAGGGAATGCGGGGTCCGGGGGAGAGGGGATACAGGGAATGCGGGGTCCGGGGAGAGGGGATACAGGGAATGCGGGGTCCGGGGAGAGGGGATACAGGGAATGCGGGGTCCGGGGAGAGGGGATACAGGGAATGCGGGGTCCGGGGAGAGGGGATACAGGGAATGCGGGGTCCGGGGAGAGCGGATACAGGGAATGCGGGGTCCGGGGAGAGCGGATACAGGGAATGCGGGGTCCGGGGAGAGCGGATACAGGGAATGCGGGGTCCGGGGAGAGCGGATACAGGGAATGCGGGGTCCGGGGAGAGCGGATACAGGGAATGCGGGGTCCGGGGAGAGCGGATACAGGGAATGCGGGGTCCGGGGAGAGCGGATACAGGGAATGCGGGGTCCGGGGAGAGCGGATACAGGGAATGCGGGGTCCGGGGAGAGCGGATACAGGGAATGCGGGGTCCGGGGAGAGCGGATACAGGGAATGCGGGGTCCGGGGAGAGCGGATACAGGGAATGCGGGGTCCGGGGAGAGCGGATACAGGGAATGCGGGGTCCGGGGAGAGCGGATACAGGGAATGCGGGGTCCGGGGAGAGCGGATACAGGGAATGCGGGGTCCGGGGAGAGCGGATACAGGGAATGCGGGGTCCGGGGAGAGCGGATACAGTGAATGCGGGGTCCGGGGAGAGCGGATACAGTGAATGCGGGGTCCGGGGAGAGCGGATACAGTGAATGCGGGGTCCGGGGAGACCGGATATAGTGAATGCGGGGTCCGGGGAGACCAGATATAGTGAATGCAGGGTCCGGGGTTAAGTAACTTCAACCACTAGCAGGCTGCCCTGTAGCAGTTTTACTGCTGTGCAATATCACAAAATATATATATATATACACACACACATACACACACATACACACATATATATGAATACACACATGTGCGTGATTTCACATTTCCGAGTAGGGGGAGCATGCACCATCCTACCCGCACTGTTATTGGTTCCAATCACCAGGTCCTGGGCAGCAATTCATGACCGGGACTCTGATTTGTGGAGCAGCTGACAGAGGAGAGATCTGTGAGTGTAAACACAGATCTCTTTCCAGTCAGCGGGGATGTGCTGGTTTCTATCTCTTTGCAAAGCAGGAAAATAAAAGCCAACACATTCCCTAGTAAAACACACACAGCACACAGTTAACCCTTTGATCGCCCCAGATGTTAACCCCTCCCTGCCCAGTGCCATTAGTACAGTGTCAATGCTTTTTTTTTTTTTTTTTATCACTGATCACTGTATTGGTGTCACTGGGGATGTCAGTTTCACCAAGTCAGTTCCCCCCCCCAGTGTTAGAATGTATGCCGCAGTCACGCTATAAGTCGCTGATCGCCGTCATTACTAGTTGAATCGCCCCAGATGTTAACCCCTTTCTACCCAGTGTCATTAATACAGTGTCTGTTTGTTTGTTTTTTTTTAGCACTGATCACTGCATTAGTGTCACTGCAGTGGTCACTGCAGTTAGTCAGCCCCCCCCCCATTGTCAGAATGCCCGCTGTACTATCGCAGTCCCACTATAAGTCACTGATCACCGCCATTACTAGTATTAAAAAAAAATAAATGTATACTATATATGCCATCATTTGCAGTTGCAATAACTTTCATGAAAACCAATTAATATACACTTTTTTTTTTTTCTATCAAAGACATGTAGCAGAATACATTTTAGCCTACATTTAGGAAGAAATTTTTTTTTTTTTTCATGTTTTATTGGATATGTTTTATAGCAAAAAGTAAACTTTTTTTTTTTTTAAATTTCGGTCTTTTTTCATTTGTAGCGCAAAAAATGAAAAAATCCAGTGATGATCAAAATACCACCAAAAGAAAGATCTATTTGTGTGAAAAGTGATATGTCAATCTGAGTTTGAAAATGCATCCAAAATCTCACATGCATGAAGTTGGGTGGCTCTATTCACACCTGGGAGTTTTGGGATCTTGGCAGAATCGCTGTGATCACAAAACGCAAGTTCAGGTGCAATTCTTTTCAATGGCACCTAAAGCATGGTATAGTTTTGCTGTGATTGTAGCGTGGCAAATCGCATTGCGTGAGGCTTATCGCCTAAAAGTTGCCTTGCCCCGGGCGCCGACAGCCCACGCTACGCAAAAAATAGAAAAACACAAAAAAAAAAAACCAAAACTGGCTCCTAGATTCAAAGAAATTTATCAAGCCTTGGACTATAATGCTTCTTGTAAGCATTCCATGTAGTCTCTTACAGCAAGGTGGACTATACAACTGAAAAACTAAAAGGGAAATAAATATATATATATATATATACATACATACACAGTGGGGATCGAAAGTTTGGGCACCTCAGCTAAAAATTTGTATTAATGTGCATAAAGAAGCCAAGGAAAGATGGAAAAATCTCCAAAAGGCATCAAATTACAGATTAGACATTCTTATAATATGTCAACAAAAGTTAGATTTTATTTCCATCATTTACACTTTCAAAATAACAGAAAACAAAAGAATGGCGTCTGCAAAAGTTTGGGCACCCTGCAGAATTTATAGCATGCACTGCCCCCTATTCAAAGCTGAGACCTGCCAGTGTCATGGATTGTTCTCAATCATCGTCTGGGAAGACCAGGTTATGTCAATCTCAAAGGTTTTAAATGCCCAGACTCATCTGACCTTGCCCCAACAATCAGCACCATGGGTTCTTCTAAGCAGTTGTCTAGAAAACTGAAACTGAAAATAGTTGACGCTCACAAAGCTGGAGAAGGCTATAAGAAGATAGCAAAGCGTTTTCAGATGTCAATATCCTCTGTTCGGAATGTAATTAAGAAATGGCAGTTATCAGGAACAGTGGAAGTTAAAGCAAGATCTGGAAGACCAAGAAAAATATCAGACAGAACAGCTCGCAGGATTGTGAGAAAAACAATTGAAAACCCACGTTTGACTGCACGATCCCTCCAGAAAGATCTGGCAGACACTGGAGTTGTGGTACACTATTCCACTATAAAGAGATACTTGTACAAATATGGTCTTCATGGAAGAGTCCTCAGAAGAAAACCTCTTCTACGTCTTCACCACAAAAATCATCGTTTGAACTTTGCAAATGAACATATAGACAAGCCTGATGCATTTTGGAAACAAGTTCTGTGGACCGATGAGATTAAAATTGAACTTTTTGGCCGGAATGAGCAAAGGTACGTTTGGAGAAGAAGGGGCACAGAATTTAATGAAAAGAACCTCTGTCCAACTGTTAAGCATGGGGTTGGATCAATCATGCTTTGGGGTTGTGTTGCAGCCAGTGGCACAGGGAACATCTCACGAGTAGAAGGAAAAATGGATTCAATAAAATTTCAGCAAATTTTGGATGGTGACTTGATGCCATCTGTGAAAAAGCTGAAGTTAAAGAGAGGATGGCTTCTACAAATGGATACTGATCCTAAACACACCTCGAAATCCACGGGGGATTACATCAAGAGGCGTAAACTGAAGGTTTTGCCATGGCCTTCACAATCTCCTGACCTCAACATAATTGAAAATCTATGGATAGACCTTAAAAGAGCAGTGCGTGACAGACAGCCCAGAAATCTCAAAGAACTGGAAGACTTTTGTAAGGAAGAATGGGCAAAGATACCTCAAACAAGAATTGAAAGACTCTTGGCTGGCTACAAAAAGCGTTTACAAGCTGTGATACTTGCCAAAGGGGGCAGTACAAGATATTAACTCTGCAGGGTGCCCAAACTTTTGCAGACGCCATTTTTTTGTTTTCTGTTATTTTGAAAGTGTAAATGATGGAAATAAAATCTAACGTTTGTTGACATATTATAAGAATGTCTAATCTGTAATTTGATGCCTTTTGGAGATTTTTCCATCTTTCCTTGGATTCTTTATGCACATTAATACAAATTTTTAGCTGAGGTGCCCAAACTTTCGATCCCCACTGTATATATATATACACATATATATACACACATACATACACACACACATATACACACACATACACACGAGTTAGACAAAAATATGGAAACACTCCATGATTTGCAGGTGTGAAAGGCCCGACCGATTTTGTGTTGAAAGCGGAAGTGATGTAACATTCTTTTGCTTCCACTGTGTGATGAGACACCTAGCCAACAGGGGGAGGCCTCGCTTACGTCATTCACTGCGTGCGCTGCTAATAATACGGAGTCATGTCAGAGCTTACTGAGCTTCAAAGAGGGCAAATAGTTGGTGCCGCTTAGCTGGTGCCTCTGTGACTGAAGAGGTCCAGGATCAAAGGTTACGACTCCATATACAGTTTCCAGGAAAATGTTGTCTATTAATCATAACCGCGGTCGACATGGTCAACTGACCGAAAGAGAAAAGGACATTGGGCAGAATCGTGACCCGGAATAAGAGGACAACTGCTGCAAATATGACTGCAGAGCTCAATCTCAGTCCCGTGAAGACGGAGATTGAGCTCTTCAGTGACTTCTGTAGCATTTTTTCCCCTTGTTTGGGGGGGGGGGGGGGGGGGTCACAATCCTGCACAACGTCCTTTTGTCTCTTTCGGTCAGTTGTCTATTAATCATAAGCGCAGTCGACATGGTCAATTGACCGAAAGAGAAAAGGACATAGGGCAGAATCGTGGCCCAGAATAAGAGGACAACTGCTGCAAATGTGACTGCAGAGCTCAATCTCAGTCCCGTGAAGACTGAGATTGAGCTCTTCAGTGACTTCTGCATTTTTTTTTTCTTATTTGGGGTCACAATCCTGCGCAAATGTGACTGCAGAGCTCAATCTCAGTCTTGTGACCCGGAATAAAAAAAAAAAAGCTGCAAATGTGACTGACGAGCTCAATCTCAGTCTTCACAGGACTCACCTGTGAAGACTGAGATTGAGCTCGTCAGTCACATTTGCATTTTTTTTTTTTTATTCTGGGTCACAATCCTGCGTCTCTTTCGGTCAGTTGTCTGTTAATCATAAGCGCGGTCGATATGGTCAACTGACTGAAAGAGACAAAAGGACGTTGCGCAGGATTGTGACCCCGAATAAGAAGAAAAAATGCTGCAGAAGTCACTGAAGAGCTCAATCTCAGTCTCAGTCTTCACAAGACTGAGATTGAGTTCTGCAGTCACAATTGCAGCATTTCTTTTTCGTATTCCGGGTCACAATCCTGCACAGTGTCCTGTTTGTCTGTTTCGGTCAGTTGACCATATCGACCGCGCTTATGATTAACAGACAACATCTTCTCAGAAATTGTACATGCCGTCATAACCTTTGATCCTGGACCTCACGACACGGCAAATACATTGGCAACTTCAGTCACAGAGGCAGCAGCACCAACAATTAGACCTCTTTGAAGCTCAGTAATCTCTGACAGCATGGAAGACTATAGAACAGAAATATACCATTTACATGTAAAAAAATAATTATATAATATATACACACATATACACACGAGGTGGTATCAAAAAGTTTTGAGACTGGTTTTGTAACACACCAACAGATGACAGGACAAGGGCAAGGTTGCACACAGTCACAGGGAGCACCGACTTTCATAAGTCAGTGTGCCAAAAGACATCGTCCTGAGTACATCGGGAGCTGTGCAACTGGTGCTATTCTGACCGCTTGTGTTACCACGTCTGTTATTTCATCATGGTAATAATATTAATAGTAATAATAATCAACTTGGTGTCATCACTCTCATCTCATACAGCAGTGCAGAGTACGTCCGGGATCCCCCCCCTGGTGCAGAGTACGGCCGGGATCCCCCCCCCTGGTGCAGAGTACGTCCGGGATCCCCCCCCCTGGTGCAGAGTACGGCCGGGATCCCCCCCCCTGGTGCAGAGTACGGCCGGGATCCCCCCCCCTGGTGCAGAGTACGGCCGGGATCCCCCCCCCCGCCTAGTGCAGAGTACGGCCGGGATCCCCCCCCCGCCTAGTGCAGAGTACGGCCGGGATCCCCCCCCCCGCCTAGTGCAGAGTACGGCCGGGATCCCCCCCCCCCGCCTAGTGCAGAGTACGGCCGGGATCCCCCCCCCCCCGCCTAGTGCAGAGTACGGCCGGGATCCCCCCCCGCCTAGTGCAGAGTACGGCCGGGACCCCCCCCCGGCCTAGTGCAGAGTACGGCCGGGACCCCCCCCCGGCCTAGTGCAGAGTACGGCCGGGACCCCCCCCGGCCTAGTGCAGAGTACGGCCGGGACCCCCCCCGGCCTAGTGCAGAGTACGGCCGGGACCCCCCCCGGCCTAGTGCAGAGTACGGCCGGGACCCCCCCCGGCCTAGTGCAGAGTACGGCCGGGACCCCCCCCCCCGCCTAGTGCAGAGTACGGCCGGGACCCCCCCCCCCGCCTAGTGCAGAGTACGGCCGGGACCCCCCCCCCGCCTAGTGCAGAGTACGGCCGGGACCCCCCCCCCGCCTAGTGCAGAGTACGGCCGGGACCCCCCCCCGCCTAGTGCAGAGTACGGCCGGGACCCCCCCCCCGCCTAGTGCAGAGTACGGCCGGGACCCCCCTAGTGCAGAGTACAGCCGGGACCCCCCTAGTGCAGAGTACAGCCGGGACCCCCCTAGTGCAGAGTACAGCCGGGACCCCCCTAGTGCAGAGTACAGCCGGGACCCCCCTAGTGCAGAGTACAGCCGGGACCCCCCTAGTGCAGAGTACAGCCGGGACCCCCCTAGTGCAGAGTACAGCCGGGACCCCCCTAGTGCAGAGTACAGCCGGGACCCCCCTAGTGCAGAGTACAGCCGGGACCCCCCTAGTGCAGAGTACAGCCGGGACCCCCCTAGTGCAGAGTACAGCCGGGACCCCCCTAGTGCAGAGTACAGCCGGGACCCCCCTAGTGCAGAGTACAGCCGGGAACCCCCTAGTGCAGAGTACAGCCGGGAACCCCCTAGTGCAGAGTACAGCCGGGACCCTTCTAGTGCAGAGTACAGCCAGGACACCCCCCAGTGCAGAGTACAGCTGGGACCCCATTGCTGCCTCCCCTCCCCCATAGAGGTTCCATTCATCTCAGTCCTGTATGATCAGACCCCCTCCCCCCACACAGCCCCTGCCATGTGACAGGCAGAAATGACGTCACCCCTCCAGGTATACAGGTAACCCCCTCCCTCCCACACACAGGGCTCCTCTCCCTCTCCCCCACTCTCACCATCTTGCTGCCCGTTCCCTGAGCCGCCTCTCTCCCCGTCTGTCGGCCTGCTTCTCAGGCCTCGGTCCCCGGGCTCTCGTGGTTGCAGTATCCAGACCCGGCACCTCCTCCCCCAGCCTCACCCCGCAAGGAGGAGAGAGGAGGGCTAGAAGGCAGAGCTGCGCATGCGCCGGTTCTCTTCTCTGCTTACCACGCACGCGCGCAGTCCCTCATCCCAGCCCAACGCAGGGTACGGCCAGTCAGCCTAGGCTCACCAAAGCACGCATGTGCGAAGTTTTCTATAGGAGCCTGTAAGGTCCAAACGTGCTACAATACAAATTATCCGCAGTCAAGAGGTGGAATTTGGGGGGCACGCCCCTTTATGTGATGAAAGGGAGTGGAGGGCGCCATATTTTTGGTGGGTTAAAATGTGGAGGCAGCTGTGGTTGGCTGTTTCTTTTGAGAAAGCAAATGACATGACTGTCTTCCTGGGCTTCAAGTAGAACTGCAATGGAAAATTAATATGTAAAAAAAAATATATATTAAAAACCAGCTTTTGCTGCAATATTCACCTTTAGTTCATCTCTCTGTCACTCTGGTCTCTCCTCCTATCAGCATGCTCCTTGTCAGCACAGGAAAATGTGGAGGCAGCTGTGGTTGGCTGTTTCTTTTGAGAAAGCAAATGGCATAACTGACTTCATGGTGCAACGACTTCAAGAAGAACTGCAAAGAAAGATGAATATGTCAATAAAAGATATATTAAAAACCAGCTTTTGTTGCAATATTTACCTTCAGTTCGCAAATTTCCCCCAGCAGTACTTTTTTATGTCACTAGATGTCCCCAATCTGCTGGCCAAGATCATTCAACCCTCTTTCTCTGATCCCAGGTCATCCCAGACACACCCCCAACTGGTGACTGGACAGAGAAAAAAGCAGCACAGCGATGAGTTCATCTCTCTGTCACTCTGGTCTCTCCTCCTATCAGCATGCTGCTTGTCAGCACAGGAACTGGTTGGCCACTTGTGCTGTATCTTCCTTTCACGCTCCAGCCCTGCTGTACAGAGGACTAGTACCAGGTTTGAATTCAGGTACTTACACCACTCTCATTTAACAAAAAACGCCCACATTTAGGCCGGGTTCACACTGGCTCATGTGTTCTGGATGGAGAAGAGAGCAGTTTAAAATGTAATGCAATCTGGTTCCCCTAGGGGGCGATGTACAAGGTGTTACTCCTCACCTACTTACATGCCATTTAGAAAGAACAGCCCCACATTGTACCATCACAAGTAGCATGCGGTGCCTGGCGCCGCAGCAACGAGCATGGGAACACATAGAAGCATGTTACATACGTGTGAACGGGTCCAAAGATTATAATGTCCCCTGTCATTCATTATTGTGCGACAGCCAGAGGTGTGGGCGGAGACTGGTAATGATCACAAAGCGACCTTATGACTAGGTTTGGAGTGCAGCAACATTGTCATGCCTCTGAAAAGCGATCCCCTAGTTTAAGTCACACTGGAGCAGGGTACAGGCTGGAGTGCGGGGGGGTTATACTGAGTGCGGGGGGGTTATACTGAGTGTGAGGGGTTATACTGAGTGCAGGGGGGTTATACTGAGTGCGTGGGGGTTATACTGAGTGCGGGGGGTTATACTTATTGTGGGGGGGTTATACTGAGTGCGAGGGGTTATAATGAGTGCGGGGGGGTTATAATGAGTGCGAGGGGTTATACTGAGTACGGGGGATTATACTGAGTGCGGGGGCTTATACTGAGTGCGGGGGATTATACTGAGTGCGGGGGGTTATACTGAGTGCGGGGGGTTATACTGAGTGCGGGGGGGTTATAATGAGTGCGGGGGGTTATACTGAGTGCGAGGGGTTATACTGAGGGGGGGTTATACTGAGTGCGAGGGGTTATACTGAGGGGGGGTTATACTGAGTGCGGGGGGTTATACTGAGGGGGGGTTATACTGAGTGCGAGGGGTTATACTGAGGGGGGGTTATACTGAGTGCGGGGGGTTATACTGAGTGCAGGGGATTATACTGAGTGCGGGGGGTTATACTGAGTGCGGGGGGGTTATAATGAGTGAGAGGGGTTATACTGAGTGCGTGGGGGTTATACTGAGTGCGAGGGGTTATACTGAGTGCGGGGGGGTTATACTGAGTGCGGACTGAGTGCGGGGGGTTATACTGAGTGCGGGGGGGTTATACTGAGTGCGGGGGGTTATATTGAGTGCAGGGGGGGGGTTATAATGAGTGAGAGGGGTTATACTGAGTGCGTGGGGGTTATACTGAGTGCGGGGGGTTATACTGAGTGCGGGGGGTTATAATGAGTGCGGGGGGGTTGTACTGAGTGCGGGGGGGTTGTACTGAGTGCCGTGGGGTTATACTGAGTGCGGGGGGTTATACTGAGTGCGGGGGGTTATACTGAGTGCGGGGGGGTTGTACTGAGTGCGGGGGGTTGTACTGAGTGCGGGGGGTTATACTGAGTGCGGGGGGTTATACTGAGTGCGAGGGGTTATACTGAGTGCGGGGGGTTATACTGAGTGCGGGGGGTTATACTGAGTGCGGGGGGGTTATACTGAGTGCGGGGGAGTTATACTGAGTGTGGGGGGTTATACTGAGTGCGGGGGGTTATACTGAGTGCGGGGGGTTATACTGAGTGCGGGGGAGTTATACTGAGTGCGGGGGGTTATACTGAGTGCGGGGGGGTTATACTGAGTGCGGGGGAGTTATACTGAGTGTGGGGAGTTATACTGAGTGCGGGGGAGTTATACTGAGTGCGGGGGGTTATACTGAGTGCGGGGGGTTATACTGAGTGCGGGGGAGTTATACTGAGTGCGGGGGGTTATACTGAGTGCGGGGGAGTTATACTGAGTGCGGGGGAGTTATACTGAGTGCGGGGGGTTATACTGAGTGCGGGGGAGTTATACTGAGTGCGGGTGGTTATACTGAGTGCGGGGGAGTTATACTGAGTGCGGGGGAGTTATACTGAGTGCGGGGGGTTATACTGAGTGCGGGGGAGTTATACTGAGTGCGGGGGGTTATACTGAGTGCGGGGGAGTTATACTGAGTGCGGGGGGTTATACTGAGTGCGGGGGAGTTATACTGAGTGCGGGGGGTTATACTGAGTGCGGGGGAGTTATACTGAGTGCGGGGGGTTATACTGAGTGCGGGGGGTTATACTGAGTGCGGGGGGTTATACTGAGTGCGGGGAGTTATACTGAGTGCGGGGGAGTTATACTGAGTGCGGGGGAGTTATACTGAGTGCGGGGGGTTATACTGAGTGCGGGGGAGTTATACTGAGTGCGGGGGTTATACTGAGTGCGGGGGAGTTATACTGAGTGCGGGGGGTTATACTGAGTGCGGGGGGTTATACTGAGTGCGGGGGAGTTATACTGAGTGCGGGGGTTATACTGAGTGCGGGGGGGTTATACTGAGGGTACAGCTGGAAATTCAGGGAATGTTACCTATGGCAACATGCAAATGCTGTCTGCCTAGGAATGTCCACCACTTGCATCCGGACTGAGGGCTCATGAGAGCAGCACTGAGGCAGGGTGCTGAGATGTTTTCAGGAAGCTAAGTACAGCACCCTGCTGGCCCCCTCCCACCAGACACGATCTGCCTGCATTGCAGAGAGAAGTACAGAGACCCAGCGATTATGTCCACATCCTCTCCAAAGTAAGGATTTGTTTTTCTTCTCAGGCAGTTGTCACCGCTACAAGTGTCCCCATTGTAAGGCTTCCCCCTTTATTCCTGCTACAGTGACAGCTCACAATTTTGGATTTTCCTTTATTTCCAATTCTGGTGACAGTGGCTGATAGGACCTACGGGGGAATAAATCTTTCAAGTGGGGGCCACAGCCTGAGTAGAGAAGCCTGTCCCCTACCAATGGCTGCAGAGAAGGACTCTAGCTCTCTATGTAGAAGCAGTGGTCTCTCTGCAGAGGTCTGACACCCCTCCCCCCTGCTGAATTATAGCTGGAGCTCCCTGAAAAGCAGAAAGCATGAGCTTTGCTGATTGCAGATCCATACTTTGGGCTCAGTAGGGGACATCAGTGGCTGAACTACTATGGTAGCAAGGGTTGTGACCGAGTCCTGGTGTTCAGCTGCTGTGGGGGGGGGGGTGCCAAGAGTCCGGACTGAGGCTCCACTGCAGAGATACTGACTGCAGTTGTAAGCTGAGAGTGTCTATTACGTTCTCTCTCACTGTGCTTAGTCCCATCATTGACAGCCCACCCCCTGAGTTCTCAGTGTTCCTTCTTAAATCAGAGTCCCCAGAGTTCTTCCTTACAGCAGAATCCCCAGAGTTCTTCCTTGCATCAGAATCCCCCGAGTTCTCCCTTACATCAGAATCCCCCGAGTTCTCCCTTACATCAGAATCCCCAGAGTTCTCCCTTACATCAGAATCCCCAGAGTTCTCCCTTACATCAGAATCCCCAGAGTTCTCCCTTACATCAGAATCCCCAGAGTTCTTCCTTGCATCAGAATCCCCCCATTTCTCCCTTACATCAGAGTCCCCAGAGTTCTCCCTTACATCAAAGTCCCCAGAGTTCTCCCTTACAGCAGAATTCTCAGAGTTCTCCCTTACATCAGAGTCCCCAGAGTTCTTCCTTGCATCAGAATCACCCCAGTTCTTCCTTACATCAGAATCCCCCGAGTTCTCCCTTACATCAGAGTCCACAGAGTTCTTCCTTACATCAGAATCCCCAGAGTTCTCCCTTACAACAGAGTCCCCAGAATTCTTTCTTACATCACAATACCCAAAGTTCTCCCTTACATCAAAGTCCCCAGAGTTCTCCCTTACATCAAAGTCCCCAGAGTTCTCCCTTACATCAGAATCCCCAGAGTTCTCCCTTACATCAGAATCCCCAGAGTTCTTCCTTGCATCAGAATCCCCCGAGTTCTCCCTTACATCAGAATCCCCAGAGTTCTTCCTTGCATCAGAATTCCCCCATTTCTCCCTTACATCAGAGTCCCCAGAGTTCTCCCTTACATCAAAGTCCCCAGAGTTCTCCCTTACAGCAGAATTCTCAGAGTTCTCCTTTACATCAGAGTCCCCAGAGTTCTTCCTTGCATCAGAATCGCCCCAGTTCTTCCTTACATCAGAATCCCCCGAGTTCTCCCTTACATCAGAGTCCACAGAGTTCTTCCTTACATCAGAATCCCCAGAGTTCTCCCTTACAACAGAGTCCCCAGAATTCTTTCTTACATCACAATACCCAAAGTTCTCCCTTACATCAAAGTCCCCAGAGTTCTCCCTTACATCAGAGTCCCCAGAGTTCTCCCTTACATCAGAGTCCCCAGAGTTCTCCCTTACATCAGAATCCCCAGAGTTCTCCCTTACATCAGAGTCCCCAAAGTTCTTCCTTACACCAAAGTCCCCAGAGTTCTCCCTTACATCAGAGCCTGCAGAGTCCCCCTTTACAGTGTAAGGGAACTCTGTAAGTTCAGATGTAAAGGAGAACTCTGTTAGTTCAGATGTAAGGGGTACTCTGCGAATTCAGATGTAAAGGAGAACTCTAGGAGTTCAGATGTAAGGGGAACTCTGCCAGTTCAGATGTAAGGGGAACTCTGCGGATTCAGATGTAAGGGGAATTCTGCAGAATCAGAAGTAAGGGGAAACTCTGTGGATGCAGATGTAAAGGGGCACTCTGCGAGTTCAGATGTAAAGGGAACTCTGCGGATTCAGATGTAAGGGGGATTCAAACGTAACGGGAACTCTGCCAGTTCAGATGTAAGGGGGATCTCTGCTAGTTCAGATGTAAAGGGAAACTCTGCTAGTTCAGATGTAAAAGGGAACTCTGCGAGTTCAGATGTAAAGGGAACTCTGCGGATTCAGATGTAAGGGGGATTCAGACGTAACGGGAACTCTGCTAGTTCAGATGTAAGGGGGATCTCTGCTAGTTCAGATGTAAAGGGAAACTCTGCTAGTTCAGATGTAAAAGGGAACTCTGCGAGTTCAGATGTAAAGGGAACTCTGCGGATTTAGATGTAAGGGGCATTCAGAGATAACGGGAACTCTGCCAGTTCAGATGTAAGGGGGATCTCTGCTAGTTCAGATATAAAGGGAAACTCTGCTAGTTCAGATGTAAAAGGGAACTCTGTGGATTCAGCTGTAAAAGGGAACTCTGCGAGTTCAGATGTAAAAGGGAACTCTGTGGATTCAGATGTAAGGGGGGGCTCTTGTGATTAAATCCACATGATTACAAATGTTATTTAAACACAAAATATATGTATAGTGGATACTACAACAACAACAAATTGCTTTGCGCCACTAAAGTGTTCAGGTTTGGCTTGAAGAAAAGATGGTAACCCGACCCAAGACGTCAGGAAGAGGGCCTGCTGCAGGACATGTGAAAGGGTCCCGCTGTGGGACCATAATAAAGGGCTCCATAACAGGAGTAAAGGAATCCAGGATTGGTGGGAAGGGCCCAGGGACCAGAAGTCAGGGGGACCCTTCATGGTTTCTTGCACCGGGGCCCTGAAGGTTCTAGTTACGCCTCTATGGGACATGTTAAACCTCTGCAATGAAACCAAACCTGTTCCTTTGCTGCTGGCTGGGGACAAGCTTTTCTACTCAGGCTTTAGGCATGGAGTGCCTTTGGTTTTGATGCATCTCAAATCTATTCAGCTGATTTAACCTCAGGGATCAGTTGGGCTTTAACCACTTGAGCTCCAGAGGATTTTCCCCCCTTAATGACCACGCCTCTTTTTGCTACTCAGCGCTGCACTAATTCAACTGATAATTGCGCGGTCATGCAATGCTGCACACAAACGAAATTTATGTCCTTTTTTTCACACAAATAGAGCTTTCTTTTAGTGGTATTTGATCACCTGTGTGCTTTTTATTTTTTACGCTATAAACATAAAAAGGCCAAAAATTTTGAAGAAGAACTATATTTTTTACTTTCAGCTATAAAAAATATATAATAAACTCAAAGTTGGTTATAAATTTAGGCCAAAATGTATTCTGCTCCATGTTTTTGGTAAAAAAAATCCCGATAAGTGTATATTGATTGCTTTGTGTGGAAGTTATAGTGTCTACAAACTATGGTATAAATACTGCAACTTACGCCATTTTTCTGCTATACAGCGCTGCGCTAGTTTAACGGACAATTGCGCGGTCATGCAATATGGTACATAAATGAAATTTACATTCTTTTTTTCCTCATAAATTGAGCTTTATTTCGGTGGTATTTGATCGCCTGTGCGGTTTTTATTTTTTGCGCTTTAAAAAAAAAGGCTGACAATTTTGAGGAAAAAAAAAACAATATGTTGGACTTTTTGCTATAAAACATGTCCAGTAAAAAAAAAATGCAAAAATCAAATTTAGTCATAAATTTCTGCCAAAATGCATTCTGCGACATGTCTTTGCTACAAAAAAAACCCAATACGTGTAAATTAATTGGTTTACGTGAAAGTTATAGCGTTTACAAATGGCGGGAAAGATACTGGGATTTTTAGTTTTTTTTTCATACTAATAATGACGGCGATCAGCGAATTATGGCGGCGATCAGGGACTTATGGCAGGGACCAGCGACTTATGGTGGGACTGCGGGACTGCGGCGGACATTCTGACATTGGGGGGTACTGACTTGGGATCACTGACATCCCCAAAAACACTAATACAGTGATCAGTGCAAAAAAAAAAAAAAAAAACTGACACTTAACTAATGGCAATGGGGAGGAAGGGGTTAACTTTATTTTGCAGGGAAGGGTTATAGGAGTGAGGGGAGTGTTTTACTAGGAGGCGGGGGTGTGTACTGGGCGGGACAAGGCTGATCGAGAAAGAGAAACTCTTCTTTCTTGATCAGCTCATCCTCGAGCTGACAAGGAAGTGACAGACAGCACAGCTACTGCAGCTGTGCTCTCTGTCACTGTTTGCCGCCGATTGCCGGGACATAGCCGCTAACGAGTGGCTGTGACCCGGCGACTGACATCTGTGGCGGTGATCCACGGGACAAATAGGGTGGCGGTGCACCTCGCGCGCGCCCCCTATTTGTTTACAAAACACACGTCTTAAAACGTGGTTTTGCGTGTGAGTGCTGCCCTGCCGCCGTATATGTACAGTGGCTGGGCGCCATGCGGTTAAAGGGCATTTCCTCTTTTGCAGTCCAGTTTGAGAAATCTTCACTATATGTTTGTCATGTGTTCCCATTCACACAGCAGATATATAAAAAAAAAGAAACATTTTCTTCACTTTTAGGTGTTTCTAAAGAAAAAGTGTCATGACTGATTCTAAGAATTTCTGGACAGTGTCATGGTCCCCACCCAGAGTGAGCTATGCCTCATTAGCATACAATGCATGAGGGTGTTTCTAAATTTTTAATCCTTTGTTAGGACAGTGTTTAAATCTAGTTTATAGTTGACAATGGAGAATTGTACAAACAGTACAGACAGGGTTAATTATGTTAAATATTACTCCTTGGCCCCTTCCTAATCATTACAAAGCAGGGAGAGCATGTAAGGATTTTTATGCAAGTAAAACGCACCTAAAAAGGTAACCAGTAATAAACCTTAGCAAAATATTCACCATGTTATACATTAATCATACCATATACAGTATGTGCTGCAAAAAGTCCACAAAATATAAAGATGTACCTAAATGTAGATCTGAAATATTTCTGAACATGATGAATATTTTGCTAATGTTTATTCTTTCTTTTTTTCTTTTGTTCTACTATTTTCTGTGCAATTTGTTAGGCGCTACAATACGCTTGTTGGCCCTGAAAAAGCTGGACAACCGCGAAACGCGTTGACCTATTTCAGGGATATGTAAAAGGAGCACGTTTTGTGTTTTTTTAAAAAAATTTTTATATATGCTCATTAACCTCCCTGGTGGTATTCCCGAGTGTAGCTCGGGGTAAAGTTTCAGTACCAGAAGCGGTAACTCCGAGCTACACTCGGGAATACACTGCAGCGCTGCTCCGGGATCTCTTCTTCACTTACCTTGTCCTTCGCTCCCGCGATGTCCCTCCTGCAGTGTCCCTGGCAATGTCCTCCGGCCGATGCCGGCATCTGTCTTCCGGGTTCCATTCCCTGCAACGTTGGGACGTATGGGGACAGAACTGGCGGAAAATTTGAAAGTTGTAAAAGTGACATTCATTAAATTCACTAAAATCACATAGTATAACACAGAGGCATCAAAAACACATAAAAAAGCATATCAAAGCAGTAGGTGCTTTGTTGCGTGTTAAAGTCGAAGCAAGTGTGAACAAGCCCTGAGTGTTCTAAGTTAGCATTGGATCTTTCAGCCACAGATCTGAACTGGCAGTCATAGTACACTACAAGAGAAAAATGAAGCGATTTAATGTATTAATTATAAAATGATTGTAGTGATGTAGTGGACGTAATATATACCTTTGTATCAGGGGTGGACTGACCATTGGGGAACTCGGCACTGCCCGAGGGCCCGGGGTCAGTAGGAGGCCCCATGAGATGTCCCTGGTACCTTTCATAGGCTTTTTGGGTGAGTTTGGGCGAGGACACAGGGGCCCCATGATCCCCTATTGCCCGGGGGCCCCATGAGTTGTCAGTCCGACCCTGGTCCCGAGTGCTTTGTCTTGTGCCCTGCCTGTATTTTTACTGTTCTTTCTGCCTGGAAACTGAGAAACGTCCATGGCGTCCAAAAAGCGTCCCTTTAGGTCAAAATCGGTTTTAGACCGGATAGAGAACAGCGATAGTAAATCAGAACCACTTGCAAAATTGAGTGATAATGATTCGTGGGGGAAATTCATCATCAGACACTGAAAACGATTCTGCGACTTTACTCAGTGATGTGCGAACTTGGCGCTCTATTTCAAATTTCAGTGTTTTTGGTTTAATTACATTATTGAATTACATTTATTATTATTATATTATTATTTTTTATGATTATTTATTAAATTATAATTTATGATTTCGTGTTTCAAATTTTATCATCCCCGGGATGTTTACTAGACTCTTGTTCGGACAGATTTCAGTGAGTTATTCCTAAGAATTACAGGCCTACAATACAAAAAAGACATATTTCCATGCAGAAAAATTTACCACTTTGAGCACAGAAATACTGACATAATCAGACCACTAGGGAGGTTACTGGACCATTTAAAGGAAAATTTGTTATACAGTGATATCATTTTATGTACATTATTGGACGCAAGAACATTTTCCAAAATTTTGAAAAAACTGAGTTTTATAGAACATTTGTGTTGCTCGTTACATGAAAGTAATGTTAATAATATCACTTAGATGACAAAATCTTCAGGTTTACTCAAATTATGCAAACAAAAATGCCTTCAAGCGCTATATGTGGAACAATGTGCTTCGTCCAAATATGACTTAAAAAGTGAATAAATAAGTAAAGTTCCAATGAAATCAAGTGACGGGTGGTAAATAAAAGTCCAATAAAAAAAATTTTCTTATTGGTGAATTCCGTGACTGGGTGACTGGAAATTGGTAATGTGATTGCACTAACCAGAAGCGCAATATAAAAGCGCATATGTGTGAATAGTTATCCCGTCATGGTCATCTGGATGGGGATAGGAATGTGGACAATCATCTGGCACACATCAGCATACAATGTGATTAGCAGACCTCTCGCACAATCTCCAGGGACATCTCATCAGATATTGTTGACCAATGGATGGGAACACAGTGGGTATTTGAAAAATGCCATCTTTGGGGGCTCGTTAACCACTTCCTGTCCGGACAATTTTACCCCCTTCCTGTCCAGGGCAATTTTCAGCTTTCAGCGCTATCACACTTTGAATGACAATTGCACGGTCATGCAATACTGTACCCATATGAATTTTTTACCATTTTTTTGAGACAGATAAAGCTTTATTTTGGTGGTATTTATTTACCGCTGGGATTTTAATTTTTTTTACTATGTAAATGAAAAAGTCCAAAAATTTTGAAAAAAGTGCTTTTTTTAATAAAATTTTGCAAATAAATAATATTTCATCATAAATCTTGGCCAAAATTTATTCCGTTATTTTTTTAGTAAAAAAAAAAAATCCAAATTAGTTTATAATCAAAAATTATAATTTTTAAACATTTTTTTTTACATTTTTATTTAATTTTTTTTATATTATTATTTTTTATTTTTATTATTTTTTTTAAATACTGTCACCCTAGCAGTACAGTGTCACCATGGTGGGGGGAAGATTATTTTTTTTTTTTTTTACACTGATTGCTTTTACACCCATATAGGATGTAAAAGCAATCATTTCTCTTTCTCTCTGTCTGCATTCTTGCAGTCATTGAGAAATACTGAGTGAGCTGTGATTGGTCACAGCTTGTCACATGGTACAAGGCTGTTGTGAATAGCAGTACATATGTGAATTCATGATACCCTCAATGAAATGCAGTTTCCCAACACCAGCAGCACTCATGCAGCCCCACAGAAGGGCACTGTCACTACCAGGGGCGGACTGACAACTCATGGGGCCCCCGGGCAATAGGGGATCATGGGGCCCCTGTGTCCTTGCCCAAACTCAAAAAAGCCTATGAAAAAGGTACCAGGGGCATCTCATGGGGCCCCCTACTGAACCAGGGCCCTCGGGCAGTGCCCTAGTTTTCAAATGGTCAGTCCGCCCCTGGTCACTACCATGTTTCACGGTAGGCACCATGCATTTTTCTTTCTACTCCTCACCTTTGGAATGCCATACAGTTTTGAAGCCATCAGTTCCAGAAACATTTATCTTGGTCTCATAACTCCAGAGTACAGAGTCCCAGTAGTCTTCTTCCTCTTCAGCATGGGCCCTGGCAAGTTCTAGGTGGGCTTTTTTGTGCATGGGCTTTAGGAGAGGCTTCTTTCGTGGACAACACCCGTGCATGCCATTCCTCTGCAGTGTACACCATATTGGGTCATGGGAAAAAATCACCCAGTTTGGCTTTCTACTTCTTTAGCTAACTACAATGAATTTGCATGGTGATTTTCTTCAATCCTTCTCATCAGAAGATGCTTCTGTTGAGGTGTTAACTTCTGTAGTTGGTCTGGACGTCTCAGTGAGATGGTTACAGTTCCATCTTTGTTACATTTTTGTAGCACTTTTGCTACAGTATTCTGACTGATAAGTAAAGCTTTGCTGATCTTCTTGTAGCCTTCACCATTCTTGTGTAAAGAAATCATTTTCTTTCTCAGGCTTTGTGACATCTCTCTTCCATGTTGTGCCATTGATGACAGCATGAAATGGGGAGGGGTTTCCTTTGTTAGGTAACTCCCTTTTATAGTCAACTCTCTGCTGGACACCTGTTTAACTGCTTCTCGAAATACTGCTACAGGGCAGCACGGGTGCGCAAAATCACGTGTGTGTATATATATATATATGCGCTCCCATGGTTTTCGCGCCCCTCCCAGACAGCGTCAGATTGCCCGTCAGTACACCAGTAATCACCTTTAATTGCCAGGCACATGCTCACATACACAATAAACCTCCATTGCTAGTATAGTGTCTGAACGGATCAATATCTTTGATCAGATCAAAACTATATCAGCGTTATCATTATTATAGTGTCCCAAAAAACACAGCGGGATCAGCCCCTGCACCTGCCAGCACCTGTGTTTAGCCCCTACGCTTACCCCCCCCCCTTCTCCATCAGCAAGTGCAGTGTCAGTAGGTCACAGTCACTTTATATATTGCACACAAAACCGCAGTGTTCGCAGAATCAGGCCTGATCTCTGCTAGCGCTTGCCAGTAAATTTTGTTTGTAGCAGTTCAAGCAGTCCCTGACAGCCAAGTGCTCTTTTTCCCGTGATTTGTACTAGGTACCTATAAATTTAGTGGCCAAAATGTCAATGGAAAGGTACTCTAGTGAATAGGCCTACAGGATTCTGAGCATGTCAGGTGAGAGCAAAGGGGAAGCCTCACTGACAGTATCTGCCTCAAAATACGAGCCTGTAGACAGCAGCGGCACCCTGACAGATATCTCAGACGATGGAGAAGAGGTCCCTGCTAAGGTCAGGCTTACCCGACCCCATTCCCAGGTTGCTGAGATGTTACAATTGCATGATGACTCTCATATGCAGCAGAGTGCCAGTACTAGTGCCGCGCTACCTTTTGGTGAACTGACGAGCACCAGAAGCCTTGTACATCCTGGTTGTTTGCATACCAGCACTGCAGTATCACTTGGTGACGTGGCGAGTCCCATAAGTGCAGTACAAGCTGGTGCAGTGTCGAGCACAAGCATTGTCCCGCAGCCACCAAGGATTCGCACACAGGCCCATAGAGCCCCTAGTATCCTTCCGGACATGCTTGCAAATCCCAATTGGCAGCCCCCAAATTCTGCAGCACCCGTACTTCCCCCATTCACTGCACAAACCGAAATTCAGGTGGAAACAGCAAATTCATATACTCCCCTTGATTTTTTGCAGCTGTTTTTTATGGAAGATCTGTATGCGTTGATTGTGGATCAAAGCAATTTATATGCACAACAATTTATCCCCACCAACCCAAATTCAAACCTTGCTAGACTATTCGCATGGAAACCCATTCCGGTTTCCGAATTTAAATTTTTTTTGGGCCTAACCCTGAACATGGGCGGTACTAATAAAAATAAATTGCGGTTGTATTGGTCACAGACCCGATTCATCATATGCCCATGTTCTCTGCTGCCATGGCCAGGCATAGATATGAGAGTATAATGTGTTTTATGCATTTCAATGAGAACACACTCTGTCGTCCTCGGGGTGACCCTGAATTTGACCGGCTCCACAAAATTCGGCCCCTCGTAAATCACCTTAACCAAAAATTTGCAGATGTCTATACTCCCCAGCAAAACATCTGCGTTGATGAGTCCCTAATTAATTTTTCTGGCCGCTTTGCATTCAAACAAGCGTGCCAGATATGGGGTCAAGATGTATAAGACTCGTGAGAGGGCAACAGGCTATACATATAAGTTTCGGATTTACGAGGGAAAAGATAGTCACGCGGAGCCCCCCTGATGCCCAGACAACATGGGGAGTAGTGGCAAGATAGTTTGGGACTTGGTGTCATCCTTTTTTCTTATGGGGTACCACTTATACGTGGACAATTTTTATTCAAGCGTGCCACTATTTAGACATTTGTATAATCCTGGAATTGGCACATGTGGCACTGTGCGACCTAATTGCCAGGGCTTCCCCCAAAAGCTTGTAAATACCCGTCCTGAAAAGGGGGAAAAGCCTGCTTGAGAAATGACGATGTCATTCAGCTGCAGCACCGACTTGTTAATTCTGAGAGTAACAGGGTCTTTCTCTCAGAATATACATAAGTAGGTGTGTGCAGTGCTGTTGGATGAGATTTTTCATACGCAGTTAAAAAAAAGAGCATACACTATATGCCGAAGCATGGGGGCCTGGGGTGGCCAGTGGGTGGATGGCCCCTATGCTTCAGCATATATATATTTTATAATATTTTTTTAGAAGTGGGTGGATGCAGAGCGGTATATTCTAATGGTGGGCATATCACACTTTTTCTGGCAGAGATTTCTTCTCTTTTTTTCATTCAGCCCACAGACTGCATAAAAAAAAGAACATAGCATATATACCCAACAAGGACCAGCAACGTACCGGTACATCACTGGACTTTGAGTGGTTATAAAAAGATGATGCCTGCAGCTGCAAGCATCATCCTGGTATCATTTGTTGCAGCTGGCAAACAGTTTTCATGTAAAAGCAATCCTAGTGGCTAATTAGCTGCAGGATTGCTTTTAAAAGCAGTGGGAGAAGATGCCCCCCCTCCCCTGCTGCCTTCCACGGCCTTCTCGGGGAGTCCCGTGCCATCGGGGGAACCTGAGAACCTGAGAATGCAGCCGGTGTTTCTGCCAGCTGACCATAGAGCTGATTGGAGACCAGAATGGTGCCAATCATCTCTATAGTCTAAGAATTCTGAAGCTACGAGCATTTCATCACTTCAGTTTCAGAGGATATAAACAGTGCCATTTGTAAATTGGGAAAGCATCTGATCACAGTGATCTTGGTGAGATTAGATAATGTAAGGGCAGAGGAGATATCTAGAGTCTGATAGACCCCAGATTTCTCAAAAAAGAATATATGACAATGCCCATTGAAGTATAAATCAAAATAAAGTAAAAAAAAAAAGCACTCTCGCCCCCCCCCCCCCCCCGCATGTGTGCACACTGGGTATGTGAGCGTTGCCCCTGTGCCAGTATATACACAGCAGTTGCACCATGCATGTGAGGTAAAGCAAACGTCATATCAAGGGCAGTAATTCTAGCATTAGACCTCCTCTGTATATCTAAAATGGTAGCTTGTAAAGGCTTTTAAAGTGTTGCCCATGGATATTAAAAACATATGACGTTTGTCGCCATTGCACGGGGCATGCGCAGTTTTAAAGCATTTCATGTTTGGTATCTACATACTTGGCATACCATCATCTTTTATATTTTACCAAATAATTGGCTGATTGTGGTATAAATGTCTAATGCTGGGCATAAAATGCCCCCACCCCCAAAATGACCCCTTTTTGGAAAGTAGACACCTAAACTATTTGCTGAGAGGCATGTTGATTCAATAGAAGAATTTATTTTTTACCACAAGTTTTCAGAAAATGACAAAAAAAAATTTTTACACAAAATTGTAACTTATCTGATTTATGGATATATGTGGAATTACTCCCTAAAATACATTCTGCTACTTCTCCCGAATATGGGGGTAACACATGTCAGAGACTTTTGGCAGTCTAGCCAAGTACAGGACCCTAAAATCCAATAAGCACCTTCAAGCTTTTAAAGGGCTTTATTTCCTCATTACACTTCCTGACTACCTATCACATTTTCGGAGGCCCTGAATGCCAGGATAGCACCAACCCCCCCCCCCCAAATGACTCCTTTTTGGAAAGAAGACACCCCAAGGAATTTGATTAGAAGCATGGTGCATATTTTGCAGATCTGGTTTGTTGCCACAAGTTTTTGGAAAATGAAGAAAGAAAACAAAAACATATTTTTTCTTTTCTTTTCTTATATTTCAAATACTTGAGAGAAAAAATGAGATCTGCAAAATACTCACCATGCCTCTTTTCAAATTCCTTGGGGTGTCTACTTTACAAAAAAGGGTCATTTGGGGGGGGGGGGGTTGGTGCTATCCTGGCATTTCAGGGCCTCCGAAACTGTGTTAGGTAGTGAGGAAGTGAAATGAGGAAGTTACGTACCTTCAGGCTTTCAAAGTGGTCATTGGATTTCAGGCTCCTGTATGTGGCTAGGCTCCCAAAAAGACTCACACATGTGGTATCCCCATATTCGGTAGAAGTAGCAGAATGTATTTGGGGGTGTAATTCCACATATACCCATGGCTTGTGTGAGCAATATATCATTTAAGTGACAACTTTGTGAAAAAAAAATAAAAATGTTTTTGTCATTTTCCAAAAACTTGTGGAAAAAATAAATCTTCCATGGACTCCATATGCCTCTCAGAAGATAGCTTAGGGTGTCAACTTTCCGAAAAGGGATTATTTGGGGGTGTTTGTACTATCCTGGTATTTTATCACCTCATGAAATGTGATGAGCAGTCAAAGTAAAAGCTTTGTAAATTGCAGTATCTATACCATAGTTTGTAGATGCTATAACTTTCACACAACATACACTTATTGGGATTTTTTTTACCAAAAACATGTAGCAGAATACATTTTGGCCTAAATTTATGACTAACTTTGGGTTTACTATATATCTTTTATAGCCGAAAGTAACAGATATCGTTTTTTTTTTTCATAATTTTCAGTCTTTTTTTTTTATAGCGCAAAAAATAAAAAGTGAACAGGTGATCAAATACCACCAAAACAAAGCTCTATTTGTGTGAAAAAAAATCACGTAAATTTTGTTTGGGTGCAGCATTGCATAACTGCATAATTACCAGTTGAAATAGTACAGCGCCGAATAGCAAAAAAAGGTCTGGTCAGGAAGGGGGGTAAATCCTCAGGAGGGCAAGTGGTTAATGAATAATTAGAATCACTTGTAGTTGAATTCTTGTTCCTTAGGATTCTGTTGTCTAAAATTTAGCTTTGCTCCTACAGTAGGCCATAAATGGGTCGAATTCCAAATGATTTTTCGTTCTAAAATCGGACCTAAGAATAATCAGACGATTTTCGATCTGTTAGTGAGCCAATGGCACCAAACGATTTTCGTGGTTTCTCCCCATTTCATTCATCGGACATGCTGGAAAATTCGTGAAAAACTAACGATTTTCAAAAATCATTGGTGGCACCATTGGATTAGAGAACGAACGATGTTTTTGAAAAATCGTTTGGAATTCGACACATGTATGGCCTGCTTTAGACTTTCATTGGCGTGTACTCGTTTTTGCAACATGGTCTTGAATTAATTTGTTAGGAAAAATCCTTTTTTGTGTGTGCAAATTAACAAATCTTGTTTGCAATCAATGGCCCGCATTGGTGGGAGTATTTTGTAGTATAGTGTCCCATAGAAAATGTTGATTCTGAAAGTCTGAAAGGAAAAGTTTTCTAAGAAGTCTGCTTGGGTGTATTCATTTATGCTGAGAGCACTGTGTATATATATATATATATATATATAAACACATATACATACACACACATATATATATATATATATATATATATATATATATATATATATATATATAGAAAATCTAGTGGAACCAATTGCCTTCAGAAGTGACCTAATTAGTAAACAGAGTCCACCTGTGTGTAATTTAATCTCAGTATAAATACAACTGTTCTGTGAAGCCCTCAGAGGTTTGTTAGAGAACATTAGTGAACAAACAGCATCCTGAAGGCCAAGGAACACACCTGACAGGTCAGGGATAAAGTTGTGGAGCAGTTGAATGACTAGTTCACATTAGATGCAGTCCAATGCATTTTTTTTCTGCATCAAAAATGCATGAACAGTGTTTTCCATGTATTCCAATGGCCCAGTGCAGTCAGTTGCAGTCAGTTTCTGGTGCAGAAAAAAAGTAGAACATGCTGCGTTTTTTCTGCACAGAACTGTACTGGAACGTAGCAAACTGCATCAAAACTGCACCTGAATGGAGTGTGGTGTGAACTGTAAGCAAAAATGTATCCG
Organism: Staurois parvus; assembly: GCF_062004578.1. NCBI lineage: Eukaryota > Metazoa > Chordata > Amphibia > Anura > Ranidae > Staurois > Staurois parvus. The sequence continues at coordinate 2,440,762 of NW_028319438.1, forward strand.
GAATGCATCTGGAGTGCGTTTTTGTGGTGTGAACTGGCCCTTAAGCAGTGTTAGTTTATAAAAAATATCCCAAGCTTTGAACATCTCACGGAGCACTGTTCAATCCATCATCTGAAAATGGAAAAAGTATGGCACAACTGCAAACCTACCAAGACATGGCCATCCACCTAACTGAAAGGCCGTGCAAGGAGAACATTCATCAGAGAAGCAGCCAAGAGGCCCATGGGAACTCTGGAGGAGCTGCAGAGATCCATAGCTCAGGTGGGAGAATCTGTCCACAGGACAACTATTAGTCGTGCCCTTCACAAATCTGGCCTTTATGGAAGAGTGGCAAGCAGAAAGCCATTGTAGAAAGAAAGCCATAAGAAGTCCTGTTTGCAGAAGCCATGTGGGGGACACAACAAACATGTGGAAGAAGGTGCTCTGTTTAGATAAGGCCAAAATTGAAGTTTTTGGCCTGAAAGCAAAACGCTATGTGTAGCGGAAAACTAACACTGCACATCACCCTGAACACACCATCCCCACCGTGAAACATGGTGGTGGCAGCATCATGTTGTGGGGATGCTTTTCCTTAGCAGGGACAGGGAAGCAGTGAGGTGATGGGAAGATGGATGGAGCCAAAAACAGGGAAATCTTAGAAGAAAACCTGTTAGAGTCTGCAAAAGACTTGAGACTGGGGTGGAGGTTCATCTTCCAGCAGGACAACGACCCAAAACATCCAGCCAGAGCTACAATGGAATGGTTTAGATCAAAGCATCTTCATGTGTTAGAATGGCCCAGTCACAGTCCAGACCTAAATCCAATTTAGAATCTGTGGCAAGACTTGAAAATTGCTGTTCACAGATGCTCTCCATCCATTTTGACAGAGGTTGAGCGATTCTGCAAAGAAGAATGGGCAGAAATGTCCCTCTCTAGATGTGCAAAGCTGGTAGAATCATCCCCAAAAAGACTTGCAGCTGGAATTGCAGCGAAAGGGGGTCCTACAAAGTATTGACTCCGGGGGGCTGAATACAAATGCTGCCACACTTTTCACAGATTTATTTGGATCAAATGTTTAAAACCATTTCTCATTTTCCTTCCAATTCACAATTATGTGCCACTTTGTGTTGGTCTATCACATCAAATCCCAATAAAATACATTTCCGTTTTTGGTTGTAACATGACAACATGTGGAAAATTTCAAGGGGTATGAAGACTTTTTCAAGGCACTGCATAAAAGAGGTGTTATCCCAGTTTGGCTGCAGTGGAAATACACTTTAAAGGTCTATTCATTTATATTACAGTACCACCCCAGACCAGGGGCAAACTGACAACTCATGGGGCCCCCGGGCAATAGGAGATCATGGGGCCCCTGTGTCCTTGCCCAAACTCAAAAAAGCCTATGAAAAAGGTACCAGGGGTATCTCATGGGGCCCCCTACAGACCCAGGGCCCTCGGGCAGTGCCCGAGTTTCCAAATGGTCAGTCCGCCCCTGCCCCAGACCCCTCTGGTCACAATGTGGAGTTTATAACTTTCATGGTAGTTGTGCAAACGTTTATCAAAAATGTATTCTTTCCATTGGTTATCATATAAATTACATACAGGCCAGAGTAAAATATAAATAAATAGATTTATTAAATATACAAACAGTATAAAAATTTCATACTCCGAAATATAAATCTCATTAGCAATATAATCTTTTTTTTTGTGCGAATAGCTCACGACCTGCTCACACACTCCATACAGCGCTCTCATACTGCATATCACGCATTCACACTACCCGTGGCCCCCCATTCCCCCCCCCTTAGTAGTCCTTCAAGCTTCTCCGGAATCAAAGCTTCTCAGCCGTAGTGACTTTTCACAATTGCTGATCAAAAGGTGAAGGAGGTGAGGTACTGAATATTATCACTAGATGGCGATAGACTCATGGCTCCATGACTTGTCCTATGAACAGCAGCGTACCTAGGAGAAAGAACAAGAGACGTTGTGTGTCAGTATACGGTCCTAGGCCGGGGCATAAAGTACAAAGCAGGGGCGGACTGACAACTCATGGGGCCCCCGGGCAATAGGGGATCATGGGGCCCCTGTGTCCTTGCCCAAACTCAAAAAAGCCTATGAAAAAGGTACCAGGGGCATCTCATGGGGCCCCCTACTGACCCCGGGCCCTCGGGCAGTACCCGAATTTCCAAATGGTCAGTCCGCCCCTGATACAAAGGTATATATTACGTCCACTACATCACTACAATCATTTTATAATTAATACATTAAATCGCTACATTTTTCTCTTGTAGTGTACTATGACTGCCAGTTCAGATCTGTGGCTGGAAGATCCAATGCTAACTTAGAACACTCAGGGCTTGTTCACACTTGCTTCGACTTTAACACGCAACAAAGCACCTACTGCTTTGATATGCTTTTTTTAATGTGTTTTTGATGCCTCTGTGATGCTTTTTTAAGCTTTAATGAAGCTCAGCAAATGCCCTGTGAGTGGTGATTTTCTCATATGTGTTTTAAAGGGGCTCAGTAGAACCCCGGCGTGATGGTTCCCTTACTCAGCAGATCCCCAGCTTATTAGTACCCTCGTTCAGCTCAGTAGTAACCCCCAGCTTTTCTGATCCCTCGCTCAGCAGTAACCCCAACTCTGCTGATCCCCTGCTCAGTAATAACCCCCAGCTCTGCTGATCCCCTGCTCAATAGTAATTCCAGCTTTGCTGATCCTCCACTCAGTAGTAACTCCAAGTTCTGTTGATCCCCTACTCAGTAGTAACCCCCAGCTTTGCTGATCCCTGGCTCAGTAGTATCCCCCATCTCTGCTGATCCCCTGCTCAGTAGTAACCCTCATCTCTGATGCTCCCCCACTCAGTAGTAACCCCCATCTCTGATGATCCCCCACTCAGTAGTATCCCCCATCTCTGCTGATCCCCCACTCAGTAGTAACCCCCAGTTCTGCTGAACCCCCTCTCAGTAGTAACCCCCAGCTTTTCTGATCTCCCACTCAGTAGTAATCCCCAGCTCTGCTGATCCCCTGCTCAGTAGTAACCCCCAGCCCTGCTGATCCCCTGCTCAGTAGTAACCCCCGGTTCTGCTGATCCCCCTCTGAGTAGTAATCCCCAGCTTTTATGATCTCCCACTCAGTAGTAACCCCCAGCTCTGCTTATCCCCTGCTCAGTAGTAACCCCCAGATCTGCTGATCCCCTGTTCAGTAGTACCCCCAGGTCAGATGATCCCTGGCTTAGTAATAACCCCCAGCCCTTCTGGTCCCCCCACTCAGTAGTAATCCCAGCTCTGCTGGTCCTCCACTCAGTAGTAACCCCGAGTTCTGTTGATCCCCTGCTCAGAAGTAACCCCCAGCTTTGCTGATCCCCCGCTCAGTAGTAACCCCCATCTCTGCTGATCCCCTGCTTAGTAGTAACCACCATCTCTGATGATCCCTCACTCAGTAGTAACCCCCAGCTCTGCTGATTCCCTGCTCAGTAGTAACCCCCAGCTCTGCTGATCCCTTCTCAGTAGTAACCCCAAACTTTACTGATCCCCCACTCAGTAGTAACCCCCAGATCTGCTGGTACCCTGCTCAGTAGTACCCCCAGGTCTGCTGATCTCCTGCTCAGTAATAGCCCCCAGCTCTGCTGATCCTCCACTCAATAGTAACCCCCACCTCTGCTGATCCTCCTCTTTCTCCAATAGCCGCTCCCATGCTGTGCACCACGTGTGACATTGCCAATTTCTCCTGCTATAAGTCCCCCAGCTCTGCTGATCCTCTGCCGCTTAGTCCTTTTTCTCTGGTTCCCACTCACCTTACTCCAATACCTCCAAAACAAAGCAAAGCTAACTCTGAATAAAAGCTCCTCAAATGCTGCAGGTCCTGTTAGTGAGCATTGTGATAGATGTCTGTTGAGGCATTGGAGACGCTTTGAAGCACCAATAAAGCAAAATAAGGTATGATTTGTGCAGGGCTGTTGTTAGAAACCATGGGGCCCCATACAATCAACCTGACAGCCCCCTCAAAAAACACAGTTTTCTATGCTTCAGTTATGAAGGAACACGGTGAGTGATCGGTATCAATCAGTCATTGTGTTCATTCAGGAAAGGAAGGGGCTGGTAAATGTGACATATTTACCAGACCATTCCTTCCCCTACTCTGCGGGCACACAGGGGGGAAGGAGGAAACCTATGATGCACAGGGATGGTGATATGTGCAGAGGGGGCAATTACTGGAACCGGTCCCCTGTATGGCTCTCTCTGCTGCAGCAGAAAACCAGTGGGAGGGAGAGGATAAGAAGCCAGCTTTCAGCTGCTGCAGAGAGAACCACACAGGGGATTGGTTACAGTAATTGCCCCCCTACGCCATATCGATCACCCTCCTTGCGCACAACCGATTCACCCAGCTGCTTGGGCCCCGTAGAGGAGGGGCCCTGAATTTTTGAAGCAAAGCATACACAACAGTGTAAACAGGACTGTAAGGTAACCATTTTATTTAGTGACTAAGCTTTGACTGGCATTCAGGTAACTTTAAAAAACATGCACAATTCCACATTTTGAAGCCCAACATGTGAGATCTCACTACCAAAGTTGCCAAGAGATTTGAAAACCTATAACCAACGCTACCTACATCTGAAATGTCACCTCGGGAGTATGGACCCTTTAAAGCTGAACACCAAGCAGATGTAAAAGACAGAAATTAACGCAGCTCTGTATTCATTAATAAATCATAAAATGTTTTTTTTTAAAGCAAGCAGTGTAGGTACCTGCATTTGGCTTAGTACAAGCCTCTTGTAATCCTTTGTACAGCAGAGCTCAGACTGGGGAAGGGAGAAGAAACACAAGGAGCCCATGCTGCGCTCCATGTGTTAACAAGAAAAAGGTTAATAGGAGAGAGTAGAGAGATAATCTGATCAGTCTACTGCTTCTCCCTTCACCGTCCAGCCATAGACCGAGGGAGGAACAAGACCTGTAAGCTTTACTTAATGACAGCAGATAAAAATCAGGTCCCGTGTCCTGCCAGACATGGTAGAGCTATGTAAATCTTAGAACTGGCTGGACAGAAATACAAATAACTTGGCAGGTAAAGCAGCCCCGGCATATGTATTTTATACAAGTATTTAGCTATTTTCCTGGAGTTCAGCTTTAAATGAGAGGACTGCTGTAGTTGTAACACATACAGCTTACACTATTATGGGCATTCGAACATGCCTTACCTGTTGGGTTATGTCGAATGAGGAACAAGAAAGGATGGTCCATGATGACTTCAAGAGGAGCCATACGAGCCATTAGAATGGCAGCTGTGGAAAAATTGGCATATTGTTAAATGTATCTGCACAGCCCTACTAAGGCAAATATAATGACATTTTGTGCTGTATCTGCTGGTTTGTGAAGGTCTTCCTGCAGATTTATATTGCACTGTTTTAATCCTGCTGCTTTTCACTCGCTTTTGCACTGAGGATCTATATTTACTTAGTCACATTGATCTGTTGACTTTGCAACTATAGTCCAGTATGGTCGTAAATTTGCAGCCAGCATTCAAGCCCTGATGAAGGGTGTTTTGGGACCACGAAACATGTCGGCTTTTTGACCTCTTGTGGTGAAATATAATATTCTACAAGACTCATTTAAGTTTTTGTGGTGCTCTCATTCTTTGAATGTACTCTGGACTATTCCAGGGACCCTCTAGGACAGTATTCTCAGCCATCGGGCCATTGCCAGGCTGCTCCCCCCCCCCCCCAGATAGCTGCAGATCCCCTAACTTCCCACAGTGCTTTCCAGCTCCCATAGTGCCACCCAACCTCTTATAGTAGCCCTCAACCCCTCACAGTGTTCTCAGGGCCCTAAGAGTCACCCCATTTCATGTCAACTTACCATAGTGCCTCCCAGTCCCCTGCCCGAAGAACCTTCAGCTGTTTATAGTGCCCTCAACCAGGGGCGGACTGACAACTCATGGGGCCCCCGGGCAATAGAGTATCATGGTGCCCCTGTGTCCTTGCCCACACTCAAAGTACACCAAAAAAAAACCTATAAAAAGGTACCAGGGGCATTTCATGGGGCCCCCTACTGACCCGGGGCCCTCAGGCAGTGCCGAGTGCTCGAATGGTCAGTCTGCCCCTGCCCTCAACAGTCTCCCACAGTGTCACCCAGCCCCTGCAGTGCATTCCTGTCTCCCATATAGCCCCTGCAAAACCCCTAACTTCCTTGAGAGACTCCCAAGCTCTCTATAAAACCCATCCTGTACAGTTGCAGAGTCCCCTTACCCTCTTCAGAACCTCCATCCCCCATAGTGACACCCAGCCAAATCCAGAGCAATCCAGAATTTCTATACATATTTTGTGTTCCCATATGTTTATTGTGCAAGTATAAACTTTTTTTTAGTATTACTGTTGGGGCATGAAAGGTTTTGGAAGTATTTTTTGGACATTGGTCTCAATAAGGTCGACAACCACTCCTGTAGGACACCCTAATTGATAGAGGTGGACACTCACTCTGATATCTTCCTATCCTGGGGTACAGTGCTCCACCAACGCATATCTTGTTAAATTCCAGTATGCTTTATGTAATTAAAGAATTTTGTTTTATGAATATCTGCAGTTTCTCTCTGTGGGCATACAGAGGCAGTGCGGGGAACACTACAACTGCATTCTCATAGGCTGAGAATCAGGACCATTTAAAAAATACTGGTGGGATGAAGATGGCTCTCAATTGGAATGTACAATTTCCTTAAAATCTTCCTACAATGAGAGCCTGTCTAAACATTCTATTCAATTTATATTCAGTCAGATAAGCCTTCATATTAGCTGGTAACTCTAATGAAGACCATGGCCTCATCTGATACTAGTAAAGACTTGACCTCTTACCTGTAGCAGCTGAAGCTCTCGTTCCACTTTCCGTCACTTCAACTTTGATTTTCTGGAATGCTTCTGACACATACAGTGGCCTTTCATCTTTAGGTGAAAAAAATCAGATTGTTCTATTAGAAAATGAAGGAAATGCGTAACCCAACCCTGCTAAAAAGCCAGCTCTGCTCCGTTCTTCCCCATTAAGTCATTTTGCCGATTACTTACTTGATAAGCGGCTAAAGTCGGCTTTTTCCTCTGAGAACATGTCTTCAATGCCGAGGCGCTCAAGAGGAGTCTTCAGATTGACCTCACTGACCAAAGAAAACCTGAGGACAAGAGAGATTATTAATATTGTGTTCAGAAGGCGCTGGAGAGAAATACAAGACTTCCATTGCAGATCTACTTAAATACTAATTGTAGGCTGCCTCTGTCTTCAGCACTTATGAACCCAGCTCAAGAATGCAGATTAAAATGTTAGAGTGAATTTAAAGCTTCTGATCTACTTTTAACCAGGTAATTAGCATTTACGAAAAGAAACATCTGCAGTGACCCCTCTTTAGTTTCTCAGTATAGGTTTACTTTCAAGATCTCTGGTCTAATCTGTCATTTCGAATAGCAGAGTTGTGTACTGATCTCCCTATACAGTCTACTGATAATCCTGTTTCATTTTTTAAAAAAAGATTAGAGGGGTGTTAATATGCAGATTAGTTGGTCTCCCAGTTCAGACACCCATTGTGTATTGGGCACCAGTGGACTGTGGGTTACATTTATTTATTATTTATTTCAGGTACTTATAAAGCGCCGTCAATTTTATGCAGTGCTTTACATATATATATTGTACATTCACATCAGTCCCTAACCCTCAAGGGGCGTACAATCTAAGGTACATCTGTGCCCATCCCCTTCAATGACAGCCATGACATGTTGGGAGAGGATGTGGGTCATAACTGACTAAAGGGACATAGACGTTTAATTGTTTGGTAGATGCTGCAGAGTGGAACTACCATACGGTTTCTGCCTCTTGAGGACCAAGTCTTCACACCAGCTTTGGCCATTATGAGGGGTCCTGCTCTCCTAGTGAAAGGATCTAGATAACCTCCATTTTGTTGATGTACGCCATTTTAAGTATTAAGTTAGGTTTTTGCAGATATATTAAAAGTTTAATGAAACTGTTTTAACTTGCACCAGAAAGTATAAACAATGATAAGATAACCTTGACATTTTCTTCATACGGCTAATTCTCATAAAGCTAGCAAAAACAGTTTATACCAAGAAATGTTATTCTGTGTTCATAAGGTGTTCCCAGAATTCTGCTGATAAACCAGGAATCTCTCCACAGACCGGGGGTCTCTGAGGGGACAAAGAAAATCGATCTTTTCACCTAGTTGGGCTAAAATGTCAATTTTGGGTGAATTGACCATCCAGTTTTTTATGGATATATGACGATTTGAGGCACGGGGGCCTCGTTAAGAACAAATGTTTTTTTCACATAAAAAATGTTGTTTTCTTCCCCCTGAAACTGCACTGGGTCCAGTTTACATGGAAATTAAACTTGAAGTTCTATTTGTAAAGAACATCTCTAAAAAAAATCGATTCCTGAGCTGTAGGTAGAACAGAACATGGTTGTGTTCCCCAGTGTGCCCTGCTAGCTTGGTGACACAAATAGAGTGGCTACAAAATTGAGTTCAACATGTCATGGCCATGTTGAGATTTTGGAATGTCCCCTTCTGTGACCTTTTTGAAGACCCTTCTGAAGTTTGAGCTCCGCTGCACTAAATATATATTTTTAAATAAAGATTCCCTTTGGATCAAATTGTGAAAAGACATAGGATAATCCTTACTTGGGCAAAACGAGGAGACGAGTTGATTTCTTCATATTGGCTTTCCACTGGTTGATGAGCTCTGAAGTCAGGATGTTTGTGATGGCGGACAGTGGTACATGTTTCTCATAAGGTGCGGCTATCAACATGCTGAGCTCTCCCCCTTCATACGGCAGCTCAATGACATCATAATAATCTCCATCTGGAGTTTCAAACTCACCTAAGGGAAAGGAGAATTTATTATACTGTTTAATTGGTCCCTGCCTGGTAATGGCTACTGTAATGCATTTCAATGGAAATTTACTGGTGGAGAATACTTACTGCAGTTGTACTTGCCAGTATTGGCCATCATTTTGGTTTGGACCTCAGATCCATCAGAACGGTAGAATGGCCTACTGTGGGTGGCCTTCTCTGGGAATGGGAGGACCCATTTTCCGCAGAAACTGACAGCACTGAGTAGGACCAGTCGGGTCAGTGGAGGAATGGAATTGCTTCCCAATAAGTCCTTGATCATTCCTACAATATAAGCAAATGGTGGTCAGTGTGAAGAAATAATAAACTAGGCAAACCTAAAATACCAAGGTTATCATTGAATCTTCTGTTACTTTCAAAGGTATTGAAATGTCCTATCTGGCATCTTGTAATGTATATCATTCAGTGGAGGTAAGACGAGACCCAAGAAACCATTAGCCATTGCCTTGGAAAGATGCTGCTGAAGTCCGGTTGGCTTTGCTCTATTTGTTCTCCACCATTTGGGCAATGTGAAATAACCTGACACTATAAATATATCACTCTATGCCAACACTTTGATTAATTACTGTTCTTTGAGAGTCACCTGGTATGCACGATTGTGTCAGGTCATTGACACCCCTTTAGTGAAGGATAGGGATGAGAACCCTGAAGCTTGTACCTTTAAAAAAAAGTCAGTAAAATGACTCTCTGCTTTGCTAATGAGGTTTATGCTCAAGATCTGTCCTTTGCCGCTCTGTTCAGGCGCTGTGAGTGAAAGGAAAATCCTAGGTAAGCTATGAGTTGCTGAAGTCACAGCTCACACAGGGCTAAGGACTCCCTATTTTAAAGCAATGTTTGATATAACGTCACATGGAACATGCTCCTCCATATACTGTATGGCTGTACCAGTTGATTGCATTGGCTCCCTGCACTGAACTGATTGTTGTGGATGCAAAGGAAGCGTATATTTATATAGGGGGGGCATGGAATTAAAGCAAACCTGTTACTGAGCCCGAAATAGGTAAAGCACAGATTTGCTTTAAGACTGCAGACAAAACCCACAAATGGGTCCACGGTTTGACATTCATCCAAGATTTCATTGCAGGTACAAAACAACATAGTCAGTTTGACTTGGATGGTATTATGGTGAATGCCACATCCTATAGGCTTGAATAAGGCCCCATGTACATGGGACATTTCTGAATGATGGAAACTGACTGCTAGAAAACGTAGGTAAAAAAAAGTCTGTTTATCAATGTTTGCATAATGCATTTATGCGCATTTATGTGCGTTTAGAAGAATTTTTTAAAGATAAACACAGGAGAACCTCCCAAATGCCCAGAATGCACTGAAAAGTGGTAAATTATTAACTATTTCAGACTGTTTCAGAATAATACAGAGAGTAGAAGCAGAGACAGCAGTATGTGTTGAGATTAGCTTAAGTGTGAGTTGCTCACAGGGGGGACTGACCATTTGGAAACTTGGGCACTGCCCGAGGGCCTGGGGTCAGTAGGGGGCCCCATGAGATGCCCCGGACCTTTTTCATAGGCTTTTTTGAGTTTGGGCAAGGACACAGGGGCTCCATGATCCCCTATTGCCCGGGGGCCCCATGAGTTGTCAGTCCGCCCCTGGTTGCTCATTAACATTTCTTTTATTTCCAAGGGTGGGAAAGGTGTCTGGTGGAGGGAATCATTCAGGCCACCTGGCAGGGGGTCTGCATGAGGAATTTGAGGCGTGAATGGTCATTAACATTTGTTTTGTTTCCAAGGGTGGGAAAGGTGTCTGGTGGAGGGAGTCAGTAAAGCCACCTGGCAGGGGGTCTTCATGAGGAATTTGAGGTGTGAATGGTCAGTAACATATCTTTTGTTTCCAAGGGTGGGAGAGGTCTGAGGTGTGAATTGGTCATTACAATGTGTGACAAGCTTGGCAGGAACATCCTGTGTTCAGTGTTTTGTCCATCTGAGTACCTTGAAAATGCTTTGCATGGCTCTGGACAGCATCGGTAAATGGAAGAGGTAAAAAATAATTTCAAACACAAACGCTTATAAACGCGATTTGCCGCATTTAGCCGCGTTTTGCATTTGAAACGCTGATAAAATCGACTGCTTCAAAATAAGCAGTGCGTTCAAAATAACGACTGTAAACTCAAATGCCTGTAAACGACGATGTGTACATGGATACATAGGAAAACATTAGTGAGAGTTCAGGGGCTGCTGAAAAAAAACGCTGAACAGCTTCTAAACGTGAGTTTATCAGCTGCAGTGTACATGAGCTCTAACACTCTAAATAAGTCATATTATCAAATGTCCTAAATATACGGAACCCTAGGCTTTAGCTGGCTTCTCACCATTGGTTTGGTTCTCCACCCATTGGTTCAAGATGTCCTTAGCTTGCAATGGATCTGTAAAATTCATCTGGGTCACATGGCGCCGGAAGATAGCATGGAATCTTTTCAGGAAGCCTGGAGTCAGATTAAGGTCTCGTTGTACAAACAGTCCATCAGCTATATTCACTCTTGTGTTGTGATCATCGGAGACGTTGGAGCCACTGATCTGATGGCGGATTTTGCGGAGAGCTGTAGACACCGTCCTTTCTAAAGGGACAAGAATAGGAGAGTAAGTGAAAGTTATACTTTCAGTTATAGACAAGCATGAAATGAATGTCAGACTTTATCATGATTTATTTCCTGTTTTTTAGAATCCTGACACTTTGTATAATATCAATCTCTGCTTTGAATTGAATGTTCCTAGAAAAAGTCAAAGATGTATTTTGGGCAAAGTTTAGGCAGAACTCCTAAACTATTAGCTATTGTAAATGTTTCTGTACTGAGGAAGGAAATAGAGCAGTCAAACATGGGAAAAAAATATACAAACTTAATGCAGATAAGAGAATGTGCTGTACATATACCCACACCAGCAATTTTGATGTTTTAGTACTACTTTTTATCATACAGGGCCTAGATTCTATCTCGGTATTCAGCCCTTTTCTGTGGTTATGAGCCAATCAACCTCTTGGTATGTTTTTGAGAAGAAACCCATCCATTCACCAGATTAACATACAACTCTTCAGTAGTGAGAAGTGGTGGACTGATCTCCTGCCTGTCCCTGAAGGGGCATTCTTCCCAATGACCACCAATGTGAGGGCAATTCTTCCCACTGAAAACCATTGTAATGGTAATTCTTCTCACTGACAACCAATGTAAGGGTCATTTTTCCACTGACCACCAATGTATGGGGAATTCTTCCCACTGATCATCAATGTAAGGGGAATTTTTCCACTGACAACTAATGTAAGGGGCATTCTTTCCACTGATCACCAAAGTAAGGGGCATTGTTCTCACTGATCACCAATGTAAGAGGCATTCTTCCCAATGAACACCAATGTATGGGTCATTCTTTCCACTGACCACCAATGTATGGGTCATTCTTCCCACTGATCATCAATGAAAGGGGCATTCTTTCCACTGACCACCAATGTAAGGGGCATTCTTCCCACTGATCATCAATGAAAGGGGCATTCTTTCCACTGACCACCAATGTAAGGGGCATTCTTCCCACTGATCATCAATGAAAGGGGCATTCTTTCCACTGACCACCAATGTAAGGGGCATTCTTCCCACTGATCATCAATGAAAGGGGCATTCTTTCCACTGACCCCCAATGTAAGGGCATTCTTCCCAATGAACACCAATGTATGGTTCATTATTTTCACTAGCCACCAATGTATGGGTCATTCTTTCCACTAACCACCAATGTATGGGTCATTCTTCCCACTGATCATCAATGAAAGGGGCATTCTTCCCACTGACCACCAATGCAAGGGGTATTCTTCTCACTGATCACCAATGTAAACGGAATTCTTCCCACTGATCACCAATGTAAGGGGCATTCTTCCCACTGATCATCAATGAAAGAGGCATTTTTCCCACTGACCACCAATGTAAGGGGTATTCTTCTCACTGATCACCAATGTAACAGACATTCTTCCCAATAACTACCAATGTAAGGGCAGTTCTTCCAACTGAACACCATTGTAACAGTAATTCTTCCCACTGATCATCAATGTAAGGGTAATTTTTCCACTGACAACCAATGTAAGGGTAATTCTTCCCACAGATCATCAATGCAAGGGGCACTCTTCCCAATGACCACCAATGTATGGGTCATTCTTTCCACTAACCACCAATGTATGGGTCATCCTTCCCACTGATCATCAATGAAAAGGGCATTCTTTCCACTGGCCAGCAATGTAAGGGGTATTCTTCTCACTGATCACCAATGTAAGGGGGCAATTCTAACCACTGACCACCATTGTAAGGGTCATTCTTCCCATTGATCAGCAATGTAAGGGCAATTCTAACAACTGACCACCAATGTAAGGAAAATTGGCCACTAAACTATGAGGAAACTACACTGACCACCAGTGTAACATGGCATGATTTCCACCGACCACCAATGTGGTGTAGCGATAATATAATATAATAATCTATTTAAGATATAATAATTTTTAGATGGGGTAGTTTGAGATCTCAAAGTAATTTCAAGGGTTCCCCTATTATAAAAAAAAATAAAAAAGTCTAGAAAGGCTGACATAGACAGCGAGATTCATCCAAAATGTCACATTGGCTTACCAGAGTATCCATAATTAAGGGCTGTCCGAATTTGTTCCAGAGTCTCACCATCTGCCCCAGACTGAAGGATGTTCAATGCAGAGGAAGCCCCATAAGGTGAAAACCCTAAATTCTTATCTTTGTGCTCCTGAAGAACCTCCTGGAATAAACGAAGGCCAAAACCAGCATCCCTCTGGGCCACTTTACTCAGGGTGTTCGGGCGCAGAGCTGCCACTGTCCACAACAGGTAGGTGAGTGTCAATAGCCTGTAAGAAGACATAAAAGGAAACAATGACATACTTAAAGCTGCTCATTCTGATACTGAGTCCATCATCAGTTTATATTCATGTTCCTTTGCTTCCCCATCAGGGGCAGACTGACAACTCATGGGGCCCCCGGGCAATAGGGGATCATGAGGCCCCTGTGTCTTTGCCCAAACTCAAAAAAGCCTATGAAAAAGGTACCAGGGGCATCTCATGGGGCCCCCTACTGACCCCGGGCCCTCGGGCAGTGCCCGAGTTTCCAAATAGTCAGTCCGCCCCTGTTCCCCATTGCTCTTCTTGGGTACTTGGGAACAAAGGGAGAAAGTCCTGTGAAAGTTGTGAACTTACACACGTTTCCCATCAATTGAAAGTGCTGTGGGCTTCAGCAGCCAATCACCAAGCATCAGAACTGTTAAACGGAGGAAAAAGAGTTAGTCCAGAAGTACCAGGTATCTCCATTTTCTTGGAGCCACGAGGAAAAGTAAGCTATCTGATGAGAACTGTTATTAAAGT